>NC_140991.1:305293816-305942275 GCF_052327205.1 Somniosus microcephalus
AGTGAGTGTTATAATGGGTGTTAGTGAGTGTTATAATGGGGTGTTAGTGAGTGTTATAATGGGTGTTAGTGAGTGTTATAATGGGTGTTAGTGAGTGTTATAATGGGTGTTAGTGAGTGTTATAGTGGGGTGTTAGTGAGTGTTATAATGGGTGTTAGTGAGTGTTATAATGGGTGTTAGTGAGTGTTCTAATGGGTGTTAGTGAGTGTTATAATGGGTGTTAGTGAGTGTTATAATAGGTGTTAGTGAGTGTTATAATGGGTGTTAGTGAGTGTTATAATGGGTGTTAGTGAGTGTTATAATGGGTGTTAGTGAGTGTTATAATGGGTGTTAGTGAGTGTTATAATGGGTGTTAGTGAGTGTTATAATGGGTGTTAGTGAGTGTTATAATGGGTGTTAGTGAGTGTTATAATGGGTGTTAGTGAGTGTTATAATGGGTGTTAGTGAGTGTTATAATGGGTGTTAGTGAGTGTTATAATGGGTGTTAGTGAGTGTTATAATGGGTGTTAGTGAGTGTTATAATGGGTGTTAGTGAGTGTTATAATGGGATGTTAGTGAGTGTTATAATGGGTGTTAGTGAGTGTTATAATGGGTGTAAGTGAGTGTTATAATGGGTGTTAGTGAGTGTTATAATGGGTGTTAGTGAGTGTTATAATGGGTGTTAGTGAGTGTTATAATGGGGTGTTAGTGAGTGTTATAATGGGTGTTAGTGAGTGTTATAATGGGTGTTAGTGAGTGTTATAATGGGTGTTAGTGAGTGTTATAGTGGGGTGTTAGTGAGTGTTATAATGGGTGTTAGTGAGTGTTATAATGGGTGTTAGTGAGTGTTCTAATGGGTGTTAGTGAGTGTTATAATGGGTGTTAGTGAGTGTTATAATAGGTGTTAGTGAGTGTTATAATGGGTGTTAGTGAGTGTTATAATGGGTGTTAGTGAGTGTTATAATGGGTGTTAGTGAGTGTTATAATGGGTGTTAGTGAGTGTTATAATGGGTGTTAGTGAGTGTTATAATGGGTGTTAGTGAGTGTTATAATGGGTGTTAGTGAGTGTTATAATGGGTGTTAGTGAGTGTTATAATGGGTGTTAGTGAGTGTTATAATGGGTGTTAGTGAGTGTTATAATGGGTGTTAGTGAGTGTTATAATGGGTGTTAGTGAGTGTTATAATGGGTGTTAGTGGTCAGATTGTGTGTGGGCGTGGGTCGAAATGGGAAGAAAATGTACAAGTAAATATTTGAAACCATCAGTGTGAAACAAGTAATTAACTTCGCATTAGCTGATGCGGTAAGTGGGACATTCACAGGAATACAAGCTTTCAGCCACTCAAAGGGTAACATCTTTACAATTCAAGCTCCAAATTGATGTAGTCAAAAAGGAGCGAATCAGCTGACATATTTGAATGGGATCCAAGCGCCGTTCTGATTAGATCATTGTTGCCCATATCATCGCAGTGAATCATTTCTGACAAAGGTGACATTTCATTTAGTTATTGAACTTTTCACGATGAAAAGGTCTTTGATGACTTTGCCCTTTTGCGGCGGTAACTGTATCACAAACATCATCGCATCACCTATGGCAGCGCCACTTCATGATGATGATGTCCCTGACACAGAAATCAATGCAGCAAGTGATGCGCGTCCAAAGTCAAAGAGGCTGTGACTAACAGGGAAGAGCAACAGCTGAGGAATATTACTAACGTTACCGAGCTGTGAAGAAAGGTTGGCTAGGCTGGGGCTGTTTTATTTCGCACAGAGGAGGCTGAGGGGAGACTTGATTGAGGTGTATAAAATTATGAGGGACTGAGATAGAGTGGATAGGAAGAACATATTTCCCTTAGCAGAGAGGTCAATAACCAGGGGGCCATGGATTTAAAGTAATTGGTCGGAGTTGAGAGGAGAGTTGAGGAGAATATTTTTCACCTAGAGGGTGATGGGGGTCTGGAACTCACTGCCTGAAAGGGTGGGAGAGGCAGAAACCCTCATCACATTTAAAAAGTACTTGGATATGCTCTTGAAGTGCCGTAAGCTACAGGGCTACAGACCAAGAGCTGGAAAATGGGATTAGGCTGGAGAGCTCTTTTTCTGCTGGCATGGACATTGATGTGCCTCAATGAATCCGAGACTCAACGTTAACGGAGCAAAGCAAGGCTTTTATTAACTCAGAAAGTAATACACAGTGGAGAAGTGTCTCTCATCCAGAGATCTGCTGTACTGCCTGTGAGACACGCTGGGGCCTGCTTAAGTAGGGGCCAGGTATGGGCGGAGCCCTACACACAATACAATACAGGTAAGGAAATGAGACTGAAACTAAACTCCCCTGCTTGTCACAGTCACAGGCACAATCAAACACAGAGAATACAGAGTGCCTGATGAATGGCATATTTCATCACAGACATGAGGGGCCGAATGGCCTCCTTCTGTGCCATAAGTTTCTATGATTCTATGATTATGGACAATAAGGAAATCTAGGGCGAATTCTTCTACTTCTGGAGCTGTTGGCCATAATACCACTAATCAGGAAAGTAATTACTTGCCACTGGCAATAATTTAATTCCCAGTGCCGTTCGTGGTAGAAAATCAAACTAATTGGCACCGGATTCTTGAGCACCGACTGAGGTAAGAACATAAGAACATAAGAAATAGGAGCAGGAGTCGCCCATATGGCCCTTTGAGCCTGCTCCGCCATTCAATAAGATCACGGCTGATCTTCAACCTCTACTCCACCTTCCCGCACTATCCCCATATCCCTTTGCTCCCAAAAATTTATCGACCTCTGTCTTGAATATACTCAATGACTGAGCCTCCACAGCCCTCTGGGGTAGAGAATTCCAAAGATTCACAACCCTTTGAGCGAAGAAATTTCTCCTCATCTCAGTCCTAAATGGCCGACCCCTTATTCTGAGACTGTGACCCTGTGTTCTAGATTCCACAGCCTGGGGAAACACTTTCTCAGCATTAACCCTGTCAAGCCCCTTAAGAATTTTATACATTTCAATTAGATCACCTCTCATTCTTCTAAACTCTAAGGAATATAGGCCTAGTCTACTCAATCTCTCCTCAAAGGGCAATCCCCTCATCCCAGGAACCAGTCTAGTGAATCTTTGTTGCACTTCCTCTAAGGCAAGTATGTCTTTCCTTAGGTAAGGAGACTAGAACTGTGCACAGTACTCCAGGTGTGGCATCACCAATGCCCTGTATAATTGTAGTAAGACTTCTTTACTCTCATACTCTAATCCCTTTGTAACAAAAGCGAACATACCATTTGCTTTCCTAATTGCTTGCTGTACCTGCATGTTAACTTTTCTGTGATTCATGTACAAGGACACCCAGGTCCTTCTGAGTGCAAACATTTCCCAGTCTCTCACCATTCAAAAAATATTCTTTTTTGTTTTTCCTACCAAAGTGGATAACTTCACATCAATGGGGCTGTGGTGGAAAGGGTGGACAGCTTTAAGTTCCTCGGAGTCCACATCACGGAAGACCTCTCCTGGTCCCTCAATACCTCTTCTCTGATGAAGAAGGCCCAGCAGCACCTATATTTCCTAAGGAGGCTGAAGGGATGTAACCTGTCACCCCTGATCCTCTCTAACTTTTACCGCTGCACAATAGAGAGCATCCTGACAAACTGTATCACAGTATGGTATGGCAGCTGTAGCTACTATGACCGGAAAGCCCTGCAGCGGGTAGTCAAAACTGCCCAACGCATTACCGGCAACCGGCTACCGACCATAGAGCACATATACCAGAAACGCTGTTTACGGAGGTCACGGTCCATCATCAAAGACCCTACCCACCCCAGCCACAGTCTGTTCGCCCTCCTGCCATCTGGGAGACGCTACAGATGCATTCGCACCCGTACGACCAGATTTAGGAACAGCTTCTTTCCCAGGGCTGTCATCCTACTGAACTCCACAAATAAACTCTAAAGCCTGCACATCTGCCAATGCACTTTATTATGGTTATGTTTATGTTAATGTATTACAAGCCAAATGTATGTCGAATGTTTAAATGTCTTAATCTAAATGTACACTCTCGGGAGCCGCAAGCCTACATTTCGTTGTACTGCACTTGTGCACTAACAATGACAATAAAAGTTGATTTGATTTGATTTGATTTGATTTTGATTTGATTTCCCCACATTGTATTCCATTTGCCATGTTCTTGCCCACTCAGTCAACCTGTCTATATCTCTCTGCAGCCTCTTTGCATCCTCCTCACAGCTTACTTTCCCACCTAACTTTGTATCATCAGCAAGCTTGGATACGTTACACTCAGCCCCTTCATCTAATTCATTAATATAGATTGTAAATAGCTGAAGCCGAAGCACTGATCCTTGCGGCACCCCACTAGTTACAGCCTGCCAACCTGAAAAAGTCCCGTTTATTCCTACTCTCTGTTTTCTGTCCATTAACCAATCCTCAATCCATGCTAATATATTACCCCAAATACCATGAGTCCTAATTTTGCGTAATAACCTCTTGTGTGGCACCTTATCGAATGCTTTTTGAAAATCCAAATACACTACATCCACTGGTTCCCCTTTAACCATCCTACCAGTTACATCTTCAAAAAACTCCAACAGATTTGTCGTTTTATTGTGATGAAGGTAGCGGCGACCCCTGAAATAGTTATGAGAGGGACATTGGAACAAGAGTAGGCCATTCAGCCTCTCGGGCCTGTTCCACCATTCAATGAGTTCATGGCTGATCTGTATCCTAACTCCATCCACCCGCATTGGCTCCATATTCTTTTATACCCTTGTCTAGCAAAAATCTAGCAATCTCAAATTTATAATTATTAATTGAGCTGTGGGAGAGGGTTCTCTTGTGGAAGAGAGTTCCAAACTTCTACCACCCTTTGCATGAAGGAATGTTCCTAACTTCTCCCCTGAATGGCCTGGCTCTCATTTTAAGGTGATGTCCCCTTGTCCTAGACTCACCCACCAGTAGAAAATGTTTCTCTCATCTACCCTATAAATCCTTTCGAAATCCTAAAAACCGCAATCAAATCACCCCTTTATCTTTTATATTCCAGGGAATACAAGCCTAGTTTATGCGATCTCTCCTCATAATCTAACCCTTGGAACCCTGGTAATACTTTGGTGAATCTGCCTCGAGTGAAGGACAGGAGAGATTATGGCAGCTACCCACCAAGGACAGTGCATTTCATTGACTGCTCTTCTAGATGGAGTGCTGGCTCGCCAATGTCAGATACCCAGGTCAACAGATTACACAACAGCTAAAACCCACTAACTTTATGCATGAGAGGACCATAGGTGTCGATACAGAAAACTAGCAAAATGTTGGCCAACGGCTTCAGAATAACCGAGACAGCAAAATGAAAAAAGAAAATGGCAGTTCAAAAATGGCCCCGAAAGAGGCCTTTTGACATTTGAAGACAGGGAATTACAATGCAGAATGCAGTGGTTCATGGGCATGTCATAATTTAAGTTGAAAATATCGCCAGCGTGCAATCACTTCTACAAAAGCAAATGCTGCAAAATTGAAAATCTGAAATAAAAACAGAAAATGCCAGAAATGCACAGCAAGCTGGGTGTTATCTGTAAAGAGGAAAGTCTGATTACCTTTTCTGGTGTGTACCCTGTTGTAATGAAGGGCACAAACCCAAACCATTCAATCATTTCAAGGTAGACAGAGAAAAGTAAAGTACAGAAACGTGCAGTTCACAGAAGCAGAGAATTTAGAGATTGCTGAAGACACGAGATTTATTTTCCTTTTGGGTCTCGGGAGATTCATACCCACTCTCTCCTCTACCCCCCAGCTCCCTCTAACTCCTCCCTCCCTCCTCCCACTCCCTCTACTACCCCCTCCCTCTACCCCATCCCGCCCTCCTCTCCCCCTCTTCCTCCCTCTATCCCCCCTCCACACCCTCCCTCCCCTACTCCCTCTCCCTCCCTCTACCCCTCCCCCTCTCCCTCCCTCTACCCCCCTCTCCCTCCCTCTAACCCCTCTCCCTCTACCCCCTCTCCCTCCCTTCCTCTACCCCCTCCCTCGGGGAACGCGACACCAACACGAACCGTCACCATTTTTACAGCGCTGGATATCGGGGTGTTCGAGAGTCGCGCTGTGGAGAGGCGTGTCCGTCACTAACATATTTAAATCAAGCTCCCACATAGCAATCTAAAATCCCGCAAGGTAGAATCTCTCCAATATAAACCAATCAGCTCGAAGCGGCAAGTGAAAGCTCTGTCAGACGGAGTGAGAGGTGATGCACATTGCTTGTGCAATCTAGGAGGGTACAGCTGCAGCTTGTGCAAGTTTAGCACCTGCGTACACAGCTGTACCGCCTGCTTTGGGGCGTGAGAGTGAAAGAAGTAACCATGGTCAGCTCCGACATTCTGAGAGAAAAGAATGGGCAGTTCCAGTGAGTAATGCTAAAGTTCCTGCAGGTTCACGCACTGTCTGAACCCCTGTCTGCTGATTTGCACAAGCTGTCATGATCAGAACTGGCAAGACGTCTGTGTAACCGTCTAGTTGTTACAGTTCTGAATACTGGTTAGGACGTCCCTGGCTAAGCCTGGGGCTGCTCAGAGTCTGTAGGTTGTTTGCAACAACAACAACAACCTGCATTTATATAGCGCATTTAACGTAGCACAACGTCCCAAGGCGTTTAACAAGAGCATTATCCATAAAAACAATTTTGACACCGAGCCACAAAAGGAGATATCAGGGCAGCTGACCAAAAGCTTGGCCAAAGTGTTAGGTTTTGCGGAGAGGTTTGCGGAGGGAATTCCAGAGCTTAGAGCCCAGGCAGCTGAAGGCACGGCCGCCACTGGTGGAGCGATTAAAATCGGGGATGCTCAAGAGGCCAGATTTGGAGGAGCGCAGAGATCTCGATGGCTTGTCGAGCTGGAGGAGGTTACAGAGATAGGGATCGGCGAGGCCACGGAGGGATTTGAAAACAAGGGTGGGAATATTAAAACCCAGCTGTTGTCGGACCGGGAGCCCGTGCAGGTCAGCGAGCACAGCAGCAATGGGTGAGAGGGATTTGGCTCGCATTAGGATCCGGGCAGCAGAGTTTCGGATAAGCACACAGGTTTACGGAGGGTGGAAGATGGGAGGCCCGCCAGGAGAGCGTTGGAATCGTCAAGTCTCGAGGTAACAAGGGCACGGATCAGGGTCTCTGCAGCAGATGAGCTGAGGCAGGGGCGGAGACGGGCGATGCTACGACGGTGGAAGTAGGCGGTCTTGGTGATGGAGCGGACATGTGGTCGGAAGCTCATCGCGGGGTCAGTCACAACACAAGGTTTGCACATCACCTTCTGCTTTTTCTTCGCATGGCAGCCCTCCGGCTGCAGGTAATATGGCGCCCATTCAGGTGATTATTTACCGTTCAAGTGCTTGGATTTGCTGTTACAGCAGTGGGAAATAAGGCGAAGCAAATTGCCAACAAACATCACAAAGCACAAGCTGTAAATCTCTGCTAATGTAACAGCCATGTCTGTTTATTTAAGTTCTCCCAATGGCATGATAAAACTGTGACCGCTATTTTCAAGCAATGGCGAGTAAACAAGAGAAAAGCCCTAGGGTCATCGTTTAGTGCAATAGATCTTTGGATGCAGTTGACACATTCAATGAGTTAACATTTTACAATTTTGGCACCAAAAGACCAAGGGGTAGATTTTTGTCTTCACAGCCGTCATGTTAAATATCGGCTGGGCGGAGTGCAGGGAGGACAATTGGGTGGGGTGATTGCACGCCTCTCCTTCCATTAACTTAAGTCGAAGGAAATTCGGGCCGACTCCATTATGGGCGCACGATCCACCCTGCCCAAGATTCCCGTCTGCGCTGTGCCCCGGCAATGCTCAACAGCGAGACAGTAAAGACAAACAGCGGGAATTTCCTCAAGGGTCCTCTCAGCTGGCTGCCGTCATTTTGGCAAAATGATCGGCGTAATTCCCATTCACAGGTGTATCTGGGTTTCCCCAGATCTTCTGCCAAAGTTGCGGCAACCAATCGGGAGAATCCCAGAGGAGATTTCCAGCAAAAGATATACCCTAGTACCTTTCATTTCAGGTAGCAAATACTTATTCCGATGCACATAAGTTCTTAGGGAAACACATCTTTTACCCCAGGTCAGCTAACTATCAGGCCAGATCAATAACCTCTTGCAGTCCTAACACAACGGAAAAAATATCTGCCAATACCATCTTTATAATGCAGGAGCCAACTTGCAAAAGGTGCCAAATGAAACAACTTGTAGCAAATTGAGGCAGAAATGGACCCTTTTCTATACTTATCCCTGACCTAAAAGTACTCATTAGGCTTTCTCCTATCACGTCTATAAATTTCAAACCTCTTCAAACCTTTCTGGTCCTGACTCCAGCACAACTAATCACCATACTTCACAGAGAACACAGTAAGATTTCTTTTTAACTTCGCTGTCACACAAGATTACTTTCCCACCACACGCCGTATTTCTATATATGCAAAAATGTCGGAATTACTCTGGGACCTCTATCGTGTGACACCACTTTTTTTTCGATTATTCTTTTCAATTATACTGTTACAATATCTCAAAAGTGAGCACTTTAAACTTCCAAGATCCCAGAATTATCCCTCCTCAAAATATCATACTGAACAGAGTTGACTGGAAATGCCTAAATCATTTCCTTCAATATATTGGAGGGAAAAAATGGCTCCGATAGAATAACAAAGCGCAAAGGCAAAGTACTTCAACATTTTAAATCTCGCCATTTAGGTTCCACTAACATGGTTACGGGCAAAACCCTGACTTGTGTTTTTGTCTTTCATAAAATAAAAGGCACTCCACTATTCCATTACAAGGAACAAAATCCCATCAACCTTGAGCTCTGGCTTTTATTTTATCCTACTTCTAACTTCGGCCAATCCATTATAGCATTATGAATCACAGCAATCTGGATTACTAGCAATGGCTCCTCTCTCATCCTTTGCTCGGGGAAATACAGTGGAATGTCTTTCCTCTCAGCCTTTTTGCATTCAATGAAACACAGTTACTTCAGTCCATGAAATGTAATGTAATGGATTTTTTTTTCTCAAGGATGTTAAAGAGAATGTTGCGATTGATAGCCAGTTACTAGCAGGTTTGTTTTATTCTGAGATAGTCAAGGTTTTAAAAGAAAGACTTGCATTTATATAGCGCCTTTCATGACCGCCGGACGTCGCAAAGCGCTTTACAGCCAATGAAGTACTTTTGGAGTGTAGTCACTGTTGTAATGTGAGAAACGCGGCAGCCAATTTGCGCACAGCAAGCTCCCACAAACAGCTATGTGATAATGACCAGATAATCTGTTTTTGTTATGTTGTTTGAGGGATAATTATTGGCCAGGACACCAGGGATAACGCCCCTACTCTTCTTTGAAATAGTGCCATGGGATCTGTTACATCCACATGAGAGAGCAGACAAGGCCTCGGTTTAATGTCTCATCTGAAAGATGGTACCTCCGACAGTGCAGCACTCCCTCAGCACTGCACTGGAGTGTCAGCCTAGATTTATTTGCTCAAGTCTCTGGACTGGGACTTGAACCCACAACCTTCTGACTCAGAAGCGAGTGTGCTACCCACTGAGCCACAGCTGACACTCAAGCATGCAAACATTCGAATGAATTTGCCTTGAGAGATTCATTGGTAACTGTATCCTCAGCTCGGCCTCATGCCACCTGATCATTCTGACTACTTTTTGATTATCTTTGTCTTCCCTTATCACTTTTTTTTGGGCGCTGTGTCCCATGGATTAATGGCTCATAAGAATAAAAGAATTAGGAGCAAGAGTAGGCCATACGGCCCTTCAAGCCTGCTCCGCCATTCAATAAGGTCATGATTGATCTTCAACCTCAAATCCACTTTCCTGCCCGATCTCCATATCCCTTGATTCCCCTAGAGTCCAAAAATCTATCTATCTCAGCGTTGAATATACTCAATGATCCAGCATCCACAGCCCTTTGGGGCAGAGAATTCCAAAGATTCACAATCCTCTGAGTGAAGAAATTCCTCCTCATCTCAGTCTTAAATGGCCAACCCCTTATCCTGAGACTATGCCCCCTAGTTCTAGACTCTCCAGCCAGGGGAAACAACCTCTCAGCATCTACCCTGTCAATCCCCCTCAGAATCTTATATATTTCAATGAGATCACCTCTCTCTCTTCTAAACGCCAGAGAGTGTAGGCCCAATCTACTCAATAGGCTCCTTCATCTTGCATTCTCAATAGAAAGTAACTTAAACTGAATTTATAAAAAAGCAAAACACTTCAAATGCTGGCAATCTGACACGAAAACAGAAAATGCTGGAAAATAGAGGAGAATAGATGCGGACTCCTCCTCGGAACTGAACAACAAGAGGTGGACAGGTATATTTATATGCTATCCAACCTGCTCGGTGGGTTGCTGCGGGAGCTGAAATATGGCACCAACCGTATCTTGGCAGACATCAGCCGGTTTTGGTTTCCCTGACCAAAATTAATGTTTTGATTATGTCAAATTACTTTTTGCATCTACACTTAACAAACCATGACCATTAAATGTATCACAACATAGTAATCATTGCTACCTTCAGCACGTGTTGTTAGTTCAAAACAAAGTTCCCATTCAGAAGCATCAAAACAGGTTTATTTTGCTATTATTCCCATTTGATTTTACATTTGTCAGTTGCTCAGTGAAACTGAGTGGACTCAGTAAACAACAACAACAACAATGTGCATGTACATAGTGCCTTCAATGCAATAAACATCCCACGGTGCTTCCCAGGAACGTTAACAGACAAAATTCGGCACCGAGTTACTTGGGTCCCGTGCTGGTTCAGCCCAAAAATTAGTGATAAATAAGAAAATCAAAATGAAATTCCTGCTTCTAGTTCATGTGATGAGAAAATGTTCAGGAATGGCTTCCTCGCTTCACGGAGTCAAGGCACGAAGGGCGAGAAATTCGTCTCGGGCGGGTGGCGCAGAACGGGCGGTATTGGATGGGTCGCCCGTTATACGCAGCGTGTGATATTCATTTCCATTGGCTGCATTAGAACTGAATACCAGGCGCTGCGTATAACGGGCGGCCGATCCCATACCGACCGTCCTGCACCACCTGCCCGAGATGAATTTGTAGGTCTAACAGACTCGATTCTCTGTTACAACGCAGGTAATGTTCACAGGACCTTACTGAATGAGTAGCAATGCATTTAATCAGTCTCTCCTTTTAATTCTGAGCCTCAGAATTGAAGCCATGCATCATTTTTGTTTGAAGTTCTTCATTCCTGGCTCATCTGAAAAAGCAAAGAGACCTGAGAAAACTTTCGGTGCCTTTTAATTATCCACAGTATTAATGGCTGTAATGAAGAGTATTGTTATTGTCCTTTCCAAATGATTTGCTGGGAAACCTTACAATTGAATTACCATCTTTTTGGCTGCAATTAAGAGTTTACAGGTGGAAGTTTTTCCTATTTAGAGATTGGACTCCTCAGAATCAGGAGAATGTTTTCATGGCACTGGGTGGCTATTTTTGGAGATGTATAGGATCAACTTTCCTCATGCTTTGCCTCCAGCGAATGGGCAATTCCAAGACACAAAGCAAAAGAAAACACAGTGAAGATTCAAAATGAGGAAAGAGGTGCTGGAATAGGTGCAATAATTCAAAGGCCATACCAATAACACAAAGGCGGCATCACCACACCTTGCACCTCATTTCTTTGGGTCTAGGCTTGGAATAACTCGAATGCGGCAGCACTGACCAATGTTTTTTCTTTTAAATCTTTTTCAGTACCTTTGTCCACTTTTGAATTTTTTCCTTTGCTTCAGCGAACATTGGGGAAGATTTTCTTCTACCCTGCAGCTGGCCAATCAGAGGGAGTGCTATCCTGCACCTGGCCAATCAGAGGAAGAGCCACCCTGCACCTGGCCAATCAGAGGGAGAGCTATCCTGCACCGGGCCAATCAGAGGGAGTGCTACGCTGCACCTGGCCAATCAGAGGGAGTTTACGCTGCACCGGGCCAATCAGAGGGAGTGCTATGCTGCACCTGGCCAATCAGAGGGAGTGCTACGCTGCACCTGGCTAATCAGAGGGAGTGCTACGCTGCACCTGGCCAATCAGCGGGAGTGCTACCCTGCAGCTGGCCAATCAGAGGGAGTGCTACCCTGCACCTGGCCAATCAGAGGGAGTGCTACCATGCAGCTGGCCAATCAGAAAGCATGCTAGCCTGCAGCTGGCAATCAGCGGGAGTGCTACCCTGGCCAATCAGAAAGGATGCTACCCTGCACCTGGCCAATCAGCGGGAGTGCTACCCTGCACCTGGCCAATCAGAGGGAGTGCTACCATGCAGCTGGCCAATCAGAAAGGATGCTACCCTGCACCGGGCCAATCAGCGGAAGTGCTACCCTGCACCTGGCCAATCAGAGGGAGTGCTACGCTGCACCTGGCCAATCAGCGGGAGTGCTACCCTGCACCTGGCTAATCAGAGGGAGTGCTACGCTGCACCGGGCCAATCAGAGGGAGTGCTACGCTGCACCGGGCCAATCGGAGGGAGTGCTACGCTGCAGCGGGCCAATCAGAGGGAGTGCTATGCTGCACCTGGCCAATCAGAGGGAGTGCTACCCTGCACCTGGCCAATCAGCGGGAGAGCTACGCTGCACCTGGCCAATCAGCGGGAGTGCTACCCTGCACCTGGTCAATCAGAGGGAGTGCTACCATGCAGCTGGCCAATCAGAAAGGATGCTACCCTACAGCTGGTCAATCAGTGGGAGTGCTACGCTGCACCTGGCCAATCAGAGGGAGTGCTACCCTGCACCTGGCCAATCAGAGGGAGTGCTACGCTGCACCTGGCCAATCAGCGGGAGTGCTACCCTGCACCTGGTCAATCAGAGGGAGTGCTACCATGCAGCTGGCCAATCAGAAAGGATGCTACCCTGCACCTGGCCAATCAGCGGGAGTGCTACCCTGCACCTGGCCAATCAGAGGGAGTGCTACCATGCAGCTGGCCAATCAGAAAGGATGCTACCCTGCACTGGGCCAATCAGCGGAAGTGCTACCATGCAGCTGGCCAATCAGAGGGAGTACTACCCTGCCCCTGGCCAATCAGAGGGAGTGCTACCCTGCACCTGGCCAATCAGCGGGAGTGCTACCCTGCACCTGGCCAATCAGCGGGAGTGCTACCCTGCACCTGGCCAATCAGAGGGAGTGGTACCCCGCACCTGGCCAATCAGCGGGAGTGCTACGCTGCACCTGGCCAATCAGTGGGAGTGCTACCACTGAGCCCAGCTGACATTAATGCTCACTAAACCTCCAGAGATTTTGAATGGAGCAACTTTCATTCTTAAAGGCCATGTTTAATGCTGAACCGTGTGCACATAGAATAAGCAAAAGGCTTACGTCCTACTGCACTCTCACTTTTTTTATTCATTTATGGGATCAGGGCGTCGCTGGCTGTGCCAGCATTTATTGCCCATCCCTAGTTGCCCGCTGCAGTCCATGTGGTGAAGGTGCTCCCACAGTGCTGTTAGGTAAGGAGTTCCAGAATTTTGACCCAGCGACGATGAAGGATCGGCGATATACTTCTAAGTTAGGATGGTGTGTGACTTGGAGGGGAACTTGGAGGTGGTGGTGTTCCCATGCACCTGCTGCCCTTGTCCTTCTAGGTGGAAGAGGCCGCGGGTTTGGGAGGTGCTGCCGAAGAAGCCTTGGCGAGTTGTTACAGTGCATCTTGTAGATGGTACGCACTGCAGCCATGGTACGCCAGTGGTGGAGGGAGTGAATGTTTAAGGTGGTGGATGGGGTGCCAATCAAGCAGGCTGCTTTTTCCTGGATGGTGTCGAGCTTCTTGAGTGTTGTTGGAGCGGCACTCATTCAGGCAAGTGGAGAGTATTCCATCACACTCCTGACTTGTGCCTTGTAGATGTTGGAAATACTTTGGGGAGTCAGGAGGTGAGACACTCACCACAGAATACCCAGCCTCTGACCTGCTCTTGTTGCCACAGTATTTATGTGGCTGGTCCAGTTAAGTTTCTGGTTAATGGTAACCCCCAGGATGTTGATAGTGGAGGATTCGGCGATGGTAATGTCATTGAATGTCAAGGGGAGGTGGTTAGACTCTCGCTTGTTGGAGATAGTCATTGCCTGGCACTTCTGTGGCGTGAATGTTACCTACCACTTACCAGCCCAAGCCTGAACATCGCCCAGGTCTTGTTGCATGCAGGCATGGACTGCTTCATTATCTGTGGAGTTGCAAATGGCACTGAACACTGTACAGTCATCAGCGAACATCCCCATTTCTGACCTTATGTTGGAGAGAAGATCATTGATGAAGCAGCTGAAGATGGTTGGGCCTAGGACACTACCCTGAGGAACTCCTGCAGCGATGTCCTGAGGCTGTGATGATTGACCTTCAATCACCACAACCATCTTCCTTTGTGGTAGGTATGACTCCAGCCAGTGGAGAGTTTCCCCCCCCGATTCCCATTGACTTCAGTTTTACTAGGGCTCCTTGATGCCAGACTCGGTCAAATGCTGCCTTGATGTCAAGGGCAGTCACTCTCACCTCACCTCTGGAATTCAGCTCCTTTGTCCATGTTTGGACCAAGGCTGTAATGAGGTCAGGAGCTGAATGGTCCTGGCGGAACCCAAACTGGGCATCAGTGAGCAGGTTATTGGTGAGTAAGTGCTGCTTGATAGCACTGTCGATGACACCTTCCATCACTTTGCTGATGATTGAGAGTAGACTGATGGGGCGGTAATTGGCCGGAATAGATTTGTCCTGCTTTTTGTGGATAGGACATACCTGGGCAGTTTTCCACATTGTCGGATAGATGCCAGTGTTGTAGCTGTACTGGAATAGCTTGGCTAGAGGCGCGGCTAGTTCTGGAGCACAAGTCTTCAGCATGATAGCCGGGATGTTGTCAGGGCCCATAGCCTTTGCTGTATCCAGTGCGCTGAGCCGTTTCTTGATATCATGTGGAGTGAATCGAATTGGCTGAAGAATGGCTTCTGTGATGGTGGGTACCTCGGGAGTAGGCCGATATGGATCATCCACTCGCCACTTCTGGCTGAAGTTGGCTGCAAACGTTTCAGCCTTGTCTTTTGCACTCACCTGCTGGGCTCCATCATCATTGAGGATGTAACTATTTGTTTTCATACATCATAAGAAGGCTATTGGCTTTCAGTTGTGACAAGAAACCAATTTGAATCACAGAATGTGGTCTCCAAAACAATGGTAAAAATCTTGAAATCCTATGTAACAAAAAAAGGAACTTATTTATTTACCTGAAGACAGTGGCCTTGAGCGGCGCCCTATGTTCATGGGTATCTTTTAGATGTTGGGCTTCTTTGAGGTTGTGTCAGTATTGCAGGTTGACATGTATGCAAACAGAAAGAGGAAATTTGGAGAGCAGAACACAAAGCCGCTAATTCACCTGTTCCCACTTCCACAGTGGAGGCTGTGAATCAACTTGATGGGCATGGAATTCATCGACATCTACCTGAATATTTTTGATGCTTTAAAATTCTAAAGCTGATTTCCAGCAGCATACAATTCCAGAGAAAGATGCTATAAAGAATCTCTCCTGCTTGACACAAAAGATATTTTTAGAAATGCATAAATTGTATTAAAGTTTAGAATACCTTGCAGTATTCAAACTACGGTTTCTTCTTTTCAAAAAATGTCATGGAAAGCTTTAAGGAGTCAGAAGGGTTTTCTAAAGGCACCATTGCTCAGGCTTTGATGTCGAGAGTCTGTAAACTAGGTACTAAGCCATGAAACATTGAAAAGACATTGGAGTGGAAATTCAGCTTGGGGCTGTAGCGCAAATACATTATTTTATTCATTCCTGGGATGTGAGCGTCGCTGGCAAGGCCAGCATTTATTGCCCATCCCTAATTGCCCTCGAGAAGGTTGTGGTGAGCCCCCTTCTTGAACCGCTGCAGTCCGTGTGGTGAAGGTGCTCCCACAACGCTGTTCGGGAGGGAGTTCCAGGAATTTGGCCCAGCGACGATGAAGGAACGGCGATATATTTCCAAGTCAGGATGATGTGCGACTTAGAGTGTTCCCATGCGCCTGTTGCCCTTGTCCTTCTAGGTGGTAGAGGTTGTGAGTTTGGGAGGTGCTGTCGAAGAAGGCTCGGCGAGTTGCTGCGGTGTTGCACAGACCACCTGTTGTACTTCCATTAACATCAACAGAAGTGGATATAGGGCGGGGCGTATAACATACCGTCCATTTTGTACTAATGCCCAAGGCCAATTTCCACCCCATTATCACATTGGGCTTGAGTTTCTGCGGGGATTCTCCCAACTGTCTGCCGTAACTTCGGTGGAAGGTCTGTGGAAAGCGCCGGAGACATTACGTTAAGGCGTAAATGTTGCGGTAGACCTCAGCAGAAATTCAGGTCCATTATCTCTATCCAACAGTACCATGCATTTATTACCTAATGCTTGTTAAAACAAATACAGAATAACCACTTTCCTTCTGTAAGTGATAAAGTGTTGTTCTTGTAGTGAACTACAATTAAATTAAAATATACGACAGGAAGAATTACTGAGCTATAGTGAATGGAAAACCCATAAACTGGATCACAAAAAAATTCTATTAGCATTTGGTATATCCATCTTAACTGATTATGGATTGAATCTCAGTTAAGTACCATCTTTTCTCCTGATTGCTTTTAATTGCTTCTCTCTTATACTTCAGTCGGAGCAGCCACCAGTTTAATAGGGATAAAATCTCCAGCTTTCATTAATCACTTGTATTTGTTCAGCAGAATATTTTAAAAACAGGAACATTTAATGAGTCTAGTACTTAACTATTCACCTGTCGGGCAGACCCGCAGTATCCACGGTGATGGATTGAGAAAGAAGATGTAGCTATACTACGGGCGAGGTGAGGAAGCCCTGGCCCTCTTCAAATGGAAGATTCTGCTGTCTCCAGGTGTTTGAGCTGGTGGACATGCTCCACATAGGACAGAGGGCTGTGGGGATTGGGCGGGAAAGTGGAGTTGAGGTCGAAGATCAGCCATGATCTTATTGAATGGCGGAGCAGGCTCGAGGGGCCGAATGGTCTAATCCTGCTCCTAATTCTTATGGTCACTCACTGGTGGTAATTTTGTCTTTGTGTGGTAATGTAAAGTGGCTGATAGTGAGACGGCAGTCTGGTCTACATCTCTCCCGATTCTTATTTCCATTGAAAAGCATCCTCTTTATTTTGATGAAATAACACACTCACATCTGTTTCGCTCTTCACCTAATTTAAGGTGACTTACTTTCCAGCTCTGGTCGTGGAGCTACTGAAGGTACGTGTGGGCAGGTAGGTCTGCAGATCATGAAGGTAGGGTGGGGCAAGGCAATAGAGGGGTTTCAGAGTGACGTTGAGAATCCTAAGGTCAGTGGACTTCGGCATGAAGAGTCTGCGAGGGTTGGAGAGAACCAGGGTAATAAATATACAGAATGTTGTGAGGGTGAGGCCACAATGTATGGCATTTTGAATGAGTTGTGACCTATGGAAGGTTGAGGCAGAGTGTTTAGCGAGGACAGCAATAGAAAAGAACACAGAAAGAACAGATATAGAGAAGTAAACTCAATTTGAGAACTTGAGGTCAAACAGGACATTTTCCTTTAACACCTCCTGGCTTAGCTGGAGGAGCAACTTGGGAGGTTGATATAAAAAAGGCCAGAAGCCAGTAGCTGCGAGTGGGAGGTAAAGCGGATGCCTTTGATTTTACTGACATTAAGCTCCGGGATGCTACTTAGTACCAATCTTTGACAATTAGCCCTAGATTGAGAGTACTTTTGAAAAATTCGCTTATGGGATCTGGGTGTCGCTGGCAAGGCCAGCATTTATCGCCCATCCCTAGTTGCCCTTGAGAAGGTGGTGGTGAGCCGCCTTCTTGAACCGCTGCAGTCCGTGTGATGAAGGTACTCCCACAGTGCTATTAGGTAAGGAGTTCCAGGATATTGACCCAGTGACGATGAAGGATCGGTGCTATACTTCTAAGTCAGGATGGTGTGTGACTTGGAGGAGAACTTGGAGGTGGTGGTGTTCCCATGCGCCTGCTGCCCTTGTCCTTCTAGGTGGAAGAGGTCGCGGGTTTGGGAGGTGCTGCTGAAGAAGCCTTGGCGAGTTGCTGCAGTGCATCTTGTAGATGGTACACACTGCAGCCACGGTATGCTGGTGGTGGAGGGAGTGAATGTTTAAGGTGGTGGATGGGCTGTCAATCAAGCGGGCTGTTTTGTCCTGAATGGTGTCGAGCTTCTTGAGTGTTGTTGGAGCTGCACTCTTCCAGGCAAGTGGAGAGTATTCCATCACTCTCCTTACTTGCGCCTTGTAGATGTTGGAAAGGCTTTGGGAGTCAGGAGGTGAGACACTTGCCGCAGACTATCTAGCCTCTAACCTGCTCTTGTTGCCACCGTATTTATGTGGCTGGTACAGTTAATATTTTGGTCAATGGTGACCCCCCAGGATGTTGATGGTGGAGGATTGAGCAATGGTAATGTCAAGGGGCGGTGGTCAGAATCTCGCTTGTTGCAGATAGTCATTGCCTGACACTTCTGTGACGTGAATGTTACCTGCCACTTATCAGTCCAAGCCTGAACATTGTCCAGGTCTTGTTGCATGCGGGCATGGACTTACATTAAATATTGGTGCTATTTCATCCTCCCTTGTTTCTCCTTCATTAATTTGAGTAAAATGTGGTGTGACATTACAATACCTCAATGAATTTGTTGCCTCCAGCAGCAGCAGCTGCAGCTCTCTGTTCCTGCAGTGTTGCCACTCTGTGACCATATGGCTCCATATAAGAAAAGTTTCCCTTGCAGGAATGTGGAACTTATACATTTGAATGTGGAACTTATTCTTCGCGAGCACCTCTCAACTCTGCGACCTCTACCACCTAGAAGGACAAGGGTAGCAGACGCACAGGAACACCACCACCTCCAAGTTCCCCTCCAGGTCACACACCATCCTGACTTGGAAGTATATCGGCCGCACCTGTACCGTCGCTGGGTCAACATCCTGGAACTTCCTCCCTAACAGCGCTGTGGGAGTACCTTCACCACACGGTTCAAGAAGGCGGCTCACCGCCACCTTCTCAAGGGCAATTCGGGATGGGCAATAAATGCTGGCCTTGCCAGCGATGCCCACATCCCATGAACAAATTTTTAAAAATTCATCACTGAACTGCAGAAGCTTGATTAACTTTGGAGACGTTACTTAAAATGTGAGTGAGTTCATGTGGACCTGGAATTCAGATGAAGCATGATCCCCGACAGTCTTTTCTGTGCACCTCAGTGTTCCCCACTGTCTGGGAAAGGTTTTCCCGCATGATGCATTGGCAAAGAGACATATTGGACGGTATTTATTTCACAAACAAAAACTTTCCTATTATTAACATTTACACGTGTTATCAAGCAAAACCAGAAAATGCTGGAAACGTACAACAAGTCAGCTAACATCTGTGGAGGGAAAAGGTGACGAAGGCTGAAAGATAGGCAAGTATTTGAAAAGATTTCGAAAAACGAAGAGGGACGGGGCGAAAGTTGAAACTCGAGGCGTTAATTGATGGATGGACTTGCAACCTGCTTAAAGAAAAGCAGGAGGTTGTTAGATGATATATAAAAAAAAATCATCTGGGTCAGCCAATAGGAAGAAGCAGCTTAACAAACACTGAGTCACAGTTTCCTTGAAGAAAATAGCAGGACAAAACCAAGGTTGCTTCTAAACATAAGAACATAAGAATTAGGAGCAGGAGTCAGCCATTCGGCCCCTCGAGCCTGCTCCCTCATTCAATAAGATCATGGCTGATCTTCGACCTCAACTCCACTTTCCCACCTGATCTCCATATCCCTTGATTACCGTACAGTCCAAAAATCTATCTATCTCAGCCTTGAATATACTCAACGATTCAGCATTCACAGCCCTCTGGGACAGAGAATTCCAAAGATTCACAATCCTCTGAGTGAAGAAATTCTTCCTCCTCTCAGTCTTAAATGGCCGACCCCTTATCCTGAGACTATGCCCCCTAGTTCTAGACTCTCAAACAGGGGAAACAACCTCTCAGCATCTACCCTCTCAGAATCTTATCCGGGAATGTTTTTAGATAGAAATCTAGGGTTATGCAAGGCATTTCTATGAGTTAAATTAAATACATATCTGGAAACCTACTCACCAAAGTCATAGGCCTAGAAATTCACTATGGCCCCGCCAGCTGGCTAGCGCCCAAAAGTTAGCGCTGGGCGCGGAGCCAGTTGCGACTGTCAGATATTCAGTTTTTGCACCCCAAGTCGGAACCGGGCGCTATTCCAGGGTGTGCCCGCCCCTGCTTGGGGCGCTGAAACTGAATTTCAGCGCTCTAGGCGCTGCTGCGCCACCCACTGCGGAGCGGCAGGCTGCGGTACTGCAGGCCTCCTCCTTCTCTTAAGGGGGAGGTGCCTGCAACGGGGAGATCGCCGCTGGATAGTGCCGGCAAATGAGCCCGGCACCACGGAGAAGTGCCGGGTTCGCGGAAAGCAGCCGGCAATGCCGCAGGGGGGGGGCCGGGGTGGAGGAGGCCGGGGAAGGAGGCGCGGTCAGGCGGCTGCCGAAAAAGCGGCCGGCCGCACCTCCACCTTAAAGCGCCCCACCAAGGCTACAGTACGGCCCCGTTTTCTGGTCGCTGTTTGCGGCCGCTGCGGAAGAGGCGGCCGCAACTAAATATGGGGATCGGGCCGGTATCGGGGCGGAACCGGGGCACTGCGCACACCGATGACGTCATCGGTGCTGGCGCAGCGCTAACGGCTACCGCCGCCATTACCGCTGCGCTGAATATCAGCGCAACCTCCTGTATTGGCGCAGAAGCCCTCTTTAGGCGGTAACTGGCCGCAAAGCTGCCGACGCCTTAATGAATTTCTAGGCCATAATTTCTAACCGAACGATATTTAAAAACAATCTTCAAGTCTGTACCTGGTCTCTTAAAATGAATTGCCAGGAATGTGCAAAATGATCAGCTCAGAATTTTGTATCTTCCCCAATTGAAGTTTGGGGTTTCTGGTTAAAAAATCTTTATTGTCTGTGATTTATTTGCACTTGAGATCGATGTTGCGCACTACGCCTTGTAAGGATAATTGATTTTTATACTTCAGTTTCTCCCTTGTACTAAAAGTCCTCAGATTTTCCCAGGTCGTAAGACTGTTCTTGGGTTGATAATAAGGAGCCTGAGTGCTCACACAATTCTAGATTCACGCTTTGATTTATGACCCAAGAGAGTATTAGATGGCATTACCATTCACCATAAAGTAATTGACTGATTGTGCTTAAATGTTCAATCCATGGAGTGGTTTGTGCACCTTTCGTCTTGGGGGATAATCTGATGACTCTAGAAAGCTGCAGTCACAGCACAGACAGGCGCTGTGTGAACATATTTGCTTTTTTGGATGGATTTTTAAATAAGGCTCAGCACAGAACCAAGTTGACCTTGACAACAGCTGGGCTAAACACTTAAAAAAAGAACATACTTTTTTTGTCCTCAAAGTAATTTCCTTGAGCTAAAAAGTCAGGAACTCATTTTTTTTTTTTGCGCTGTGAACATCACCAATATCCCAAGAGGAGATCCACTTTGAGCAGAGACTCACGTTTCAATTAAACAACGCGCGATTATTATACTTCTCAGCATACTGATATCAGTAAAGAGACGTGGGCCACCGAGAGGACAGAGAAACAGATAACTTACAATCCTGGAGAAGGTGGCGGGGACGTCCTCAAAGAGAGAGAATTTTGAACTAGGCAATCTTGCCAAATTTATGGCAGCTTCCAATAGAAACCATCTTCAGAGTGTACGTGTGCGAATTCTACCAGGGGGCTCTTTTCGGAAAAGCCTAAAAGGATTAGAAGATTGACATTGTTAGATTTTTCCTTCTCTTGTACAGCCATCATGGGAAAGTGCAAAAACGAAAGACAGGAAAAGGTCAGTTGGTCCATCGAGTTACACTTTCAAGGTGTAAATTCTGCACGCCATGATCCTCATTGCCTCTGCCCCCACCCCCCGCCCTTCTCCCCCTCCCCACCAAGCATTCAATCTCTAGAGAAAACCCAAAAAGAGCAAAAACCTTCGGCCAATTTAGGAAAAGACACTGGGACATTTCTCTCCCATCCGCTAAGGCAATCCAGCAAGCTCCAGGAGACCACAGAGACTGAGAGACACCCCTCAGTACCCACCTACCTTCTATATTGGCCACTCTTGGGAACTCATTCCGCTCCCTTTTGAATGCCTGCAGCCAATCTGCACATCATTTGGACTCAGTTTAAATGATGCTGAATTAAATTGCACAGCCAAAATTTCCCTGGATTTAATCAGAACTCAAGAAGCGCTAGATTCAACATTTGTACCTTGGGTTCACTTACAATTCGGGTCGTTGCTAAAGCCATTTTCTGTATCCAAGGGGCCGATTTGAACAAGCTGAAATTGGCGTTAACAGGGCAGTAACCCCCGTAGAATGGGATCAGTAGACTTACTGACACTGACATAACAACAGGAAATGCTGGAAAAACTCAGCAGGCCAGGCAAGTCCTGACGAAGGGTTTCGACCTGAAACGTTGACTCTATTTCTCTCTCCGCGGATGTTGCCTGGCCTGCTGTTTTTCCAGCATTTCCTGTTGTTATTTCGGATTTCCAGCATCCGCAGTATTTTGCTATCGTACTGACACTGACACTCTGGCCACCATCATTTTGAAAGGGGCCTTCCCATAGGTGGCTGGAGCACTCGCCAGTTTCAGGCGGTAGGCCTGTTTACTGTGAGAATCGGTGACCAGTGCTGTAATTAGGACCCCGATTGCAATTTGAAGTGTCAGATAAGGGGGAGCATGTGGCGTCCATGTGTCCTGGCATCGAGCGGTCTAAGCGGCGGGCCTTAAAGGGACCACTGCTTGTTGCTCCAATGAAGGTCTCAAAGCGCTCAATTCTCATAGAATCTGGATAACAAGGAGTGTAGACCATTCATGGCACAGGACAACTGCACCCCCCCCCCCCGCCCCCCCCCCCCCCCAAGTTCCACCTTCCCTCCCTTCAGGACCTATTGACAACTGGCTTGGCTTCGGAACTGATCGGAATTCCTCAAACCGTCATGTTGCAGTGGGATGTCTGTTCAGGGGGTACATAAGAACATAAGAAATAGGAGCAGGAGTCGGCCATTTGGCCCTTCGAGCCTGCTCTGCCATTCATCAAGATCATGACTGATCTTCTACCTCAATTCCACCTTCCCACACTATCCCCATATCCCTTAATTCCCTTCGTTCCCAAAAATTTATCGACCTCTGTCTTGAATATACTCAACGACTGAGCATCTACAGCTCTCTGGGGTAGAGAATTCCAAAGATTCACCACCCTTTGAGTGAGGAAATTTCTCCTCATTTCAGTCCTAAATGGCCGACCCCTTATTCTGTGACTGTGACCCTGTGTTCTCGACTCCCCAGCCAGGGGGAAACATTTTCCCAGCATTAACCCTGTCAAGCCCCTTAATAATTTTATGTTTCAATTAGATCACCTCTCATTCTTCTAAACTCCAAGCAACAATGGCCTAGTCTGCTCGGTCTCTCCTCATAGGGCAATCCCCTCATCCCAGGGCAATCCCCTCATCCCAGGAACCAGTCTAGTGAACCTTCGCTGCACTCCCTCGAAGGCATTTCTAAGGTATTTATGAAGGTAACTCGCTAGCGGCGTGGAATGACGTATGAGGAGAGATTCGGTCGATTGGGTTTATACTCACTGGAGTTTAGAAGAATGAGAGGGATCTCATTGAAACTTATAAAATTCTGACAGGACTGGACAGACTGGATGCAGGAAGGATGTTCCCGATGGCGGGGGAGTCCAGAACCAGGGGTCACAGTCTAAGGATAAGGGGTAAGCCATTTAGAACAGAGATGAGGAGGAATTTCTTCACCCAGAGAGTGGTGGACCTGTGGAATTCTCGACCACAGAAGGCAGTGGAGGCCAATTCATTAAATATATTCAAGAAGGAGTTGGATATATTTCTTAAGGCTAAAGGGATCAAGGGATATGGGGAGAAGGCAGGGACAGGGTACTGAATTTGGATGATCAGCCATGATCTTATTGAATGGCGGAGCAGGCTCGAGGGGCCGAATGGCCTACTCCTGCTACTATCTTCTATGTATCTATGTATCTAAGGCCCTGGGTTCAAAGTAGCCGGACGCTCCACCCCGCCCCTCCCCCACCACCACCAGCAGATACAGCTGGGTAGCCAGCGCACTCCACCAGTCGGTCTCCCGCAAGCTGAGATCCACCCCGGGTTTTTCTCAGCTCATGGTGTACGCTTGCTGCGCTTAAAATACATATTAGGCACATTTCTAATTTCCCTCCATTAGAATCATTTAAACTGAAGTGAAGTCAGGCATTTACAGATCAAACCCATTCAAAAATTCAAGGGCTGAGTATTGTTTTGTGTTCAAAAACCGTACGGGGGGGGGTAATTTTCACTTGCAACAGTGGTGGGGAAACTGGCGGTCGTGGATCGTCTGCCTGTCTCAACAACAACAACTTGCATTTGAAGGAAACTCTCGATTTACCGGCACCTAAATAACCGGAAATCTCGGTTAACCGGCAAAATTCAGGAGTAGGTTCAGGTAAGTTTTACTTCATATGACTGGCCCTTCCTCGATCTGTGGCTGTGCAATCAGGTGTGCCTGCAGCTGTTGCTAAGCAACAGGGATGCTTGGATCTTGTGGCCATTGTTCTGCACCTGTTGCTAAGCAACAGGGTTTGTTGCTGTATACGGAGCTCTCAGCTCTCGTATCTTTTACTATAGCTCTCGGTAATCCGGATAAAAAAGAGTTTCCTGTATATAGCAAGGCGCTTAAGCCACCTGTTGTATGACGGGCGGCCAATCCACTATCGCCTCCGCCATCACTGAAAAGTGAAAATCTGCCACTGTGTATCTCTTCCACTCCTCCCTAATGGATTGAAACATATAAGATCCTGAGGGGTCTTGACAGGGTGGATGTGGAGAGGATGTTTCCTCTTGTGGGAGAATCTAGGACTAGGGGGGTCACTGTTTAAAAATAAGGGGTCGCCCATTTAAGACAGAGATGAGGAGAAATTGTTTCTCACAGAGGGCCGTGAGTCTTTGGAACTCTCTTCCTCAGAGGGCGGTGGAAGCAGAGACTTTAAATATTTTTAAGGCAGAGGTAGATCGATTCTTGGTAAGCAAGGGGGTGAAAAGTTATCGGGGGTAGGCGGGAATGTGGAGCAATCAGATCAGCCATGGTCTTATTGAATGGCGGAGCAGGCTCGAGGGGCCGAGTGGCCGACTCCTGCTCCTAATTTGTATGTTCGTATGTAATCCCATCTTTGTCCCCGGCTAATTAAATCAGACCGAAATCAAATGTCCATTGTTCAGAAATACAAACAGAGTTTTTTAGATTACGTTCCTGAATTATTCTGCATCACCACATTCGACGCTACACCTAGACTTTCTTCCGAGGAATCATGAAATGCAATTAGTTTGTGGCTGCCAGCACTGAATTAATCTCCGTTATCCATTATAATAACTTAAAGTACAGCACATCCAGTGGGTGGTCTAGCTCTGATTTATTTATTGTACTAGTCGGTGTCTGATGAACGCTGTGTGTATATGGGACCGTACATTCATATGAGAGAGTGAGAAATAAAAGACTTACATTTACATAAAGCCTTTGACGACCACCCAAAGCACTTTACAGCTAATGAAGCACCTTTGGAGTGTAGTCACTGTTGTAATGTGGGAAACACGGCAGCCAGTGGCACACAGCAATCTCCCACAAAGCGATAATGATCAGATAATCTATTTTTGTTATGTTGATTGAGGGATAGATATTGGCCAGGACACCAGGGATAACTCCCCTGCTCTTCTTCAAATAGTGCCATGGGATCTTTTATGTCTACCTGAGAGAGCAGATGGGGCCTCGGTTTAACATCTCAACTGAAAGACGGTACCTCTGACAGTGCAGCACCCCCTCAGTACTGCCCTGGAGTGTCAACTTGGATTTTTGTGCTCAAGTCTCTGGAGTGGGACTTGAACCCACAACCTTCTAAATCAGAGGTGAAAGTGCTAACCACTTCATTTTTTATATATTATTTATCGAGCATTGAAAACATTTACAACATCGTGATCATTCCATTGTATCATACAAATCCATTCCGCCACCCTGCACAGCCATTCCTCCACCACATATTAACATCAAAATCTGAAGTTTAATTTGCTTTCCATAACATATACTACTAATCTATTGTACTTTAAAAATTGATCAGTAATCATGGCTCCAAATAAGGGAGGTGTGCCTGATAATCCCCCCATCATTTAATCTCCGGCCCTTCCCTCCTCTCAAGCTCCTTCCCAACTTTTTGGGCAGCTGTTGCTTTCTCCTGCAGCCTCCGGCTCTTTTTCACCTCCTGTTTGAACCTTCCCTGCAGTTTCAGCCTCTTCCTTACATTAGGTTTGAGCCGAGGAGCTGCCCCTTCTCCCTCCTTCTGCCCCTCACTAACCTTTCCCTTTCCACACAATGTCACCCCACCCCCCACTTCCATGTCACTGTCCCCCTCTGACTCCTCACTCTCGAGCTCTTCTGTAACCTCACGTCCCTGCTCCCCATCAGATACATATTCTCCCTTAGAGAGTCTTCCTGCTATCACGGTTTCTCCAACAGTGTCACTCGCTTCGGCCTCATCTCCACCACTGACCCTTGCTCCCCGTTTCTTCTCTCTCTGGGACAATGGTGCATCTGCTCCTATCTTGATCCCTTCTGGCATCTTTGTCTCCATGCTCCTGTCCTGCTGCCCCTTTAAGGCTCCTACCTCTTGCACCCTCTCCTTGTCTTTCCCCCTCCTGCTACCCGAGATGTCCGCCTCCCCGTCTTTCTTTGGAGGACTTACACTTATCCTGCACCCCGCTCCCACCTCCTCTCCCTCTGCAGACACCAGATTCTTTAGGGAGAGCCGAGCCATATTATGGCTCACCTCTGCCCTCAACCCATCCTGCCCTCTGCTGTCTTTGTCCTTTTCCACCGTACTTGGTGTGTTTTTCACCATCTCCAACCTGTTCTCTGCTCTGCAATGTTCTGCCTCTTCCTTTGCTTTTTTCTCCTTCCATTCATCAGCTGTGTCCTCCGACTGCTCCGCTCCTCCGTCCGCTCCACTCACACCTCCTGCTCCTTCTCCCATCTCCTTATCACTCAAGTGACTTTCTTCTACCTCACACTCCCAGCGGGTGGGGTCTTTGTGACACAGCCCACAGCTCCCTGCCTTGCAGCTCCGAGCGATGTGTCCAGACTCGCCGCAGTTATAACAGTACAAGTCTGAACAGCTTCTTACAAGGTGGTCGTGTCCAAGACAATAATAACAAACCTTCAAAATAACAACAGAGAATGCTGGAAAAACTCAGCAGGTCAGGCAACATCCGTGGAGAGAAATTTGAGTTGACGTTTCGGGTTGAAACCCTTCTTCAAAACTGGAAAGAAAATAAAAAGATCGAAGGCAAAGCTGTGATCGAACAAAAGAAGAAAAAGAGACAATAAAAGGTATGCGAAGCCAGATGATATGGTAATGGGCCCGTGGAGACAAAAGGCAGCTGAGATTCGGTGTGAAGTGTACTGGCAGGATAAGGACAGCCGCCAGGTGAGAGAGAAAAACAAAAGGAAAGGAGGGGGGTGGAGAAAAAAAAGGACCCAAAACAAAGGGGTGGAAAAAATTAAAAGGAAAAAAGTAATAGGGGCCAGGTTATGATCTGAAATTATTGAACTCGATAGTGAGTCCGGAAGGCTGCAAAGTGCCTAGTCGGAAGATGATGTGCTGTTCCTCGAGTTTACGTTGAGCTTCCGTGGAACAATACAAGAGGCCAAGGATGGTGAGGTCCGAGTGGGAATGGAGCGGTGAATTAAAATGACAGGTGACCGGAAGCTCGGGGTCACCCTTACGGTCTGAACGGAGGTGTTCCGCAAAGCGGTCACCCAATCTGCGTTTGGTCTCCCCAATGTAGAGGAGACCGCATCGTGAGCAGCGAATACAGTATACTAGATTGCAAGAAGTACAAGTGAATCGCTGTTTCACCTGGAAGGGGTGTTTGGGGCCCTGGACAGTGGGAAGGGGGGAGGTATAGGGGCAGGTGTTACATCTCCTGCGCTTGCACGGGAAGGTGCCAGGCGAAGGGGAAGGGCTGTTGGGGGTGATAGAGGAGTGGACTAGGGTGTCAAGGAGGGAGCGGTCCCTATGGAATGCTGAAAGGGGAGGGGAGGGGAAGATGTGTTTGGTGGTGGGATCACTTTGGAGGTAGCGGAAATGGTGGAGGATGATCTGTTGAATGTGGAGGCTGGTGGGGTGAAAGGTGAGGACAAGGGGAACCCTATCGTGGTTCCGGGAGGGAGGGGCAGGGGTGAGGGCAGAAGTGCGGGAGATAGAACGGACACGGTCGAGGGCCGTGTCGACCACGGTAGAGGGGAATCCTCGGTTGCGGAAAAAGGAAGACATGTCGGAAGCACTGGTGTGGAAGGTGGCATCGTTGGAGCAGATACGGCGGAGGCGGAGAAACTGGGATAATGGAATAGAGTCCTTACAGGAGGCGGGGTGGGAGGAAGTGTAGTCCAGGTAGCTGTGGGAGTCAGTGGGCTTGTAGTGAATATTGGTCGATAGCCTATCCCCAGAGATGGAAACGGAGAAGTCGAGGAAGGGAAGGGAGGAGTCAGAGATGGACCATGTGAAGGTGAGGGAAGGGTGGAAATTGGAGGCAAAGTGAATGAAATTGTCTAGTTCGGGGCGAGAGCAGGAAATGGCACCGATACAGTCATCAATGTATCGGAAAAAGAGGTGAGGGAGGGGACCTGAGTAGGACTGGAACAAAGATTGTTCCACATAGCCCACGAAAAGGCAGGCATAGCTAGGACCCATGCGGGTACCCATAGCAACACCTTTAATTTGGAGGAAATGAGTGGAGTTAAAGGAGAAGTTGTTCAATGTGAGAACAAGCTCAGCCAGGCGGAGGAGGGTGGTGGTGGATGGGGACTGGACGGGCCTCTGTTCAAGGAAGAAGCGGAGCACCCCCAGGCCATCCTGGTGGGGGATGGAGGTGTAGAGGGATCGTACGTCCATGGTGAAAAGGAAGCGGTTGGGGCCAGGAAACTGGAAACTGTTAAAGTGGCGGAGGGCATCCGAAGAGTCGCGGATGTAGGTGGGAAGAGACTGGACAAGGGGAGAAAAGATAGAGTCGAGATAGGAAGAGATGAGTTCCGTGGGGCAAGAACAGGCTGAAAAGATGGGTCTACCAGGGCAGTCCTGTTTGTGGATCTTGGGAAGGAGGTAGAAGCGGGCTGTGCGGGGTTGGGGAACTATGAGGTTGGTGGCAGCGGCGGGAAGATCTCCAGAGGAGATGAGGTCAGTGACAGTCTTGGAAATGGTGGTTTGATGTTCGGTAGTGGGGTCATGGTCCAGGTGGAGGTAGGAGGTGTCGGAGAGTTGGCGTTCAGCTTCCGCTAGGTAGAGGTCTGTACGCCAAACAACAACAGCACCACCCTTGCCAGCGGGTTTAATGACAACGTCAGGGTTGGATCTAAGAGAATGGAGTGCTGCGAGTTCAGAGGGAGGTAGGTTGGAGTGAGTGAGGGGAGCAGAGAAATGGAGACGGCCGATGTCACGGTGGCAGTTAGCGATGAAAAGATCTAGAGAGGGTAAGAGGCCAGGGGGAGGGGTCCAGGTAGAATGGGTATTCTGCAAGCAGGAGAAAGGGTCAGTCATGCGGGGGGAAGACTCCTGGCCAGAGAAGTGGGCACGGAGCCGAAGGCTCCGGTTACCTTCACCTGGTTATCATGCAGTACTCGGAAGTACTGCACTCCTTCCATTGTCTCGAATTTCATGCTATATGGCAATGCCTTCACCCCCTCTGGGAACTGCACCTTCACATAACGGGTTCCATCTGCTACCCGCGTTCCTGGATAGTATCTCCTCTTTATTGCCAAGCAAATTTTAATGTCCCACGACTCCAACTTTTTTATTAGCACATCATCCTCAATATAAACTGGCAGGTTAAAGAATGAGACCATCACCTCTTCAGAATATAGCAGAGATATCTCCAAGAACTTATCTCCAACCTTCAGACTGAGTAAAAGCCTTTCCACCTCCTCTCGGCCACTGACCGTCACCTCGAACCCAACATTCGGCTTTGGTCGGTAGGCAAAGCAGCTTCCCTCACCACAGTCCTCATGTACCGCCTGGATAATATCCCAAGCTCGTATCTCCTTATCCTCACACTGAACCACTACTTTGTTATCTTTTCCAAACCTCCTGGGGTACCGGCCCAAATCTTTGGGCCTTCTTTCTTCCTACCCCCATCATTTTTTCCCCTGATTAAATTCATCCTGGGAACAGTGTCCTCTGAGGGGCCCGGCACTCCGGGTCTCTCAGCAGTCATCTGGCTGCTGTTTAAGGACCAAAAAGGCTCTAAAACCTGAAAAAAAATCCACCACCAACATTTTACAAACTCACTCCAACTCCCTGCAGCAATCAAGCACCCAGCAGCACCTGCTCACTCCTAGCCCCTAGAGAGTGCCACCCACTGAGCCACAGCTGACAGAGAGACAATGTTTATCTCATTATTTGAAATACATGCCATTTCTGAACTCTGCCATTAAACTACACATTGACTCCTTTGCATTATGAATGGTAATTAATGAATCAAGGCCTCATCAAAACTGTATTATTTAATTTCTCCTTCTAACCATTAAAAGGTAAATTAATTTCCATGTTGTAAGTATTTGATGAAACTTGAATTACCAGATTAGCATTTTTATCAGATAATTCTGCAGCTCGCACTATGAAATAAAACATTTAGTTGGTGGCTTATGTATTTAGATGCAACAGTAAGATTCAATTAAGTTAATTATCATAGTTTGTTATAATATTGGAGATTTCCTCTCCACATAGTACCGCATACTGCTTTCAGCTTTAACAGCAAACAAAAAAATGTTCCTGGATCTGGAATCTAAAGACTCCACTGGCCATGAACCTCAGGAATCCAGCTTCTGGTAGAGCCAGGCTAATGAGATGTAAGTTTCCTTAACAGTCTTACGTGAGATGAGTTTGGACAATCTTAATTCAGTTCCAAGTGGGCATAGACCCACACACTACATTGCCCAAAGTTGCTACTAAACGGTATTAATGTATCAATGTCACTCAGTCGCCATCGGTTTTCTGGTGTGAAGAATGGAAGAACGTCACATTGATTGCAGCAGTGAGCACTCCTCTTAGATTGGGGCTGAGGCATATTGTTGAAGCAGAGTAGAGGGAGCCTTACTCTTCATCTAGCTGTGCTACTCCTCACCTGCAAACGTTTGATGCTGGCACTAGAAATGCTGCATTCACCCCACATAAATCAAGTTTAAGTGTAAAATTAACAAAGCAAGATTAAAGCGAACAGCTGGTTTTTAGTTTCATTAGAATCCTTCACATCACTCACATTGCCTCTTTAAAAACAAAGAAATCTGCTTTTTTATTTGTCCTATCAAAGTTGATAACTTCACACTTCTCCACATTATATTCCAACTGCCATGTCCTTGCCCAATCACTTAACCTGTCTAAAACCCTTTGCAGCCTCCTTGCGTCCTCCTCACAACTTACTTTCCCACCTAACTTTGTATCATCAGCAAACCGGTCCACTCATCTAAATCATTGATATAGATTGGAAATAGCTGAAGCCCAAGCACCGATCCTTGTGGTGCTACAGCCTGCCAAGGCGAAGGTGAACCGTATATTCCTATTCTCTGTTTTCTGTCCGTTAACCAATTCTCAATAAATGCTAATATATTATCACCAATCCCATGGGCCCTAATTTTGTGTAATAACCTCTTGTGTGGCACCTTATCGAATGCTTTTTGAAAATCCAAATATATTATATCCACTGGTTCCCCCTTATCCACCTGCTGGTTACAACTTCAAAAAACACTAACAGATTTGTCAAACATGATTTCCTTCTCATAAATCCGTGTTCACTCTGTCCAATCATATTATGATTTTCGAAGTGCCCTGTTATCCTGTCCCTAATAACAGATTCTAGCATTTTCCACTACTACTGATGTCAGGCGAACTGGCCTGCAGTTCCCTGTTTTTTCTCTATCTCCTTTCTTGAATAGCGGGGTTAAGTTTGTTACCTTCCAATCCAAGGGGACTGTTCTAGAATCTAGCAATTTCTGCAAAGATCAAAACTAATGCATCCACTATCTCTGTAGCCACCTCTTTTAAAACCCATGTCGGCCATCAGGTCCAGGGGATGTGTTGGCATTTAGTCCCAGTAATTTCTCAAATACTATTTCTTTCCTAATACTAATTTCTTTAAGTTCCTTATTCTCACTAGGCCACTTGGGTCCCCATTATATTTTTTATTTGTTTATGGGATGTGGGTATCACTGACAAGGCCGGCATTTATTGCCAATCCCTAACTGCCCTTGAGAAGGTGGTGGTGAGCTGCCTTTTTGAACTGCTGCATTCCGTGTGGTGAAGGTGCTCTCGCTGTACGGTTAGGGAGGGAGTTCCAAGATTTTGACCCAGCAAAGATGAAGGATCGGCGATATATTTCCAAGTCAGGATGGTGTGTGACTTGGAGGGGAATTTGGAGGTGGTGGTGTTCCCATGCGCCTGCTGCCTTTGTCCTTCTAGGTGGAAGAGGTCGCGGGTTTGTGACGTGCTGCCGAAGAAGCCTTGGAGAGTTGTTGCAGTGCATCTTGTAGATGGTACACACTGCAGCCACGGTGCGCCGGTGGTGGAGGGAGTGAATGTTTAGGTGGTGGATGGGGTACCAATCAAGCGGGCTGCTTTGTCCTGGATGGTGTCGAGCTTCTTGAGTGTTGTTAGAGCTGCACTCATCCAGGCAAGTGGAGAGTATTCCATCACACTCCTTACTTGTGCCTTGTAGATGGTGGAAAGGCTTTGGGGAGTCAGGAGGTGAGACACTCGCCACAGAATACCTAGCCTCTGACCTGCTCTTGTTGCCACAGTATTTATGTGGCTGGTCCATTTAAGTTTCTGGTCAATGCTGACCCTCAGGATGTTGGTGGTGGGGGATTCCGCAATGATAATGCCGTTGAATGTCAAGGGGCAGTGGTTAGACTCTTGCTTGTTGGAGATAGTCATTGCCTGGCACTTCTGTGGCGCGAATGTTACCTGCCACTTATCAGCCCAAGCCTGAACATCGTCCAGGTCTTGTTGCATGCGGGCATGGACTGTTTCATTATCTGAGGAGTTGTGAATGGCACTGAACACTGTGCAGTCATCGGCGAACATCCCCATATCTGACCTTATGTGGAACGAAGTTCATTGATGAAGCAGCTGAAGATGGTTGGGCCTAGGACACTGCCCTGAGGAACTCCTGCAGCGATGTCCTGGGGCTGTGATGATTGACCTTCAACTACCACAACCAATGGTTTTTTGTGTCTTCTACCGCGAAAAGAAAGACTTGCATTTCGATAGCATCTTTCACGATCAACGTGCTTTACAGCCAATGAAGTACATTTTGAAGTGTAGTCACTGTTGTAATTTAGGAGAGACAGATACAATGGGCTGGATTTTCTCAATGGAGATGAGTTCTGACCAACCAGAGGGATTTTCCCCTGATTGACCTTGTTAAGCCCACCCTGCGGGCTCAGCAGGCCAATTAGGGAGGAAGTCACTGACAGAGCACGTCAACTTCTGACGTGCTGTCTGTCAAGACTTCTTGAAAGAAGAAGTGTCAGCGTTTGACAGCTCTGTGAAGCTGTCAAACACTGACATTCTCTGTAGTTTGATGAGTCCTTGTGTTCAGGACTCATGAAAACTTTCAACTTTGTTGATTTCAGATGGCTGTTGGTTCAGAGGACCCAACAGCCAGTCTGTGTAATCCACAAGGAAGATGTCAGGTCTCCTGATCCAGGGTGGATAAAGGCTGTAGGCAGAAAACAAGGTAAGTGAACATTTTTTAACATTTAACATTCACCTTCCATACTTATCACTCCACACTTGCACCCATCACTCACCTCTACATCTGACTTCCAGGTCCCTCCGACCCCCGCAGACCTCCTTCACGTCTCTTCCAACCCGGCGGGGTTCTCCGAGGTCGGGAAGCCTTCACCTGAGAAGGTAAAATGGCACTAATCCTTTTCTCTGCCTGTTAACTACCTGTTAACATTCAGTTAAAAGGATTCAATCCCTTTCCCGCCTCCAGGAGACGGGACCCGAAGCAGCACATCTTCCCGCCTCCTGGCAAAAGGGCACGGAGGCGGGATGGGGGCGGGTTTGCCATCCGCCCACAATTTCTGCTACTTTACCGGCAGTCCCGCCTCCATGCCCACCTCCTCGGGGCTGAGAAAATCCAGCCCAAATCATTCGCTTAATGTCTCTGCCATTTCCATATTTCCCATTATTATATTTTCTGCTTTCTCTGACTCTAAGGGGCCCACGTTTAGTTTTGCTAATCTTTTCCTTTTTACATACCTCTAGCAGCGTTTACAATCTGTCTCTTTCTAGTTTACTCTCATATTCTATTTTCTCTTTCTTTATCAATTTCTTGGTCCTCCTTTGCTGAATTCTAAAATCCTCCCAATCAATGCTCCTGTTAAGCTGTGCGGGCATGTTGCGGTCTGGAGGTCCTGCACAGGCTGCTTGCCAGCCGGTTAAAGGGGCCACGCACCCAAATTTTGTTTTGCAGGACACATTTTTCCCAATCCTCAGGCTTAGTGCTCTTTTTAGCCACATTATAAGCCTCTTCTTTTGATGTAATGCTCGCCCGTATTTTCCGATCGGAGGCTTCCCGCGTGCGGAGGCCTCCGATCTGGAAAAAATCTACTGACTTACCTGAGGGCTGCCGAGGTCCGGACACTTCCGCTCCTGGGCCTCTCCAACTCGAAATGTGCAGGGCCCACGTATCCCAGAGGCGCAGGCAGTTCGCAAGCATCCCTGGGATCACGTGGGCCATGGGGAGCCAATAGGAGAAGAAAATCTCCCTTCATACACTTGACAGATAGACCTGTTAAATATATGAATGGAGATCACCCCAAAAACACTGTAAAACATTAAATACATTTTTTTTTAAATCACATTTTTAAAATGAGTTGAAATTACAATTTTTGTGAAAAAAATAATTTAAGTGTTTTATGGGGCTAAAAATAAAATTACCTTTTTAAAAGTATTTTTAAATGATAAATGAGTGGAAAAAAAATATTTGTTTTACTTTTTTCAACTCTTATGCTGGTAAAAGCAGGCCTTAATCATGCTTTTACCAGGTATAAGATTTCTGAGGGTTTTCTGCGGGTGGAGGGTCTCCAGAAAGCGGAACTCCCCCCCCGCGGAGACCCTTCTCCAGGGCAGGCGTCCGATCCGTCAGGAGCATTCTTGACAGATCGGAAATACCGGTTTCCAGCACATGCGCTTCGCATGCCTGAAACCGGCATTTCCGATGTCCCTACGGGTGTGTACACAACTCGTACCCACCCGTAGGCATCAGAATATATGGCCCACTATCTTTAACTTCTCTTGTTGGCCACGGTTGGACCACTTTTCCCGTGGGGATTTTATTCCTTCAGGACATAGCAGGCGCAAAGCCTAGCAATTTAACAGTGCAAACTGCCCCCTTGTGTGCCTGATGGAACACTTTACGCGAAAGAAAACCTTTTAGTGTCCTTTGTTAACCTCATTGCAGCAAGAAGAGAACTGAAAAACAAATGCTACCATCCTGAGTTATATCTTTCACTCTTTGATGCTCAGTTGATATAAAGGAAGATCAGCAATGCAATTAAATAAAACTATCAGTCAGAGGTATCAATAGTGTCCCAGGAACAGGACAAGCAATTCATAGACCTACAAGGACAATGCACAGCTGTAAGGATGGTAAATAAGAAGCCCTGTTGTGACAGACTTCACAGCTAGTGGTCCTACAGAGCCTTGGTGAGACCACACCTGGAGTACCGTGTGCAGTTTTGGTCTCCTTACCGAAGAAAGGATATACTTGCCATAGAGGGAGTACAGCAAAGGTTCACCAGACTGATTCCTGGGATGGCAGGACTGTCGTATGAGGAGAGATTGGGTCGACTGAGCCTGTATTCACGAGAGTTTAGAAGAATGAGAGGGGATCTCATTGAAACGTATAAAATTCTGACAGGGCTAAACAGACTGGATGCAGGGAGGATGTTTCCCCTGGCTGGAGGGGTCTAGAATTAGGGGTCACAGTCTCAGGATAAGGGGTAGGACATTTAGGACTGAGATGAGGAGAAACTTCTTCACTCAGAGGGTGGTGAACCTGTGGAATTCTCTACCACAGAAGGCTGTGGAGGCCAAGTCACTGAATATATTTAAGAAGGAGATAGATAGATTTCTAGACACAAAAGGCATCAAGGGGTATGGGGAGAGAGCGGGAATATGGTATTGAGATGGAGGATCAGCCATGATCATATTGAATGGCAGAGCAGGCTCAAAGGGCCGAATGGCCACCTACTGCTCCTATTTTTCTATGTTTGTTTCTATGTTTCTACGAAGGCCTGGTACAATAGCACATGAAATAGACTGTAAATATGGGAAGATCACAGCCTGGTGATCAGTATTAATAACTTACATCACCTGGGTGGACTGTGAGTCATTGCTCACTTGTCAAACCCATGATCACACAGTGTCCCTTTTGTAATGATATCAGCAAATAGTGATGTTATTTGCCTGTTTGATTATCATGCCTTACCAGCATAATTGCATGTATTGATTGCTTGTGCCTGACCAGCAGAGGGCATGTGATGGAGACAAGCAAGGCAGTTTAGTTTTGGTTTCAGTTTCGTTCTAGATGGATTTCTAACATGATGTCTCCTGTAAATGCTGTTAACTGAGTTGAACATACTTTAGATAAAAAGTCATTCTCTTTCATAAATGTCTCGTCATTGAACCCACAAAGAAATCAATACATGGTGTCAGAAGTGGCTGAAAGAGATGAAGAGAAAAAATCTGAAGTTAAATCAGCTCTCCACATATTAGCAAGCCAAAAGAGAACATCGTTACTTACCATTAGAGAATAGCTAACGAAGTGAAAAATGGAAGGTTTACTCCCACCGGCGATGCTTCAGTTGACAGGTAATGTGGCTGAAAATTGGAGGAGATTCAAACAACGTGTAGAGTTGTATTTAGCGGCAATCAGAGCTGACGAGAAAAGTGATAATAAGGAATCGTCAGTGTTCTTACATGTCGTGGGTGATGAAGCGCTGGAGGTGTATAATAATTTCACATTCGCTGCTGATGGAGACAAAATGAAGCTAGATAAAAAAAAATGGAACAGTTTGAGGCCTACTGCATACCTAAACGTAACCTGACGTTTGAGAGGCACAGATTTTTCACATGTGTACAGAAAACGGGTGAGACTAATGATCAGTATGTGACTGAACTGAGAAACCGAAGCAAAACATGTGAATTTGGGGGACTGACAGACTCGCTGATAAAAGACAGACTGGTGAGTGGTATTCCAGATAATGGTCTAAGGGAAAGACTGCTAAGAGAGCAAGATCTAGACCTGGGAAAAGCCATAGCACTGTGCAGGGCTACAGAGACTGTGAAGTTGCAGGCAAAGGAGCTGTTCAGTGACAGTAGTTGCAACGTGGATGCAGTGAGAAAGAATGGATACAAACCATTTAACAAAAAGAGCGCCAATGTTAAAAAAGAGGCGTGGCCAGTGAACAAAAATGAAAGGGGAAATCGAAAGACATGTAGTCGATGCGGTACACAGCATCCACCAAGAAAGTGTCCAGCATATGGTAAAACATGCAATAGTTGCAACAAGAACAACCATTATGCCCATTGCTGTAAGAACCAAATGCAACAAAGCAAGGTCCATACAGTAGATGAAAGCGAGATAGAGGAGTTCAATGTAGATGCTGTGTCTGAAAACAAAAAAGAAGAAAGAGACTGGATGTTGACACTAAAAGTGAATGACATACATATTCCATTTAAATTGGATACTGGAGCACAAATTAATGTGATATCAGAGACTGATTTTAAGAAAATTAGACCCAGACCAAAGATACATGGAATCAAAGTGAAAGTGACAGGATACTCAGGTGCTGATATACCAGTGAAAGGAAGATGCATTGTCAAAATAACACACAAGGACAGAGAGCGCACGCTAGCATTAATCGTGGTGCCAAAGGATGTGCAAGCCATATTAGGTTTAAAAGCCTGTGAGAGACTGAACCTGGTAAAGAGAGTCCTCGTTGTGGAAAGCGAAGGAGAGACAGTCTATGATGAACTCATGAAAGAGTACAATGACCTATTTAAGGGTCTAGGCTACATTCCAGGAGAACACCCGATCAGAGTAGATATAAGTATGACACCGGTCATACATCCATGCAGAAAAGTTCCGTTTGCTCTTCAAAAGCAACTGAAGGTAGAGTTGGACAGGATGGAAAGCCTGAACGTGATTCAGAAGATAGATGAGCCAACTGAGTGGGTGAGTTCCCTCGTCGTAGTGGACAAAAAGAATGGAAAGCTCAGAATTTGCCTGGATCCAAGATATCTAAACAGAGCAATAAAGAGAGAGCACTTCAAGCTTCCTACACGTGAGGAAATCATGGCACAGTTTGCAAATGCAAAGTATTTCAGCAAGTTAGATGCATCATCAGGATTTTGGCAGATGAAATTGGACGAAGCAAGTTCAAGACTGTGCACGTTCAACAGTCCATTTGGCAGATACAGATTCCTAAGGTTACCATTTGGCATTGCCTCAGCTCCTGAAGTGTATCACAAAACTATTCATATGATCTATGAGCACCTGGAGGGAGTTGATACATCAATGGATGACATCAAAATATGGGGAACCACGAGAACTGAGCATGACGAGAGACTGAAAAAAGTGCTGGAAGCAACAAGGAAAACAAACCTGAAGCTGAATAGAGAGAAATGCCAGCTCGGGGTGACAGAACTGACATTCGTGGGAGATATCCTTAGCAGTGAGGGCATCAGACCAGATCCCAGAAAGGTGTCCGCCATTGAGAATATGCCAAAGCCACAATGCAAAAAGGACGTGCAGAGGTTTAATGGAATGATCAACTATATGGGTAAATTCATATCCAACCTCTCAGAAAAGATGGCGCCACTGAGAAGACTAACTGAAAAGAACATAGAATGGGAATGGAATCATGAGCATGAGAAGTCATGGAGCGATCTAAAGAAACTGCTCACAGAGGAACCAGTTCTGAGGTTTTATGACCCAGCGAGATCCATCAAGATATCATCAGATGCATCACAGAGTGGGCTCGGTGCCGTTCTTCTGCAAAAATATGACTACTGGCAACCTATTGCATATGCATCGCGCTCAACGACTGACGCGGAGACGCGATATGCTCAAATAGAAAAGGAGCTGCTCAGCATCACATACGCCTGTGAAAGATTTCACCAGTTTGTGGCAGGACAAGCAATCAGTGTAGAGACTGACCATAAGCCCTTGATTGCATTGTTCCAAAAGCCACTAAATAGCTGTCCGCTTAGAATACAAAGAATGATGATCAGGCTGCAACGCTATACACTGAATGTTGCGTACACACCGTGTAAGCTGATGTATACAGCAGACACGTTGTCCAGAGCTGTTGACCCAAGTGAGCCCGCAAACACCACAATGGATGAAAAAGTGAACGCCTACGTGGACATGATCACAAGTGCACTGCCCATAGCAGATGCAAAAATGGAGCTCATACAGACTGAGACAAACAAAGATGAAACAATGAGACGACTGAGGAAAAGCATCTTGGATGGATGGCCCAACATGAAGCAAGACTGCTCACCTGACATAGCAGAGTACTGGAACTGCAGGGTGGAACTATCAGTGATCGAAGACATCATCTACAAAGGAAGTAAAATAGTTATCCCAAAGAGTCTGAGAAAAGAGATGCTAAAAAAGATCCATGGAGAACATCTGGGAATCGAAAAGTGTAAGAAAAGAGCACGAGAGGTGATGTACTGGCCACGAATCAACCAAGATGTGACAAATGAGGTGTCAAACTACACAATATGCCTGAAATATCAAGCAAGCAATCCGGTAGAACCACTAAAGCCACACCCAGCACCAGACAGACCTTACCAGAAGGTAGGCGCTGACCTATTCGTATGTCAAGTGAAGGACTATCTTGTAGTCACAGACTATTACTCCCTGTATCCAGAGGTTTGTAGACTGCACACCACCACTGCAGATGCTGTGATAACATGTATGAAAGCCATATTCTCCAGACATGGCATGGCAAGCGAGGTCGTCACAGACAACGGACCTCAGTTTTACAATGCAAGTTTCCGACACTTTGCCAAAGAGTGGGACTTTGTCCACACAACGTCAAGTCCTCACTTTCCACAGTCCAATGGACTAGTGGAAAAATCGGTCCAGACAGTGAAAAGACTGATGTACAAGGCAAAAGACAGTGGAACTGACTTCTACCAGAGCATGCTTGTATACCGCACAACGCCGCTCGAGTGTGGTATGTCACCAGCCCAACTCCTTATGGGACGTATGCTAAGGTCAAACCTACCCATCCGGGAGAACCTCCTGAAAACAAAAGAGGGGGAGAAAGTGAGGAAGGTCAAAGAGCAACAGAAAGAAAAGCAAAAGTACTACTATGACAGAGGAACACAAAACCTACCTGAACTCTACACTGGTGACCAAGTAAGGTTCAAAGACAAAACAAACACATGGACTCAGAAGGGAACTGTCCTGAGTGAAGTTCAACCAAGATTATACACCATTCAGACAGATGAGGGTGCTGTTCTGAGACGAAATCGTCGAGATCTTCTCATGGGACCAGCCACAGCAGGTCAAGAGACTGATACTGTTGAACAACCTGATCACACAGCTGAGAACACATCATCTGAGGCAACAACTCAGATTCAAGGACAATCAATCAGAAAATCCTCAAGACACATGAAGCCTCCTGAGAGACTCATTGAGCAAATTTAAGGACTCTTGTTATAGAAGGAAGTAATGTTATCTTATTCTTTCTTCAAGTTCTACTGTATTTACATATTTCATGTGCACACACAAAGCAAGGTTAAAAAACCTTGATAATGATAATGTTAATGTAAGTTCATTAAGTGTTACAGTTAAAATGCAGATTAATACAAAGAAAACATGTTGTTAGTTAAAAGTAAAATACTTTTGTTTTAAGAAAGGGAGATGTAATGATATCAGCAAATAGTGATGTTATTTGCCTGTTTGATTATCATGCCTTACCAGCATAATTGCATGTATTGATTGCTTGTGCCTGACCAGCAGAGGGCATGTGACAGAGACAAGCAAGGCAGTTTAGTTTTGGTTTCAGTTTCGTTCTAGATGGATTTCTAACATGATGTCTCCTGTAAATGCTGTTAACTGAGTTGAACATACTTTAGATAAAAAGTCATTCTCTTTCATAAATGTCTCGTCATTGAACCCACAAAGAAATCAATACACCTTTCACGTACTGACCCCAATTTTAAATATATCCTCAAAGGCATCAGAAAAGAAAAGGATCTCAGTCATACTAAGTAAACAGCTACAAGACACTGGCATAGGAGCGTGGATCCAAACAACATGTTTATTCCGTAGAGACAAGCTGCTCCACGTGAGCGGTGCGCAATTTAATGTGACCGCATGATGGAAAATCCAATGTAGAGAAGCAAAACAGAGTTTGTGGGCAAGTGGTAGGCAAGGCGCTGGTCCTGACCCCTCGTTCGATGGCTGGCAACGTGTAAGTGCTGCTGCATAAGGTGGGCATGCGGAGGGTTGGCCTGTTTAGGGCTCCAAGCCACCCTCTCCAGAACACAACAGTATGCTATGCCTGGCAGATGAAGGTGGGCAAGCTCAAAGCTGTCTGCAGCATCTCCAGGGCCTGGAAACAGATATAGGACAACATGGAAAGGCTCGAGGAGCAGCACCTCATCTTTCGATTAGGCACTTTTCAGCCTGCCGGAATCAACATCGAGTTCAACAATTTCAGATAATAACCCCTGCCCCCATTTTTCATGCTGTATGATTTTTGCCACACCCATTTGCAACATTTTATCTTTCCTGCCTTACACAAGTACAGGATGTTCTTCAATTCCTTCCTCCTCTCCTAACCCTCCCCCCCCCCCCCCGTCTCTGCACCTGCTTAATATCTTTTACATCTCCAGCTTTCTCCAGTTCTGATGAAGGGTCCCAGACCTGAAACCTTAACTCTGTTTCTCTCTCCACGGATGCTGCCTGGCCTGCTGGGTATTTCCAGCATTTTCTGTTGTTATTTCAAATTTCCAGCATCCACAGTATTTTGCTATTATAACATGGCAAGGTACGTTTACCCAAAAGCACCACGTGCAGGTCGATGGTCCAAGATTCTTACAGCTGTCATTCAACGTCTTGCCTATCCAATCCTCAGCAGGGCATGCAATGTATAACTGAAAGCCTTGCTGCAATCACATCTTCCGTGGGCTTCATACATCAATGTTTTGACACACAAGACTTGCTCACTTACACTCAGGATAGTCTTCAGCGTGGTGCAATAGCCACCGGCAGGGGTCCCATCTACTTTTGGAAATACCCCAGTGAAATTCTAACAGGACTAGACAGACTAGATGCAGGAAGGATGTTCCCGATGGTCGGGGAGTCCAGAACCAGGGGTCACAGTCTAAGGATAAGGGGTAGGCCATTTAGGGCAGAAATGAGGAGGAATTTCTTCACCCAGAGAGTGGTGAACCTGTGGAATTCTCTACCACAGAAGGCAGTGGAGGCCAATTCATTAAATATATTCAAGAAGGAGTTAGATATATTTCTTAAGGCTAAAGGGATCAAGGGACATGGGGAGAAAGCAGGGACAGGGTAATGAGTTTGGATGATCAGCCATGATCTCATTGAATGGCGGAGCAGGCTCGAGGGGCCGAATGGCCTACTCCTGCTCCTATCTTCCATGACAGGACATAGGCAGCTGACTCCTGCTACCTGCTTAGTACCTCGCCGTGGCTGCACAGCTGACATAAGCAACTTTATGTAGGATTAAAGGGGTTGTGTAAACACTCCATCCTTCACTTTCACAAAAGTAATGCCTCATCAAAGCTCCAAAACGGCGGGTGCAAATGTTAGCTTGGACTGAGGGGAGGGGGTCTGGTAAATAAAATTCTCCATCTACACTCAGGGGATTTTGAAAAAACAATGTCTGTTGACACTGTTGTGGGACAGAAATAATGCCAATCATATTATTATCTTATGCATGACAATATTCCACACACAAGGTAAGTTTATTGTCGATTATTATTGGGTCCATTCATTCTAAAACAGAGGACTCAGTGGTGGCTGGAAAACATTGGATATTGTTACGTTCCGCTTTTATACTTTGGCCTAGAAATTCAGCCTGGACACTTTTGGGGTGCTAAAGTCGGGCGCTCGCTAAAGTTAGCGCCCGCCGGAAAGTGCAGGCCACCTCGCCGAAATTCAGTAGAGTTGGCCAAGAGTTTGGCCGAGCGCTGAAACTGGCGTTGCAATACTCTGTTCAGGCGCTAATCCGGCGATGTGGCCTGATAACGCCGAGGCCGGGCGCAGCGCAGGTGCGGTCATGTTTTGATTGACAGCAGACACCCTGACGCCGGCCTGCTCTTAAAGGGGGAAGGGTCGACTTTGACTGCTGCCACGCCCTGCATACTGGAGCCCTGCAGCTAGGCCTCAACACTGCTGGTGGGCCAAAATAGCGCCAGGAGACATGGAGAGGGCCCGTGAACGAGCGCAGCGCTTCACCGAGCATGCTCTGAGGGTGCTCATTAATGGTGTGGAGGACAAAAGACAGATCTTGTGCCCGGACAGTGGCAACAAGGCTCCCAGGAGCGAGTACAGGAAAGCCTGGAGGAGAATCGCCCGCAGGGTGTCATCCACCTGCGATGTCCCCAGGAGTGCGGACCAATGCCGCAAGAAGTTCAACGACCTCACTCGGTTGGTGAAGGTGAGTACCCTTTCCAGTGTCCTCCTCATCCTTGCATGTGAACCTCACATTATGGGCAAAGGGACCTCAAAGGCCTAATGGGCAGCCCTCCTCCCGCAGCAATGGCACTGGCATTATCATCAATAGCACTTTCTGCACTTACCACACTGGCCAAGCTATTCCACCATGGGAGGCAGTGCACACAGCAACAGGGCACCACACTGGCCAAGCTATTCCACCATGGGAGGCAGTGCACACAGCAACAGGGCACCACACTGTACTTAGAGTCCGTCCTTTCTCTTGCAGGCCAAGCTGGCAAGGAATTTGAGGAGCCAGACTGTCACCGGTGGAGGCCGTCCCCAGTACCAGGCGCTCACTGATCTGGAGGAGAGCATGGCTGGACTCATGCGTTCCTGGGTGACTGGCCCTGTTGCGATCGGAGATGCGGACCCTGTACTGGAACCCACTGGTAAGGACATGACCGGTTGGACCTCTCTCGTTGCCCTAGCGCTTCAGATCTAGATCCTTTCCCACTGACCGACAAATGCGCATAATGCCACCACTCAGGCCTCCCTCGCTGACGCCGTGTCCTCACTCTAAAGCTACTCTTATGCCTTCCTGCTTTCAGCTGCTGAGGAGGAGGTGGTCCCTGAAGCTCCGAGTGCCAGGCCCTTGGAGGAGGAGGGCGACGAGGACCAGGAGGAAGGCGGCACATCGGGGGAACCCTCAGCCGCGCCAGGGGATGGCAATGGAGGGGGGACGTCTGGCCTGCAGGAGAGCCAGGGGGAAGTGTTGCAGGGGAGGGCAGATCCTGTGGCCAGTGGGGTTGAGGCACGCGGGAAGGGTCCGGCAGTACGCCGGCCTGCTCCCCAGAGGGGGGAGGTGTTGCAGGGGAGGGCAGATCCTGGGCCCAGTGGGGTTGAGGCAGGCGGGAGGGTTCGGCCAGCTCGGCTGCCTTCTCCCCAGAGGGAGAGTCCTCCCTCCAGTCCGGAGAGGGTCCTCGCCCAGGAGGTGCGCCTCCTCGAAGAGATCTCGGCGGCCTCTGAGCGGCGCCACCAGGAGTTCATGGGGGTTGTGGACCAGATGCCTCAGGCCATTCAGTCCCTGGCTCAGAGTGTGGTCGCATTCGGGGAATCACAGGCCAGGGGGGTGGAACAACTCGCGGCAGCCCATGACAGGGGTGTCCAGCATCTCGCGGCAGTGCAGGACGCGACTCGCGAGATGAGTGGTGCCGTCCAGACACTGGCACAGCTGATGCGGCCACATACCAGGGCCGTTCGGGCACTCACTTCTGCCACACTCGCTGTGGCGCAGAGGCTTCGCCACGGCACCCGCCGCCCTGCTGCAGCACAGCGGTCTGGCCTCCACCAGATAGCTGCGCCTGCTGTACTGCCAGGCCGGCCGAGTGCCAGTGTCTCTGGCGAACATCGCGCACCTGCCATCAGCCAGCTTGCCCCCCTTGGTGCAGCCAACACTGCCACTCCCCCAGCCAAGGTGCGACGAGCTGCTGCTGGCACTGATGCTGGCCAGCGACAGCTGCAGCAGTCAGCAGCCGGCCCCTCCCGGGACGTGCGTCGTCTAGGCCGACCCCCAAGGGCATCTGCCGACACGCCTCGGGGCCCTCATGAGCCTTCCCCCAGCCTTGTCCCAGCCACAGGGCCCAGGTTGAGGTGGAGCAGCAGGTCGGGCAGGGGCCGGGGAAGGCTGTCTAAGGACTCGCCCTCTCGGCACACCCACTAGAGTGTGGTGAGAGCGTTTTTTTATATATGGGGGGGCTTGTGTTTTGGGGGGGATTATTTTGGGAAGGCCGAAGATCAAGGCCTTGTTTGTTTTTATGGGGGTGTTTGTGTTGTGGAGGGGGGCCCTTATTTTTGTAAGGCCGATGTTGAAGGCCATTTGGATGGCCAAGTTTTGTAAGTCCTCCCCAGGTTTTGGGAGCAACAGATGTTTTTGACTGTTTTTTGGGGCTCTTGTCTGTTTTTCTGTTTCATGTGGGAAGGGCCCTGAGTTTGTGAAATAAAGCGTTTTATTTATTCAGCATGTCCAGGTGTCATGTTTCAAGTGGTTGTTGCGTTAACCGGCTGAGGGCTTGCGGAGCGGCTGCCTTCAGGTGCGTACATTTCCACAGCCCATTCCCTGGCAGGGGGCCTAGAAGTGTCGAGCAATAAGCCCCCGGCGGACGGCCCTTGGACCTTGTGGCTCCCTCCTGGGCTGGTACTCCTCCTCCTCCTCCTCCTCCTCCTCATGGTCCTCCTGCTCGTCCTCCTGAGGTGGTGGTGCAATGTCAGGTGGCAGTGCCTGAGTCCTGCGGATAGCCAGGTTGTGCAGCATGCAGCACACGATGACGAACTGGGAGACTCTATCCGGCGAGTACTGTAGAGAGCCACCGGAACGATCCAGGCAGCGGAACCGTTGCTTGAGGACGCCTATCGTTTGCTCTATGATGTTCCTTGTGGCTTGATGGCTTTCGTTGTATGCCTCCTCCGCTGGGGTCCTGGGCGCGCGGTGCGGGGTCATGAGCCATGTACACAAAGGGTAGCCCTTGTCCCCAATAAGCCATCCCCTTGGTGGAGGCTGTGCCTCGAACATGTCAGCCACAGTAGTCTGGCGCAGGATGAATGCATCGTGGCTGCTTCCTGGGAAGCGGGCATTGACAGCCAGGATGCGCTGCCTGTGGTCACACACCAGCTGTACATTGAGGGAATGGTAGCCCTTCCGGTTGCGGTAATCCTCGGCATTGTGGATAGGTGCCCGCATAGCCGCATGCGTGCAGTCAATGGCGCCCTGCACCATGGGGAAGCCCGCGAACCTGCCAAATCCGACTGCACGCTGATCCTGCCTCTGTCGGGTCATGGGGAAGGAGATGAATTGGTGTCTCCTCGCGAAAAGTGCATCGGTGACCTGCCGGATGCAGCGATGCGCGGCAAACTGGGAGATGTTCGCTATGTCCCCAGCAGCGGCTTGGAAGGAGCCGCTTGCATAAAAGCTCAGAGCCACCGTGACCTTCACTTCCACCGAGAGAGACGTCCTGCACAGCAGCTGTGGACGCAGATCTCTGTGAAGCAGCTGGCAGATCTCTGCAACCACCTCCCTTCTGAAGCGCAGCCTCTTAACACAATGCGCCGCAGTCATGGTGAGATAGGACACCTGCTGCCGGTATTGCCTGAGTGTGTAAGGCCTACGTTGCCGACGCCTGATGGCCCCTCTGCGTCTAGGCATGGTTGGCCCTCTCTCACAGCGTCTGCGAGTCCTTCGCACATAATGCTGCAACTCAGGGTTGCACCCCCATACAGCCCCCATAATGAAGTTGAAAACAGTGAAATCACAATGAGTCAAATGTCAAAGCACTGGCCAGAAGCCAAAAATACCTCTCCTATGTTGTCCCAAATCAGTTAGCTCTGTCCCTTGGTCTCTGTTCAGAAATCCAAAGCAGTAAAGTCATTGCAGCAAAATGGCTGGGCTTTATAGGTCAGTGTAAGTGCCCTTTAATTAGTGCTCCCCGAGGCCCACAGGGCCTCTGTTGCGTTCCACTTCACAGTTCTTAGCAGCGCCATGCCCACATTGGGCGGGCGCCACTGAATTTCCGGTTTGGGGCGCACAAACAGCGTTGCGCGACGATATGACGTCATAAGCTGCGCGCGCACCTGAGCGGGCGCAAACACTTTGCGCCGGCGCTAAATGTCAACTGAATTTGGGCGTCGGCGCGGATCGCGCTGCGCCCGGGCGCAAAGTGCCTAGCGCTGGAAGTAGACCCCTCTTATGGCGTTAACGGCTGGCGCTATCCACTGAATTTCTAGGCCTTTATTCCACTAACACATGCACTGATGTGTTTTATATTCATACGTCTGTCTGTGAACACTGTGAACAATGGCTTGCTAAATTTTCATTTAGGAAATTCATATGAAGTCGGCAAGTAGATTAATGGCACGCCAAACTGCAGCTTGCAATTCTATTCTCAAATGAGAATCATTATGAGAAGCTTTTCTTTATACAAAAGCGAAATACTGCGGAAATCTGAAATAAAAACAGAAAATGCTAGAAGTTACGCAGCAGGTCAGGCAGCATCTGTGGAGAGAGAAACAGATGACCTTGCGTCAGAACTAGAAAAAATTCACCGGGCTCTTGCTTGCTTCTCGTGAGGCTTCCATTATAAAAGTTTACGGCCTAGAAATTAGGTTTGCCTCCGCCAGGGCTTTTGCGCCCGAAATTTTGCGCCCGCGATAATTGCCGCTGCGCCCGCCAAAAATTCAGCTGCCCCGCGCCCAGATGGCTGCGAGCGCTAATGGAGGGTTTCAGCGCCTCGCTATGGGCGCTGAATGCAGGTTTGCGGCACTAATCCCCCGCTGCGGCACCCGATGCGGTGCGGCAGGCTGGGGTACTGCAGGCCTCCTCCTTCTGTTAAGGAGGAGCTGCCTGCAGCCGACCGCTGACCGGTCGATTCGCCCAACAAATGAGCCCGGCACCTCGGAGAAGTGCCGGGCTCGCGGGCCACACACATCAGTGCCGCGGGGGGGTGGTGGAGGAGTCCGGGGAGGGAGGTGCGGGCAGGCGGCCGCCAGGAAAGCGGCCGGCCGCCACTCCACCTTAATGGGCCGGCGCTACGTGCTGCAACATCCCGTTGAACAATCGTTGGTTGCGGCTGCCACGGGCGAGGCGGCCGCAACTGAATTTGGGCGTCCGGCCGCGTTACCACGGCAACCGGGACGCTGCGCACACCGATGACGTCATCGGTGCCGGCGCAGCGCTACCGGCTAACGCCGATGGTAGGGCCCAACGCAATTTCGATCGCGGCTATAATTCCGGCGCAAGGCCCTCTAACGCCTCTAATTGGGCGCTAACCCCACCGAATTTCTAGGCCTACATTTTTTACCACCAAAAACCAGGCATGGCATGAGTGAGGCCCAATTCTCTAATCCCATCGGGTGAGGATCCCCGTCAGCAGCAGAGCCCCACCATCAGGTCTAGGTCCAACCTGCTGACTACAATGGGATTCCAAATCATTTTAAGTTTCATGGGATCATCTTTCAAATTTCTGTCAGATGCAAATTTTTATAATAACACCTCGAAATAGAAAACTGTCAACTAGCAAATTAGTTGCAATTTTTTGTTCTAAATTTAGAATAAATGACTTGTTTGAAAAATTCAAATGAATAACATTAGCAGTATTTCAGCAAATAACTGATGTAGCTGCTAAGAGGCCTTTGCATTTTAATTTGCTCCAGTATCTATTTAACACGACTTCATGAACATGCAGATACCTGGAATTCTCTTCCCCAAAAGTCTCTGGATGTTGGGTGACAATTTCAAGACTGAGATCACTACATTTCCTTTGGGTAGTGGTATCAAGGAATATGGAGCTAAGATGTTTTTAAAAATTCATTCATCGGATGTGGGCATCGCTGGCAAGGCCAGCATTTATTGCCCATCTCTAACTGCCCTTGTGAAGGTGGTGGTGAGCCGTCTTCTTGAACTGTGGCAGTCTGTGTGGTGAAGGTACTCCCATAGTGCTGTTAGGGAGGGAGTTCCCAGGGTTTTGACCCAGCGACGATGAAGGAACGGCGATATATATCCAAGTGAGGATGGTGTGTGACTTGGAGGAGAACTTGGAGGTGGTGATGTTCCCATGCGCCTGCTGCCCTTGTCCTTTTAAATGGTAGAGGTCACGGGTTTGGTAGGTGCTGTCGAAGAAGCCTTGGCAAGTTGCTGCAGTGCATCTTGTAGATGGCACTTCTTGCAGACACAGTGTGCCGGTGGTGAAGAGAGTGAATGGGGTGCCAATCAAGTGGGTTGCTTTTTCCAGGATGGTGTCGAGCTTCTTGAGTGTTGTTGGAGCTGCACTCATCCAGACAAGTGGAGAGTATTCCATCACACTCCTGAGTTGTGCCTTGTAGATCGTAGAAAGTCTTTAGGGAGTCAGGAGGTGAGACACTCACCAGAGAAGACCCAGCCCCTGACCTGTTTTTGTAGCCACAGTATTTATGAGGCTGGTCCAGTTAAGTTTCTGGTCAATGATGACCCCCAGGATGTTGATGGTGGGAGACTGGCGATGATAATCCCGTTGAATGTCAAGGGGCGGTGGCTAGACTCTTTCTTGTTAGAGATGGTTATTGCCTGGCACTTGTGTGGTGCGAATGTTACTTGCCACTTATCAGCCCAAGATTGGATGTCATCCAGGTCTTGCTGCATACGGACATGGACTGCTTCGTTATCTGAGGAGTTACGAATGGAACTGAACACCGTGCAATCATTAGTGAACATCCCCACTTCTGACCCTATGATGGAGGGAAGGACATTGATGAAGCAGCTGAAGATGGTTGGGCCTAGGACACTGCCTTGAGGAACTCCTGCAGTGATGTCTTGGGGCTGAGATGATTGGCCTCCAACAACAACAACCATCTGCCATTTGTGCTAGGTATGACTCCAGCCAGTGGAGTGTTTTCCCCCTGATTCCCATTGACTTCAATTTACCTAGGGCTCCTTGATGCCACATTCGGTCAAATGCTACTTTGATGTCAAGGACAATCACTCTCACCTTACCTCTGGAATTCAGCTCTTTTGTCCTTGTTTGGACCAAGGCTGTAATGAGGTCAGGAGCCGAGTGGTCCTGGCTCCAGCTGAGGTACAGATCAGCTATGATCTAATTGCATGACGGAGCAGGCTTGAGGGGCTTAATGGCCTATTCTTCTTCTTAAGGTGTATGTAAAATATATACAGTATGTGGCATAAATTGGACAAATAGTGTGAGGGGTAAACCACAGGGGAGAATTGCTCAGATTGCTACATGGGACATCATTGCAATTGTGCATCCATTAATTTAGCGTGTGCTTTACCTTGCAGAGCCAGCGTCATTTGAACAATGTGGTGGAACTCCCAACTCATTTATAATGGATGGAAAATTAAGGGAAACGCACCTGTGCTTTCCCGATAGGTGAGCCTCCGCACTGGGCGTGTCTATCGGGAACGCACATTGTCAGTTCGTAAAATCAGCGCAACCCATTTCTACATATTATTAAGAATATATGCAAGTGATTAATAAATACAAGTCACAAAATGGACACCTATATTATTCTGCTTTCATTTCCTTGTGGAGCTATTGTGTAGAAGACAGCAATATAACTCAAGCTGCGATTTAGGCATATAGATAGGAAGTGAAATTCTGCCCAGCAGATAAAGAATAAGTAAAGTGATTTTTTTCCCCCTTGCACAGTGTCAGACAAGCTTCACTTTACTGTGCGTGCTCTGGAAGCTTTGAAGGTTTGTTGAAAATGACACACACTCGAGTGGCCAATTGGAAATGCCCAGTGTAATGAAACCACTTCTAATCAATATAAATACCACACTGCAGGCAATTCGACTGTGCGCCACCTTCCACATTCTCAGGACATCAGCAACTGTTGCTTGGCAGCGATGGGCCTCACTGTTTGTGTTTACTGTTTGTTATGGTTTGAGTTAGGCTGTATAAATGCTGGTTATAAATTGTAATGCTGCAATGGAAAGTGGGTGAGCCAATATTCTGTAGAGCATGCCGAATCTAATCATCTCCAGGCGCAGCTGAAAATGGCTCATGGAACTGAATTCTATGAGACTCAGAAATGTCAGATTTCAGGAAATCTCACTGGCAAGTCTATCAAATCAGTGAATGCTAATCACACACACACACACACACACACACACACACACACACCATTCACTGTCACTTCTGAAGTCCCGCTCCTATCAAGTGAATGTGACTGATTGTGTAAGTTTGATTCAATGAGATGCTGTTTCAAGAATTCCTTTGATGCTTTGATGGTACTTAAAATAACCTTATAATCTTCTGTCAGTAATTACTGTAAATGAATAACTACATCTGCTCAGATACACAGATAACAAATATGCATTTGTTACTTTGCTTGCCCAGTAATTACAGGATTTAATTAGGTTATAAATTTTGGCTAACCAATTAAAATGGCTTTTTGTGCAAATTCGAAAAAGATCCAGTAATAGATCGCAATTGTTCAAAGGAAAGTACTGTCTTATCTAACTTTCATTTGATATATAATTCAGTCAGAAGAGACATTGCAGATGTCATTTAGTGTTGTTTTGAAGTTGAAACAGGGGAGTATATAAAAGCGGAGAATAATTCACAATGCTTTTGTGTGGAGTGATGAAATGATTATGATCCTAAAGTACCAATAAAGAAAAGAAAGATTTGCATTTCTATAGCGCCTTTCATGTCCTCGGAATGTCCCAAAGCGCTTCACTGCAAACAAAATACTTCTGAATGTTGTCACTGTTGTGATGTAGGAAACGCAGCAGCCAATTCGCGCACAACAAGGTCCCACTAACAGCAATGAGATAAATGATCAGATAATCTGTTTTAGTGGTGTTGATTGAGGGATAAATATTGGCCCAGGACACCAGGGTGGACTCCGCTGCTCTTCTTCAAAATAGTGCCATGGGATCTAAGAGTACAGATGAGTGCTTCATTTTAACGTCTCATCCGAAAGACGGCACCTCTCTGAAAGGAGGTGGCACAGAGGACTGGCGCAGGATGAGTGAATCATGACTGCTGCCAGCAAACTGACACAGACCTACTTGATGCGCTGCCAATGGTCGCAAACTAGCTGGACGTTGAGGGGGCAGAATCCTGTTCTATGCAGAAAGATGCCAGGATGGTGATGGGTAACATGCAAGGCAATTTGGGTGTAGTCCGTGGCACCTTGCACTCTGGGGAAGCCTGCAATGTGGGCGATGCCCATTGCGTTGTCATCTTGCTTTACTCTGACCATTGAGAAGGGGATGTAGGCATTCCTCTTGGTGCAGAGAGCCCCTGTGATGTCCTGGATACAATGGCGCACAATAAACTGGGAGATGCCGCTGATGTCACCTGCTGCAGCCTGGTGGCGTAAAAGTTAAGGGTCAGGGTGACCTCGACAGCTGCAGGCGGTGCTGTCCGTGCCCAGGTGCGCTGCTGGAGCAAGTGACAGAGCTCAGTAACAGGCTGCTTGGTAAAGCAATGGTGCCTAAGACTCTGCTCCTCAGCGAAGTGGAGGTAGGAGAAGTGTTCCCTGAAGATCTGCTGTGAGTGCGGCCTCCTGCGCAGTCCCCGCCTCCTCCCTCTTGTCCCCAGCTGCTCCCGCTCTATGCTGTCTTCTTCGCTGCTCCCCCATCATCCTGCAGCACAAAGGCAGGATTACCAGACCGCCGACGACAGCAATAAAACTGTCCTTAAGGCAAGTAAGTGCAGCCTAGCATCAGCAAAAACTTGTTCGCAGAAATCAGTTGTAGATGGCGGAAAATGGACCAATGAACACCCAGAAGTTAACCCGCTATCTAACAGGACAACCCAGCAAATAACCTGCATAAAGAGTGCTTGCTGCCTGTTAGTACCAACATGTGTTGAACAAGTTTATCACTTGGCCAGTCAGGCACTGGGGTGGCCCAATTTCACATAAAGGCTCCTACAACAGGCGCAAGACCCTTATTTAAATATCATATTGAGTATTTTTAATACTTCTAATATGTTTTAATACTTTTTAATACTGGATGCCTATGGAAGAGCCCGATCCAATATGGCAGGCAGTGCACTTCTGGCCCAGAATGAGCGCACGCGTTCTGCCTGTCACATTGGACCCTTCGGCACCTGTTTTGCGCCTGTGATTTTCTAAGCTCTTACCTTTAATTTTTTTATTATTCGTTCCTGGGATGTGGGCATCGCTGGCAAGGCCACCATTTATTGCCCATCCCTAATTGCCCTTGAGAAGGTGGTGGTGAGCTGCCTTCTTGAACCGCTGCAGTCCGTGTGGTGAAGGTACTCCCACATTGTTGTTAGGGAGGGAGTTCCAGGATTTTGACCCAGCGACGATGAGGGAACGGCGATATATTGATTGCTGCACTCCTAATCTCTCATCGGTTGAATTCTTAGCCTTACAATCTCCTCCCATCTCAATCAGAATTCTCATCTCTCCTCAATTGCTTAAGCTGCCTTCAAGAAGCATTGTTTGCTCTTTTCTACTTCTCCCTTCAATAACTCTCAACTCTCTATAAACCTGCCTTATATTAGAAGAGACAGTGGCAGAGGCAGCCTTTAATAAAGTGCTGGGCACCATGACCAGCAACCCAACAGACCTACACCCTCATATTCAGAGGTCCAGAAAGAACTGCTAATTCCTATGGCACATAATTCTCCAACCAGTCATAAGATCATAAGAACATAAGAATTAGGAGCAGGAGTCGGCCATTCGGCCCCTCAAGCCTGCTCCACCATTCAATAAGATCATGGCTGAACTTCAACCTCAACGCCACTTTCCTACCCGATCCCCATATCCCTTAATTCCCCTAGAGCCCAAAAGTCCAGTTAAATGATTGTAAGTAAAGGAGAAAAATAAATACTCCAAGTACACATATTCCCACATGTCTATTTTATTGATGCGACACTAAGTTCCAAATAAGCCATCCTACATATACTTCCTCCTCCCTGCAACTTCACTGTTGAATCAACATACATTGCAACAAATAACTATATCAAAAACAAACACAGATCCAGTAATGTTGAGCTTGCTATTCCTGTTCCCACGATGACATGAGATGGTGGGGAGAGAAGCTAGGCGAGGGGAGAGTTAAAAAAAATATGGACCGAATATATAGGTCTACTGCTTCGTTATAATGTGGATGTTTCAAACAACCACAGTTCATAGAATCCTAGAAATTTACAGCACAGAAGGAGGCCATTTGGTTAATTATATCTGTTCTGGCCGAAAAAGTGCTATCCAGCCTAATCCCACTTTCCCACTCTTGGTCCGTAGCCATGTAGGTTACGGAAGTTAAAGTGCATATCCAAGTGTTTTTTAAATGTAATGAGGGTTTCTGCCTCTACCATCCTTTCAGGCAGTGAGTTCGAGACCCCCACCACCCTCTGGGTGAACACAATTCTCCTCAACTCCCTGGTTATTGACCCCTCTGCCAAGAGAAATAGGTCCTTCCTTTCCACTCTATCTAGGCTCCTCATAATTCTATGCAGTTCTAAGTGACCATTATAATATTTTACTTTACATAGATTACATTTGCAGAGCGAGTTCAGCTACATATTACAGTGACACCAATAAAAAAAGATGTCAAACAGAATATTGTATTTCTGCAATAACAGCTAGCTATAATTCAATATGACTATCTTAAGAGTCTTATTGTCCTTTGGGTAATGAAACCATCAATTGCACGGCCTTAGGGTGCTCATTACAGTGTCCATGCTAAGTGTATCAATGATGGTCAAATGCAAGCCAATTACAACTTTACAGTTCTTTGAAAATGCTGGTGCTGGCCGGATGACTATGCAGGTTTCTGCGGCAATATTTTACCTTATACAGTGCTGCTCTTTATATTTCTTTGTAAAATTCAGAATAATCAAAAAGGGCAACGTTGTTCATAGCATTAAAAATTCATTGTTGGAAATTGTCATCAATAACTTAATAACAAAACGAGTAAAGAGTGGATGCTATGCAGCGGTTGCCAAATCTTACGGGTCATGAAATAGATCAGGTAGATGAGTTAAATGCGGGTGAGCACTTCGGGAGTAGTGACGAGAATATGACAAGGTTTATGGTCCAAATATAACAGGAAAAAGTCAGTGACTTAAGGAAACTACTAGGCACTTGGTCTAAGCGTTAAACAAAGCTTTAATCAACTGTTTTTCAACATGGAGATCTAGTTGTGCCCTTCACTAGTTCCTGTTAAAGAATGTCCTGAGCAAGCTGGGCCCATGCCCGAGTGTTTATACTTTCCCTGGACAGCGCCACCAGCAGGCCGCCCAGCAATATTTCCTAAGTCATTTCCACATGAATGACAAGATTCATGTCAGTCAGTACAAAAACAAAGCCACCAGATTGGACTAGTGAAGATTTTAGAAAGATCGGGAGTGAGCTAGCCGAGGTGTGCTGGAACGAGAAATTGGCATAATGGAATATTTTTTTCAAGAAAATGAGATTGTCAAAGTACAGAATAAATATATATTATTAAAAATTGAGACTTATTTTTAAGTCAATCTTGGGATATGGGCATCGCTGGCAGGGCCGGCGTTTATTGCCCATCCCTAGTTGCCCTGAGAAGGTGGTGGTGAGCCTCCTTCTTGAACCGCTGCAGTCCGTGTGGTGAAGGTGCTCCCACAGTGCTGTTAGGGAGGGAGTTCCAGGATTTTGACCCAGCTTGACTATTCAAGTTTCAGAATGTTGTGGATAAATAAAGGTGTTAGAAACAAACTAAAGTTGAAGAGAGCATTTGTGGGGCCTTTAGGTATGACAAAAATGATTAAAAAAATAAGAGCAAATATGAGAAATTAAGGAAAGAGATTAAAAGGTGGATAAGAAAAGAAAGGAAGGCATATGAGGAGTGAATCTCCAAAAATATTAAAAAGGAAGGTAGTCTACAAATATATGACTGAAAAGAGGACTGTTAAATATGAGGTGGGATTCCCGAAAGGAGAGGATAGTGAGAAGAGGGCAAATAGAAATTGGTGGGGATACTTTGGGCTGGAGTTTGATTCTGGAGGCGTTTAGGAGGCGGGACTACAACTTTTGGGGTTGTAGTCCCGCCTCCATCGAGTTGTGGCCAACCCACGCGATTTTCACTTGATTGACCTTGTTGAGCTCGCCCAGCGGGCTCAGCAGGCCAATTAAGGGCCAACCGGCAACAGGTGACGTCACAGATTGACATTTCATCTGTCAAGAGCTTTTGACAGATGAAATATCAGCGATTGACAGCTCTTTGAAGCTGTCAAACACTGACAATCTGTACTCTAAGTTAATTCCTTCCTCTCAGGCTGATTTAGAGATCACTCCAGAACAGAAAGCTGAATGCTGCAGCTTTTGACAGCTCGCGGCCATTCTGCTTTCTGTGCCGGTGAGATGAGGGACTCCCGAGACCTGAAGGAAGGTAGCCTGCATTAGTAAATAAAGGTAAGTAAAACTTATTTAAACACTTCACACACACCAAATACACTTACCTCTTCACTCATGCACCAATCACTCACCTGAACACCGGACATCTCGAACCCTCCAAGTCCTTCAGCCCGACAGTCCGCCTCGCTAACTTGGCATGGTTTGGAGCCATTGGGCATCCCACACTTCAGGAATAAAAATAGGGATTAGGCTAAAAACTGCCTGTTAACTACCTGTTAACAGGCAGTTAATTGGCACTAATCCCCTTCCCGTCTCGGGGAGGCGGCTCCCAGCACAGGTCGGGTACCCGCCTCCTGGGAAACTGGCATGGAGGCGGGCAGGATGGGTTCGTGCCCCCCGATTTTGAGATTTTAACCCACCCACATGCCTCCAATCCCGTCTCCACGGCCGAATGAAAATCCTGCCCTTTGAATCAATGTTAACAAAAGAGAAAGAAATTGGGGAGGAGGCTAATCTTGAATTGGTTAAAAGCAAAATGAGAGGCATCATAATAAATCAAGGAAAGTATTGGAGAAGTTATTTGAGCTAAAGGAGGGCAAACATCTCAGACATGATGGGATACAGCCAAGGAGCTTGAGGCAAATGGAGGAAGAAATAGCTTAAACTCCAGAAATGATATTTTAGGGTTCTCTTGAGAGTATGAGATGTGCCAGAGGGTGACAGAGTGCCTAATGTAATAGCCATTTTCCAAAAAATGACACAGACCTAACCCGGGTAATTGCAAGTCAGTTGGTTTAACATTTCTGATAGGGCAAGCATTCTTTGACTAAAGATTAATTTATTTAAATATAGACAAAGGGAAAATAATTAGAAGCACCAAGCATGGATTTTGATGTAAGAAAACTACTGGGCACTTGGTCTAAGCGTTAAACAAAGCTTTAATCAACTGCTTTACAACATGGAGGTCTAGTTATGTCCTTCACTAGTTCCTGTTAAGAATGTCCTGCGCAAGCTGGGCCCGTGCCCGAGTATTTATACTCTCCCTGGACAGCGCCACCCATAGGCCGCTCAGTATTATTTCATAACTCTTTCTTTCATGAATGACTGATTCATGTCAAATTTGATAACTCGGAGAGAGATCTTTGAGGTCAAACAGTGAGGGAGACCAATTTCTGGTTGATTTTGAGAGGGAGAGAGAGACTTACGAACGGTTTCAGAAAGGGTTTTCTCCTCTCAAAAGCACTGTGATATCTGACATATTTCCTTTCTATTTCGCTAGTGTTCAATTTATTCATTTCTGTCAGCGTTATTTAATGTAAGACATTGTCACTGCGCTAAAAGTTCATTTTCCATGACTCCTACTTTAAAAACAAATCAATAACCGGCCAATGTGAAATACAATGAGAGATAATGAATAGAAAGCAGCTCCGATTAATCTTAAATAATTGACCTTATAAGTAACATTTGACATAGCATGACAACATTAAACCATCAATGTCACAATGCAATACTGTATATAGAAAATCAATTAAAAATCAATTTTCCCACATTTTTGCAGATGTTTCCAGAAGATTATACATACTGGTCCTGAAGTTCCACAGAGTTTCTCCTGGAGGTCCTGCCATAATTCCAGACATATAACTGTTTTTTCAGAGGGTTCTGCCTGTTTCCCACTGAAATTATGGCAGGGGACTGGGATAACACCCATGGAATTTCCAAAGAGATTATGCCAAGCAGTCTTGCATGGCAATATAATTAGTGATGTCTGCATCTCTGTAATTGCCTCCAGCCCCACAACCCTCCAAGATCTCTGCGCTCCTCTAATTCTGGCCTCTTGCATATCCCCAATTTTAATCGCTCAACCATTGGTGGCCGTGCCTTCAGCTGCCTTGGCCCTAAGCTCTGGAATTCCCTCCCTAAACCTCGCCACCTCTCCGCCTCTCTCTTCTCTTTTAAGACGCTCCTTGACCAAGCTTTTGGTCATCTGTCCTAATATCTCCTTACGTGGCTCGGTGTCAAATTTTGTTTGATAACGCTCCTGTGAAGCACACCTTGGGATGTTTTACTACGTTAAAGGCGCTATATAAATAAAAGAAATACGGCCCCTCAAGCCTGCTCCGCCATTCAATAAGATCACGGCTGATCTTTGACCTCAACTCCACTTTCCCGCCCGATCCCCATATCCCTTGATTGCCCTAGAGTCAGAAACCTATCAATCTCAGCCAATGTACTCAATGACTGAAGACCCAAAGCACTCTGGAGTAGAGAATTCCAAAGATTCACAACCCTCTGAGTGAAGAAATTCCTCCTCATCTCAGTCTTAAATGAGACTATGAGCCCTGGTTCATCCGCATTATGGGATGCCACCTAATTTACATGGAGGTCGGGACACTAAAGAGCCTTCCGCGTGTTCCTAGCGTTCTTTATGCTGTCTGCCTTTAGCGGGGTACGTTGGGCACTTGGGGTCCAAGACTCTCCGATCAGTGATACAGGACGCTCACTATTGCATTATTAATCCCTTAATGTCACTGCCAGATTACAGACACGGGGACGAGATTTCCGCTGTTTGCAGCGTAATTAAAAATGTATTTTCAAACTCAATTTGTGACGTTGCTGCAAATATCGGACAAGGGAAATCTCCCTCCAAATTGCGCACTACAATGTAACGATTCTGGGTCTTGGACTAAACTGTCCCAAATGATTACCATTCAAGTTATGTTTCTGAATCACTGAATTGTTTACTTGTCAGCCACACCATGTCCATCGTGTACTATGCAATGTGCATTTGGCATTGTATGCCCTCCAGGAGATTATGCAACAGCAAACGCATTTGATTCTAGCTCGCAAATATGTTCATGAAAAATGAATAGGAAAGTTTACATCAAGAGCTGATCTTGTACAGCAGAAATCCGCGCTTTTTTTTCCTCAATCACTGTGGCTAATGTTATCACAGCCAAAGCAAAAACAAAGTTGTCAATCCTCTTTGAAGTGCAATAAAAAGTACTTTCCATTCACCAAGTGACTGCACATTCTAATCATGTGGACTGGAAGGCTAAACCCCAGAGACAATGATCTAGAGGGTTGCCTGGATTCGTTTTTAGTGAGATATTTTTTCAGGTGGAAACGAGGAGGAATTTGTTACGGTGAGGTAAATTGGCCACATGACTGATTCCCAGCTCTAGAAGAACGAAATATAACATTTCAATAGTAGCTGGTAGCTGTTCATGTTGCTGCCATCACCATCCACACATCATCTAGAGCCATCTTTTGTTTCTTAACTTGTCCCATTACCTTTCCTTTTGCCTTGCACCATCATCCCTTTTGTCATTCAATCTCTCCTGCCTTCCATCCTATCGCAGACCTTCCCTTTGTTCTTTCCTCCCCCCTCCTCCCTGCCCCTGCTTAAAAATCTCTCCTCCCTAACCTTTTCCAGTTCTGACGAAGGGTTCGACCCGAAACATTGACTCTGTTTCTCTCTCCTCGATGCTGCCTGAACTGCTGAGTGTTTCCAGCACTTTCTGTTGCTGTTATATAAAATTTCAATACCTACACTTATAAAAGTCCACCATCAGATTTTACTATATGAAGGGATGACTGCGATGATTCCTGTGACAGAGGAAGCCATTCCGTCTTACTGTTGATCACTGAGCCTGTGCTCTTACCTTTGCACCAACTATTGAAGATAAGAAGCAATCAACAGGCCAGGACTGGTAGTAGTTTTGATAATGACAGAGAAAGCAGCTGTAGGACATAGAATCATGGACACAGCACAGAAGGAGGCCATTCAGCCCATCGTGCCTGTGCTGGCTTTTTGAAAGAATTATCTAACTGATCCCACTCCCCTGCTCCTTCCTCATAGCCCTGCAAATTTTACCCCTTCAAGTATTTATCCAATTCCCTTTTGGAAGTTAAGATTGAATCTGCTTCCACCGCCCTCTCAGGCAGCGCGTTCCAGGAGGATTTGAAGAAGACTTCAGTACATCCACACGAGCAATTTATCTTTTCACGTCACTGGACTTAATCAATTAAAGGTCAGAGCCCCGCCCTTACCTGAAACAGTTATTATGGTTTTGTAAGACACAGTTCACGGGACACCTTTCCCAGTTGCTGAAGCGAGTTTCTCTAACATTTTGTGTGCTATTTCATGCCAGTTTTTGCATTTTTGCCTTTAGTTATATTGGGCCGTATTTTCCGATCGGAGGCTTCCTGCGTGCGGAGGCCTCCGATCTGGAAAAAATCTACGGACTTACCTGAGGGCTCCCGAGGTGCATATAGTTCCGATCCTGGGCTTCTCCGCAGTCGAAATGCGCAGGGCCCACGTATCCCAGGGGCGCAGGTAGTTCGCAAGCGTCCCTGGGTTCACGTGGGCCATGGGGAGCCAATCAAAGAAGGGAATTTCCCCTTCTATGTTTCATACAGTTGACAGATAGACCTGTCAAATATATGAATGGAGATCGCCCCAAAAACACAGTAAAACATTAAATCAATTTAAAAAAAAATCACAATATTAAAATTAGTTGAAATTTTAAACAAAACAAAAGGTTGGGTGATTGAGCAGATGCATGGCAGATGCAGTATAATGTGGATAAATGCGAGGTTATCCACTTTGGTGGCAAAAATAGGAAGACAGATTATTATCTGAACGGCAATAGATTGGGAGAAGGGGAAGTGCAACGAGGCCTGGGTGTCCTTGTGCACCAGTCACTGAAGGCAAGCATGCAGGTGCAACAGGCGGTTAAGAAGGCAAATGGTATGTTGGCCTTCGTAGCGAGAGGGTTCGAGTACAGGAACAAGGATTCTTGCTGCAATTGTATAGGGCCTTGGTGAGACCACACCTTGAGTATTGTGTGCAGTTTTGGTTGCCTTATCTGAGGAAGGATGTTCTTGCCATGGAGGGAGTGGAGCGAAGATTCACCAGACTGATACCTGGGATGGCAGGAATGACGTATGAGGAGAGATTGGGTCGATTGGGCTTATACTCGCTGGAGTTTAGAAGAATGAGAGGGGATCTCATTGAAACTTATAAAATTCCAACAGACTAGATGCAGGAAGGATGTTCCTGATGGCGGGGGAGTCCAGAACCAGGGGTCACAGTCTAAAGATAAGGGGTAAGCCATTTAGCACAGAGATGAGGAGGAATTTCTTCACCCAGAGAGTGGTGAGCCTGTGGAATTCTCTACCACAGAAGGCAGTTGAGGCCAATTCATTAAATATATTCAAGAAGGAGTTGGATATATTTCTTAAGGCTAAAGGGATCAAGGGATATGGGGAGAAGGCAGGGACAGGGTACTGAGTTTGGATGATCAGCGGTGATCTCACGGAATGGCGGAGCAGGCTCGAGGGGCCGAATGGCCTACTCCTGCTCCTATCTTCTACGTTTCTATGTTTTTTATGGGGCTAAAAATAAATTTACCTTTTAAAAAAAAAGTATTTGGGGATTGGGGAGAGAACAGGGAACACTTCTCCTACCTCCACGTCACTGAGGAGCAAAGTCTCAGGCACCATTGCTTTACCGAGCAGCCTGTTACGGAGCTCTGTCACCTGTTCCAGCAGCGCACCTGGGCACAGACAGCACTGCCCGTGGCTGTCAGGGTCACTGTGACCCTTAACTTTGACGCCACCAGGCTGCAGCAGGTGACATCAGCGGCATCTCCCAGTTTATTGTGCGCCATTGAATCCAGAATGAGTGAAAAAAAAAATGTTTTCTCTTTTTTTCAAATCTTATGCTGGTAAAACAGGCCTTACTCCTGCTTTTGCCAGGCGTAATATTTCTAAGGGTTTTCAGCGGGCGGAGGTTCTCCAGAAAGCGGAACTCTCTCCCCGCAGAGGCCCTTCTCCAGGGCAGGCGTCCGATCTGTCAAGAGCCTTCTTGACAGATCGGAAATACCGGTTTTCAGCACATGCGCTTCGCATGCCTGAAACCAGCAGTTCCGATGTCCCTACGGTTGTACACATAGTGCGTACACACCCGTAGGGATCGGAATATCCGGCCCATTATGTACGTGGCTTGTTAGTTGCTTGAGGCGTGTGGAATGAGCATTATTTTGCAGGCGTATTTTGATTAGCTCTGTTTTTGCTCTTATTGCAATTAAACCTGTGTTGCAGAAGAAAATTGTGCATGTTCACTACAAAAAAAGGGTTATTATTAACTGTTTTTCTCAAAATTAGAAAAAAAGTTAAATTTACTGAACACCACAGAAACAGAACAGGTTAAAAAAATCTCACGGTAGAACCTTCAGCTTGTGTCGTGACCCACACGATCAATTTGATTTTGAGCCATTACTTGATTGTCCTTTATCAGGGACCGTCTTTTTCTGAATGACATTTTTACAGGAGCAGCAAATTCTATGAAAGGGAATGACTGTCCACAGAGGATTACAGCCGTACTGAGGTTTTCCTAATGCAGTGGAATAAAACTTAACGTTTGAATCATTTCCCTGAACCCTATTTCAATAAATCAGAACTTCTATTAAGAAAGATCTATTTAAAACAAAGAAACGAATAAAGTCTTCGCATTGCAAGCGTGCTTTTCAAGCGATATACTTTGGTTTATAATCATTTCTATATGGCACTGTTTCAGAAAATAGTTGCGGTTCAGGTTAAAAATAGTCCAAAGAATTTGTGTTGGTGGTGATCACAAAAAGGCTAACTCTGTCACATTTAAATGACTGCGGAGAAATGACATTTGCAGATGAAGGTAAGGCTAAGACACCACTCTATATAAATTTCTAAACAGGGCATATTTCTCTTGTAAGATTCAGCATACTAGCTCAGTGATACAGTGCAACTGTGCATAGCTGCCTTTGCTACGCAGACATAAATCCCGGCAAGACTGAAGTAAACTGCATTCATATTTGTGAACAACTGACAGGTTATTAGTAAAGTTCTGTGCATTAAATTTAATGACTTGGAGTTAAGGGGTTCCAAATTTATACCTATCAACAGATGAAAAGTGTCTCCAACTAGTTGATCTGCAAGCAGAACTGGTGAAGCAGTAGTCTGTTGAGTGTTGTGTGGGCAGAAACCTGAAAATTCCTATTAATAATGTTTACACTCAGCAACAACAGGAGCCAGAGCTACCAGTGTTGCACTAACCCAAAAAGGGACAGGGTGTCCCGGACTGCATTCCCATTCTGTACTGAGTTAACAGATCTCAGGTGTGGCATGACTCTTGGCGTTAGCGTCTTTGGGCAAGGGGGTGAGAATCGGCCAGGTTTCCTACGCCTGATAGTCATTCCGTGACTCCTGCAGAAAAGTGAACCAGTTTGAAATAGGGTTAGACCCGAAACGTCACTCTAATTTCTCTCCACGGATGTTGCCTGGCCTGCTGAGTTTTTCCAGCATTTTCTGTTGTTATTTTGGATTTCCAGCATCTGCAGTATTTTGCTCGCAACCTGCATGGATGTTGGGTAGAAGCAAGATCAGCCTCAACTATGATTCCCCCCCCCCCCCCCCCCCGACACAGTCAAATAACCTGGCAACACCCACTGCTCGAGCTCACCCACACGGTACTGGAAAGCTACAGGTGCCCGTGGAACAATAATACAGCTTAAGTTAGGAACTTCAGGAAAGAATGAGGCAAAATTAGGGGCAAATGTGAAAAAGAAAAAGGGACTTATGTTTTTACCTTCGTGGTATACTCTTGGCTTGGAGTCAGAAAGTCATGGTTACAAGCCCCACTCCAGAAACTTGAACACATAATCTAGACTGGCATCTCAGTGCAGTGCTGAGAGAGTGCTACATTGTTGGAGGTGCTGTCTTTTGGACAACACATTAAACCAAGGTCCTTTCTGTGTTCTTGGGTGAATGTAAAAGATCCTACACGACTATTTGAAGAAAGGCAAGGAAGTTCCCCCCGGTGTCTCAACCAACACCACATAACAGATTTCTCATTGCTGTTTGTGGACCCTTGCTGTGTGCAAATTGACTGCCACATATTCTCACATTACAACAGTGACTACGGGCTGGATTTTTCTGGGGGATTAATGGGCGCAATCAGTAGTGGGTCAGGTGGGAAAGTTCTTCTTTTCCCAGCGGGTCGGGACCCCGCTGTCAACCCACCGCTATGTGCCTTTACCAAATGTCGGGTCTTTCAGTGTTGAGCAGACCCGACACGCAATGGCGGGGGAGGTAATTTAGGTCATTATGACCTTGTTAACAGAGGATTAACAACAATTTTGAGCTCACCTTTAGAATTTACCAGTTCACCCACAGGGTCCACGCTGTTCGGGGATCACGTCTGTTAAGCTGGGTGGGAGTTGAATGTCCATGGAATCATCTCATTACTTGACAGCTTGAAATGTGGTATAACAGCTCCCATCTCACAGCTGTTCACTTTCCAAGCTCAGAAGCTGTTGCTTACTTCATTTGGAAGACAGATTGAGCTTTATGCAGGTTGCAAGTGTTTGGAGTAAACTCTCTATCCAGTGTCACCTCATTGGAACAACATCTCTCACCATTGACAGAATGCTTCTGTCATCTGTACTTCACCCGCCATCTATTCCATCTGCATGGGTATGGTTTATACTTTCTCACCTTGGTCCTCAGAATCTGACCATGATCAGCCGCAACAGCAGCATCAACAGCCACACCAACCTTCACCGCAATTACCTGATGCTGCACAGGACACAGGGCATCAGCACCTGACCACATTGCTGCCTGGGACACCAGGGATGGCCTCACCATGGCCAGATTTACTTCACTTGATGCTGCACACCCTGGATGCCACAAGATGCGCCAGGTTGGCACCACCCCACACCAACAACATAAAGGTTTCAATGTTTGACAGCACATTAACAGAAACTTCACATGAACATTGGCTAAAACATCCAAGTGCCTACCTTTGTGTGTTCTTAGTTGGTATGATCGGACTAGGATGAGGGTGAGTGTGAGGGGTGGCTAGTGAGATGGGGATGTGATAATGTAGATAGAGAGGGATGGGTGGAGGTGCAAGGTAAGTTGGTGTGGGTAAAGATGTGCAGGAGTAAGGTACGGAATGCAGAGTGATGGGTGTGGTAAACCACTTTTATCGTTCACTATCGTTACACTATAGTTATCACTGTTGTATTGTTCTCACTGTTCTCACTGTTGTATCACTATACGAGGTCGCCTCTTGTCGCGCTGTTATACCTGGGCTGACCACCTCCGACTCCGCCCATGGCTCCACCTACCTGCCCAGGTATAAAGGTAGTCGACTGGCTGGTATTCCTCCTTGTTGGACCCGATCACCCACGAGGGTGGGCTCTGTTATTTAGTCAATAAAAACCTTTAGTTACGTTCCTAACTCGTCGCTTTTTTATTGGACGAATTGATAGGTATATCAATGGGGATGTGGTGAGTGACACAGCAGGATGAGGTTGAGTGTGGCTTTGCAGTAACGTTTTGTGATCTACTGAGATCATTGAAAGCTTTGCGCCACTGCAGCCTGGTACTCCTAACGACATCCCTGCTTGTGTCCTCTTGTGCAATGTGCAACCAGGCTGCATTGATCTCCCGGGGAGGTCTCTTCCGCCCATTGGAAGGGAAGAGAACCTCCCAGTGTGCTTTGATTCTCTCCATAAGCATATGGACAGAGTCATGGGAGAGCCTGGGTGCAGCCCTGTACCTCTGTGCAGTGCTTGTCAGTGTTTGCGGCACCTCAATGCTGTAGAACACTGACAGCACGAATGTCAAAGTAAATTTGTGCATGGTCCCTTTAAGGAAACTGGCTAATGATGCGTTATCAAATGACGTCATCAGATCCACTCCCTTTAATTGGCCGCGAAACGCGCTGGGTGGGCTTAACAAGCCCAATCAGGAGAAAGTAATGCCGGAGGCTGGGATGGAGACAGGAGTGGGGATGTGACCCGCCACCGACCCGCCCAGGTAGGGAATATCGCGGCCTACATTTCAGAAGCACTTCAATGGCTGTGAAGTGCTTTGCGACATCTTAAGGATGTGAATGGTGCGATATACACCAAGTTCCTTCTTCATTTGATTTTTCAAAATCTTCAAAAGTAAGCCATGGAATTGAGTGCAACAGCCATCAAAGCAGCTTCATTATACCCAAAATACAGGACAGAAATGTGCTTTCCCCATCACCACCCAGCAAGGAGCTCCACCTCCATGAGGGTATCGAGCTCGTGCGGTCAAAACTCATCAATTGAAAACAGCCAAGTCTACGGCAGTGAAATAGTTCTTGGCGGTAACGCGGAATGTGGAATAATGAACCGACAGCCTGTTTGATATCCTGCTCGAATTTCCTTTCCACTAACTTCAATTGAAAAGAAAGTCGGGCGGGGTGTAAAACAAGCCACCGATTGGCTACCGCCCATTTTGTGCCATCACTGAAGATCAATTTCAGCCCCTTTAAATGTCTCCCATGGATGAAATTAAAGTGGGAGTCCAGTGCACTGTACATGGAATTATTAGGCAAACAAACAGATTTTTTTTCTTTCAAATTCCAGCTCAAAGAAAGAAAGGCTTGCATTTCTATCGCGCCTTTCACGCCACCGGACGTCTCAAAGCGCTTTTACAGCCAATGAAGTACTTTTGGAGTGTAGTCACTGTTGTAATAGAGTAAGCCCAAAGCAAAGGTGCCAATGACGGTTAGTCAATAATTATTCATTTAAACATGACTGTGATTTAACATAAAATCTTTTCACTCCTTCACTCGCCGGGTAAATCTCATATTCTACACCACGCCAGGGTTGTCCACTGTGTTGCACTCGCGCATCATCACATTTAACCTTAACTGCCTGTCATGATTTGGAGGGTTTTTTTTTGTTCCTGCCTGGATGCTTTTCTGATTTAACGCTGACAGATCTTTCCCTTTTCAGCCAGTTAAGGATTCCAGCCACTCGCAAAAAAAAAAAATTATAATCATTCAACTTAATGGTTTAGTTGAGGTGGGGGAGGGGGAGAGTTGATCCCTGTCCTTCCCTGACGTGCAGTCTCAGGACAGAGGTAGAATTTTTGTTTGTGTACCTGCTGGCATAGCCATGAAGATAGAATGATCCTGTCTGATCCCAAGGCTAGTGCTCCGAAGATTAAAATCCACTCAGCAAAGCGTGGCCTCAATGTTGCGCCTGGGAACTGTGCAAGCGTCTCAACTGAACTGAAAAGCTTTCAGCGCCATTTTCTTTTTGTTGCATGCTAACAATTTAGTTAGCCTTTTAAGTTGTAGAATGAGAGGGACAAGCGTTCCCTCAGAGCTGCAGGAACTCACTGGAGATGGGTAATGTTTCCTGAAATGTTAGTTAATTATGTATAATCTCTGATGCAAAAAACAATAAAATTACTTTTATGAATAATTCTGTGTGTTACAGTCACGATTTTCCAATGTAATTAATAAGAAAACAATGTTTGATGTGTCACAGTTAACAATGGTTGGAATGCTTATTCATATTATCCATTTCTATCCCCCTCTCCCCTGAAGGTGCGGATTCCAGCTGGGGTACTATTACCCTATTTGAGGCACTATTACACTATTAGAGGCACTATTACCCTATTTGAGGCACTATTACCCTATTAGAGGCAGTATTACCCTATTAGAGACACTATTACCCTATATGGGACACTATTACCCTATTAGAGGAAACATTATCCTATTAGAGGCACTATTGCCCTAATAGAGAGACTAGTACCCTATTAGGGGAAATATTATCCTATTAGAGGCAATATTACCCTATTAGAGGCACTATTACCCTATTGGGGCAATATTACCATATTAGAGGCATTATTACCCTATTAGGGGCAATATTACCCTATTAGGGGCAATATTACCCTATTAGAGGCACTATTACCCTATTAGAGACACTATTACCCTATTAGAGACACTATTAGCCTATTAGAGGCACTATTACCCTATTGGGGCAATATTACCCTATTAGAGGCACTATTACCCTATTAGGGGCAATATTACCCTATTAGAGGCACTATTACCCTATTAGGGGCACTATTACCCTATTAGAGGCACTATTACCCTATTAGAGGCACTATTACCCTATTAGGGGCAATGTTACCCTATTAGGGGCACTATTACCCTATTGGGGCAATATTACCCTATTAGGGGCAATATTACTCTATTAGGGGCAATATTACCCTATTAGGGGCAATATTACCCTATTAGAGGCACTATTACCCTATTAGGAGCAATATTACCCTATTAGGGGCAATATTGCCCTATTCGGGGGACTATTACCCTATTAGGGGCAATATTACCCTATTATGGGCACTATTACCCTATTAGAGGCACTATTACCCTATTAGAGGCACTATTACCCTATTGGGGCAATATTACCCTATTAGAGACACTATTACCCTATTAGAGGCACTATTAGGGGCAATATTACCCTATTAGAGGCAATATTATCCTATTAGGGGCAATATTACCCTATTAGAGGCACTATTACCCTATTAGAGGAACTATTACCCTATTAGCGGCACTATTACCTGTGGTAAACCACTTTTATCGTTCACTATCGTTACACTATGGTTATCGCTGTTTATATCGTTACACTATGGTTATCACTGTTTACACTGTTGTATCACTACACAAGGTCACCTCTTGCCACGCTGTTATACCTGGGCTGACCACAGCTGACTCCGCCCATGGCTCCGCCTGCTTGCCCAGGTATAAAGGTGGTCGACTGGCTGGTATTCCTCCTTGTTGGATCCGATCACCCACGAGGGTGGGCTCTGTTATTTAGCCAATAAAAACCTATAGTTACTAACTTAACTCGTCGCTTTTCATGAACTGAATTGATAGGTATATCAATTTTATTGGCTAAATTTTGAAATGTCTACAACGGAGCAGCCAAACGACCAGTCAGACGTACAGCCTCAGCCAAACGGCCATCTACAACAGCCCCAGCAGCCGGCCTGGCTACGAGCCCTCCGGCCGCCGTACCTGGATCTAAACCCACAGGCTGCGAATTCAGCCCTCGACTTCGAACACTGGCTGAGCTGCTTCGAAGCCTACCTGGGAGAATCCGGCGTGCCTCCGGCATCCAAACTAAGAGTTCTGACCGCTCAGGTGAGCCCTAAAGTATTTGCACTCATCCGGGACATTGCCACATACGAGGACGCCCTCAACCTGCTAAAAGAACAGTATCGGAGCCCTGTAAACTCAATGTACGCCAGGCATCTCCTAAGATCCCGCTCGCAACAGCCAGGAGAGTCGGTTGATGATTTCTTACGGGCGCTGCAAATACTCGGCAGGGACTGTGACTTTAAAGCCGTAACAGCTGCAGAACATACAGATGGAAACATCCGAGATGCCTTCGTGAAAGGCCTTTGGTCAGACTACTCACGGCAAAGACTGCTGGAATCAAAGGACCTCGACCTGAAAACAGCTGCTATCCTCGCTCGCTCCTTGGAAGTGGCCCATCGGGACCTCGAGGCGTACTCCAGGTACTGTGCTGCATGACCCTGGGACTCGGGCCCGACCCCGGCCGCAATACCCCTCGCACCGCCGCCTCTGGGACCTACCACAGCGTCGGTGTCCTGGAACCGATCGGGACCGCCACCCCTGGTACCGGCTGCGACATCGGAGCCAGGCCAGGCGAAACACCCGAGGGCGCGCTGCCCTGCCCTGCAAGAAACGCGACCTGCTCCGACTGCCACAAGAAAGGCCACTTCGCGAAGGCCTGCAGGGGGAAAGCCACAGACGCCAGCAGTGCCTCATGCGAGTTGTGGGGGCGGCCATCTTTCATCAAGGCCACAGATGCCAGTATCCCCTCATGTGAGTCGTGGGGGCGGCCATCTTTGATCAAGGCCACCGACGCCGGCAGTGCCTCATGTGAGTTGTGGGGGCGGCCATCTTCTCCGCCATTTTATTCAACGTCGTGGGCGCTGCCATTTTGTTCACCACACTCGACCGCCACCTTGTCTGCAGACCTGACCACCGCCTCACCCGCAGACTACAGCAGCTCGCTCAGCCATACACTAGCCTCCGTCACACTTGACCAAGCTCGCCCGCATCACCTGTCCAAGTCCATGATGGACATCAAAGTAAACGGCCACGCCACGACCTGCCTGTTCTACAGCGGAAGCACGGAGAGTTTCATCCATCCAGACACGGTGAGCCACTACTCCCTCACTGTCCGGCCAACGCGCAACCGGATCTCGATGGCGTCGAGGTCCCATTCTACAGGCATCAGCGGCTACTGTGTTGTGACCCTGTCGGTTAGGGGCACGGAGTCCTGCCCCAGCTCTGCGCTGCCGTCTTACTAGGGCTGGATTTCCAATCCCACCTTCAAAGTGTCACTTTGGCATACGGTGGACCCCTCCCCCCATTCACAGTCTACAACCAGCAGCTTTTAAACCGCCCACCGCGTACCACCTGCGGCCTATCCACCCTCAAGGTCCCGCCCCCCTCCCTGTTCGCTAACCTCACCCGCGACTGTAAACCCGTCGCTACCAAGAGCAGGCGGTACAGCGCCGGGGACAGAGCTTTTATTAGCTCCGAGTTGCAGCGACTCCTGAAGGAGGGCATCATCGAGAGAAGCAACAGCCCCTGGCGTGCCCAGGTCGTAGTCGTTAAGACCGGCGATAAACACCGCCTGGCCATCGACTACAGCCAAACCATAAACCGGTACACCCAGCTGGACGCATACCCCCTTCCCCGCATATCTGATATGGTCAATCAGATTGCACAGTACCGGGTATTCTCTACCATCGACCTTAAGTCGGCCTATCACCAACTCCCTATCCGCCCTGAGGACCGCCAGTATACCGCCTTCGAGGCGAATGGCCGCCTCTACCACTTCCTTAGGGTTCCCTTCGGCGTCACCAACGGGGTTTCGGTCTTCCAAAGGGAGATGGACTGGATGGTTGACCAGAACGGGCTGCATGCCACGTTCCCTTATCTAGATAACGTCACCATCTGCGGCCGCGACCGGCAGGACCATGATGTTAATCTGGAGAGATTCCTCCGTACGGCCCAATGGCTGAACCTCACCTACAATAAGGAGAAATGTGTGTTTAACACCTCGCGCCTTGCCATCAGTGGCTGCGTAGTAGAGAATGGAGTCATCGGCCCCGACCCCGAAAGAATGCGCCCCCTCATGGAGCTTCCCCTCCCCCACTGTCCCAAGGCGCTGAAGAGAACCCTGGGGCTCTTCGCCTACTATGCCCAATGGGTGCCCAATTATGCGGACAAAGCCAGACCCCTCATGAAGTCCACCTCCTTCCCCCTGACGGCAGAAGCATGCGCAGCCTTCTCCCTCATAAAGGGAGACATTGCTAAGGCCACAATGCACACGGTGGATGAGTCTATCCCTTTCCAAGTGGAGAGCGATGCATCCGACTTCGCCCTAACTGCAACCCTTAACCAGGTGGGGAGACCTGTGGCCTTCTTCTCAAGGACCCTCCAGGGCCCTGAGATCCGACACTCTTTGGTCGAGAAGGAGGCCCAGGCAATCGTGGAGGCAGTACGACGCTGGAGGCATTACCTGGCAGGCAAACGATTTACCCTCCTCACCGACCAGCGCTCAGTCGCTTTTATGTTTAATAACAAGCTGAGGGGCAAAATCAAGAACGACAAGATCTTGAGGTGGAGAATCGAGCTCTCCACCTACGATTATGATATCTTGTACCGGCCTGGTAAACTGAACGAACCCCCAGATGCTCTATCACGAAGTACATGCGCCAACGCGCAAATTGATAGACTGCAGACCCTCCACAACGACCTCTGCCACCCCGGGGTCACCAGACTTTACCACTTCATTAAGGCCCGCAACCTGCCCTACTCCATCGAGGAGGTCAGGACCATAACCAGGAACTGCCAAACCTGTGCCGAGTGCAAACCGCATTTCTTTAGGCCGGACAGAGCATGCCTGATCAAGGCCACCCGCCCCTTCGAGCGCTTGAGCATCGATTTTAAGGGGCCCCTCCCGTCCTCTGACCGTAATGTGTGCTTCCTCAACATTATTGATGAGTACTCCCGTTTCCCCTTTGCCTTCCCCTGCCCGGACATGACCAGTACCATGGTCATCAAATGCCTGAACGACCTCTTCGCCTTGTTCGGGTTCCCAAACTATATACATAGCGACCGGGGCTCATCCTTCATGAGCGAGGAACTTCGCCAGTTCCTACTAGCGAGAGGTATTGCTGCAAGCAGGACCACCAGCTACAACCCCCGAGGGAGCGGCCAGGTGGAAAGAGAGAACGCGACTGTCTGGAAGGCCGTTCTCTTAGCCTTAAAGTCTAAGGGCCTCCCAACCTCTCGCTGGCAGGAAGTCCTCCCGGCAGCGCTGCATTCCATCCGGTCACTGCTTTGCACTGCCATTAACGCCACCCCTCATGAACGAATGTTTGTTTTCCCCAGGAAGTCGACTACGGGAACCTCGTTACCAACATGGCTGACTTCTCCGGGGCCCGTCTTGCTGCGAAAGCACGTGAGGGCCCATAAAATGGACCCCCTGGTCGAGAGGGTGGACCTCCTGCACGCCAACCCCCAGTACGCCTATGTGGCATACCCAGACAGGCGGGAGGACACAGTCTCCTTACGAGACCTCGCACCCTCGGGCACCCCTGAGACACCACCGTTACCCCCCACCACCCCCCCAAATCCAGCCCAGGTAGACGGCATGCCAGAACCCCACGAGCCTTCGCCGACCACGCAGACACCAGCATTAACATCGGATACTGCACCACCGCCGCCGCTGCTGCGCCGATCAGAAAGGCTTACGAGGCCTCCGGACAGACTGACATACCCGAACTGGTAGTACACTTCACCCCGCCGGACTCAAATTTAAACAAGGGGTGAATGTGGTAAACCACTTTTATCGTTCACTATCGTTACACTATGGTTATCGCTGTTTATATCGTTACACTATGGTTATCACTGTTTACACTGTTGTATCACTACACAAGGTCACCTCTTGCCACGCTGTTATACCTGGGCTGACCACAGCTGACTCCGCCCATGGCTCCGCCTGCTTGCCCAGGTATAAAGGTGGTCGACTGGCTGGTATTCCTCCTTGTTGGATCCGATCACCCACGAGGGTGGGCTCTGTTATTTAGCCAATAAAAACCTATAGTTACTAACTTAACTCGTCGCTTTTCATGAACTGAATTGATAGGTATATCATTACCCTATTAGGGGCAATATTACCCTATTTGAGGCACTATTACCCTATTGCGGCAATATTACCCTATTAGGGGCAATTATCTATATATATAAAGCGATGCTTCTGTCCTTCTGTCTGTCTGTCTGGCATTCTGTCTGTCTGTCATTATCTGCTCATTAGCGACGGAGTGACCTCGAGGTCAACCAATCGTACACCGGGCCCTCCTACAGTCGAGTGACAAGACCATTGACCAATCCTACGCTTCGGTGACCTGACGGTCGACCAATCGATGCGTGTGTGGGCGGGCCTTATCCTTCTGAACCGAGGTGAGTGGCCGCCATCTTGCTTCTATTCTTTTTCCTGCTTTCTGCGTCTTTCTTTTCAAATATACATTTCCAGCAAAATAAAATTGAATTTATTAAATTGTTTTAAAAAAAACTTCATTCATTTGTAAATATTTTTTCTAACCTGAACATTCTTTTTCCTACCTTTCCCCGTTTTTTTGTTAGGCCTGAAAGCCTGGGCCTTTCTTGCCCAGCCAGGCCCGAGCTAGGGCTTCTGCTAAGCTCCTCACCGCCCCCCACCCCCATCACGTTACCCGGGGCAATGGCGTCAGCCACGAGGGTCAGGGTGCACGCGCGGCAGGCGCAGCTGAGATGCGGCGTCTCTCTGTTCCGCGCTCGGCTCGGGCGGGAGGCGGGTCTCTCAGCCGCAATCGGCGATCTGGAGGGCGGGGCTCCGGAGAGCAGGAGGGCGGGGCTCCGGAGAGTGGGACGCCGCTGTTCGGGAGGGCGGGGCTCAGGACATCGGGGGAGCGGGAGGCGGGACATCGGTAGATCGGGGGGCGGGAGATTGGGGGGCGGGACATCGGGAGATTGCGGGGCGGGACATCGGGAGATCGCGGGCCCGGACCACAGATCGGGGGGGCGGGGCTCGGGAGATCGGGGGGGGCGACCCTCAAGGGGGGCGGGCCTCCGGAGATCGGGGGGGCAGCGCTCCGCAGATCGGGGGGGCGGGGCTCGGGGGGGCGGGTCTCGGGAGATCGGGGCTTCGGGGGGGCGGGGCTCGGGAGATCGGGGTGGGGGCTCGGGAGATCGGGGGGGGCGGGGCTCGGGAGATCGGGGGGGGGCCGGGCTCGGGATATCGGGGGGGAGGTGGTGCTCGGGTGATTGGCGGGGCTCGGGGACTCTCCCCCTTCCCTCCCCCCTCCCCTCCCCCCTCCCTCCCCCTCCCCTTCCCCCCTCCCCCTCCCCTACCCCCTCCCCCCTTCCCCCTCCCCCCTCCCCTCCCCTTCCCCCTCCCCTTCCCCTCCCCCCTTCCCCTCCCCCCTTCCCTTCCCCCTCCCCTTCTTCCCCCCCGTCTTCCCCCCAGTCGCTCTCTCTCTTCCCCCCAGTCGCTCTCTCTCTTCCCCCCAGTCGCTCTCTCTCTTCCCCCCAGTTGATCTCTCTCTCTCTTCCAACAACAACATGCCCTCGAAAAAGCCTCGGCACCGCCGGGCACTTCAGCAAGTCTATATATATAAAGCGATGCTTCTGTCCTTCTGTCTGTCATTCTGTCTGTCTGTCTGTCATCACGTGTGCGTCTGGCGGGCTATGCACTCGAAAGTTACAGGGCGTACCTACGCATGCGTTACGTCGAAAGAAAGCTTACCTTTCCAAAACGGTCTTAAGCGTATTTACGTTTCGGCCGGGCTAAAATCGCGCCCGCGGTATCCGAAAAACCTTCAACATTCCGCTCATTAGCATCTCATTATCCGCTCATTAGTGACAGAGTGACCTCGAGGTCGACCAATCGTACGGCGGCTTGCTGCCGCGTGCGGCCGGGCCCTCCTACAGTCGAGTGACGGGACGATTGACCAATCCTACGCTTTGGTGACCTGACGGTCGACCAATCGGTGCGTGTGTGGGCGGGCCTTATCGTTCTGAACCGAGGTGAGTAGCTGCCATCTTGCTTCCATTCTTTTTCCTGCTTTCTGCGTCTTTCTTTTCAAATATACATTTCCAGCAAAATAAAATTGAATTTATTAAATTGTTTTAAAATAAATCACTCATTTGTAAATATTTTATCTAACCTGAAGATTCTTTTTCCTACCTTTCCCCGTTTTTTTCTTAGACCTGAAAGCCTGGGCCTTTCTTGCCCAGCCAGGCCCGAGCTAGGTAATTGGGCTGCTGCTAAGCTCCTCACCACCCCCCCCCCCCCCGGCCCGGTGTCACGTTACCTGGGGCAACGGCGTCAGCCACCAGGGATCTCGGGCGGGGCTTGGAGAGCGTCAAGGGTTACCCCGGCAACCGGGCCCGCCGGCCGTCTCTTAGCCGCAATCGGCGGTCTTCAAGCCAGCTCAGGAGGGCAGGGCTCCGGAAGGCGGGGGGCCGGTGCTCGAAAGATCGGGCCTCCGGAGTTCGGTGCTTGGTTGGTTGGGGCCCCGACCCTCGGGGGGGGGCCCCGACCCTTGGGGGGGGCGCGACCCTCGAGGGGGGCGCGACCCTCCAGGGGGGCCGCGACCCTCGGAGGGGGGGCGCGATCCTCGGGGGGGGCGCGACCCTCGGGGGGGGCTCGACCCTCGGGGGGGGTGCGACCCTCCGGGGGGGGCGCGACCCTCGGGGGGGGGCACGACCCTCGGGGGGGGAGCGCCCCCCGCCCTCCCTCCCCTCCCTCCCCCACTGCCCTCCCTCCCCCCCGCCCTATCTTCCCTCCCCGCCCTCTCTTCCCTCCCCGCCCTCTCTTCCCCCCTGCCCTCTCTTCCCTCCCCGCCCTCTCTTCCCCCCTGCCCTCTCTTCCCTCCCCGCCCTCTCTTCCCCCCTCCCCGCCCTCTCTTCCCTCCCCGCCCTCTCTTCCCCCCTCCCCGCCCTCTCTTCCCCCCTCCCCGCCCTCTCTTCCCCCCCTCCCCGCCCTCTCTTCCCCCCCTCCCTGCCCTCTCTTCCCCCCCGCCCTCTCTTCCCCCCTCCCCGCCCTCTCTTCCCTCCTCCCCGCCCTCTCTTCCCCTCCTCCCCGCCCTCTCTTCCCCCCGCCCTCTCTTCCCCCCCCTCCCCGCCCTCTCTTCCCCCCCCTCCCCGCCCTCTCTTCCCCCCCTGCCCGCCCTCTCTTCCCCCCCTCCCCGCCCTCTCTTCCCCCCCTCCCCGCCCTCTCTTCCCCCCCTCCCCGCCCTCTCTTCCCCCCGCCCTCTCTTCCCCCCTCCCCGCCCTCTCTTCCCCCCCTCCCCGCCCTCTCTTCCCCCCCCTCTCTTCCCCCCAGTCGCTCTCTCTCTTCCCCCCAGTCGCTCTCTCTCTTCCCCCCCAGTCACTCTCTCTCTTTCCCCCAGTCGCTCTCTCTCTCTCTCTTCCAACAATAAAATGCCCTCGAAAAAGCCTCGGCACCGCCGGGCACTCCAGCTAGTTACCCTATATAGGGCACTATTACCCTATTAGAGGCACTATTACCCAATTAGTGGCAATATTACCCTATTAGAGACACGAGTACCCTATTAGGGGCAATATTTCCCGATTAGAGACACTATTACCCTATTAGAGACACTATTACCCTATTAGAGACACTAGTACCCTATTAGGGGCAATATTACCCTATTAGAGACACTATTACCCTATTAGGGACACTATTACCCTATTAGGAGCAATATTACCCTAATAGGGGCAATATTACCCTATTAGAGACACTATTACCCTATCAGAGACACTATTACCCTACTGGGCCAATGTTATCCTATTAGAGGCGCTATTACGGGAACGGTAGCGTAATGGTAATGTCACTGGGCTAGTAATCCAGAGGCCTGGACTAATGATCCAGAGACGTGAGTTCAAATCCCACCACGGCAGCCGGGGAGTTTAAATTCAGTTAATTAAATAAATCTGGATATAAAAATCTAGTATCAGTAATGGTGGCCATGAAGCTACCGGATTGTCGTAAAAACTTATCTGGTTCACTAATGCCCTTTAGGGAAGGAAATCTGCCGTTCTTACCCGGTCTGGCCTATATGTGACTCCAGACCCACAGCAATGTGGTTGACTCTTAACTGCCCTGTGAAATAGCCTAGCAAATCACTCAGTTGTAACTAACCGCTACAAAACAAAATAATAAGAATGGGACCGCCCGGCATCGACCTCGGCACTGGCTACGGACACGGCAATGGCACACCCAGCCCAGTCAACCCTGCAAAGTCCTCCTCACCAATACCTGGGGACTTGTTCCAAAATTTGGAGAGCTGTCCCACAGAGTAGTCAAGCAACAGCCTGACAGAATCATACCTTTCAGCCAATATCCCAAACTCCTCCATCACCATCCCTGGGTATGTCCTGTCCCACCAGCAGGACAGACCCACCAGGGGTGGCAGCACACTGGTATACTGTCAGGAAAGAGTGGCCCTGGGAGTCCTCAACATTGACTCCGGACCCCATGAAGTCTCATGGCTTCAGGTCAAGCATGGGCAAGGAAACCTCCTGCTGATTACCACCTACTGCCCTCCCTCAGCTGATGAATCAGTACTCCTCCATGTTGAACACCACTTGGAAGAAGCACTGAGAGTAGCAAGGGCACAGAATGTACTCTGGGTGGGGGAATTCAATGTCCATCACCAAGAGTGGTTCGGTAGCACCAATACTGACCGAGCTGGCTGAGTCCTGAAGGACATAACTGCTAGTCTGAGCCTGTGACAGGTGGTGAGTGAACCAACACGAGGGAAAAACCTACTTGACCTCATCCTCACCAATCTACCTGTCGCAGATGCATCTGTCCATGACAGCATTGGTAGCAGTGACCACCGCACAGTCATTGTGGAGACGAAGTCCCGTCTTCACACTGAGAACACCCTCCATCGTGTTGTGCGGCACTACCACCGTGCTAAATGGGATAGATTCAGAACAGACCTAGCAGCTCAAAACTGGGCATCCATGAGGCGCTGTGGGCCATCAGTAGCAGCAGAATTGTATTCCACCACAATCTGTAACCTCATGGCCCGGCATATCCCTCACTCTGCCATTACCATCAAGCCAGGGTACCAACCCTGGTTCAATAAGGAGTGTAGAAGAGCATGCCAGGAGCAGCATCAGGCGTACCTAAAAATGAGGTGCCAACCTGGGGAAGCTGCAACACAGAACTACATGCATGCTAAAAAGCGGAAGCAGCATGCTACAGACAGGGCTAAGTGATCCCCCAATCAACGGATCAGATCAAAGCTCTGTAGTCTTCCACATCCAGTCATGAATGGTGGTGGACCATTGAACAACTAACGGGATGAGGAGGCTTCAAGATTATTCCCATCCTCAATGATGGTTGAGCGCAAAAGACAAGGCTGAAGCGTTTGCAGCCAACTTCAGCCAGAAGTGCCGAGTGGATGATCCATATCGGCCTACTCCCGAGGTCCCCACCATCACAGAAGCCAGTCTTCAGCCAATTCGATTCACTCCACGTGATATCAAGAAACGGCTGAGCGCACTGGATACAACAAAGGCTATGGGCCCCGACAACATCCCGGCTATTGTGCTGAAGACTTGTGCTCCAGAACTAGCCAAGCTGTTCCAGTACATCTACAACACTGGCATCTATCCAACAATGTGGAAAACTGCCCAGGTATGACTTGTCCACAAAAAACAGGACAAATCCAACGCGGCCAATTACCGCCCCATCAGTCTACTCTCAATCATCAGCAAAGTGATGGAAGGTGTCGTCGACAGTGCTCTCAAGCGGCACTTACTCACCAATAACCTGCTCACTGATGCCCAGTTTGGGTTCCGCCAAGTCGACTCGGCTCTCGACTTCATTACAGCCTTGGTCCAAACATGGACAAAGGAGCTGAATTCCAGAGGTGAGGTGAGAGTGACTGCCCTTGACATCGAGGCAGCATTTCACCGAGTATGTCATCAAGGAGCCCTAGTAAAACTGAAGTCAATGGGAATCCGGGGGAAAACTCTCTACTGGCTGGAGTCATAACTAGCACAAAGGAAGATGGTTGTGGTGGTTGAAGTTCAATCATCACAGCCCCAGGACATTGCTGCAGGAGTTCCTCAGAGCAGTGTCCTAGGCCCAACCATCTTCAGCTGCTTCATCAATGAACTTCCCTCCTACATAAGGTCAGAAATGGGGATGTTCACTGATGACTGCACAGTGTTCAGCGCCATTCACAACTCCTCAGATAATGAAGCAGTCCATGCCCGCATGCAACAAACCTGGATGACATTCAGGCTTGGGCTGATAAGTGGCAGGTAACATTCATGCCACAGAAGTGCCAGGCAATGACTATCTCCAACAAGCAAGAATCTAACCACCTCCCCTTGATATTCAATGGCATTACTATCGCCGAATCCCTCACTAGCAACATCCTGGGGGTCACCATTAACCAGAAACTTAACTGGACCAGCCACATAAATACTGTGGCAACAAGAGCAGGTCAGAGGCTAGGTATTCTGTGGTGAGTGTCTCACCTCCTGACTCCCCAAAGCCTTTCCACCATCTACAAGGCACAAGTAAGGAATGTGATGGAATACTCTCCACTTACCTGGATGAGTGCAGCTGCAACAACACTCAAGAAGCTCGACACCATCCAGGCCAAAGCAGCCTGCTTGATTGGCACCCCATCCACCACATTAAACATTCACTCCCTCCACCACTGGCGTATCATGGCAGCAGTGTGTACCATCTACAAGATGCACTGCAGCAACGCGCCAAGGCTTCTTCGGCAGCACCTCCCAAACCCACAACCTCTTCCACCTAGAAGGACAAGGGCAGCAGGTGCATGGGAACACCACCACCTCCAAGTTCCCCTCCACGTCACACACCATCCTAAATTAGAAGTATATCGCCGATCCTTCATCGTCACTGGGTCAAAATCCTGGAACTCCCTACCTAACAGCACTGTGGGAGTACCATCACCACACGGACTGCAGCGGTTCAAGAAGGCGGCTCACCACCATCTTCTCAAGGGCAACTAGAGATGGGCAATAAATGCTGGCCTTTCCAGCAATGCCCAGATCCCATAAAACAAATTTAAAAAACAAATTTAAAAAACTATCACCCTATTAACGGCACTATTACCCTATTAGAGACACTATTACCCTAATAGGGGCACTATTACCCTTTGGTATCATTCTCCCTGGCAGTAACTGTTCTGCAAATGAGTGTCTGTAGACAAGCAATAGAACACAGCTTTCAGCAGTTGTGTAAATGTACTGACTAGTAGCATAATTTGTCGGCACCCTTAGGCTGGTAAGAACTGATCCCAACAGTTATGATGGATAACAATTAGCATACAGGTTGCATGAGAGGAGGAGAAAGGAGAAGTTAAACAGCAGTGCCCTGCACTATGGAATATGATAAAACATGAGGTTGATCCTTGGATTGACCGCATAGGGAGCCTCAATATTGCAACATCTTCTCACGATTTCAGAATGGCATTGACAGAAGCTGGAAGCAATTCACCCACCAGCTTTCTCTGGAGACCGTGACAAAGTGCCATTTAGAGTGAGGCTCACTCATTTTGGCTCAATAACGTTTTCTGACGCTGATGGCTCTGTAGCCCTGGGGTAGTGTGTGGCAGGCAGAAAATAGATTGAAAAGATTTAATAGATTTAAAAAACTAGTTAGACCACAGCTAGAGTACTGCATACAGTCCTGGTCACCACATTACAGGAAGGATGTGATTGCACTGGAGAGGGTACAGAGATTTGCGAGGATGTTGCCAGGACTGGAGAATTTTAGGTATCAGGAAAGATTGGATTGGCTGGAGTTATTTTCCTTGGAACAGAGGAGGCTGAGGGGAGATTTGATTGAAGTGTATAAAATTATGAGGGGCCTAGATAGTGTGAATAGGAAGGACCTATTTCCCTTAGCAGAGGGGTCAATAGCCAGGGGGCAGAGATTTAAAGTAATTGGTAGAAGGATTAGAGGAGAGTTGAGGAGAACTTTTTTCACCCAGAGGGTGATGGGGGTCGGGGACTCACTGCCTGAAACCCTCATCACATTTAAAAAGTACTTGGCTATACTCTTGAAGTGCCGTAACCTACAGGGCTATGGACCAAGAGCTGGAAAGTGGGATTAGGCTGGAGAGCACTTTTTCGGCCGGCGCAGACACAATGGTCCGAATGATTCTATTCTATGATTCTATGAAAGAGCGTGCATTGCTCTTTAAAACCACAACAAGCCTAACCTGAATTCCAATCTATAACCATCACTCATGCAGGAACAGCATTACCCAAGAGATTGCCTCCTTCCCCAGCGCATTTGTTAGAGACTGAGCTTTACAATGCACTGTGGAGAGCGTTCCGGCTATAGATTTGTTGCCGCTATTTCTGCGGCTTGCCTCGAAGTAATGCTCTTGTTTTTTTCCTTGTCTACACGGTTTAACTGCTGACTTAACAATGTTTAGTGATTTGTTGCTGCTTCGTCCCGTGTTTATGCTGAACAGCTTTAAAAAAAAATCTCCGTATCCTTTTCTCAATCTGCTCGTCAATTTCAGGTCAGTTCCATAAATTCAGAATGAAGACCCATGATTCTGTCTGCTCAGGTTGCTTTACAAACAGGCTCACGAATAAATATGCAGTGGGCAAGCGTTTAATGCCTATTTATATTTCACCAGCAAGGGCAACCTCAGAGCTTGTCTGTGACAAAGTCATGAGTCAATTGTGCAGATGGTTCTGGTCGGAGCAATTTAAAACAACAGGGTGTCAAGAATTAAATTAAGTGCTGATATTTTTGCAGCATTCATTTTGATTCTTTTGATGCTTTAAGTATAGGGTACGTTGCCTTATGATTTCACAAAGAAGCGCTGTAACATCAGAACAGTCATTCCTACATTATAATAGTGACTACACTTCAAAAAGCACCCCGTTGGCCGTAAAGCGCTTTGGGACGTCCGGTGGTCGTGAAAGGCGCTATAGAAATGCAAGTCTTTCTTTCTTGTAGCACAGGTAGAAAAATTGTGATTTGTTGTAAATCGCTACAGTGTGGATCCTTAGCTTGCATTAGTGAGTAAAATATCACTTATGGGTTATGACTACAGGTCTTGTAATGCTTGGGATAAATTGGGTGTCCCCCTTTCTTATTATGCAACAGTCACAGTGTGTACATAGGTGATATAACTATGCACCTAAGGTGCTTTTTGTAAAAATGTGTTAAAATCCAATTTTTATCTTCTATCGACTGGGCACTATTCATTTCATTATTTTTAATATTCAAATATATTTCCCAGGTGAATTGCTCATTGTTGAGATCGATAGATTTTTGGACTCTAGGGGAATCAAGGGATATGGGGATTGGGCGGGAAAGTGGAGTTGAAGTCAAAGATCAGCCATGATCTTATTGAATGGCGGAGCAGGCTCGAGGGGCCGTATGGCCGACTCCTGCTCCTAATTCTTTTGTTCTTATGGACATTAGCATCTCTAACAAGTAATGTTCTGCCCTCTGATTAATTAAGTCCTTCTTCTTTTTCCCAGATCACAAAGACAGTCTGAAGCTTTATACATTTCACTAATAAAACAGAGGATACACAGCAGGAAGCCATTGGAGACCTCCATTCAAACAACACCCAAGTAATTAACTTATGAATGGATTATGATGCTGAGTCCGTCCACTGGAGAAATATCATAATGAGCAGAGCCCTGGCATGAGCCCCAATTTTAACGGGGCAAGAATCGGGCGGGCAGGGGAGGAGGTGATAGTCAAACACTCCCCCTCATCAGAACCCAATCTGCATATTTAAAGAAGGATCCTGTGTGTGTCCTCCATACCTGGTCGGAAGGGTGTGTGATGTCGCACGATCAGTCTCCCGGGCGCAGTTAACTACCCACCTGCCCAATTTCTGCTGCGCCTGGGTCTTGTAATCGTAGCTGAGAGAATAATGGCAGGTGATGGGCCGATGCCTCCCGTGCTGCCGAACCTCCCTTTTCTCTCAGCCTCCAAAAACATTCCTGGGTAGAATCGCGCTGAATGCTACACCCACTGTGGCAATTATGGTTGCAGCGATCAAAATTCAAAAAGCTGACCTTCAAGAAACAGCTGAACCTGATTGGCTTCTCACACCCGCTGTTCTCTGGTCGAGATAAATGCACTTTGCGGGTTAGGTATTGACATCATGCAATTACACAAGTTCATTTCCATCAGTTACAGATATACATTCAGCTCTCACGCCATTTGAGCAAGAGAAATATGAGGTGAATTTTAACCCCCCCCCCAAAATGGGTGGGTTGGGGTCGTGTGAGATGTAAAACATTTTTAAATCTCAAGCTCGACCCCAACCCCGCCCACCTCCGGGTTTAACAGGCGGGACAGGGGGCCTGGCAGCCAATCAGCTCCCAGGAGGCAAGTTGGTCATTTAAATATTACAATGAGGCTGGGAGCCTGACATTTAACTTCCCTTACAGGTTTTACCCTGGGAAACCCAGCAGCACAAGCGAGGCGCAGAGGGCTTTGGGGAAAAGGTAAGTGCCCTTACAGCACTGCTTGTGGTCCAGGGGGAGCAGGAGTGCTTCTCCCGGCCCCCCCAAGCTTACCTGCTTCCCTGGGATCAGACACCCCTCCCAGCATCAAAAGACCCCTTCCCCAATCAGTGATGGGACACCCAGGATCGGAGCCTGCCCCCAGATTGAGACCCACCCCATGCTCCCACTAGCAGAAGCAGGCTCCTTACCTGATCCTGCGGCCTGCCCCCACCCGACTGGAAGCAAAGCCTGTCAAACAGGCTGAACTCTGGGCAGGGAATCTTTCCAAAAAAAATACGCATGCTAGCATGCGGGGAACACCCGGACTTCTGGGTTTCACCTCTGAAACTCCGCCCACCCACCGCGGCTCGGGAAAAGCCGCCCCGGTCACTATCGGGCCCAAATGGCTCCATGGGTAGCACAATCGCGTCTGAGTCAAAAAGGTTGTGGGTTCAAGTCCCACTCTAGAGACCTGAGCATAAAATCTAGGCTGACATTCCTGTGCAGTAGTGAGGGAGCGCTGCACTGTCGGAGGTGCCAGCTTTCGGATGAGATGTTAAACCGAGGCCCCCTCTGCGCTCTCTTTTGGACATGAAAGATCCCATGGCCGCTATTTCGAAGAAGAGCAGGGGAGTTAACGCCGGTGTCCCTGGACTAATATTTATCCCTCAATCAACATCACTAAAAACAGGTTATCTGGTCATTATCACGTTGCTGTTTGTGGGAGCTTGCTGTGCACAATTGGCTGCCGTGTTTCCTACATTACAACAGTGACTGCACTTCAAATAGTACTTCATTGGCTGTAAAGTGCTTTGGGATTTCTGGTGGTCATGAAAGGCGCTATAGAAATGCAAGTCTTCCTTTTTTTTTCCTGGGAAATTGCCTGATGCATCAGTGGAGCAGGGAGCTAGTGAATTGTGTCCTGTGCCATTTCTTGTACAGCAGTGGAACTACTCAACCCCATGTCAACTATAGCCGCACGCGCAGTGAAAGCACCTAGTGTGTTGAAGAATTGAAGACTCGTTTGCTTAGTTTACCGCCCAAGCAGCAGCTCAATCATTGCTGTCACCTTTGCAGACTGAAGCTTCCTGTACACCGAGCAACGCGCCCAAAATAAATCGCAGAATGGCCAGCCGCAGTTCGTCAGCTCATTTCAGTCAGTTTGGCAGAACATTCCGCTGAGGCTACTTAGACATTGTTCGGCATTTGTGTACAGCTGTCAGGAACCAGTTTAAGAGTTCAACAGGCAAAAAGGCAAACTCATTTAAATATGGCTGCTTTGTGACAAAGCAGAAACATGCCCAAAATGACAAGCTTCTTTTCCATGTCAGTTTTTTTGTTAAATGCAGAGGAATCTTTGAAATTGTGCATAATTCAGGCATTCTTTAGAATGTGTGGCTGTTAAAAAGATTAGACACTTTGAGGTTAGTTTTGCAGAGAATGGCGTACACATGAAGGATATAACAGACATAATTTCTTCTCTAATATATGCATGCTTTGAAGTATCAAGTCTAAAGTACATTAAAGCTACATTATCCATGAAACTTGGGCCTGCAAACCTCCAATTTGCTGATGGCTGCCTGCATTTTCAGTCAATTTCTTGCAAAATTGGAAAAAGACAAATAGATGCATCCTGGCAAACCTCTCTGGGTCCATGGTGAAAGCCAGTGGCTCGGTGGGTAGCACCCTTGCCTCTGAGCCAGAAGTGTTGGGTGGTTCTAATTCGCACCCACTGAGATTTGAGCACAAAAATCTAGGCTGACACTCCAGTGCAGTGCTGAGGCAGTGCTGCCCTGTCGGAGGTGCCATCTTTCAGATGCGACGTTAAACCGAGGCCCCGTCTGCCCTCTCAGGTGGACGTAAAAGATCCTGTGGCCATTATTTTCGAAGAAGAGCAGGGGGAGTTATCCCCGGTGACCCGGCCAATATTTATCCCTCAATCAACATCACTAAAACAGAGTATCTGGTCATCATCACATTGCTGTCTGTGGGATCTTGCTGTGCGCAAATTGCCTGCTGCATTTCATACATTACAACAGAGACTACACTTCAAAAAGGAATTCATTGGGTGTAAAGCGCTTTGGGGCGTCTGGTGGTTATGAAAGGTGCTATATAAATGCAAGTCTTTTTACAAGCATAAACATACTCAAGGTATACGCCTGTCATTTTAATTCACCGCTCCATTCCCATTCGGGCCTCACCATCCTCAGCCTCTTGCATTGTTCCACGGAAGCTCAACGTAAACTCGAGGAACAGCACCTCATCTTCCGATTAGGCACTTTGCAGCCTTCCGGACTCAATATCGAGTTCAACAATTTCAGATCATAACCTCGGCCCCTATTACATTTTTACTTATATTTTTTTTCCCCACCCCTTTGTTTTGGGTTTTCCCTCCCCACACCCCCCTTCCTCTTTTTTTTACATGGCAGCTGTCTCTCATTCTGCCAGTACATTTCACACCTAATCTGAGCCGTCTTTTGTCTCTTTACTAGTCCTATCACCATCTCCTCTCGTTTTGAATACCTCTTAATGTCTATTCACTTCTTTTGTTCCCTCCCCAGCCCTCCTTTCAATCTATCTCATTTCCTTTCCAGTTTTGAAAAAGGGTTTCGACCTGAAACATCGACTCTAATTTCTCTCCACGGATGTTGCCTGGCCTGCTGAGTTTTCCAGCATTTTCTGTTGTTATTAAGGTATGCAGAGGATGGGTTTCGACCACTGTTTATGAATTTCTGATCTGGCTTTCGGCATTAGGGGTTGGAATTGCATTGTGCGATATTAATATCGGAACATATTAGCGCATCATATGAAATTCTTTTTCCTGCTATTTTAACACATGCATTAATCCATTTATTTTGTACTAGCAGGGGGTGCCCGGCGTTGCCAGGGCAATTTTGGGCCACGCGGTCTCCCTGCCCGTGTCTGTCCCCTCTCTCTCTCCTTCCCTCTCCCCCTCTCCTCTCCTCTCCCTCCCTCCCGTCCCTCGACAGGAACACGCTACTGACCGCAAGGAAAGGCAAGCAAAAAAAAATTAATTAGAGGGCAGAACATTACTTGTTGGAGATGTTAATGTCCACAAGAACATAAAAATTAGGAGGAGTAGCCAATACAGCTCTTTGAGCCTGCTCCGCCATTCAACAATGAGCAATCCTCCTGTGATATATATTTGAATATTAAAAATAGTGAAATTAATAGTGCCCAGTAGATAGAAGGAAAAAATAGGATTTTAACACATTTTTACTAAAATGACCCTAGGTACATAGTTATATCACCTATGTACACACTGTGACTGTTGCATAATAAGAAAGGGGACACCCAATTTATCCCATGCATGACGAGACCTGTAGTCATAACCCATAAGTGATATTTTACTCACTAATGTAAGCTAAGGATCCATACTGTAGCGATTTACAACAAATCACAATTTTTCTACCCATGCTACAAAAAAGAAAGACTTGCATTTCTATAGTGCCTTTCACGACCACCGGACGTCCCAAAGCGCTTTACAGCCAATGAAGTACTTTTTGAAGTGTAGTCACTGTTGTAATGTGGGAAACACAGCAGCCAATTTGTGCACAGTAAACTCCCACAAACAGGAATGTGATAATGACCAGATAATCTGTTTTAGTAATGTTGATTGAGAGATGAATATTGGCCAGGACACCAAGAATAACCTCCCCTGCTCTTCTTCAAAACAATGCCATGGGGTCTTTTGTGTCCACCTGAGAGAGCAGACAGGGCCTCAGTTTAACATCGCATCCAAAAGATGGCACCTCCGACATTACAGCACTCCCTCAGTATTGCACTGTACTGGAGTGTCAGCCTAGATTTCTGTGCTCAAGTGTCTGCAGTGGGACCTGAAACCACAACCTTCTGTCTGAGAGACGCGGGTGCTACCCACTGAGTCACTGGCTGACAGAAAGTAGCACAATACAGACTGCATTATAAATACATGAGCCAGCGACATAAAGGTAATTTTATGATATCATAAAGCTAATGCTTTTAACAAATGCCATTTAATCGATGGGGAATAATACAATGTTATTCGATAGCTTATAGAAATAAATATTTGTAACAAGGAGAGTCCAATCAGCTTACAACAGACATTGGGTTTTCATGCTCAATATAACCTCTCTCAGGTTTCATTGCAACACACCACATGGTGAAGGGAGTGAAGAGGTTCATTGTGCATATAAGCATGTGTGGTTCAGCAGGCAATTCACTGCGCTTGAACAGTACAAGCGTAGCAATCAACATCAATTAAAACCTGGAAGTGAGTATTTTGATCATCAAAAATGTCACAAATTATAAAACAATTTAAACATCAGGAGCTGTGTATAATTTTACGGTGAAGCGCTGGTTAGGCCACAACTGGAGTATTGCGTCCAGTTCTGGTCACCACACTTTAGAAAGGGTGTGAAGGCCCTTGAGAGGATGCAGAGCAGATTTACCAGAATGGTTCCGGGGATGGGGGATTTTAGCTACAAGGACAGGTTGGAGAAGCTGGATTTGTTTTCATTAGAGCAAAGGAGGTTGCGGGGTGATTTGATAGAGGTATACAAGAATATGATGGGTTTGGAAAGGCTAGACAGGGAAAGGCTGTTCCCACTAGTTGATGGTACAAGGACTAGGGGACACAGATTTAAGGTTTTGGGCAAGAGATACAGGGGGGATGTGAGGAAAAACCTTTTTACACAGCGAGTGGTAAGGACCCGGAATTCGCTGCCGACGGAAATGGTGGAAACGGAGACACTCAGGCTTAGAAATTGGCCTGAGGCGCCCAAGCGGTGCAAAGTTCGCTTGTGCGCTGGAATCTGCGCCGCGATCGCCGCATTAGCGATCGCCGCAAATTCAGTTGAAGTGCCTCTAGAGGGAGACGGGGCGCGGCTCGAGGCGCTCCGCGTCCCTCTTAGGGCGCTGAAACTGAATATCGCAGCGCAACGTGCCGCAGCGCCACACGCTGCAGCACGGCACACTGCGGCACTGCAGGCCTTCCTCCCACTGTTAAGGGGGAGGGGCCTGCAACAGCGCGATCCACGCTCGCGAGTGCCGGCAAATGAGCCCGGCACCAAGGAGAAGTGCCGGGCTCTTGGGAAACAGCCGGCAATGCCGTGGGGGGGGGGGGGCGGTTAGGAGGCCGGGGACGGAGGTGCTGGCAGGCGGCCGCCAAAAATGGCGGCCGCCTGCCCGCACCTCCACCTTAACTTGCGACGCTGCCGGCACAGTAAGGCCCCGTGAACCGGGCGCGGGTAGCGAACGGCGCAACTGCGCCGTTCGCTACCAAATATCGCGAACGGGGCACAAATGGGGTGCTGCGCACACCGATGACGTCATCGGTGGCGGTGCAGCGCAAATGGCTAACGCCACCATTAGCACCCCTGCTGAATATCGTGGGAGGCGCAGCCAGTGGCGCTACAGCCACTGACTGCCTCTTTAGGCGCTAAGAGGCGGCGCTACTCACCCAATTTTTCCCCCTCAATGTTTTCAAGGGGAGACTGGATAGGCACTTAAGGAAAATAAAATTGCAGGGCTATGGGGATGGAGCGGGGGAATGGGACTGACTGGATTGCTCTACAGAGAGCCGGCATGGACTTGATGGGCCGAATGGCCTCCTTCTGTGCCATTATGACTCTAAGAGCCAAAATAGGCTCTGTTTAAAAATCAAAACTAATTTCTGTCAGTCTCAGTGAATGGCACATGTCAGCTTGAATGTTTCACTGCACAGTACTTTATAAGCAACCCACAGGTTGCACAACACGACACCTGGCTCACAGGAATACATTATTCTTGCGCCACATTCTTGCGTCTGAACTCGCTCATGATTTTCTTATACTCATGTTGTATTTAGATACAGCTCTAATTTCGCTGCAGTGCTGTCATGTAAATGGTGCAGCAATGTTGCTTCTGCAAGAGCAGAGGCCAACATAAAGATATAAGGTTAGATTTTCATCTTCACTCGGCAGTAATCTGTCTGGGCAGATTACACAGCCTTTACAGAACCCGCCTGATATTCAGTCCATTACCGCCTCGGCATGAGGACAAAAATCTACCCAAATGTACTGCCCTGTGCTGTTAAAGGCAGCCACTCTCTCTTCTACCCATGTGTGGGTTGGGGGTTCAGACTGCCTGTGCAGGCAGCACTGTAGTTTCCAACTTCATAGAATCATACAGCACAGAAAGAGGCCATTCAGCCCATCGTGCCTGTGCCGGCTCTTTGAAAGAGCTATCCAATTTCTCCCACTCCCCTACTCTTTCCCCATGTATCGGGTATTAAAAATTGGTCCTACTATATTTACCTTTTGCTATAAAATGTGTCACAGCTCTTGCGTAGTCCCTGACCCATGATCTGGTTTACTCACTGTTTTCCGAGGGTAAAAACGCAATGAAAAGTGGGCTGCGGATTTTCACTTTTACCGGTGGGCAGAAACGGGCAGTAATGGATTGGCCGCTTGTTTTACACATCGCCCGATTTTCGTCCCGTGACTTCAAGTTAAAATTGGGCGGGTGTGAAATGGGCAGTTGATCCAAGGTGAGGGTGAAAATTCACCCCAATAGTGTTAGAATTGTGCGTGGATGTTCAATTTTGTTTCTTTTTTTATGCGTTCACGAGATGTGGGCGCCGCTGGCGAGGCCAGCATTTACAGGAAACTTTCGTTTAACCGGAGGTTAAAAGTCCGGAAAGCTCTACCTACCAGCAAAATTCAGAAGCCGTTTTCTATAAGTTTTTTTACTTCTCGTTGCTTTTTTTTTCCCAGTCAGGCTCTGCAAGGTCTGTAGCTAAGCAACAGCTTCAGCTAGAGATGCTTGCAGCTGCAGCCGACTGTTTTGAAGCTGTTGCTAAACAACAGGGTTTGTTGATTCACACGGAGCTGAAAAGCTCTGTATGTTTTAAAAGTGCCGCTGGTTTATACGGCAGTTTTGATCTAACGGCACCAGCTTGGTCCCGTCAGTGCCGGATACCAGAAAGTTTCCTGTATTGCCCTTTCCTAATTGCCCTCGAGAAGCTGGTGGTGAACCGCTGCAGTCCGTGTGGTGAAGGTGCTCCCACAGGGCTGTTAGGGAGGGAGTTGCAGGATTTTGACCCAGCGATGATGAAGGATCAGCTGATATACTTCCAAGTTGGGGTGGTGTGTGACTTGGAGGGGAGCTTGGAGGTGATGACTTTCCCATGCACATGCATTGATTTATTATTATTTGTATTTATCAGGTGTATCATATTTAGCTCACTATATGTAAGCATTAAAGTCATTTAATTTGAGTAAATCAAATTCGTATAAACAACAACAACTTATATTTATATAGCACCTTTAAGGTAGTAAAACATCCCAAGGCGCTTCACAGATGTGTTATAAGACAAAATATTTGACACCGAGCCACATAAGAGGAAATTAGGGCAGGTGACCAAAAGCTTGGCCAAAGAGGTAGGTTTTAAGGAGCGTCTTAAAGGAAGAAAGAGAGGTAGCGAGGCAGAGAGGTTTAGGGAGGGAATTCCAGAGCTCAGGGCCTAGGCAACAGAAGGCATGGCCACCAAAGGTTGAGCGATTACAATCAGCGATGCTCAAGAGGGCAGAGTTAGAGGAGCGCAGACATCTCGGCGTGCTTACATGCAAGCATTATTTGTTTAGACTTTCTTCACTTCCTCTTTCTTTGTGAATTAGCTGCATCATGACTCAATCCAGGATGGTGTGTATCGCATCTGCTGCGTTTATTGGCTATTTTCTCCACACTGACTCCAGTTTGTGCCAGTAAGTAATACAGAATTTTGAAGGGAATAAAATGAAAATTAATATTTTTTAAAATTAATTTTAACAGTTGAGGATTTTTTTAATTGAAGGACTTCATATTCTGCGATAGGTTATCAAAGACATTGGGTATCCTAACAAGATATTTCAATGTGCAGCAAAAGAAATGAACTGACTTCAGAGTCAATTAACTCTCCCCGGGTCAAGGCTCTGTTAGCACAATCAGTTGAACCCACAGGTGGGGGAAAAATAATTGCATTGTAACCTTTGAGGTATTAATTGGGCATAACACCATTACCAGCCACTATCTGAAAATGTGACATTCTTACTGTTTTAAAACTTGTTCTCAAATAGAGTTTCACACTGTGAAAAATCTTCAAACCCCGGGGCTATATAATAAAACACAGTGGGAATCCTCCTATACTGCAGTTTTTAAATCATTTCAGCATCAAACAGATTATGTACCTTCATTTTATGGAGAATAAGTCAGTACGTTAATGGGACAATTTCTGACGAATGTGATGATCTTAACTATTTTCTATTAAGATATAATCTTTGGGAACAATATCTCATAAAAGCAATGGTACAAAGCTTACACATGGCACTTGGTCGCTGTTAGTGCAATAGAAACAGGGCAAGATTAGACAGTATGCCTGGTCGATGATTAGTACAGATCATTGGCAACATTAGAAATTAAGACTGTGCTTTAGGGTGGGTTAAATGTCTCTTATTTAAGGGTTTTTCACTGTGTATTCACTCACTGAGACTATTATTTCTTCCTTCCAATGATAGTCAAAGAATACTGAATGAATACGTTTCACTAATATCGCCCCAGTTTACATTTGATACAGGAATTTCAGAAGACGCTCTATAGAGATAAAATGGGATACAGATTTACCAAGATGGCAGGACAAGATGTCATAGGTTAATGGTTGTGAAGGACAAGTTTAGGACAGAATAAAACCCCCTCTTCAAATGAGCTTTGCCATTTATTTATTCAAAAGGAGAGGCGTGCAGACTAAAATAAAAACACTAGATGGGCAGTTCAGCAAAGTGAATTATTTCCGAGTGCACTTTTTCAAAGGAAATAAGCGTAGCTGCTGGTTGATGTTATTCCAGGTGGTGCCTTTGCATTGGACACAGGGTAAGCTTTTCCACATCAAGGAGCAAGGTCGCTGCACAGTTTTGCAATAAGCTGCTGACCTCGGGCTCGGACCCATCCGACGCTTGCGTAGGTTGGAAAATTCCTCCTCTATATTTGGAGATTCAGTGGGAGCTTAGTTGTGGAGCTTAAACGATTCTGCAGCAATCTAAATCCTGTAGAAAGTTAACTAGCAAGAGCCAACAGGATGCATTGAAAGGTCTGTAAGTCGTGATGAAGACAATCGCTGCAATTCTTTTTGACTTATTCAATTACACAGGTTTCCCCAATGACGTACATTTGCAGCCAATTTCTGGAACACCGATACAAAAAAAATAAGAATCAGAGGAAGTGACTGTGAGAGGCAGAAGGCTGTTTTAACCCTACCTGCCTGATGGAAACTGGGTGGGTGGCCACTTAAAATTGGCCGTGTGACTTACCCGTATCCCGCCATGTTCGATTAACCTGCTCTTCTGAGCCGGTGGCCAAGGCACCCACCTGAAGCCGCTGGGGGCGCGGGGGTGGGGCGGCGTTCCTCTTTAAATATGCAGATCGGGGTTCGCTGATGTCACTGGGCTCCGACTGCAATTTTAACTCTGGCCTGAGCTGGGAAACCGCTGCGTTTTCCCCACCAGCGGGAAGGGGGATCCGGCGCAGCACAGACTGGGCATCTAACCTGGCCTGGTTTGCATAGCTCAGTGTCACAACACCAGTTGGTGCGATTACCTGCTGTTGGAGAAGCTGGCATTCAATTTCCAATAGCTGATTAATACATCAGGTATTCTTATAAGAATATATTGACCAAAGGCAGCAAGACAGCAGTTAGCATACATGTTAAGGTGCACATATATGGAGCACAGCCAATCCACTCTCAGCAATGCATTATTCAACAACAACAACTTGTATTTATATAGCGCCTTTAACGTAGTAAAACGTCCCAAGGCGCTTCACAGGAGTATTATAAGACAAAACAATTTGACACGAGCCACATAAGGATAAATTAGGGCAGGTGATCAAAAGCTTGGTCAAAGAGGTAGGTTTCAAAGAGCACCGTAAAGGAGGAAAGAGAGGTTTAGGGAGGGAATTCCAGAGCTTAGGGCCTAGGCAGCAGAAAACACGGCCACCAAAGGTTGAGCGATTATAATCAGGACTCCAGAATTAGAGGAGTGCAGTAATCTCGGGGGGGTTGTGGGGCTGAAGGAGATTGCAGAGATAGGGAGGGGCGAGCCCGTGAAACATAGTGGACAATTAACGCAAGAAAACACAGCTCAGATTTAAGTGACAGCAGAATTTGCAATGGAAAACTTTGTATTTTTATCATTAGCTTTTCTGCTTATTATGAAATCGAAGAGCAGATTTTCCTCTTTTTGTATCTCCACCCCATCGGCGTTGCCCTCAGACTCCTGAGGTTTCGAGTTTGCACCAGGGGAAAGCGCAGGCATTGAATGGCCACGGAAATGAGGTGGCAATGATGTCACCACACCTCCCGCCACATTTTCCTCAGTCTCCACTTGGCGGAGGCTCAAGTGGAGCAGCAACTAGACTTAATCCGATGCAGCCTCAAGCCCAGGCCGCCTTACGCTGAGAGGGGCAGGCTGCAAGCACTTGGGAGAACCAAAACGGTAAATGCGCTTTTTTTTTTGCAGATACAGCAAAGGGATTTTGGGGGTTGGAGGTCTACTGACTGCTGTTTCCGGCACAGGCACTATGGGACAAATGGCCCCCATCCGTGCTGTATCATTCTATAATTCTATGACCGCGACTATTGGCCAGAGCGGCTGCTGCATGTCTCTCAAGCTTGTAGCAGTGCGCAAATCTGTCCTCCACACTATTACTGCTAATTTGGTTCACCCAGTCTATATGTAGATTAAAGTTCCCACATGATCAGAAATCTTGAAGGAGGAATGAGAAGTGGTGAGGTGGAGAGCTTTAGGGAGGGAATTCCAGAGCTTAGGACCCAGGCACCTGAAGGCATCTTTGTGCACTCACAGTTTCAGGGAATCATGTCCTTGAATCCTAGGTCTCTCTGTCCATCCTTGCTCTTCAGCATCTTTCCGCTGATTCAATCACCCCATTCTGTGTTTTTCCTCCAAAAGTATAATAGTTCATGTTTCTCCACATTAAATTGGGTGTGCCACTTGTCTGCCCATTCCACTTCCTTGTCTTTGACAATTCTCCCCGCTGTTTCCCCTTCACTTATGTGCTGTCAAGCAAATATCCAAAGCTAGGGGTGCATGATAGTTGATAGATTGGCCTTTGAGAACAGAGTATCACATAGAATTAATAATATATATGAACATAAGAAATAGGAGCAGGAGCAGGCCTTCAGGCCCCTCGAGCCAGCACCGCCATTCAATAAGATCATGGCTGATCTGATCTTGGCCTCAACTCCACTTTCCTGCCTGTTCCCCATAACCCTTGACTCCCTTGTAGCTCAAGTATCTGTCTATCTCCGCCTTGAATATATTCACTGACTCAGCCTCCACAGCTCTCTGGGAACAGAACAGAAACAGGCCATTCAGCCCAACCAGTCCATGCCGGCATTTATGCTCCACTCGAGCCTCCTCCCGTCTTTACTCATCTAACTCTATCAGCATAACCCTCTATTCCCTTTTCCCTCATATGCTTGTCTAGCCTCCCCTTAAATGCATCTATACTATTTGCTTTAACCACTCCCTGTGGTAGCGAGTTCCACATTCTCACCACTCTCTGGATAAAGAAGTTTCCTCTGAATTACCTATTTGATTTCTTGGCGACTATCTTATATTGATGGCCTCTAGTTTTGCTCTTCCCCACAAGTGGAAACACTCTCTCTGTCGACTTTACCAAAAACTTTCATAATTTTAAAGACTGCTATTAGGTCACCCCTCAGCCTTCTCTTTTCAACAGAAAAAGAGACCCAGCCTATTCATGAGTGAAAGAAATGGAGAACAAGCAGTCAGTAAAATAAAAATAAAATGTAATTCAGCCTTGGTTTTGACTTTCCTCACTTGTTTCAGTTTGAACTAAATCAAAGTAACTAAATTAACAACTGCAGCCTCAGTACAAAACAAAACTATCTCGCACCAAAGCTAAAAAGTTTCAGCATAAATCCAGAGTTGAGGCCTGACTGGGTTCCAGAGTGAAGCGCAGGGAGTTTCACTTTCATTTGCCCAGAATCCGGTCTGATTCTCTGATTCTGGATTTATTGTACAACCTTAGCGTTGGTGTGAAGCCAAACTGCTTGGCACCGACATTATCGTTGAAATGTTATGCATCCAAAAATGGACTCATCCTGATTAGATGCTTATTTATGATGATGATAAGTTAAAACTGAAACAAACCACTGCTATCTTTCTAGGATTCCCCACCATGTGTGTAAAGCTATAAGCCTCTTAAGATAAAACTACTTGATGCACAAGCTGGCAACACAAGGCCAGGAACAGAGTATTGCTTTGTTGTACTTGACAAGTCAATAAGGCATTTCTTTGTGAGCACTGATTTCTCACATTGTTTGCAGTATATTCATCAGGAAAACATACAACAGATCAAATATCCCTGCAGGATTATCTGCTCAAGGCTGTTCAGCAGGAGAAGAGCCTGAAATTTGCATATCCTGTGTCAGCCATGGCTCAGTTGGTAGCACTCTTGCCTCTGAGTCAGAAGGTTGTGGGTTGAAATCCCACCCCAGAGACTTGAGCTCAAAAATCTAGGCTGACACTCTGTGAAGGAATGTGCCATATTCAGAAAAATGCACCATCCTATGAACAGAATTTTGACTTTATTAAAACATGACATACTGGGTCTGGAAGTCGGGAAGACTTAACAATCAAAAGCTGTAAACAGCATACAGGCTTTAGAGATAAGATAAGTTGTTGACACTGAGACAATAGCCCTATTGAAGCAGAAGGTTAGAGGTTCCGGATAGACTGAAGCCTTGGAAAGAACAGAATAGCCATACCCAGTTTAGGTGTTATAAACCAACACTTTGGAAAGAAACACAAAACATTAAAGAAACATGTGCCTTTGTAAAAATGACATCAAGTAAAATAAACACCTGACATCAAATGAAACACGGGAGGCACCAGCCATCACATTGTTTTTGTGTTGAACTTGGAACACCTAGGAGACACAAAGTCTGTGTTGCAACCAGTTGAGGTGTTCTAAATGCAAAAGATACAAACAGGAGACTTTGATTAAAAAAAAGACAACAAATAGAACCACTGCTGTCACATTGTTTTTACGATAAGATTCGAACACCTAAAGGAGGAGACATAATTCTTAATTCTACAGCTGAACTGACAGTAAGAATAGCAGGTCAACAAAAAATGACAAGAGATAATTAGCTTACATCAGCAGAAAACTTCAAAGGATATACCACTGAGAAAGGGTATAAATATAGAACTTTCAATTGGGAAGACAGATTCGCTGAAAGGGGCAAAGCGATTCTCAGGCTTCAGAGGCAGGCTCGGTAAGTTTTCAACTCTTTGAATCTCAGGTATCAAAGGTATTTGATTTTGGTGGATATCCTGGAATAAGGCTAAGAAATGTAAAAATGTAACAAAGTTAAGATTTGAGAATAAGGATCTCTGATGATCAGAATTGTAAGATTTCTGTTTATGGAACTGTTAATGTTGTGATTGACTCACCAGCTGTAAACTACATGTCGATTCTTTAATCAATCTATATATTTTTAGAATTATCTCACATAATACTTCTGTATCAAACTCGCAAACTCAATCTCTGTACACTCTTTGGTGAGGAGTTGCAGAATTCTGGGGGAGTTTTCTGGACCCTCATAATATCCAGAAGGTTACAGTCTAGTTAAACTTATTAAAAGTGCTATCTGGAGGATGGTAACATCTTCAGGTCGTTCCTTTCCTTTAGGGAGAGATAGTCTGGACCTTTAGACCCAATTAAGCATCTTTAGGATTCGGCTACCTCAAACTTTAGTTGAAGGTGAATGTCTGTGGAATATGCCTGATCCAGGGTAGCCCCACAGGGGCTAGGACTAGTAATTATCCCTTCAACTCCAGTGCGGTACTGAGGGAGTGCTGCACTCTCGGAGGTGCTGTCTTTTGGATGAGCTGTTAAACTGAGCCCTGTCTGCCCTCTCAGATGGATGCAAAAGATCCCATGGCACTATTTTGAAGAACAGCAGGGGAGATATCCCCAGTGTCATGGCCAATATTTATCCCTCAAACAATATCACTAAAAACAGATTATCTGGTTATTATCACATAGCTGTTTGTGGGAGCTTGTTGTGTGCACATTGGCTGCTGCGTTTCCTACATTACAACAGTGACTACACTTCAAAAAGTATTTCATTGGCTGTAAAGCGCTTTGGGACGTCCAGTGGTCATGAAAGGTGCTGTATAAATGCAAGTTTTTTTTATTCCTAAAACACAGAAGTTGTGAAGTGGTTGTGAAAATGAATAGGGTGTTAGGAGATATATTTAGGACAATTAAATATAAAACTGGAAGTAAAATCCTTTCATTGTACAAGACCTTGTTCCAGCCGCATTTAGACAGTATCCAGTTTCGGTCCTCTCATATAATGGAAGGATATTAAGGCCGTAGAAAAGATTTAAAGATGGGGAACTCGATTAATGCCTAATTTAAGGGTCCTCGGTCAATAGGACAGGCCTACATAGCAGGGCCTTTCTATTTCAGAATACGACGTTGGGGAGAATTCAACTGCCAGTAGATTTCCATCGGGAGACGGCTCGTTTCAGTTATTTTCCCATTCACCCACGACGGAGGCCACAGTGATTTTAACCAGCAGGCCTCATTAACCTACCGCTGGCCTACTTCCCACCCGAAATGGGAAGGAAGTGGGTGGGAAATGGCTACCAACCTCTGGAAAATCGGGCGCAACTTGGCCGCCCGCTAGCGCTCAGTTCACTGTAGGGATGGGAGTCCGGGGGAAGAAGTTTCAGTGGGCAGAGTCCAGGGGAGAGAAGGCCTAATCTTTCCATAAGGGGCTGTGAGGGACACTCCTGCTCCCCTACAAAGGAAGGTAAAAAGCTTCACTCGAGAGCTTCCTCAGCTTACTGATGCTCTTCACGTTGGCCTTCACCTGTTGCCAAACCCAAACTTCCCATCTCAGGCCCAACTTAAAGCCACTGTGGAGTCCATCACCGGACCCCACTATGCGTCTGTGAATTAGGACCCCGTCGTCTTTGGCCGGGCGGCTCAGCCTGTCCAGAACTGCCCGTTAAAATCAGAAATGGCGGGATTCGGGCAACATTCCAACAGGCGAGTGACCCAGGACAATTCAACTGCCCACCCGCCTGGGCAACTGGGGTTAAAATCTCCCTCATAGCTTTCGAGGAGAAATGACTGAGGTCTTTAAAATAATGACAAGATCTGCAATGTGCAAATTTCCTCGTTGGTTTATGCTACTCTCGAGTTGCATCTGCCAAAACCCCCCCCCTTAGCTGGTTAACAGCGCTCCACTCCCATCCAAAAGCCCAGTGAACACTGGCCTCCTACCTTTACACCCTTTCTGAACAGTCGTAAAATTTACACCCAATACTTGAGGCGCAGCAGGATCTGAAGTCACTATTTATGATGTTTAATAACTTTAAAAAAAAACATTTTCCCTGATTTCTCTATCTTTGATTTTTTTTTTTTTACAGCCTCACAATCTGTGACATTAAAAAGAAAACAGCTTCTACAATTGCACTTTCTTAAACCCGCTGTGCTTAATGTGCATAAGTGATGCTGTGCTAGCGTCAAACGTTAATTTTCATAGCATCAATAAGATTAAAAAGGGACTTAGAGCAGATAGATGGCACACGCTGCCACCTTTTTCAGACTCTGATTGTTCATGCTGATTTACACTTGTTCGACAGCCCTTGTAATGTTCGGGAGCATTCTGAGGAGCAGCGCAGGAAATTTCCACATTGGTTTGCCGGCGGCAAGTTGGCTGTCGAAACCGACGGAAATTTTTGCCGTAATTTCACCAGATGTCAGATCGAGGCACCGACGTCCCTTTGTCCTTTTAAAATATTTGACAAAATATCATTGTTTCCATCGTTTCCCTCCTTTGTGTGTTTCTTACGTCAAATTTCTAAAAAAATTTTTTATTAATTCATGGAATGTGGACATCGCTGTTATTGCCCATCCCTAGTTGCCCTTGAGAAGGTGGTGGTGAGCCGCCTTCTTGAACCATTGCAGTCCGTGAGGTGAAGGTTCTCCCACGGTTCTTCCAGGAAGAAAATATTTTGTAAATTCAAAAATAAATTAAACGTTGGTACTGTTTTTAAAATATACAATTGCGAGAAGCTGCTGGGTTTACCACCTCATTATTTGGGGTGCTTTTCCCTCAAGTTGGTCTGATGCAAATGGTGTTTGTTATAGCCTTGCTCAGCAGAAGTGTTTTATATTTAGGCATCAGTCACAACCTAATATAATGTTGATGACATGAATCAGTCATTCATGAAAGAAAGACTTATGAAATAATACTGAGCGGCCTACGGGTGGTGCTGTCCAGGGAGAGTATAAATACTCGGGCACGGGCCCAGCTTGCACAGGATATTCTTAACAGGAACTAGTGAAGGACACAACTAGACCTCCATGTTGTAAAACAGTTGATTAAAGCTTTGTTTAATGCTTAGACCAAGTGCCTAGTAGTTTTCTTACGTCAATTGACATTGCAGTGCAGTTCTAAAAATGTTTTTTATTCATTCATGGAATGTGGACATCGCGGTTATTGCCCATCCCTAGTTGCCCTTGAGAATGTGGTGGTGAGCCCCCTTCTTGAACTGCTGCAGTCCATGAGGTGAAGGTTCTCCCACGGTACTGTTAGGGAGATCAAGCGATGATGAAGGAACAGCGATATATTTCCAAGTCAGGCTGGCATGTGACTTGGAGGGGAACTTGGAGGTGGTGGTGTTCCCACGCACCTGCTGCCCTTGTCCTTCTAGGTGGTAGAGGTCACGGGTTTGAGAGGTGCTGTCAAAGAAGCCTTGGCGAGTTGCTGTAGTGCATTTTGTAGATGGTACACACTGCAGCCACGGTACGCTGGTGGTGGATGGAGTGAATGTTTAAGGTGGTGGATGTGCTGCTTTTATCTTGGATGGTGTTGAGCTTCTTGAGTGTTGTTGGAGCTGCACTCATCCAGGCAAGAATAAACTATTCCATCACACTCCTGACTTGTGCCTTGTAGATGGTGGAAAGGCTTTGGAGAGTCAGGAGGTGAGACACTTGCCGCAGAAAACCCAGCCTCTGACCTGCTCTTGTTGCCACGGTATTTATGTGGTTGGTCCAGTTAAGTTTCTGGTCAATAGTGACCCCAGGGTGTTGATGGTGGGGGATTCGGCGATGGTAATTCCATTGAATGTCAAGGAGAGGTGGTTAGACTCTTGCTTTTTGGAGATGGTCATTGCCTGGCACTTGTGTGGCGTGAACATTACCTGCCACTTATCAGCCCAAGCCTGAATGTTGTCCAGCTCTTGCTGCATGCGGGCATGGACTGCTTCATTATCTGAAGAGTTGTGAATGGAGCTGAACACAGTGCAGTCATCAGAGAACATCACCACTTCTGACCTTATGATGGAGGGAAGTCCACATTGAAAGGCCTGTCTTCTATATTTCCTTAAAAAAAAAGTCACCACCATCACCCCCCTCCCCAGCACTAATGCCAGATTGTTTTCCCAGACACAGGCTGAGGACCATTCATTCAGATTAGGAAATATTGTATGAGTCCTTCAGCTGCAACTTGGCTTTGGGGAGGGCTGCACTCCTCCGTCTTGAGGGATGGTGCTCACTTCATGCTGCTGGGAGCAGGAACTCGTATGCTGAGTGAGTTGAGGAGTAGGTCAGTCAGCCCCTCGAGCCAATCTGTACCTCAACTCCAGTTACCCAGCTTTGATAGCTTTATCTCATAAAAACCTCTCAATCTCAGTCATGAAGATTTCACTTGACCCCCCAGCATCCACAGCCTTTTGGGAGAGAGAGAATTCCACATTTCCACCACCCTTTGTGTGAAAAAGTGCTTCCTGATTACACTCCTAAATGACTTAGCTCTGATTTTAAGATTGTGTCCCCTTGTTCTGGATTTCCCCATCAGCGGAAAAAGCTTCTCTGTATCTACTCTATTCAATCCTTTTAGAATCTGAAACACCTCAATTAGATCACCCCTTAACCGTCTAAACTTTAGGGAATATAACCCAAGTTTTTGCAACAAGGAAGGGGAAAAGGGGAAAAGCCTTGATTTGGGTTTGATCCTTAGCAACTCTAGTCTTGGTCCTTGTGATCACCCACTGATCGGCAAGGATGCAACCCCGGGCAACATGGTCACTAATAGACATTAATAAATGTAAACTTGAAGAATGGGCACGTAATTCGCAAATAAATTTCAACACAGATAAGTGTGAGGTATTACATTTCGGTAAGAAAAATATAAAGAGCTCACATATTAATGGCCCAGAAATTCGGGTCCCCATGGGTGAGTACGCGCTGTGTACACACCCGTAGGGCAAACGGAAGTGCCAGTTTCATGCATGCATTGCGAGTGCGCTGGAAACCGGAACTTCCGTTCTCTTGAAGGAAGTGGTTTGAAGGTCAAACGCATGCGCCGGAGAGGCAGCGCGTAGACCTGGAACTTCCGCTTTTTTCACAGGTTTTTCAGTGTGGGTAAGTCCCTAGCAGCTGTGCGGGGGAAAAGCAGGCGCAAGGCCTACTTTTAACAAGGTAAGAGGTGAAGTAAGTAAAATTTAAAAATTTTTTCCACAGGTTTATCATTTAAAAATACTTTAAAGAAAGTTAAGTTTATTTTTAGCCCACCGTTAAAAACTTTAATTATTTTTTTCAATAATTAAAATTTTTGTTAAAAATAGTTATTTTACGTAATTTATAGTTATTTTAAAAATGTGATGTTTTTAAAAAAAAAAAATTTAAGTTTTACTTAGGTTTTCTGGTCTTCCTGTCAAATCTATGAATGGAGATTCCCTGCTCCGATTGGCTCCCCATGGCCCACGTGATCCCAGGAACGCTGCGAACTAGTTGCACCCCTGGGATACACAAGCACTGCACACCGGCAGCTGGAGCAGTCCCAGGATCGGAATTCCACGCGGGCCCACAGCACAACGGCAGGCGCGCTATGTAAGTGCAGGTCGGGGGCTTGCACCCGCGGGAATCCTCCGACCCAAATTTCTGGGCCATTGGAAAATAAGAATCTAAATGTGGTAAAGGAGCAAAGGGATCAGGGAGTACAAATACACAAATCACTAAAAGCTGCAATGCAGATCTATAAGGCCATAAGTAAAGCAAACGTTATTTCTAGAGGGATAGAATTGAAAAGTAGGGAAGTTCTGCTAAACTTGTATCGAACCTTGGTTAGACCACACGTGGAGTATTGTGTGCAGTTCTGCTCGCCATATCATAAAAAGGATATAGAGGCACTGGAGAGGGTACAGAGAAGATTTACAAGGATGATACCAGAACTGCAAGGTTATACCTATCAGGAAAGGATGAACAGGCTGGGTCTCTTTTCTCTTGAAAAGAGAAGGCTGAGGGGCGACCTAATAGAGGTCTTTAAAATTATGACAGGTTTTTGTAATGTATGTACCTTTAAGGGGAGAACTACTTTTTACAGCTCCTGTATACTGTAGTACTGGCAGTGACCACACCTGTATATAAACCCTGAGTACTGATTTGTATAGTTAGTTCTAGAGTAACCCTCATTCAGTAAACACCTGTTGATCGTTCCCTGCTGTCTTTTGTCTGATTATTGAAGGACACAACACTAAGATACACGGATCTAACATTGGCGACGACGCAGATTCAAACCTACCTGCAACTCTGCATCACCTCCCAGGGATTCGCTCCTGGAGAACAGTGGAAGGAGGTCGAGTCCAGAAGCACGGGCGTCGACCACGGGCAACCGCCCAGTCATCCAGTGGAGATTTGAGCATCATAGGGGAGGCTGTCGAGAGCCAGGCTTGGCTTTCCAGTCATGGTGGTCCAGCGAAACGGACTGGCAACAGGTACTGCGCAGACCCTTCCCGGACAGCGGTGGCTAGAGCTGACCGAGCGGCACAGAAAAAGGCCGAGCAGCGTCGACGGGGGAGAGAGAGAGGGCAGAGCGCACAGGGCACAGCCGGTGTTCAGGGCCGAGCGGCATCAATGGGGAGAGAGACGAGAGAGAGCAGAGCGCAGCCGGTGTTCAAGGGCCGAGCAGCATCAACGGGGGAGAGAGGCGAGAGAGAGCAGAGCGCAGCCGGTGTTCAAGGGCCGAGCAACGTCAACGGGGGAGAGAGGCATGCAGGAAAACGCGAGGCGCTGCCATTGCCACGAGGACCGCAGAGAGCAGCATTGGCAGCAGCACAGGAGCAGCTCACGAAACCCACAGGGCGTCGCCATTTGCCACGAGGACCGCCGAGAGCGGCGTTGGCAGCAGCGCGGGAGATGCCATTTTAAGCCGCAGCGGGGAAGAAAGGAAAACGCGGGAGACGCCATTTTAAGCTGCAGCGGGGAAGAAAGGAAAGCGCGGGAGATGCCATTTTAGGCCAGTCTAACCACACCCAAAAATGCCGAAGAGTGGCAGTATCACAGCATTCGACAATGGTGTCGAAGATTGGACGACATATGTCGAACGCATAGAAGTATACTGCAACAAGGCGAATGAAGTGCCAGATGACAAGAAAGCGCTGGTATTGTTGAATTCAATGGGTGCAAAAATGTATGGCTTACTACAAAACCTAGTAACCCCAGAGAAGCCAGTAGAAAAGGATTTTGAAAACATAGTGTCAATCCTACGGGACCACTTAAACCCCACACCGCTGCTGATAGCAGAAAGATTTAAGTTTCACAAAAGGAACCAGCATAAAGATGAAAGTAATGCTGAGTATTTAACGGAACTGCGCAAGCTATCGAAACACTGCCAGTTTGGAATGGGACTAGCAGATACTTTAAGGGACAAGTTTGTGTGTGGGCTTCAAAGTGAAGGAACCCAGAAATGGCTTCTATCAGAAAAGGATCTTACGCTGGACAAGGCTTTCAGCATTGCAGTATCACACAAAGCAGCTGCACGGGGCGCTGCAGAGATACAACGGAGACCGCAAGAATATGGCACAAATGAAATGTCATACGGAACAGTGAAGTGCTATCGCTGCGGCAGAACAACACACAACCATAATGATTGCTGGTTCAAGGACAAAGTGTGCAGACAGTGTGGAAAAGTAGGACACATAGCAAGAGTCTGCAAGTCGGGAAAGAAAACCAGCAGCAAGAAATCTCCACAGGAGAAGTACAAGAAGGTACATAAGGTGACGGAGAGTAGTTCAGATGAACAGAAAAGTGATACAGACTCCGGAAGCAAGGAGCTGGGTTGTCTGAAACTACATAATGTGATGAAAACGGAGGATCACCAAACTATCTGGGTCACGCTCAAGATAGCAGGAGTCCAAGTGAAAATGGAATTGGACACAGGATCAGCCCTAACAGTCATAAACCGAAGGGACTACAAGCGGCTATTCTCACATATACCCTTGAGAGATACAAAGATTATCTTGAAGACGTACACGGGGCAAAAAGTCTACCCCAAAGGAAAAATAAGGGTGAACGTTATATATAATGGCAAGGGAACACCAAAAATGGACCTATATGTATTGCCAGATGGAGGACCACCACTACTAGGATGTGAATGGATCCAGAAGATACAGCTGTATTGGCATTCCATACAAGCACTGACTGTAGATGCCAAAAAGGGTGACGACGTCACACCTGGACGACTGTCAAAAATGCTAACTGATGCACAAGAAGTGTTCCAGCAGGGACTCGGAACACTAAAAGGCATAACAGCGACGATCAAAATAGAGGAAAATGCAAGCCCAAAGTTTTTTAAGGCCAGACCGGTACCTTATGCGATCTGCCCAGCCGTCGAAGCAGAGCTGGAAGGTTTGGAACGTTCAGGAGTACTATCCAAAGTGGACTGGAGCGAGTGGGCTACACCCATCGTTCCTATAATGAAGAGGTCGTTGAGTAATACGCCTGGGGATCCAAAGAAGGTTCCCATCTGTGGGGACTTTAAGATGACAGTGAACCCAGTCCTTCACACTGTACAATATCTGCTTCTGCGGATTGAAGATATTTTTGCCTCGCTATCTGGAGGGAAATGCTTCACTAAGATTGATCTGGCCCAGGTGTACCTGCAAATGGAGGTAGAAGAGGCCTCGAAACATTACCTCACAATCAACACTCATAAAGGTCTCTACCAATACAACTGGCTGGTGTTCGGGGTAGCATCAGCTCCGGCTATTTGTCAAAGGGCAATGGAACAAGTCCTGCAAGGGATTCCAGGGACCCAGTGTTACTTGGACGACATCCTGGTCACGGGCGAAAATGACAGTGATCACCTCGCCAACCTGGAACAGGAGCTCACTAGATTGAAGGAATATGGGCTCCGAGCTAATCACCACAAATGTGAGTTTTTCCAGAAGCAGATCTCGTATTGTGGCCACGTTATTGATAAAGAGGGGTTACATAAGTCCCCTGAAAAGATTGAGGCAGTGGTCAAGGCTCCAGCACCGGAAAATGTGTCACAACTAAAGTCGTTCCTCGGGCTGGTGAACTACTACCATAAGTTCTTGCCGAATTTGTCTACCGTACTACACCCACTGAACACCCTACTGCAAACGGGGGTACCATGGAAGTGGAGTGACGAATGTAAACGAGCTTTCCAGAAGAGCAAAGCATTGATCACATCAAAAGAGGTGTTGGCTCATTTCAACCCAGCACTACCAATTCGGTTGGCGTGTGATGCATCACCCTATGGCATTGGAGCGGTGCTGTCGCACAAATTCCCGGACGGCTCGGAGATGCCAGTAGCTTTTGCGTCTCGGTCACTAACCTCAGCCGAGCGTAACTATGCCCAGATTGACAGGGAGGCCCTCAGCCTAGTGTGGGGAGTGAAAAAGTTCAATCACTATCTGCACGGGCAGAAGTTCACCTTGCTGACTGACCACCAACCACTTGTCTCCATCTTTAATCCAAAGAAGGGCGTTCCGGTGATGACTGCGCAACGGCTACAAAGATGGTCCCTTTTTCTAGGGGCACACCAATATGAAATCGAGTATAAGGGCACGAAACAGCATGGAAACACTGATGGGCTATCACGCCTGCCACTGCCTACTGTGGAGGAAGCACCAGCAGTGGATCCTGTCGAAATATTTCATTCGACTATAATTGAATGCTTGCCAGTAACTAACACTGGTATAGAGAAGGAGACCCGAAATGACCCGACGCTGTCTCGGGTATATGATTTGACGGTGAAGGGATGGCCAGCACATGGCGACTCACTGTTGCCAGCATTCTCATCCAGAAGAGAACAGCTGTCAGTATGCCAGGGGACCTTGATGTGTGGATCCCGAGTGGTAATTCCACCCAAGTAAAGGGAGAGAGTGCTCAATGAGCTTCACGAAGGTCATCTGGGAGGGGTGAAAATGAAAAGCCTTGCTAGGGCTTGTGTGTGGTGGCCAGGGATCGATCAGCAAATCGAGGACCTGACAAAGAGCTGCTCAGGATGCCAGAAGGTCCAAAATGCACCACCACATGCCCCTCTACACCCATGGGAGTGGCCCTCATCTCCATGGCAACGGGTGCATATTGATTTTGGTGGTCCATTCATGGACTCACTGTTTTTAATAGCTGTGAATGCGCATTCGAAATGGCCTGAGGTGATCAAAATGTCCTCCACCACCACGGAGAAAGCTGTTGCAGTCCTACGGACCATTTTTGCCAGGAACGGCTTGCCAGAGCAGATTTGCTCTGATAACGGACCACAGTTTGTGTCCGAAGAGTTTCGAAGATTTATGAAAAGGAATGGGGCATTACACATCCGCCCCGTATCATCCAGCCACAAATGGATTGGCTGAGAGGTTCGTACAAACCTTTAAAAAAGCAGTAAAGGCCATGTGCGATGATGACATTCCACTGCAGCATAAGGTGGACAATTTCCTGTTAGCCTACAGAAATGCGACACATGCAGTCACCAACCAGGCCCCGGCCATGATGTTCTTTAACCGAAGGTTGAGATCTCGTCTGGATTTGTTCAGACCAAATGTACGAAGAGATGTTGAGAGTAAGCAATTCCAGCACATCAATGAGAAGCCGACAAGGAGCTTCAATGTAGGGCAACCAGTCTTGGCCCGCGACAACCGAACAGAGAAATGGCAACCAGGAACGATATGCACATGGCAGGGGCCACTAATGTACACAGTGGATGTTGGGGAGAACATTGTGAGACGGCATGCTGACCAGATCCTAGAGTCACAGGAATGAGTCAACCCCATGTCTCGGCCATACGTACCTGGCGAGGAACCCGACGTACAGGTCGCACCTACCTCAGAAACAGTAGCATCGGAAGCTGATGAACCAACCGACGACAGGGGGCCAGAATCGCCTCCGCACCAAGAGCAAGACACTCGGGAAAGGCGCTATCCAGAAAGGATCAGGAAGCCTCCCCAAAGACTGAATTTATAAATAGACTATTTTCAGCTAATGTCGCATGTTAAAAGTGTTAATTGTAATTAGTTTGATATTTAATTGTTAAATGAGTGTTATGGTACTGTTAATCTAAAAGGGGAGGAATTGTAATGTATGTACCTTTAAGGGGAGAACTACTTTTTACAGCTCCTGTATACTGTAGTACCGGCAGTGACCACACCTGTATATAAACCCTGAGTAGTGATCTGTATAGTTAGTTCTAGAGTAACCCTCATTCAGTAAACACCTGTTGATCGTTCCCTGCAGTCTTTTGTCTGATTATTGAAGGACCCAACATTAAGATACACGGATCTAACAGTTTTGATAGAGTAGACACAGAGAGAGTGTTTACACTTGTGGGGAAGAGCAAAACTAGAGGCCGTCAATATAAGATAGTCACCAAGAAATTAAATAGGGAATTTAGAAGAAACTTCTTTACCCAGAGAGTGGTGAGAATGTGGAACTCGCTACCACAGGGAGTGGTTGAAGCGAATAGTATCGATGCATTTAAGGGGAGGCTAGATAAGCATATGAAGGAGAAGGGAACAGAGGGTTATGGTGATAGAGTTAGATAAGGAAGGATGGGAGGAGGCTCGAGTGGAACAGAAACACTGGTTGGTTGGGCCGAGTGGCCTGTTTCTGTGCTGTATGTTCTATGTAATTCTATGTAATAGGCATGACCTTGTGTTCCCAGTCCCAAATTGCTTCAACCCTTCAATCCCACGTTGCTCACATCAAGAAACCTTAATGTATCATTGTACTCAGCCTGCAAGTTTCATCAAAATGTATAAACAACAACAACTTGCATTTATATAACGCCTTTATCATAGTAAAATGTCCCAAGGCGCTTCACAGACGCGTTATTAAACAAACGCTGTCACCAAGATACATAAGGAGGTATTAGAACAGAGAGGTAACTTTTAAGGAGTGTCATAAAGGAGGAGAGAGAGGTATAATGGTGCCATAAAATTTATATGTGAATGTAAACTCACAGTCCACAGCAATGCAAGTGGGCAGTGTAACTGTGGGTCTGCACTGACAATGCTGATCAGATACGAATAGTTCCACGGCAGCAGTGCAGTGTCATGGCAGAGTAAGAACTGATCGCTTACATAGTCTAAAATCGAGTGGGTGAAACCCAATGCAGTGACAAGGCTCCCTACTCGCAAAGTAAACCACAATTTCCACCGATTCAGATTCCCTCCAGATAGAGTTTAATCACCTAAGTCACTGTAGCAGCGAAAGATAAGTTGCCAACCATACGGCAGTAATCTGCCACTTTGATGATCTCGGCGGTGCCTGTGTAAACAGATGGAGCTGTTAGATTGCCACTTTACCATGAAAAAATTGTCAGTAGCTCTTATGACTTTTTTTAAAGCAGTAAAACTTGATCTGCAATGTATAGGGAGCATCAGAGAGCAGTTTTACAAATGTAATTTATCAGCGTACTGCTCCACTGGTTTTTAAAACAGAATGAATTCGGGCATTGGAAAGTGCGGGATCAAATATAACATGGTTTCATTGTGAATGACTGTTGGCCCAGAAATACAAAGGGTGATTTTATCTGTCATGCTCCGGGGCGAGAGTGGGGCGGGGGGGTGCAGTCAGGGTTAAACATCAGCTTCGCCCCCTACACACACGACACCCGCCCCGAGTCAATATCGGTCCTGTAGATTTTGCTCCCCAAGATACAGAAACCAAATCTGGGGACTTCTGATCTTGTGATTCCTGTTTTAGCCAGCAGTGGAGAACTGGAATTTAGGTCTGGCAACCATTTGAAAAATTTAAGGTTAAATGTTACAGGAACTGAACGTTTCCAAGAGCACTGATGCCCTTAAAACCTCAGCCAAGTGCCTTTTGATCATGCTTGTGCCAGTGGCATCACAGGCAAGCCATGTCCTGGCCCACACTCGACATTCACACACCTACCTTCCCTGTAGAGGTTTCTGGATAGCAATCAGGTGTTGGAACCTGGCCTGATTTTCCCCTCCTTAACCTGGAACACTAAGGCCCATCGTAGAATCCCGACTATATTCCCTAGAAATCAGCTAACTTATCACAGACTAGGGATCAAACCAGGAATCACCTTTGTCTGAATCGGGTGCGGCAGTGTAACGGTTTTGTTACTGGACGAATAATCCAGAGGCCTGGACTAATAACCCAGAGGACACACGTCCAAATTCCCCCATGGCACTTTGAGAATTTGAATTCAGTTCAAAAAGCTGGAAATAAATAGCTGGTGTCAGTAACAGTGACCGTGATGCTGTCAGATTGTTGTAAAAACCCAACTGGTTCACTAATGTCCTTTAGGGAAGGGAACCTGCCGTCCTGACCCGGTCTGGCCTATATGTGACTCCAGTCCCACACCAATGTGGTTGACTCTTAACCGCCCTCTGACCTGGTCCAGCGAACCACTCAGTTGTATCAAACCGCTAAAAAGAAAACGAAGGAAAGACTTGCGTTTATATAGCGCCTTTCACGACCACCGGATGGCTCAAAGCGCTTTACAGCCAATGAAGTACTTTTTGGAGTGTAGTCACTGTTGTAATGTGGGAAACGCGGCAGCCAGTTGCGCACAGCAAGCTCCCACAAACAGCAATGTGCTAATTGTTAAGTCCGTGAATGATTTAGACACGGACTAGCAGGAGTGAAAACAACAGATCTTTACTGGTGGAAGTCCATAACGAAACTAAACAACAGAGGCTCTCTAGCGCCTTTTATACAGGGGTGGTCACTGCCGGTACTGCAGTCTGAGACCAGTTATTCGCTTAAAGGTACATACAAACAATTCCTCCCCTTTTAGATAAACAGTACATAACATTCATTTAACAACTAAATGATAACGAATTACAATCACAATTACTGTTACTAGATAGAGTGGTTAAGTTTAAGCAATTATAAGTCCAGTCATTGCGGAGGCTTCCTGATTCTGTCTGGATAACGCCTCTTTGGGGTAACAGGTTCTTCTGGCAATGTTGAGTCAGAATCAATGTCGTTGTTTGGTTCATCTGCTTCCAATATTACCGGTTCTGCGGTAGCTGCAATTGGAACATCGATTTCATTACCAGGTGTATCAGATCGTGGTGTGGAGTTGACGTTTTCCAGCGACTCTAGAATCTGGTCAGCATGGCGTCTTACAATGCTCTCCCCAACGTCCACGGTATACATGAGAGGTCCTTGTCGTGTACAAATCGTTCCTGGCTGCCATTTCTCAGTGCGGTAGTCCCGGGCCAAAACTGGTTGACCTATCTTAAAACTCCTGGTCGGCCTTTCATTCATATTCTGAAACTGCCTGTTCGCCACATCTCTTCGGACGTTTGGCTTAACCAAATCCAAGCGGCATCGTAGTCTTCGATTGAAGAACATCATGGCTGGAGTTTGGTTGGTAACCGCATGTGTCGCATTCCGGTAGGCAAACAAGAAGTTGTCCATCTTGTGTTGTAGGGGTATATCTTCATTACACATTGCCTTGATAGCCTTCTTGAATGTTTGGGCAAACCTCTCGGCCAAACCATTAGTGGCTGGATGATATGGGGCAGATGTGTAATGCTTAACACCATTGTTCTTTAAGAACCTCCGGAACTCTTCAGACACAAACTGTGGTCCATTGTCAGAGCAAATCTGTTCAGGCAGCCCATTCCTGGCGAATATGGTTCGTAAAACAGTGATAGTTTTTTCCATGGTGGTTGAGGACATTTTTATTACCTCTGGCCACTTTGAATGTGCATCCACCGCAATTAAAAACATGAGTCCATGAAGGGACCAGCAAAATCAATGTGCACCCTTTGCCATGGAGATGAGGGCCACTCCCATGGATGCAGAGGAGCTTGTGGTGGGGCGTTTTGGACCTTCTGGCATCCTGCACAGCTCTTGGTCATCTCTTCGATTTCTCTATCGATTCCCGGCCACCACACAAACGCTCTGGCTAAGCTCTTCTTTTTTACCCCACCCAGGTGACCCTCATGAAGCTCATTGAGCACTCTATCCGTCAACTTAGGTGGAATTACTACTCTGGATCCACACATCAAGGTTCCTCTGCACACTGACAGCTGTTCACTTCTCGGCGAGAATGCTGGCAGCAGTGGTTCGCCATGTGCTGGCCATCCCTTCACCGTTAAATCATAGACCCGTGATAGTGTCGGGTCATTCCGTGTTTCCTTTTCTATGTTTGCATTCGTCACAGGGAGACATTCGACTATGGTCGAGTGGAATAACTCCATTGGATCCACTGCAAGGTCTTCTTCTACCACCGTCGGCAACGGTAGACGTGACAATCCATCAGCATTTCCATGCTGTTTAGTTCCTTTGTACTCGATGTCATATTGGTGTGCCCCTAGGAAAAGGGACCATCTCTGCAGCCGTTGTGCTGTCATTATCGGTACGCCCTTCTGAGGGTTGAAAATGGAGACAAGAGGTTGATGGTCGGTTAGTAGAGTAAATTTTTGACCGTGCAGATAGTGATTGAACTTCTTCACCCCCCACACTAGGCTGAGGGCCTCTCTGTCAATCTGGGCGTAGTTACGCTCGGCAGAATTTAACGAGCGTGACGCAAAAGCTATCGGCCTCTCCAAACCATCAAGGAATTTATGTGACAGTACCGCCCCAATGCCGTAGGGAGACGCATCACACGCCAGCCTGATTGGCAGTGCTGGGTTGTAGTGAGCCAATACTTCCTTCGAAGTGATTAAGTCCTTAATCTTCTGAAAAGCACGTTTACAATCATCACTCCATTTCCATGCTACCCCCGTTCGTAGCAGGGCGTTCAGTGGGTGCAGAATTGTCGACAAATTCGGCAAAAACTTATGATAGTAAATCACCAACCCGAGGAATGACCTCAGTTGCGACACATTTTCAGGCGCTGGGGCCTTAACAACTGCTTCAATTTTGTCAGGGGACTTATGTAACCCCTCTTCATCAATCACGTGGCCACAATATGATATCTGTTTCTTAAAAAATTCGCACTTGGGGCGGTTGGCTCGCAGCCCATGTTCCCGTAGTCTAGTGAGCACCTGTTCTAGGTTGTTAAGGTGTTCACTGTCATCTTCACCTGTTACAAGGATGTCGTCCAAGTAACACTGAGTCCCCGGAATCCCTTGCAGGACTTGTTCCATCGTTCTTTGCCATATCGCCGGAGCCGATGCTACTCTGAATACCAATCGATGATACTGGCAAAGACCTTTGTGAGTGTTTATCGTGAGATACTTCCTAGAGGACTCTTCAACCTCCATCTGCAAATATGCTTGTGCTAGGTCAATTTTTGTAAAACGCTTCCCTCCAGACAGTGAGGTGAAGATGTCTTCTATCCTTGGAAGAGGATATTGTACTGTTTGAAGGACAGGGTTCACCGTCACCTTGAAATCCCCACAGATGCGAATCTTCCTTGGCTCTCCGGACTTATTGCTTAATGTTTTCTTCATGACAGGAATGATGGGTGTCACCCACTCGCTCCAGTCGACCTTAGACAACACGCCCGCCTTCTCCAGATTCTCCAGCTCTGCCTCGAAAGCTGGGCGAATTGCATATGGTACCGGTCTCGCTTTGAAAAACTTGGGAACTGCATTCTCTTCTATTTTTAACGAGGCGGTTACGCCTTTAAGCGTGCCCAGTTCTTGTTGAAATACCTCTTTGGCGTTAGCTAAGATTGTTGACAATCGTCCAGGAGTGACGTCTTCATCTTTTTTACCGTCCACCGTCATTGCATGAATGGAATGCCAATCTAAGTTTATCTTCCTGATCCATTCCCGTCCCAATAACGGTGGTCCACCATTTGGCAGTATGTAAAGATACAATTTCCGTATTTTCTTGACATTGTATTCGACAGGCACCCTTATTTTTCCTCTGGGGTATACTTTTTGCCCCGTATACGTCGTCAAGACGATGGATGTCTCTCTCAAGGGTATGTGTGAAAATAGCCGCTCGTAGTCTCGTCGATTCATGATGGTTAGTGCTGATCCTGTATCCAATTCCATTTTAACTTGGGACCCTGCTATCGTGAGAGTGACCCAAATGGTTCGGTGATCCTCTTTTGCGATTACATTGTGAAGTTTGAGACAGCTTAGTCTCCTGTTTCCGGATTCACTATCGCTCATCTGGTCTTCGGAACTACTGTCCGTCATCTTTTGTACTTTCTTGTACGGTTCCTTAGTAGCCTTTTTGTTGTCGCTGATCTTCTTCCCAGACCTACAAACTCGTGCAATGTGTCCAATCTTCCTGCATTGTCTGCATATTTTGTCTTTGGACCAGCAGTCCTTCTGGTCATGGTTAGTTATGCCGCAGCGATAACATTTTGCAAATCCCTGTGTCATTTCGTGGGTGCCGTATTCCTGTGGTTTTTGTTGAATTTCTGCAGCTCCCCTGGCTGCTGCTTCATACGATACTGCCACACTGAAAGCCTTATCTAGCGTCAGCTCTTTTTCTGCGAGTAACTTCTTCTGTGTTCCTTCACTCAGGAGTCCACAGACAAATTTGTCCCGTAGGGTATCTGCCAGTCCTGCTCCAAACTGGCAGTGCTTTGATAGCTTGCATAGTTCCGTAAGATACTCAGCATTGCTCTCATCTTTGTGCTGAGTTCTCCTGTTGAATTTAAATCTTTCTGCTATCAACAGCGGTGCAGGGTTTAAGTGCTCCTGTAGAACAGCAACAATTTCGTTAAAACTCTTCGCCTTCGGTTTGGCTGGAGTAATCAGATCCTGCAATAGGCCGTACGTTCTAGCGCCCATTAAGTTTAGCAATATTGATGCCTTTTTCCCCTCCGCTATTTCATTTGCCTCAAAATATACCTCGACTCTTTCCACATACGTGGTCCAGTCCTCTAATGTATTATCAAAAGCAATGATACAGCCAGTCTTCGGCATCTTGCAAATCTAAAATGGTGCCTCCCGCGCTTTGCCTTCTTCCCCGATTTAACAAAATGGCGCCTCCCGCGCTTTGTCTTCTTCCCCGCTGTTGTTAGCGCTGCTTTCCACGGTTTCTTGCGCGTATTCTTTTTCTTTTATTATTTTACCGTCGTGGAGCGGACCCCCTGGGACACTTCCCTCCCTCTTCTTAGGTCCGAACGCTGCCCGGCTTCGAAACACCGGCCGCGCCCTTTATGCTCCACCCTCTCTCTCTCTCTTTGCTTCCCGACTCGCTGCCCGGCCCTGTTGAAAGGCCACCCGATCGAGCTTCAGCCCGCCGCAGCCCAGGAAGGATCAGAGCACTACCTGCCACCAGCCCGATTAGCTGGGAAACCACGGACCGAGGAACCCAGCCTGGCTCTGGAAAGTCACTCCTGCAAAGCCTTGAACCCGATGATTGACGGTCGACGCCCGTTTCTCGAGTTTCAATGGCCTCTTTTGTTTTGTTTTTTTCTGGCTCCGACCTTCAATAACGTCGTCGGAGCTGCTGCTGAGTTGCAGGTAAGTTTGTTTCTTACTCGTCGCCAGTGTTAAGTCCGTGAATGATTTAGACACGGACAGCAGGAGTGAACAAAATGAGTCTTTACTGGTGGAAGTCCATAGTGAAACTAAAAACACAGAGGCTCACTAGCACCTTTTATACAGGGGTGGTCACTGCCGGTACTGCAGTCTGAGACCAGTTATTCTCTTAAAGGTACATGCACAACACTAATGACCAGATAATCTGTTTTTGTTATGTTGGTTGAGGGATAAATATTTGCCAGGACACCAGGGATAACATCCCCTGCTCCTCTTTGAAATAGTGCCGTGGGATCTTTTATGTCCACCTGAGAGAGCAGACTCAGTTTAACGTCTCATCTGAAAGACGGCACTTCTGACAGTGCAGTGCTCCTTCAGCACTGCACTGGGAGTGTCAGCCTAGCTTTATCTGCTCAAGTCCCTGGAGTGGAACTTGAACCCAGAACCTTCTAACTCAGAAGCGAGCCTGCTACTCACTGAGCCACAGAATGCCACATGGACTGCAATAGAAGGTGGCGGTCCACCACCAACCTCTCAGGACAACTAGGGATGGGCAATAAATGCTGGCCCTGCCAGCAACTCCCACATCCTGAGTGTGCCACTGGGAGAGTACATAGAATTACCTAGGATATACAGCACAGAAACAGGCCATACGGCCCAACCAGTCCATGCCGGCGTTTATGCTCCACTTGAGCCTCCTCCTGTCTTTCCTCATCCAAATCTATCAGCATAACCCTCTATTCCCTTCTCCCTCATATGCTTATCTAGCCTCCCCTTCAATGCATCCCTATTATTCATCTCAACCACTCCCTGTGGTAGCGAGTTCCACATTCTCACCACTCTCTGGGTAAAGAAGTTTCTTCTGAATTCCCTATTGGATTTCTATTTGAGTAGCTATAGTTTTTGGTTGAAAGGTAGCAAATGTACTTCTTCTAATATTGTTTTTTGTCCCAAATAGATATGGTGGATACCTACTTTGAACAGAAACTAACAAAGTACTTTCCATGGCAGGTAAAGATTCTGTTTCCGTGGCTGGCAGAATCAACATGATTTACACCAAACTCACGCATGGCAAAGCTGTAAATGAACCTCACGTTGAACCAGCAGCAGAACACCTAGACCGAGCCAGGCAGACGCAGACAAAGGGCAGAATTCAACAGTTTTATTCCAACAATCTTTACTTATCAAGTTGCCTACAATTTTTACGGCTATCTCCTAAAGATTATTTTGAATATAAATCAATGTTTTCAATATCCCTTTTCCATGATAGACAACGAATGCACAGATATTAAACAACAATACTTCCCATAGTCTCCAGGGGGAAGCAACTCTTTGTCACTTCCTAATAACCTGAAGAATGATTATAGCGTTCAACACAGAATGGGTTCGCAGTTTGTGTGCCAACAAAATGACTGTAAAAATAGCAAAAAAAAACAACTGACATCTGGAACTGTTGCTTCGATGAGTCTTTAAGCAACAAAAAAGTATGACTTCTGATAAATTGACCGGGAAATACTCTAATGGGCGCCATTTATTAAAGAGACGATTTCCTTTATTATTGCTTTGTACAGAATTAATAAAACAGTAATATATTCACGTCATTTCTAGTAATATGCCTCATAGATCTTGGCTAGAAATCCGTCTTTGATGGGTTTGCGTGGCTCGGCTCAAACTAACCCTCCCAACTCTGGCCAGATCAGTTCCTTCATGATTCTTCTTTTCGCATTTCTCTGTTTTATCATAGGATCATAGAATGGTTACAGCACAGTAGGAGGCCATTCGGCCCGTCGAGCCCATGCCGGCTCTCTGCAAGAGTACTTCAGCTAGTCCCACTTCCCCGCCCTTTTCCCGTAGCCCTGTAATTTTTTTTTCCTTCAGGTGCTTCTTCAATTCCCTTTTGAAAGCCGTGATTGAATCTGCCTCCACCACCCTTTCAGGCAGTGCATTCCAGATCCTAACCACTTGCTGCGTAAAAAGGTTTTTCCTCATGTCACCTTTGGTTCTTCTGCCAATCACCTTAAATCTGTGTCCTTTGGTTCTCAACCCTTCCACTAATGGGAACAGTTTCTCTATATCTACTCTGTCTAGACCCCTCGTGATTTTGAACACCTCTATCAAATCTCCTCTCAACCTACTCTGCTCTAAGGCGAACAACCCCAGCTTCTCCAGTCTATCCACCTAACTGAAGTCCGTCATCCCTGGAACCATTCTCGTGAATCTTTCCTGCACCCTCTCTAAGGCCTTTACATCCTTCCTGAAGTGCGGTGCCCAGAATTGGACACAATACTCCAGTTGAGCCCGAACCAGTGTTTTATAAAGGTTCATCATAACTTCCTTGCTTTTGTACTCTATGGGCTCGAATTTCCCAGGGCCATGGAGGCGGGAATGGAAACGTGTGGGGTGTTAAATTTGCAAAAAGTGGTGGGCGGGCCCAACCCCACCTTCATCCCGCCTCCAAGCAATTTTCAAGAAATCGTGTTTACTGCTCCTGTCTTCATCCCACCTCCAAGAGGTGGGATAGGCCGTTAAGGTCCTTAACAAGCACTAAATTGCCCATTTTGAAAGACCTTTGTGATTTTAACCCTTTTCCCACGTGAAGCACACCTGCTCTGAAACATGACGGTGAAACCTGGCGGGAGCACAATTGGATTGCTGACTATTAGCTGCAGCTCAAACATTAAAGAGGAGATTTGACCAGTCATCATTTGCAGGTGGCAGGACTTTGATGTCTCAGGTCTGGGGGAACTTTTAGAAGGCATAAACACAGCTGTGGAAGTTTGGAGCCTGACACCCATCTCCAGTGTGACCTCCTGGGAAACCCCTCTCGCCACCTTGACTGAGCGCTTCCTCAACCGAGGCATATACCAGAAGCATGGGAGCCATTTATTTCCTTCCCTTCTGGGCATTAGATGAGGACGAAGACCAGCCGTGGCACCAGCAGAACCATGAACAACAGCAGCAGCACCAACAGCAGCACCAACAACAGGAGCGCCAAGCTGCTGCTCACCCACCTGAAGCTGCACAGGCCAGAAGGGGCCAGCGCATGCAAGCCCGTCGGCACAGGAGATACCCCGCAAACAGGGTCTACAGACACAGGGTCAGCTATCTCAACATGTCTGAGCAGCAGTGCCAAAGGCGGCTCTGACTTTCGCGAGAGGTACTTGGTGAAATCTGCGCAATGCTGCAACAAGACCTGCAGCCCAGAGGACCAGGTGGACACCCCTTACCAGTGGCCGTCAAAGTTGTTGTGTATGTACCTTTAAGAGAATAACTGGTCTCCGACTGCAGTACCAGCAGTGACCACCCCTGTATAAAAGGCGCTAGTAAGCCTCTGTAGTTTCAGTTTCCCGATTGACTCCATTCAGTAAAGACTTGTTTTGTTCAACTCCTGCTGTCCGTGTCTCAATCATACATGGACATAAGACTGGCGACGAGCAGATACGAACTTACCTACAGTCTGCACCACCTCCTGGGATCCATTCCTGCAGCGAAGTGAGCAGAGGTCGAGGCCAGAAGGAAGAAAGAAGCAGTAGAAACGGGCGTCGACCGTGGGCATCCGCCCCTGTGTTAGCGGAGTTGAAGATTGCTGGAGAAGCTGTTGAAAGCGGGGCCTGGTTCCTGTCGACGGTGCTTCAGCTAATCGGGCTGGTGGCAGGTAGTACACTGATCCTTCCTGGGCTGCGGCAGTCGTGAACTCGAGCGGGTGGCTTGCAACGGGGCCGAGCAGAGTTGTCGGGAAGAGGAGAGAGAGAGGGTGGAGCACACAGGGCGCGGCCGGTGCTACGAAGCCGGGCTGCATACAGACCCGAGAAGAGGGAGGCAAGAGTCCCACAGGGTTGTTCCACGATGAGAAAATAATATTTTTAAAAAATGAAACGCGCAGGAAACCGCGAGGAGCTGCAGGTTACAACGGAAACCGCGGAAAGCAGCGCTAGCAACAGCGGGGTAGAAGGCAAAGCTCGGGAGGCGACATTTTGTTAAATTGGGGGAAGAAGGCAAAGTGCGGGAGGCGCCATTTTAGATTTTCAAGATGCCGAAGACTGGCTGTATCACTGCCTTTGATAATACAATAGAGGACTGGACCACGTATGTGGAAAGAGTCGAGGTATATTGCGAGGCAAACAAAATAGCCGATGAGAAAAAGGCATCGGTATTGCTAAACTTAATGGGCGCTAGAACGTACGGCCTATTGCGGAACCTGATTACTCCAGCCAAACCGAAGGCGAAGAGTTTTAACGAAATTGTTGCTGTCCTACAGGAACACCTAAACCCTGCACCGCTGCTGATAGCAGAAAGATTTAAATTCCACAGGAGAACTCAGCATAAAGATGAGAGCAATGCTGAGTACCTTGCGGAACTACGCAAGCTATCAAAGCACTGCCAGTTCGGAGCTGGACTGGCAGATACTCTACGGGACAAATTTGTCTGTGGACTCCTGAGTGAAGGAACACAGAAGAAGTTACTCTCAGAGAAAGAGCTGACGCGAGATAAGGCTTTCAGCGTGGCAGTATCGTACGAAGCAGCAGCCAGGGGAGCTGTGGAAATACAACAAAAGCCACAGGAATACGGCACCCACAAAATGACACGGGGATTTGCAAAATGTTATCGCTGCGGCAGAACTAACCATGACCAGAAGGACTGCTGGTCCAACGACAAAATATGCAGGCAATGCGGAAAGATGGGACACATTGCACGAGTTTGCAGGTCTGGGAAGAAGACCAGCGACAACAAAAAGGCTACTAAGGAACCGTACAAGAAAGTACAAAAGATGACGGACAGTAGTTCCGAAGACCAGATTAGCGATAGTGAATCCGGGAACAGGAGACTAAGCTGTCTCAAACTTCACAATGTAATCGCAAAAGAGGATCACCGAACCATTTGGGTCACCCTCACGATAGCAGGGTCCCAAGTTAAAATGGAGTTGGATACAGGATCAGCGCTAACCGTCATGAATTGACGAGACTACGAGCGGCTATTCTCACACATACCCTTGAGAGAGACATCTATCGTCTTGACGACGTATACGGGACAAAAAGTATACCCCAGAGGAAAAATAAGGGTGCCTGTCGAATACAACGGCAAGAAAATACGGAAATTGTATCTCTACATACTGCCAAATGGTGGACCACCGTTATTGGGACGTGAATGGATCAGGAAGATAAGCTTAGATTGGCACTCCATTCATGCAATGACGGTGGATGGTAAAAAAGATGAAGACGTCACTCCTGGACGATTGTCAACAATCTTAGCTAACGCCAAAGAGATATTTCAACAAGAACTGGGAACTCTTAAAGGCGTAACCGCCTCGATAAAAATAGAAGAGAATGCAATTCCCAAGTTTTTCAAAGCAAGACCGGTACCATATGCAATTCGCCCAGCCGTCGAGGCAGAGCTGGAGAATCTGGAGAAGGCAGGCGTGTTGTCTAAGGTCGACTGGAGCGAGTGGGTGACACCCATCGTTCCTGTCATGAAGAAAACATTAAGCAATAAGTCTGAGGAGCCAAGGAAGGTTGGCATCTGTGGGGACTTCAAGGTGACGGTGAACCCAGTCCTTCACACAGTACAATATCCTCTTCCAAGGACAGAAGACATCTTCGCCTCACTATCTGGAGGGAAGCGTTTTACAAAAATTGACTTAGCACAAGTATATTTGCAGGTGGAGGTTGAAGAATCCTCTAGGAAGTATCTCACGATAAACACTCACAAAGGTCTTTACCAGTATCATCGATTGGTATTCGGAGTAGCATCGGCTCCGGCGATATGGCAAAGAGCGATGGAACAAGTCCTGCAAGGGATTCCGGGGACTCAGTGTTACTTGGACGACATCTTTGTGACAGGTGAAGATGACAGTGAACACCTTAACAACCTAGAACAGGTGCTCACTAGACTATGGGAACATGGGCTACGAGCCAACCGCCCCAAGTGCGAGTTTTTTAAGAAACAGATATCGTATTGTGGCCACGTGATTGATGAAGAAGGGTTACATAAGTCCCCTGACAAAATTGAAGTGGTTGTTACGACCCCAGCACCTGAAAATGTGTCGCAACTGAGGTCATTCCTCGGATTGGTGAATTACTACCATAAGTTCTTGCCGAATTTGTCGACAATTCTGCACCCACTGAACGCCCTACTATGAACGGGAGTAGCATGGAAATGGAGCAATGACTGTAAGTGGGCCTTTCAGAAGAGTAAGGACTTAATCACTTCAAGAGAAGTATTGGCTCACTACAACCCAGCACTGCCGATCAGACTGGCGTGTGATGCGTCTCCCTACAGCATTGGGGCTGTACTGTCACATAAATTCCTTGATGGTTTAGAGAGGCCGATAGCTTTTGCGTCACGCTCGTTAACTTCTGCCGAGCGTAACTACGCCCAGATTGACAGAGAGGCCCTCAGCCTAGTGTGGGGGGTGAAGAAGTTCAATCACTACCTGCACGGTCAAAAATTTATTCTACTAACCGATCATCAACTTCTTGTCTCCATTTTCAACCCTCAGAAGGGCGTACCGTTAATGACAGCGCAATGGCTGCAGAGGTGGTCCCTTTTCCTAGGGGCACACCAATATGACATCGAGTTCAAAGGAACTAAACAGCATGGGAATGCTGATGGATTGTCGCGCCTACCGTTGCCGACGGTGGAAGAAGACCTTGCAGTGGATCCAATGGAGTTATTCCACTCGACCATAGTCGAATGTCTCCCTGTGACGAATGCAAACATAGAAAAGGAAACACGAAATGACCCGACACTATCCCGGGTCTATGATTTAACGGTGAAGGGATGGCCAGCACATGGCGAACCACTGCTGCCAGCATTCTCGCCGAGAAGTGAACAGCTGTCAGTGTGCAGAGGAACCTTGATGTGTGGATCCAGAGTAGTAATTCCACCTAAGTTGATGGATAGAGTGCTCAATGAGCTTCATGAGGGTCATCTGGGTGGGGTAAAAATGAAGAACTTAGCCAGAGCGTTTGTGTGGTGGCCGGGAATCGATAGAGAAATCGAAGAGATGACCAAGAGCTGTGCAGGATGCCAGAAGGTCCAAAACGCCCCACCACAAGCTCCTCTGCATCCATGGGAGTGGCCCTCATCTCCATGGCAAAGGGTGCACATTGATTTTGCTGGTCCCTTCATGGACTTGATGTTTTTAATTGCGGTGGATGCACACTCAAAGTGGCCAGAGGTAATAAAAATGTCCTCAACCACCACAGAAAAAACTATCACAGTTTTATGAACCATATTTGCCAGGAATGGGCTGCCTGAACAGATTTGCTCTGATAATGGACCACAGTTTGTGTCTGAAGAGTTCCGGAGGTTCTTAAAGAACAATGGTGTTAAGCATTACACATCTGCCCCATATCATCCAGCCACTAATGGATTGGCCGAGAGGTTTGTTCAAACATTCAAGAAGGCTATCAAGGCAATGTGTAATGAAGATATACCCCTACAGCACAAGGTGGACAACTTCTTGTTTGCCTACTGGAATGCGACACATGCGGTTACCAACCAAACTCCAGCCATGATGTTCTTCAATCGAAGACTACGATGCCGCTTGGATTTGGTTAAGCCAAACGTCCGAAGAGATGTGGAGAACAGGCAGTTTCAAAATATGAATGAAAGGCCGACCAGAAGTTTAAAATAGGTCAACCAGTTTTGGCCCAGGACTACCGCACTGAGAAATGGCAGCCAGGAACGATTTGTACACGGCAAGGACCTCTCATGTATACCGTGGACGTTGGAGAGAGCATTGTAAGACGCCATGCTGACCAGATTCTAGAGTCACTGGAAAACGTCAACTCCACACCACGATCTGATATACCTGGCAATGAAATTGACGCACCAATTGCAGCTACCGCAGAATCGGTGATATTGGAAGCAGATGAACCAAACAACGACATTGATCCCGACTCAACCTTGCCAGAAGAACCTGATGCCCCAAAGAGACGTTATCCAGACAGAATCAGGAAGCCTCCTCAAAGACTGAACTTATAATTGCTTAAACTCAACCAATGTATCTAGCAACTGTAATTGTGATTGTAATTAGTTATCATTTAGTTGTTAAATGAATGTTATGTACTGTTTACCAAAAGGGGAGGAATTGTTGTGTATGTACCTTTAAGAGAATAACTGGTCTCAGACTGCAGTACCGGCAGTGAGCACCCCTGTATAAAAGGCGCTAGTAAGCCTCTGTAGTTTCAGTTCCCGATTGACTTCATTCAGTAAAGACGTGTTTTGTTCAACTCCTGCTGTCCGTGTCTCAATCATACACGGACATAATAAAAGTCACCACCGCACTCAACTTTTTTGCCTCCGGCTCATTCCAGGGATCAGCAGCAGACATCAGCGGCATCTCCCAGGCGGCCACACACTATTGCATCGCGCAAGTAACCGATGCCCTCTTTGCCATCGCGCACAATCACATCCATTTCACCAAGGATCAAGCAAGTGTCACGGCGCGTGCAGTTGGATTAGCTAATCTGGCAGGCTTTCCAAGGGTGCAGGGCGTCGTTGACTGCACACATGTGGCCCTTAAGGCACCCCATCGCAATCCAGTTATTTTTGTCAACCACAAGGGCTTCCACTCCTTCAACGTTCAACTGGTGTGTGACCACAAGAAGGAAATTTTGCATGTTTGTGCCAAGTACCCTAGCAGTTGCCATGACTCCTTCATACTGCGCCAGTCTAATGTGCCTCTGCTATTCAGACCACCACACCAACTTAACGGATAGCTACTTGGAGTCAAGGGCTATCCCCCAAAGACGTGGCTAATGACGCCGTTGAGGAGCCTATCCAATGAAGCTGAAAGCTACAACTCCAGCCACATTTCCACCAGATCCATAATCGAGCAAACCATCGGTTTGCTGAAGATGCGCTTCAGATGCCTGGATAGATCAGGTGGAGCCCTGCAGTACTCAGCAGCCAGGGTCTCCAGAATCATCGTGGTTTGCTGTGCACTTCACAACATGGCACAGCGTCATGGCTTGCAGATTCCTGAGGACCAAGTGACTCCCCACATATCCTCCTCAGATGATGATGAGGAGGAGTAGGAGGAGGAAGAGGTGGTGGAGGAGGAGGAGAGCTAAAACGAATATCTTGCAGAGGCCCATCAACCAGCGGCAGCAGTACACGAGAACATTGCTGCCTGGGATGCAAGGAACGCACGCATCTTGGCCAGATTTGCTTAGCCTAGCCAATCAAGCACTTTTGCCTCGCAGCTTCTTATCAGAGCTTCGACAATGGCCAAGAACCAGTGGATTCCTAACAATTTGACCACCATACTGACAATTGCAAGTAATCCTAAGCCCTCAATGTGGAAGTCCTATTAGTGAAATGACACACGCCACAACCACAGCAGTAGCCATCAGACGTTTTATTTAAGGTAACCATCTGATGGCTTTTTAACATTAAACATGAAATTTCACACAAGTGACTACCCTTGTGGCTATTTGTGCAGTATCTTTCTCTTACGCATGCTCCTACATGGTGCTTCCCCTGTGCCTTCAGCAGATGTGAAGGCCCCTTGCTCAGTTTCTTGCTGCTCCTGCCTCGACACCTTTGGCGGGCATCCTCTGGGGTTGCGAACCTGTGAGGGCTCACCAACAGTCTGCTGCTCCTGCGGCTGTGCAGGGGTTGAGACGTCGATCTCAGTTGGGTGGGGACTCTGGTGGGGCTCTGACCGAGGGCTCTGCAGTGGCATGGAAGTGTGAGCACTTGGAGAGGAGCCCCCACTTCCTTGATGTCTGCCACCAACTTCCCTCTCATGGGTCAGGTCCCCCTCAGCGCTTGCAAGTGGCTTGAGAGCACCTTGCTGCACATCAGGGGGGCCATGGGGACCCATATCTGCACTGGCAGTCCTACTCAGAAGGACTTCCATGAAGGTCTGGTTTCTCAGTTCAATAGATGACCATCGCTCCTCCAGAGATGTCATTCTATTCAGAACACTCACCATGTTTTCTGCACTCTGGCGACTTATCACCTCCATGGAGGTTGCCATCCTTTCCATGGGGATGCGTTCATGCACCAATGACTCCACAAAGGCTTTGCTCATGTTCGCAATGGACTCCTCCATTCGCTCCACACTCACATCGACCCTGGAGCCAAAACCTGCCAGAGACTCCTGCATCTGTTCCTGGAGTTCCAGCACCGCTGATCTTGTGGATGGACCCAAAGGCAGAGGGTCGGCATGCAGCTGAGCTGAGCTGGGAGAGTCCTGCGCCCTCCAACTAGGACTCTCCACTGCTGTCCCTATCTGCACAATCTGCTGATGCTCACTTGTGAGCTGTGATACACCAGGTGACAACACTGCACTATCTCGTGAAGGTACCACCGAGGTGTGAGTGTCTGCGCTTGTGCTGGGTGCGCTGAATTCTGCTGACGCTGCACCCTCGGAGGTTGCAGCTTCCTCTGAGGAGTCTGGATGCTCAGGCTCTTCCTCCTGGCTAGTGGGGACGGGTGCTTGCGATGGTCCTGTGGGGGAGTAAAGGAAAGAGTCAGAGATGTGATGCCAAGGTTACATGCACATTGCATATTGCAGATGATCATAAGTCCATCTGTTAGAGCTTCAGAATCATTATCAGCGACTCATGCAACGTCAATGAGAGAAATGGAAAACTATTCTGTCACCAGCTTGCTGTGATGCACCCACCTGTCGGTCCCCCACTTGCGCATCGTCCTCCACTCCCACGATCTCCAGGACCGCACCCTCCCAGGGGGTGAGCTGGGCTACTGAGGATGGCCCTCCTCCTGTCCTCACTCTTTCTCTCTTATCGTGAGCTCTCTTTTCCTGCAATGAGGGAGACAAGTGGGGTTTGAGTGAGACTGAAGGAGTGAGTATAGAGAATCCATAGCATAAATGCTTAGAAGGAGACAAAGATGGAGTGAGGTGCCAAGACCAAGGGCCCTCCCTGTGTGTTGTAAATTGTTTTCATAGCATCACAGTGATAGGGAGTGTGAGGGCTGAATAGTCGAATAGTTAGGTGAATGTGACCATAGAGAGAGAGGGAATGGGTAAGGGTGCGTGGATGTCAGTGTCAAGTGGGATGTGGAGGAAGAGATTGCTAAAGCTGAGTGCTGGTGAGGAGAGGCAATGGGGATCAGATTGAGGGTGATGGGAAAGTCATACTCACTTTTCCAGTGCGCAGAAAGTCATGAAACCTCTTCCTGCACTGAAGCCAGGTTCTGCGGGTTATTGTCAAAGAGTTGGCCGCCTGGGCCATCTGGATTCACACAGCCTTGGCCTGCTGGGGAGGCTTCTTCCTCCCTGAAGAAGGGAAGAGCACCTCTTTATTGGCTCTTGCTCCCTCCACTAAAGCTTGCAGGGCAACGTCATCAAACCTGGGAGCAGACCAGGTCTCTCACTGGTCATTCTGCCTCCAGGTCCCTCTAACATGAAAGGCCAAAAGGTTGACAGTCTGCAGAAGAAGCAAGGCTTGTTGCAGACCTTAAATGCAGCAGCAATGATGACATCATCGGAGGCGAGTTTCAGACTGAAAAAACGAATTGGGCCATGGGTTCCCACACGCTGGAACTCAATTGCCCACTTAAGTTAAAATCGCATCATTCTCCCACATTGATTCAGAATCGGGTGGCTAACACGAAAAGCGGATTACACGACCCCAGCCCGCCCCGTGACAAAATCCAGCCCTTTGCCTCTATTTATGAAGCCCAGGATCCTGTATGCTTTTTTAACCGCTTTCTCAACCTGTTCGTTCATGGGATATGGGTGTCCCTGGCAAGGCCGGCATTTATTGCCCATCCCTAATTGCCCTTGAGAAAGTGGTGGTGAGCCGCCGTCTTGACCCGCTGCAGTCCGTGTGGTGAAGGTGCTCCCACAGTGCTGTTAGGGAGGGAGTTCCAGGATTTTGACCTGGCGACGATGAAGGAACGGCGATATATTTCCAAGTCAGGATGGTGTGTGACTCGGCGGGGATCTTGGAGGTGGTGGGTTCCCCTGCGCCTGCTGCCCTTGTCCTTCTAGGTGACAGAGGTCGCAGGTTTGGGAGGGATACCCAAACCGTGGTTGTTACCGTGGTTACAATACATAAGAGAGTGTTTTCATAGACAATTAGCCCAAAATGATGCCTGAAAAAAGCAATCACGTTTCCCACAAATTACAGCTATTTTTGAATAGTATCAGTTTGATACCTCTATGTATAGACAGACACACATACACAAATACTGCGCAGAATGCACCTAATTGTAGCAGTCCCACAGATGGAACTCTATGGTACTTCGTCGAGCTGAAGCCTTAATATACTGCAGTCTGTTATAATTATATTGTGGTTTATTACACATGGAAATTATTGCAATTATTAACAATTAACAATCTTGTACATAATAATCTCAGTCAGACTTTTGGTCGCATTATCTGAGGAAGGATGTTCTTGCCATGGAGGGAGTGCAGCGAAGATTCACCAGGCTGATACCTGGGATGGCAGGAATGACGTATGAGGAGAGATTGGGTTGATTGGGCTTGTACTCGCTGGAGTTTAGAAGAATGAGAGGGGATCTCATTGAAACTTATAAATTTCTAACAGGACTAGACAGACTAGATGCAGGAAGGATGTTCCCGATGGCGGGGGAGTCCAGAACCAGGGGTCACTGCCTAAGGATAAGGGGTAAGACATTTAGGATAGAGATGAGGAGGAATTTCTTCACCCAGAGAGTGGCGAACCTATGGAGTTCTCTACCACAGAAGGCAGTAGAGGCCAATTCATTAAATATATTCAAGAAGGAGTTAGATATATTTCTTAAGGCTAAAGGGATCAAGGGGTATGGGGAGAAGGCAGGGACAGTGTACTGAATTTGGATGATCAGCCATGATCTCATTAAATGGCGGAGCAGGCTCGAGGGGCCGAATGGCCTACTCCTGCTCCTATCTTCTATGTTTCTATGTTTCAGAACACCAAATCTATCACCTTCCTATTGACCATCCATATTCCTCTCCCTTAGTGCGTCGGATGCCTTGACCATACCCATCATTCCTGAAACCTAGTTCCAGCTGTTGATCACATCTGTTTAAATAAAATCTGTCTGGAGTGTGCCCTGCTGCCTCACATTGATTCCAGACTTGCGGGACTGGTGTATCTGAAAGTCTGCTCCCAGCTTTTCTTTCTTCATCTGTCAAAGTTTCCATCGCGTGATACAAAGTTCTGTCGGATATTTCTGATTCGGAGCCTAAATCCAAAACTCTCAGATTCAGCTCCCTCCCACTCTTTTGTGATGGTGGTGAATCTTTGGAATTCTCTACCCCAGAGGGCTGTGGAGGCTCAGTCACTGGGTATATTCAAAACAGAAGTCGATAGATTCCTGACTTGTAAAGGCGTCAAGGGATCTGGCGATAGGGCCGGTGAATGGAGTTGAGACAAAAGATCAGCCATGATCTTATTGAATGGCAGAGCAGGCTCGAAGGGCTGAATGGCCCACTCCTGCTCCTATTTCTTATATTCTTATGTATGCACGGCGTACGCGGCTGTAAGAGCCCTGCAGTTTCCGGGTTTTCGCGTGCGCTGCGCAAAAACCCGGAACTTGCGATCTGTCAAGTTTCAGCTCGACAGATCGTCCGCATGCGCAGAAAATGGACATTTGCTGGCGGAGATTTGGGCTATTTGCCCAACTACTGCCCAGCGAATGCTCACGAAAATCTTACACCTGGTAAAAGTGTCAGGGTTCCAGCTGCGCTTTCCTCTGCTGGCCGCCAGAGGGCGGTTTTGGATGCCTCAGTACTCTGTTGCCATGCCTCGCCTGTGTCTCATCAGTGTAATCAGGCCTGTCAGTTAAGCTGGCTATTTCCGGCCCCAGTGTCTTCTGGGTAATCAGGCCTGTCAGTTAAGCTGGCTATTTCTGGCCCCAGTGTCTTCTGGGTAATCAGGCCTGTTATTTAAGCTTCCTGTTTCCTGTCCTTTGGGCTCAGTCTTGAGTTCTCATGCCTGCAAGTCACAGCTCTCTGCTCATCCTGTGTTTGAGGAACCTTCTGGAAAAGCTTCTTTTGGGTTTTGCCCAGTCTCGGGTCTCACCCTGTGTTTTGTAAATCTTCTGGAAAAGCTCCTTTTGGGTTTTGCTCCATCTCGGGTCTCACCCTGTGTTTGTGGAGCCTTCTGAAGAAGCATCTTTTGAGTTTTACGCCATCTCAAGCCTCCGGTTGTGTGCCTGCACTTGGGTCCATCACCGTACCGTTACAAAAAGCAGACATAAGGCTGCCTTATACCAGCATAAGGGTGAAAATAGATAATAAAATACATTTTTAAAAATCATTTAAATATTCAAAAACCTGTATAATAAGTTTAGGTTATTTCTGGCCCCTTGAAAAATGTTTATATTTGTTTTCCAAAAAATTAAATATTTGTTTTAAATGTTTAATTAAATTGTATTTTTATTAATTTTAAACATGTGGTGATTTATTTTTATTTAGGTTGTGTGAAAACGTGTTTTTTATGTCTTCTGTACATAAATTGAATCCCCATAAGCATAATGGGAACCCCCCCCCTTTTTGACTGGTTGGGCCTGGCCCACGTGATCCCAGGGACGCTTGTGAACTGCTTGCGCCCCGGGATACGTGGGGCTTTAACGCAGGCCTACGCCCAGAGGCCCAGGATCGCAAGAGTCCGAAGATACGGAGGCACCAGGTCGGTGCGCACTTTTCTTGCGGATTCGAGGCATTCGCCCGCGGGAAGCCTCCAACCACAATTTCAGGGCCATTATGCTACAACCTCCGCCCCTCCCTAACATCCTGCTATCACTGTAGTATCCATTACAGAGGGCTGCACAGGTCAGGCCCAAAGTAATTTTCATTGTTACTACCCCTTTACCGACATCATTCAGAACAACCATCAACTTCCCTGCAGGAGTTCATTTGAGATTCAATCCTGAGCCTTCTGTAATTAGCCATCAGTAGTAAATAGTATAAGTAATTCAATTATAAATTATAAAATTGTCTGAAAATGACAAGCTTTTAGCTGAGCTAGAAATTCATTATGGCCCAGGAATGTGCGGTATAATGAGAAAAGTTGGAGAATTAGCACCAGGTGCTAATGCTTGAGACTGCACGAAAAATTTGTGCGCACTGCTCAAAGAAATAATTGGAGTCCTTAATCAAGTCTTAAAACCCAAGCTCATTGGCGTTACAATCAAAGGGTAGACTAATATCAGGTGCAGTCTTATCGCGCAAGTCACGTTTGCAACAGGCATTTTTCAGTTCTTAAAGGGGAGGTTCATTGATGTTGCAGAACCTCAATCTCAGCATTGCTGGCTGTGAAACTACCTCAGCAAGCAGCAAGCAGCAGCAGCAGCCATCGCCAGCAGGTCAAGGAGAAGGAGCCGGATGACTGAAGCAGCTGTAACATAGAAACATAGAAGATAGGAGCAGGAGTAGGCCATTCGGCCCTTCGAGCCTGCTCCGCCATTCAACGAGATCATGGCTGATCATCCAAACCCTAGCACCCGGTCCCTACACCGACAGCCATCCCACACAAGCCCTATCCCCGTAACCCCATAACCCCACGTATTTAATCCCCCCTAACACTAAGGGCCAATTTTTTTTTTTTTTATCATGGCCAATCAACCTAACCCGCACATCTTTGGACTGTGGGAGGAAACCGGAGCACCCGGAGAAAACCCACGCAAACACGGGGAGAATGTGCAAACTCCACACAGACAGTCACCCGAGGCCGGATTTGAACCCGGGTCCCTGGCGCTGTGAGGCAACAGTGCTAACCACTATGCCACCGTGCTGTACTCATGGTAGATCCACGCCCCAGGAAAAGAGCCCGCAGAATATGTGATCAAGTATTGGAGGCGTTGGTGTTCACTCTGGACAGATGGATAGCGGTGCTCTAACCAGCAAGTGCCAGGAGGCCCTCACCACAAGTCTCCCGCAACATGTGGAGGGAGGCAGCGTAGCACGTCTCAGGCAGCACTGTGGTCCCCAGGACCCACACACAGTGCAGGAAGAAATTTAGCAACCTCACTCGGGTGGCCAGTGTAATGTATGTACCTTTAAGGGGAGAACTACTTTTTACAGCTCCTGTATACTGTAGTACCGGCAGTGACCACACCTGTATATAAACCCTGAGTAGTGATCTGTACAGTTAGTTCGAGAGTAACCCTCATTCAGTAAACACCTGTTGAATCATTCCCTGCAGTCTTGTTGTCTGATTATTGAAGGACACAACATTAAGATACACGGACATAACAGTCAGGGTGAGTGAATGCTTCAACAAATGCTACATACCACCATCTGAAGCACAGTCTTGACACACTGCCCAAAGCACAACACCCCCAACACTCATCCACCAACAATCTCTACCTACCAACACTCGGACCTACATCTCACACCTTGTACACAATGACAGCTATTCAACTATGGCAGGCACTTCACCCAAACACATTGCTCCACACTCACTGACACACTTTCCTCTCTCTTACAGGCCAAGGTGGCTCACAACAGGAAGGAGCAGGAGTGCACTGGCAGGGGACAAGCCAACACCGGTCTGGCACAGGATGAAGGCATCATGGGTGCTGCCAGGATAGCGGGCATTGACATTGAGGATTCGCTGTCTGTGGTCGCACACCAAGTGCACATTAAGTGAGTGGTCACCTTTGCGGTTACAGAAGATCTCAGGATTGTTATGCGGTGCCTGCAAAGCCATATGGGTGCAGTCAATGGCGCCCTGCACCATGGGGAATCTCGCTATCCTGGCAAAGCCACATGCACGCTCGTCTTGATTCTCTCGGGTGATGGGGAAGGGAATGTAGTCCCTTCTCCTACTGTATAGAGCCTCATTGACCTCCCGGATGCAGTGATGGATGGCGAAATGTTAGCTATGTCTCCTGTTGCAGACTGGAAGTATCCGCTAGCGAAGAAATAGAAACATAGAAGATAGGAGCAGGAGTAGGCCATTTGGCCCCTCGAGCATGCTACGCCATTCAATGCGATCATGGCTGATCATCCAAATTCAGTACCCGGTCCCTGCTTTCTCCCCATACCCCTTGATCCCTTTAGCCTTAAGAAATATATCCAACTCCTTCTTGAATATATTTAATGAATTGGCCTCTACTGCCTTCTGTGGTAGAGAATTCCACAGGTTCACCACTCTCTGGGTGAAGAAATTCCTCCTCATTTCTGTCCTAAATGGCTTACCCCTTATCCTTAGAATGTGACCCCTGGTTCTGGACTCCCCGACCATCGGGAACATCCTTCCTGCATCTAGTCTGTCCAGTCCTGTCAGAATTTTAAGTGTTTCAATGAGATCCCCTCTCATTCTTCTAAACTCCAGCGAGTATAAGCCCAACTGACCCAATCTGTCCTCATAAGTCATTCCTGCCATCCCAGGTTTCAGCCTGGTGAATCTTCGTTGAACTCCTTCCATGGCAAGAACATCCTTCCTCAGATAAGGCGACCAAAACTGAACACAATACTCTAGATGTGGCCTCACCAAGGCCCTGTACAACTGCAGCAAGACATCCTTGTTCCTGTACTCAAACCCTCTCGCTACGAAGGCCAACATACCATTTGCCTTCTTAACCGCCTGCTGCACCTGCATGCTTATCTTCAGCGACTGGTGCACAAGGACACCCAGGTCTCGTTGCACTTCCCCTTCTCCCAATCAATTGCCATTCAGATAATAATCTGCCTTCCTGTTTTTGCCACCAAAGTGGATAACCTCACATTTATCCACATAATATTGCATCTGCCAAGCTTCTGCCCAATCACCCAACCTGTCCAAATCATCCTGGAGTTTCTCAGCATCTTCCTCACAGCACACATGCCCACCCAGCTTTGTGTTGTCTGCAAATTTGGAGATATTACATCTAATTCCCTTGTCTAGATCATTAATATATATTGTGATAGCTGGGGTCCAAGGACCGATCCCTGCGGTACCCCACTAGTCACTGCCTGCCACTTGGAAAAAGACCCGTTTATTCCAACTCTTTGCTTTCTGTCTGCCAACCAGTTCTCTATCCAAGTCAATACCTTGCCCCCAATCCTATGTGCCTTAACTTTACACGCTAATCTCTTATGCGGGACCTTATCGAAAGCCTTCTGAAATTCCAAATCCACCACATCCACTGGTTCTCCCTTATCTTTTTTACCAGTTACATCCTCAAAAAATTCCAGTAGATTAGTCAAGCACATTTACCTTTTGTAAATCCATGTTGACTTTGTCCGATTCTGTCACTGTTTTCCAAGTGCTCTGCTATTACATCTTTTATAATGGACTCTAGCATTTTCCCCACTACCGATGTCAGGCTTACCGGTCTGTAATTCCCCATTTTCTCTCTACCACCTTTTTTGAATAGTGGGGTAACATTAGCTACCCTCCAATCCATGGGTACTGTTCGAGATTCCATCGAATGTTGGAAGATGATCAACAATGCATCTACTATTTCTAGGCCCCTTCCTTAAGTACCCTAGGATGTAGATTATCAGGCCCTGGGGATTTATCGGCCTTCAATCCCATCAATTTCCCGAACACCATTTCCCTACAAATACTGATTTCTTTCAGTTCCTCCCTTTCATCAGAACCTATGTTCCCCGACATCTCTGGGAGGTTATTTGTGTCCTCCTTTGTGAAGACAGAACCAAAATATGTATTTAATTGGTCTGCTATTTCTTTGTTCCCCATTATAAATTCCCCTGATTCTGACTGCAAGGGACCTACGCATGACTTCACCAATCTTTTTCTCTTCACATATCTATAAAAGCTTTTACAGTCAAATTGAGGGCAACGGTGACCTTGACTGCCACTGAGAGAGCCGTGGTCGCCTTGATCTGAGGCTGGAGTTCTGTTTGCAGGAGGTGGCAGAGTTCTGTGACCACCTCCTTGATGAGCAGAGACTTCTAATTCACTGCTCCTCGCTTAACTAGAGGTAGGAGAAGTGCTCTCGGAATACCCTCAGAGGGTAAGGCCTCCTGTTGAGAGCCTTGATGGCCCTCCTCCTCCCTCTGTGCACATGTTCCAGCCTTTATCGCTGCCACCGCTCCCTCCGCCGTAGATCTGGGAGGGTGAGGTCGACTGCCAGTACCGCCCCCATTAATATAACCAAGTGTAGCAGCTTGATTGTGTTAAAGAAAAGTTATAGCTACTTTTTAGTTGCCACAACACTTCTGATACTAAGTAACATTGAAATTATGGAATGAGACTGTTGCACTATGTGAAACTGACAAGAAAGCACTGAAACCCCACTAAGCTACAGCTGTGACTCATTACTGATGATCCCTTTAAATAACGTCCCTGGAGCCGGCTTCCTGTTGCTTCACACCAGCTCTCCCTGTCACTGTTTCCTCCAGGCACTAATGTATCAATCAATCAATTTTGAAGATTGGGCGCTCAGTGAGCATTGCACACTCACTGACATCATGATCCATCTGGCTTTGAGGCTCCTGCCAATAACTGTTAGTGTCAGCACTGCGGCAGGGTGGGATTTGGCTCGCCCTGATGATAATGCTCTAGCACCCTGTTAGTGCCATCTGCTGGCGTTAATGGGAATCGCTAAGGTACTGAATTTTTCCCCGGACATTGACCACAATTTAAGTCACATGCTCTTATGAACCTCTTGATTCAACACCAGCTACCTATTAAGCCATGTGTTTTATAAATATTATCAAGTAATAACTACACAGATTATGACTATAAAATATTATTTTAAAAGGTCGTTGAATATGCAGGCAAAAGTTGCTCAATGCAGTGAAATCGCAAATGCATTGAAAAATAATGTGTTTATGATGTTGCAACACATAGCATTTAGAGTTCCCATTGGTGGTTATTCCAGGAACTGCACAGGGCTCCTTCACGAAAGAAACAAACATCTTCAACAACTTAGGATCATAGGAACAGGAGGAGGCCATTGAGCCCCTCGAGCCTGTTCTGCCATTCAATGAGATCATGGCTGATCTGCGACCTAGCTCCATCTACACGCCTTTGGCCCATATCCCTTAATACCTTTGGTTAACAAAAATCTATCAATCTCAAATTTAAAAATAATCAATTGATCCAGCATCAATTGCCGTTTGCGGAAGAGAGTTCCAAACTTCTACCACCCTTTGTGTGTAGAAGTGTTTCCTAATTTCACTCCTGAAAGGTCTGGCCTAATTTTTAGACTATGTCCCCTAGTGCTAGACTCCCCAACCAGCGGAAATAGTTTCTCTCTATCTACCCTATCTGTTCCGCTTAAAACTTAAAATAAGAATTCTAAGGGACACAAGAAATGCAATTAGACCCAATATTCATATCGTGTTTTGATTGATCTCAATCCCTCTCCCTTCTCGTCATATCGTTCAGTCTTCTCTCTGTCCAAAAATGCATCTAGTTACCTCTGAAATATATTTATGCTGTTTGACTCAATTGCTTTCCCTAGTAGTTTATCTAAAAACTCTATTGTAAAATAAAGTTTTGTCATATTTTCTGCCTCACTCCAAAATTTGATTTTTAAACTTCTGTCCCTGGCAGATGAAACTCCAAACTCTTCACTTTAACCTTTCACTACAGTGAACAATTTACTTGGATTGACTTTGTCAATTCCTTTCACAATCTTGTCAAACTTAATAGGTCACCTCAAAGTTCCCCTTTTGCAAAGAGAGCTCCGCAGTTCTGCCTCATCCAGTCGTGAATGGTGGTGGACAATTAAACAACTAACAGGAGGAGGCTCCATGAGCATCCCCATTCTCAATGATGGTGGAGCCAAGCATTTGAGTGCAAAAGACAAGGCTGAAGCGTTTACAACCATCTTCCACCGAGTGGGTGATCCATCTTGGTTTCCTCCTGATGTCCCCAACATTACAGAAGCCAGTATTCAGCTAATTAGATTCAATTTGATATCAAGAAACGGCTGAGCGCACTGGATACAGCAAAGCATATAGGCCCTGACAACATCCCGTCTGTAGTGCTGAAGACTTGTGCTCCAGAACTAGTCGTTCATCTAGCCAAGCTGTTCCAGTACAGCTACAATACTGGCATCTAACCGAAAAGTGGAAAATTGCTCAGGTATATCCTGTCCACAAATAGCAGGACAACACCAATCCAGCCAAATATCACCCCATCAGCCTACTCTCAATCATCAGCAAAGTGATGGAAGCTGTGGTCAACAGTGCTATTAAGCGGCACTTACTCACCAATAACCTGCTCACCAATGCTCAGTTTGGATCCCACCAGGACCACGCGGCTCCAGACCTCATTACAGCCTTTGTCCAAACATGGACAGAAGAGCTGAATTCCAGAGGTGAGGCGAGAGTGACTGCCCTTGACATCAAGGCAGCATTTGACCGAGTGTGGTAGCATGGAGCCCTAGTAAAATTGTAGTCAATGGGAATCAGGGGGAAAACTCTCCACTGGCTGAAGTCATATCAACACAAAGGAAGATGGTTGTGGTTGTTGAAGGACAATCATCTCAGCCCCAGGATATTTCTACAGGAGTTCCTCAGGGCAGTGTCCTAGGCCCAACCATCTTCAGCTGCTTCATCAATGACTTTCCCTTCATCATAAGGTCAGAAGTGGGAATGTTGGCTAATGATTGGACAGTGTTTAGTTTCATTTGCAACTCCACAGATAATGAAGCAGTCCATGCCCGCATACAGCAATAGCTGGACAACATTCAGGTTTGGCCTGATAAGTGGCAAATAACATTCGCACTACACAAGTGCCAGGTGATGACCATCTCCAACAAGAGACAGTCTAGCCACCTCACGTTGACATTCAACAGGGTTACCATCGCAGAACTTCCCACCATCAACATCCTGGGTGGTACTATTGACCAGAAACTTAACTGAACCAGCGACATAAATACTGTGGCAACAAGATTAGGTCAGAGGCTGGATATTCTGCAGTGAGTGACTCACCTCCTGACTCCCCAAAACCTTTCCACTATCTACAAGGCACAAGTCAGGAGTGTGATGGAATACTCTCCACTTGCCTGGATGAGTGCAGCTCCAACAACGCTCAAGAAGCTTGACACCATCCAGGACAAAGCAGCCCGCTTGATTGGCACCCCATCCACCACCTTAAACATTCACTCCTTCCACCACCGGCATACCGTGGCTGCAGTGTGCACCATCTACAAGCTGCACTGCAGCAACTCACCAAGGCTGCTTCGGCAGCACCTCCCAAACCCGCGACCTCTACCACCTAGAAGGGCAAGGGCAGCAGGTGCAGGGGAACACCACCACCTCCAAGTTCCCCTCCAAGTCACACACCATCCTGACTTGGAAATATAACGCCATTGCTTCATCGTCGCTGGGTCAAAATCCTGGAACAGCCCTGTGGGAGTAACTTCACCACACGGACTGCAGCGGTTCAAGAAGGCGGCTCGCCACCACCTTCTCAAGGGTAGTTAGGGATGGGCAATAAATGCTGACCTTGCCAATGACGCCCACATCCCAAGAATGAAGGGAAAAAAACCTTCACAAAGTACAGATGAGTAATCTCATTCAGTCCTCCCAGCTTATTTTTCCATAAAGCCCTACATTTCCACTGACCACACTAACTAATTGCCACTTCGGCTCCACCTTGCTGTTTTCAGGATCTTTCTCATTAGTTGATCAATGGTCTTCTCATTTTGTAGACTCCGTTCATTGTTCGTTGCACAGCAAAGTTGTGCGGAATGTAGCAGATGATCAAAATCTGGGTTCCTCTTTGCAGGCTGCACTGCAGAAAACTCCTAGATCTATCCAGGCAACTAAAGCATTGTTTGAGGAGTCTGACGCTTTGCTCGATAATGACTCTAATGGCTCAGGTTGTATCTTCTTCCAGCTGATGAGTGTGGGTTTCACAGAGGTGCCATGAGCCAGGTGTAAATAGGAAAGCCCTTGTCCCCAAGCCTCTGACATGCTGAACTGGGTCAAAGAGTGGGTGCCATAATAATGGACTGGCACCATGGCACAGACCTGCATGATGTGCTGGTGCTGATCACTCATCAGCTGAGCATTCAGGGAGTGGAAATCTATTCTGTTCATGAAGGCTGCTGGCCCATTGGGAGGTTCCCTGATAGCTACATGGGTGCAATCAATCACTGACTGAACTTAGGGATGTCTACTATGACAGCAAGCGCTGCAGCCGGTGCTGCTGGCGTGCATGGGGAGCATTATAATTTGGTTGGCATTGGCAAAGAGGGCTTTAGTGAACTGCTTGATGGAGGCATGGACTGCAGACTAACCAATGTGACTGTCGTCACTTGCTGCAGTCTGGAAAGAGGCTGCAGTTACAGGAAACTCTCGATTTACCGGCACCTAAATAACCGGAAATCTCTGTTAACCGGCAAAATTCAGGAGTAGGTTCAGGTAAGTTTTACTTCATATTAGTGGCAGTTCCTGGATCTGTGGCTGTGTAACTGGGGTTCGTGCACTTGTTGCTAAGTAACAAGGACGCTTGATCTGTGGCTGGAGTTCCTGCACATGTTGCTAAGCAACAGGGAAGCCTGGATTTGTTGCTGTGTACGGAGCTCTCGTACCTTTTAAACTATACCTCGCTGAAATCCGGACTTTTTGATAAACCGGCACCACGCCGGCCCCGTTGGTGCCGGATAATAAAGAGTTTCCTGTACTGTCACTGCCACAAGCAATGCATGGCCACCTGCAAAATAGTAGGTTGCAATCTTTGCTGCAAGAGGCTGCAAAGTTCTTTGATAGCCTCTCTATAGAAATGCAGCCACACGCTGCATTGCTCCTCAGTAAACTGGAGGTAGCTGACTCTGGTCCCGTAGACACTATGGGAGGGTAACGATGCCTGGGAAGCAGCCCGCCTCCTTTGCGGTCTCCTTGGCGCCCCAGCTGCAGATCCCAGAGATCCTTGACCGCCAGTAGCTGCTGTTCCACTTCCTCCAGGTTCCTCTAACCAGAGTGGCGTAGTCAGGATGCCCTCCATGTTGAGCACTGTGTGGTCCCTCTCTGAACTTCTTGAAGGTTTTGGAGCAGAATAAAGCAGAAATATGGCAATTTTCAAAGCAGAAACTTCTAAAAAAAAGTCAAGTCCTATGATCTGAGTACTTGCAGGTGAGTGTCCCTTTAAGTAGCGCTGCCAAATTACATTTCTGGCTTGTACCACACAGTAATACTGGGCAGGTACATTTTCCAATATAAATGGGATCGGGGTCAAATTGACCTTATATCATAGGACCCAAATTTAATTGATAAGGCTCCCAGCTGCTCCAGGTGGTGACCTGGGCCAGACTTGTGAAAGCCCTCATCAAAATGGTCGCAGCGGAAAGAGGCCCGTCATGGAAACCCCAACGATTTCCGGAGCTGCTAATGCCCCATTCCCGCCCAGCAGTTGTAATCATTTTTCTCTGCGTATCGACATCACAGAAAGACCATTAGCATTTATTGGATGAGAGTTGCTACGGTAGCTGCATATTCGCACTGATGGTGTGAACTGGAAGGCAGCGGTTGGAATTTTTTGCAAGTTCTCAGGTAAATTTTTGAATCTTTTTTTTTATTCGTTCACAGGATGTGCGCATCACTGGCAAGGCCAGCATTTATTCCCCCTCCCTAATTGCCCTTGAGAAGGATGGTGGTGAGCCGCCTTCTTGAACCGCTGCAGTCGACCTTTGTTGCAACCGAGTGGATTGTTCGGCCATTGCAGAGGGAGAGTTAAGAGTCAACCACATTGCTGTGGGTCTGGAGTCACATATAGGCCAGACTGGGTAAGGACAGCAGATTCCCTTCCCTAAAGGACATTAGTGAACTAGATGGGTTTTTACAACAATCAAGTAGTTTCATGGTCACCATTACTGATACTAGATTTTTATTCCAGATTTATTTAATTAACTGAATTTAAATTCCCCAGCTGCTGTGGTGGGATTTGAACTCATATTTCCAGATCATTAGTCCAGGTCTCTGGATTACTCGCCCAGTAATGTAACCACTATGCTACCCTGCATTAAGTTCCATGCATTAAGTTCCAAAGCCCATGTACGTGAGGTTACAGCTATCTATTAGTTCACGGCCGTGACTCCATATGGCCCACCCATTGGGTTAGAAGGTAAATGCTCAGTCTGGTGTGGTACTGAGCCATATGAACCAAGAATATCCCAGGATTGATCTCTGCTAAGTTAGCTGATCTGGGGCTGCAGCTGGGGGCAGAATAACTGGCTTTAATACACCCAGGCTAGAGCGGGGGAAATTGCCAGTGTTCAATGACCCATGTAGGAACGTGCACTGTGCTGTGATCCTCTCCTTGATGAAATCACGTCGACGCTGGTGTGTGCTAGAACAAATGCTGCAAATAACTGATGCACAGAAAGAGGAAAATCAGGCTTTGTCATATCCTGTATAATGTTTACCTGGAAAATAAAATCACAAACTATTATTGGAGGGGGGCTGTGGAGGGGTCAGGTTTTTGACCTTTGTCGCCGGGGAATGCCAATACTCCAGGCACATAGATCAGGAAAAAAGGGTGTCGGAGATCTGCATTGCCAAATCTCTGGCCCATTTCTAATCGTCCTGAGATTTCCTTCCAGGATCATAGCCTGGACCCCTGGCCAAAAAAAAGGATTTTCCCCCCAAATTATTTAAATGCTGCCCCCCCTTGCTAGAGCTACTTTAAAGTTCTTTCTCAGCAAAGGACCCAGTGCCCACCCCACTTCGCCCCACCCCTGGATCTTGACAGGTAAGTAGTAAGTTTCCTTGTCGGGCGGGAATCCCAGTTGCACCTTTCATGGGTGCCACCATTCCTATGTAAATAGAAGGACCGTTCCCTGACTCTGGCAATGTCAGAGGCAGAGGTCTCAGGTGAGCCCATCACATGATCACAGGATGCCTCCCCATGGACTTACAGCCTGAAAAGAACATGAGAACATAAGAAATAGGAGCAGGAGTCGGCCATTCAGCCTTTCGAGCCTGCTCCGCCATTCAGTAAGATCATGGCTGATCTTCTACCTCAACTCCACTTTCCAGCCCGATCCCCATATCCCTTGATTCCTGTAGTATCCAAAAGTCTATCAATCTCTCTCCTGAATATACTCAATGACTGAGCCTCCACAACTCTCTGGGGTTGAGAATTCCAAAGATTCTCAACCCTTTGAGTGAAGAAATTCCTCCCCATCTCAGTCCTAAATGGCCGACCCCTTATTCTGAGACTGTGACCCCTGGTTCTAGACTCCCCAGCCAGGGGAAACATCCACCCTGCATCTACCCTGTCAAGCCCCTTAAAAATGTTATACATTTCAATGAGATCACCGCTCATTCTTCTAAACTCTAGGGAATATAGGCCTAGTCTACTCAATCTCTCCTCATGGGACAATCCCCCCATCCCAGGAATCAGTCTGGTGAACCTTTGTTGCACTCCCTCTACGGCAAGTATATCCTTCCTTAGTTAAGGGACCAAAACTGTACGCAATACTCCCGGTGTGGTCTCACTGGGGCCCTATATAATTGCAGTAAACCATCTTTACACTTATACTCCAATCCCTCTGTAATAAAGACAAATCTTTACATGAAGCATTTTCTTCCAACCTCCCCCTCTATGTTACCTGCATGAGTTTATGACTCCTTATTGCCAACTCACTGACCAATGGAAATAATCTTTAACTAGTTATCTGCTGAAAGCCTTTCCAAACTTTGAACATTTCTATCCAACCCCCACCCCTTGATTTTCCCTGCTTCAGTGAATACCTAATTGCTCAAATCTCTCAATGCAACTACATCCTTCTTGTACCTACCCAATTCACGTTGTTCCTTTCCCACGGCTTCAATATCCTTTCTGTAATGGGTGCCCGAATCAGCACACAGAATTCCAGCTGCGACTTAATCATTGTTCTGTATAAATTTATCATCACCTTGTTGCCATAATCAAGTGTCCCTGCATATGAAACTCGAAATTCCTTGAATCCTTTTTTATGATGTTTTATTTCACCTCTGATCTTGCTTTGAAAGATCCATGATACCTGAACAAAAGTTTCTGCAGACCCCCCCCAAAAAGTCCATTCCCATTGGTAAAACAAAATCTATTGCCACTTTCTGATTGTGAGCATTACGTAGGTCTGAATCCAATTAAATGTGCTGTTCACATCCTCACGTCTTGCTGAAAGTTATTTTTGTCATTTCTCTGGGCTAAAGCTAATCCTTTAAGAAACAAGCTTATGATAGTTAGCTCATGCGCAACACGTCTCTTTAGTTGTTACAACAGCTTAGTTTGGTGAATTGTGTTGTTATTGCCGCCCACAGGCGGGAGCGATCCAAGGTAAGAATTTAAGGCCATGGGATAGGAGGGTTAACATCTTGTAGCTAGGGTTACTGATCTTCTACCAAACGTTAGCTTTAAAAATTGATTGCTGAAGCTTGATTTACCAGTAAGTTATTATTTCACAGCTGCAACACATAATCTTCAAAAGCAATAGTGTGATAAACACTTTGAGGCAATTAAAGAGGTTCTATTTGACTCTATTGCTGCCTGATCACCCATAATTTCTGCCTCAGTTAACAGATCATACAATGCTTTAATGCCTATTTGTAGGACGCGAAGTGAATATACTTTAGTACTTAAACAACAAAACCTTCTCATTAATTGTTGCGTACTTAGATTACTTCAGTAGTGGAGACTTTTAAATATAATGGCCGAGAGTTTGCGCCAGTTTGCGTTGGTTTGACCAGCACAATTCGCCAGAAATCAACAACAACAACAACAACTTGTATTTATAAAGCGCCTTTAACGTAGTAAAAGGTCCCAAGGCGTTTCACAGGAGTATTATAAGCCAAAAATTTGACACTGAGTCACATAAGGAGAAATTAGGGCAGATGACCAAAAGCTTGGTCAAAGAGGTAGGTTTTAAGGAGAGTCTTAAAGGAGGAAAGAGAGGTAGCGAGGCGGAGAGGTTTAGGCAGGGAATTCCAGAGCTTAGGGCCCAGGCAACAGAAGGCACGGCCACCACTGCTGGAGCGATTGTAATCAGGGATGCTCAAGAGGGCAGTATTAGAGGAGTGCAGATATCTCGGGGAGTTGTGGGGCTGGAGGAGATTACAGAGATAGGGAGGGGCGAGGCCATGGAGAGATTTGAAAACAAGGATGAGACTTAAAAAAAATCGAGGCACTGCTTAACCGGGAGCCAATGTAGGTCAGCGAGCACAGGGGGTGATGGGTGAACGGGACTTGGTGCGAGTTAGGACATGGGCAGTCGAGTTTGGGATGACCCTCAAGTTTACGTAGGGGAGAACGTGAACGTGGGTAAATCGTCCAAACCAGCGTAACAGGTTTCAAGCGCAAGTTATGTCGAGCTTAAACCGAGTTTCCGCGATCTTTTTGCGCTGGATTAAAAAACATGGCGCTGGAAGCTGGCCCCGCCCACAAAACCATCCGCGTCCCCTGATCGAGTTAATGAGGATGCTGAGTTTCTGCTTATTGTGGCCGTTAAGGAGGTTCTTAAAATTAAGCTTATTTTTTTTTGGCATAAAGGGCACCAGCAGGAACCCTTCGAAAGCTTACAAATATTTAAAAAATATTTAATTTGTTAAGAATCTGATTACTGTACACCAATGAAACTAGTAAATAGTTCTGTATCATTTTTTGAAGTAATTTTCAGTGATTTCAAATCAGTTTACTCACAGGTGGCGGACCAGACACTGATTTAAAATGCTTATTTTTTGTAATGAACCCATTTTCAATGCAAGGGGAAGAAAATAAATGATTACGTTCTATTACCGCTGCCCGATTGTGCTGGTTTGTGGAAGATTTTACATTTGTGATTATGCAAATGAGTTCGATGGGAAACCTGAAGCAATTCGGAAAACCAACACAATTTCAAGCACAATTTGCGGCCGGATTACCGATTGCGACCAAAGCGGAAACTCTAATCCAACTGTTCCATGTTTAGCAACAGCTTGTCAAGGAGTCTGGCACAACAGTGGACTGGAACACTAACCTTGGACTTCTGGAATCTGGGTCTGACTTCAGGCCAGACCTACGAGATGAAAGTCTTTTATCACCACCTACTGTGAAGACCCGAAGTTAAACAATATTTGCTGGGACCAAACCCAGTCTTAACACATGAGCAAGAGTCTGTTGCCTAAAATCGCCCGTATTTTAGTGCTAAATTGGCAGTGACAAGATTTAGAGGCACAGGAGTGGGTGCAAACAAGATTAACAAGGATGATACCAGAAATGCGAGGTTATACCTACCAGGGAAGGATGAACAGGCTGGGTCTCTTTTCTCTTGAAAAGAGAAGGCTGAGGGATGACCTAATAGAGGTCTATAAAATTATGAAAGGTTTTGATAGAGTAGACACAGAGAGAGTAGGGAGAAATTCGATGCGCTATCTTTTGAAATCTTGAAAAATTAGTGCCAGGCGCTAATGATTGTGAGCTTCCAGTAACTTGGCTGTTAGCACGCCAGGAACGAAGTGGAGCACTAAATCAAGCGCTACCACTTCCCTTGGAGTGCTAATGATCGGCAAGAGGGGCGGTGGCGGTGCAGCACTGCCCAATGTCGAGGGCAGCGCTGCCAGGAACGGAGGCCCCTTCCCTCCCTTAAAGGGCAAGGGCCGTCGCTGCAGGCTCTGCATTGAAATGAGGTCCCTCATTGCTGACAGCAGCCGCGATCCGACATGATCAGCCCCAAGCACGCTAGCAGAATGCAGGACTGATTGATTGAGGCCGGAGAAAATGCTGAAAAATTGACATAAGGCAATAAGGGGGAAAAATTGAGTCGCGCCCCCTTTGGGGTGCTAACTTCGCTGGGGCTCTACCTTTAGCGCCCTCATGGCCGAAATTGAGTGGTAGCGCCCCAAGAGGGAAGCGGGGCGCTACTGGAAGCGCAGGAGATCGTGGCGCTAGGGGTTACCGCCACCGCAAACCTCGATGGGAATTTCGTGGGCGTCGGTACTCTCTCCGCGCCCGGTCGTAAAGCCGGTAGCGCCCCGTCAACGCCCCCCCACCCCCCAGAGGCGCTAACGGAAGGTGCAAAGGAGATGAATTTCTAGCCCTTAGTGTTTCCACTTGTGGGGAAGAGCAAAACTAGAGGCCATCAATATAAGACAGTCACCAAGAAATCAAATAGGGAATTCAGAAGAAACTTCTTGACCCAGAGAGTGGTGAGAATGTGGAACTCGCTACAACAGGGAGTGGTTGAAGTGAATAATATAGCTGCATTTCAGGGGAGGCTAGCCAAGCACATGAGGGAGAAGGGAATAGAGGGTTATGCTGATAGAGTTAGATGAGGAAAGACAGGAGGAGGCTCGAGTGGAGCATAAATGCCGGCATGGACTGGTTGATTCGAATGGCCTGTTCCTGTGCTGTATATCCTATGTAATCCTATGTAAACTACAAGAATAGCTGGTGGCAGAAATAAATCCTGTAACAATAGGAGTACTTTTCTCAAGGTGGAATAAAGGAACTGGTGAGCTGGGGTGAGCATAACGATGCCACTCTGTATATGTATTAAAAATACCTTACTTTAATCTGCTTCTCCTCCTCCTCCAACAAAACAGAAACCTTTCTAATACAATGGTACTTTACTTGTGGAGACTGGAATGACTACAGAGGGATTTCTTTTTAAGTTACTCACGCGAGACCTAACTTGTCATTTAAAATGGGTTTCAGCTCGCACGCTTTGATTTGTTAAGCAATAATGAACCATCCACACGAGCATTATCGCAGGAAACTCATGACGGGGCAGCCATCTGCTGGAAGAGATTTTCTGTCAGGTCCCTCATGTATCAGCCTATCCTCAGCTTCATGCTAAAAGTACGTACATTAGTGACTGTGATATATTCGAGAAACAGGGAGTGAAATTCACCTTGGTTGATTGCGAATCGGCGGCTCATTTAAAGCGTCGTCCAATTTTCTTTTCCATTCAAGTCAATGATGAAAAAAATCGGGCAAAGTGTTAAGCGGACGGCTGATTCACCATCAACCGTTTTGTGCTACCGCCCAGGACACATTGCCGCCCATGAACCCAGTCCTTTTTTTAAGCTCAGCCTTTTTTATTACAGGTGATGGGGTCAAGTCAGTGGTCACTTCTGACATACATTTCATGGTACATTGCTGACAGTACCCAATGCTTTCAAGCTGCACTTCACATTCTTAAATAAAACAGGACTCATGTTAGAATATGGGAAGCAGGATTTTAAAAAAAATCATGTACCGATTGTGTCAGAATATGAAGACACATATAGTAAAAAGTACAAAACTGTCTGGATTTTCTGTTTCAAAATTGGCGTGCTGTCAGCTTAGACTGTGCAGGGGTGTCGATAAAGCACGTCTTGCATGGCATCCTGAGCTGAATTTGAAATAGTGGTTGGAGGCTTTCAGAAGTGTACAAAGCATTGGTTAAGTTGTTTTAAGGCAATATGTAGAATTTGCAAAGGATTGTGCACAGGTACGGTCAGACAACACTTACCTTGAAGACAACGCAACTACATCTTAGAAGTATTGACAGCCTTAACCAGGTATGGCAACTTGTCTATTTCAGGAAGATTCTTTCACATAACTTTCTCTTATTAAACACTTCAGTGTTCACTGCTCTGGACTGAAGTGATTGATGAATCCTGTTATCTGTAAGACAAGAATTAAACTTGCTTTAGACATCATGGGACCAATTTGAATCAGTAAGGCACTCACATAAAAGAGAATACCGCAAGGTGCTGAGTTAAGGCCTGCTTCTGAATGCAGTCAATTCTTTATTCAGTAGTTTACCATTCAGTATTCTGTTTGTAATAAAAGAAAGACTTGCATTTCTATAGCGCCTTTCACCACCTCAGGGCTTCCCAAAACACTTTACAGCCAATGAAGAATTGTTTTGAAGTGCAGTCACTGTTGTAATGTAGGAAACGTGGCAGCCAATTTGTGCACAGCAAGCTCCCACAAACAGCAATGTAATAATGAGCAGATAATCTGTTTTAGTGATGTTGATTGAGGGATAAATATTGGCCCCAGGACACCGGGGAGAACTCCCCTGCTCTTCTTCAAAATAATGCCACGGGATCTTTACATCCACCTGAGGGAGCAGACGGGGCCTCGGTTTAATGTCTCATCCGAAAGACGGCACCTCCTCAGTACTGCACTGGAGTGTCAGCCTAGATTTTTGAGAATACTGCAAGGTAATTAGTTAAGGCCTACACCAGAATGTAGTAAATTCTTTATTCAGTAGTTTACCATTCAGTCATCCGTTTGTAATAAGTCCAGTATAATATACAACAACATAAAGTTTTATGATCTCAGCTAATTTTAATCTGAGCTATTGGGAATGTGTCAAGTGTTTTAAGTTCACCCACAGGAAGCAATTTTGATCGCTCCCTGCAGATTCAGTTTACCATCTTGCAAACCTTATCAATATGGATTAAAGGTATAAAATTGATGAGCAGGTGCAGTTTTGGTCGCCTTATCTGAGGAAGGATGTTCTTGCCATGGAGGGAGTGCAGAGAAGATTCACCAGACTGATACCTGGGATGGCAGGAATGATGTATGAAGAGAGATTGGGTCGATTGGGCTTGTATTCACTAGAGTTTAGAAGAATGAGAGGGGATCTTGAAACTTATAAAATTTTAACAGGACTAGACAGACTAGATGCAGGAAGGATGTTCCCAATGGCAGGGGAGTCCAGAACCAGGGGTCACAGTCTAAGGATAAGGGGTAAGCCATTTAGGACTGAGATGAGGAGGAATTTCTTCACCCAGAGAGTGGTGAACCTGTGGAATTCTCTACCACAGAAGGCAGTTGAGGCCAATTCATTAAATATATTCAAGAAGGAGGTAGATATATTTCTTAAGGCTAAAGGGATCAAGTGATATGGGGAGAAGGCAGGGGCCGGGTACTGAATTTGGATGATCAGCCATGATTTCATTGAATGGCGGAGCAGGCTTGAGGGGCCGAATGGCCTACTCCTGCTCCTATCTTCTATGTTACTCTGTATTTTAGTAACTCTTCACAGAGCTTCTTTAAACTTCTCACTCCTTGCTTTCTTTTCATTCTACATATTAAACAGAAATACGAGCAATTTCAATGTGGACAATGAGCAAAAGCTGACCCACAGTTTCAGAATTGCAGCAAACACCCCCAAAAGCATAAAGAGACCTAAAAAAAGGCCTCTGGCATGTAAAACTAAGTTAAACTAAATTCATTTGTGTACCAAATATCTGAAGGTAATACATAGTACATAGAATACTGTTCAATCATGTCACTGAGGCAAATCATAAGAACATAAGAAATAGGAGCAGGAGTCGGCCACTCGGCCCCTCGAGCCTGCTCCGCCATTCAATAAGATCATGGCTGATCTGATCTTGGCCTCAATGTCACTTTCCCGCCCGCTCCCCATAACCCGCAACTCCCCTGTAGCTCAATCATATGTCTATTTCCGCCTTGAATATATTCAATCATGTAATTATATTGTAAATGTGAAATATATCATTGTTACTTATAGATTTATTTCAATAATTTTTATATATAAGATTAATGCAGGCGACCTATTGACGCAAATAGGCCCGGGATTTGCAATCAGCAGCGAAGCGAAGGCGTTCGCCGCTGGTCCCGAAGTACGCTTCGCACAAGGATCTCCTAATCTCTGAGTTGAGAACTTCGGGTTTTCCGACCTTCAGTTCAAATCAACGGAGTATAGTGGGGATCCCCTAGCGCGAGCTGCTGTGACCGTCAACAGGCTATCTAAGCAACAAATCAAAAGGCAGAATTCTCACAGACAGCGAACAAGGAAGTCAGTAAGCTCACAAAATTCTAACTTTTTTAAAATGTTAGAGAGAGCAAACCAAAGATTTTGGCTCTCACATGGGGAAAAGGCAAACCTGAAATAAAGATGGATAAACGTTTAAAAAAAAAAATGTTTTGGAAAAGTTTCTTAAAAATGTTAACTTTTATTAAAATGGACAAATTTCATACTGCACAAAATTAAAATTAGTTTTCCAGGCCCTTAACATTGTTTCGCTGTCAAAATCCCAGTTCGCAGTCATCCCAACTGGAAATTCCTGGCCAAATTAGACAAGAGCAGCCAAGTGAACTTTTGTATTTTCTTGATAGTCATCCTCAATGTCAAAATAGATAAATCAGGTTGTTGTTTTTTAAAGAGACTAGAATAATTAGTTTATACAATGTAAACATTATTAACTCAACATCCCTCCATGGTTATTTGATTTCATTTCTCTGTGTAATTCCTAATTTACTTCATTTCTCAAACATACTAACAGCACCTAATGAAACGAACCAGGTGCACCATAATATTGTGCCCCAGTTTTTCCCGATCACCAGGGGCCTGGTTAATGGTTTCTAATGCCACTCTCCATAATCTACACTGAGGAGCTGTTCTGGTCACTAGATGCAAATATTAACACCTGGCAATATTCGAACAATGTTTGGATTGGAAGTATAGGCAGAACTGGCAATGAAGGGGAAAGGTACCCTCGCCCCACCTATTTTTCTAAACACAGACCTACTGTCACAGTCCTTGCGATGTCATGAAGTACATTAGTTCTTAATGTTTGTGAAACAGTCCGACTAAACTTCACGAGAAGCCAGGCAATACAGAAGAGTTCATATGGTCCTCCATGGCAGGTTGGTGAAAAAAATAAAAGCCCATGGGATCCAAAGGAATGTGGCAAGTTGGATCCAAAATTGGCTCAGAGACGAAGGGTCATCGACCTGAAACGTTAACTCTCTTTCCCTCTCCACAGATGCTGCCTGACCTGCTGAGTATTTCCAGCATTTTCTGTTTTTATTACAGGAAAGATGTGATTGCACTAGTGAGGGTACAGAGGAGATTTACGAGGATGTTGAATGATGAAGAATTTTAGCTATGAGGAAAGATTGGATAGGCTGGGGTTGTTTTCCTTGGAACAGAGGAGGCTGAGGGGAGACTTAATTGAGGTGTATAAAATTATGAGGGGCCCAGATAAAGGGAATAGAAAGGACCTATTTCCCTTAGCAGTGCGGTCAATAACCAGGGGGCACAGATTTAAAGTAATTGGTAGAAGGATTAGAGAGGAGTTGAGGAATAATTTTTTCACCCAGAGGGTGGTGGGGGTCTGGAACTCACTACCTGAAAGGGTGGTAGAGGCAGAAACCCTCATGGCATTTAAGAAGTACTTGCATATGCACTTGAAGTTTCGTAACCTGCAAGACTATGGAGCAAGAGCTGAAAATTTGTGGTTTTAGGCTCGATAGCTCTTTTTCGACCGGCGCAGACCTAATGGGCCAAATGGCTTCCTTCTGTGCTGTAAATTTCTACGATTCTATGATTCAGTTCATTGCTACCCCTGCCACTGGACTCAATATCCACCCCATCCTCCATCAGTGCACTGTGGCTGTGGTGTGTACAATATACAGGGCGCACTGCAGCAACTCTCCATGGTTAGTTTGGCAACTCCGCTCTCCACAGTGACCTCTACCGCCAGGAAGAACAAGAGCAGCAACGTTGTGTAAACACCATCACCTCCATGTTCCACTCCAAGTCACAAATCATCCTGACTGTGACATGTATTGCCGTTCTTTCATCATCGTTGGGTCACTATCCTGAAACTCCCTACCTAACACCATCATGGGAGCACCATCACCAGAAGGACTTCAGCGGTTCAAGGAATAGACCCACCACCACCTTCTCACGTGTAAGATTCGCGAAATTTTCATTAAATAATCACGTAGGAAAGTAGGGTTAATAAAACAGCTTTATTGACCAAAAGAAGCTTATACAGAGAAACCTTTGATAAAAGGGCACACAAAATGGCCGCCAGACCTCGTGACCAGCTTCTGGGACCGTTTGAATTTCTGTTACTGCAAGCCAGACAGGCTTGTGGATTGAGGACATTAAAAGCCCGCGAAAACCAGTTTCGGGAAGCCGAAACTCATGGAACTGAGCATACATATTGATTAGATTATAAGTACAGGACAGATTTGGGTGGCAGGATGAGACCCATCAAGAAATGGGCGGACAATTGAACGAACGCTTTAACCCATTACACTGTACAAAGAGAAGCCATTTAACAGCCATCCAGGGCAATCTCCAGACCGATCAATATACAAACCAAGTTACGGTAACAAAGCAAAGACATTATCGGCCCAGGAAGGCCAGTTCAGCTATCACCGACTCCCGTTATGAAGACAAAACACCCCTGCAGAGAGTTCTGCCCGCCAAAATTATTACAAAGACAGGACTATGATTTGGCGGGAGATAAGAATGTTCCAAAAAGTATAACTGTGGATTGAGTAAAGTCCATCGGAGAGTTAACTTCACGACAGCACTTCGGTTCGGACCTTCGGAACAATTTCGGTTCGGAACGTGTTCGGTGTTCGGCCAGGCAAGGCCCGGCCACGACGAGAAGACGACGAGGGAGGCCCGGGTACTTTTGTCGGGAGATCATCGACGACCCAGGCCGGAGAAGAAGGCACTCAGGTCCCGGAGGATGCACCCAGCTTCTTCAACATCACATCGGTAACGGATTCGTCCGTGTGCATCCAGTTCTTCAAAATCACATCGGAAACGGATCCATCCGTGGCGAGCGCTCACCAAGGCTGGACCGGCTGCCTACATCGCAGGAGAACCAAGAGGAAAACAAGCTGCGCCAGAAGCTTCCAAACCCACGTGACGACGGAAAGCTGTGTCGAAAGGCTGCAAAGCTTTTTTCGCAATTCTTAAAGTGGTGAGCATGATCCCGAGTCCCTCAAATCGAAACTTAGTTAGGTTTAGGGGAGGGGGTTAAGGGTAATTGTAATGTGTTACCCCTTTCACGATGTGCCGTGTGTTCCCCATTTCTATAGAGTTAAGTTTATAGATGTGTGCATGCTTGTAGTTGCTTTAATCTGTGCATATGACATGTATTTTATAATGCTGCAAACTGTTCAATAAAGGCATCCATTTCGTGCTATTCGACCTGGTCTATTGAGTTTTTCTGCACTACAGCTCCCTGCACCTAAGTCCAAGGTCTAGAACCGTAGGGGAGAGTGGGTCGAACCACTCAAGGGTAATTATTGCAAGAAGCCTGGCAGGAGACCAGAGCAAGCAAGAGAAACCCCCTACACACGGCAACTGGGCAATTAAATGTGGCCTTGTCCCCCGTTGTCCAGATACCAAGAACAAATAAAGAAAAGCGGCCATTCACTGGGACTCTGGGGGAAAAATTCAGTTGGTTTGCGCCTCCCGTTAGCGCCTTAAGAGGGCCCTAATGGGGCGCGAAGCAACTAGCGCCCAGGCACGGCGATGTTTGTGCCGCTCACGAAATTAACTGGACATTTTGCGGTGGTGCTAAACACTACCACCACGATCTCCTGCACCGGCAGATTGTGACATCAGTCGAGTGCGCAACGCCCCGGTAGCGCCCCGGACCGGATATTGAGTGGCGCCCCCTGCCTTACCGCCTGCCGCTAGCAACGACAGGTTGAGGGGAGCGTTTTGCAGTCAGGAAGGGACTGGGGAAGAGCTATTTAAAGGCGACCACTTCCTGCCTTTTTTTGTTGGTGACATTTTTGTACCACGCATTCTGAGAGAGAGCGAGACTTCTGGAGAGATTCAACGCTGTGTGGAGGAGTTTTGGGTACTGAGCAGCACTTTGCAGGTTCAATTTGATTTGCCCTTCCTTGTATCGATTTAGAAGAGACTGTGAGGACTGCACTCTGAGCTCTTTCCCTGGGTCCTCTCCATTGTTCTTTCCAGCAGATTTGATGTACAGGTCTCTCCAGGCCGAGATTCAAGGCTGCAATGAACAGGGTGTGGATGGAGAGCAAGATCAACCCTCCCCTTTAAGAACTGGCCGGAGCCAGTCTGTCTGTGTTCCATTGCTGACTGACATCACATGAGCTTCGCCAGCGCTCTGAGGTAGCGCCTCGCTCCTCGGCCTTTGCGCCTTAAGACAGGTGTGTAGCGTCTGATTTAGTGCTCCAATCACCTCCAGGGGCGATAAAAGCCAAATTTGCAGTCGGAGGCAATAATTAACGCCAGGCGCTAAACTTTGCGCACGGCCGATAACTGCGCCCCAAATGGGGCGATACTGAATTTTTCCCCCACTGAGTCTAAAAGCCTATGGGAGTGAAATTGATCTTTGGTGTTAGTGCAACAGGCGATAGCGAATCAGCTGCCTATTTTGCAACCCGGCTGATTTTCTATTCCACCGAAGTCAACAGAAAAAGATTATCAAACGTGGTGTCAAACAGGCATTTTGCACTACCATCAAAGACCAATTTCACCCCCTGTATTTCTAACACGATAATTATACAATGATTTCTCACTTATCTCATGCTGGGGTCCGGGAGTTCCAGTTCACTAATGTGCTCTATTGTTCGTCATTGATGATTCATCTCTTAATCCCTGCTCCAGACCACAGATATACACATTTTAGCCACGTCGACTCCATGCTGCGGGGGATCATTTCCTTTCACTACTACCGTTGAGCAGCAGCTGCTAATCTTATTTGCTCCATCTATGGCTGCCTTTCACCCAAGCAGCAATGTATTTATGCGGCAGTGGCTATATTCTATTTGTATCTGGTAATAGTTTCACCGGCTGCGATAAACAAAAGTCATTTGGGTGAAGGATCTTGCCTGATATCTTTCTGAAAGCTACTGACATCCATTGGCAGTAAAATTGGCTGTAAAGTGCTTTGGAACATCCCGAGGCTGTGAAGGGTGCCACATCAATGCAAGTCCTTCTTTCTTTAAAATAGAGAAGCAAGTCAAAGAATTGCTGGTGTAGGAATTAACGAATTCCTACGAATAACTGAGATCGACACCAGAGAACAATTAAACAGGTCTTTACTCAACGGAGACTGCCTGGGCAGCCCCGTGGTTTGCGACGTGACGTCATTGCGTTTGCCCGCGTTTTCCCGCGCTTTTAAAGGGGCCACGCCCTGTACACGCAAACTCTATGGCCTAGAAATTCATTTGGGCGCGCCAGCAGTTAGCGCCTTAGGGGGAGTAGATCTCGAGCGCTAGGCGCTTATCGCCCAGGCGCAGCGCGATCTGCGCCTCTCCCCAACTTCAGGACACATTTAGCGCCGGCGCAAAGTCTTAGCGCGCGCCCTGCTGCGCGCGCAGATCATGACGTCATTTAATAGTGCAACGCCCTTTGTGCACCCCAAACCGGAACTTCACTCGCGCCGGCCCATTGTGCGCCGGGCGGCCCGAGCGACTGTGAAGTGGAACGGTACACAGGCCAGCCGGGCCGGGGGGGAGCGCTAATTAAAGGGTACTTACCCAGCAGTATAAAGGCCAGCCATTTTGCAGCATTCACTCTTGTGCAACTGTTTTTTGGACAGAGACCAAGGAGGAGAGTTTACTGGTTTGGACCAACACTTGGACAGGTATTTTTGGCTCAGGCCAGAGCTTACCAATTATCTTAGCCTTCATTCAGAGCTCAGTGTTTGCCAGCATATAATGGGGGCTGCATTGGGTGGCAACGCTGAATTTCAGCCTTATGCCAGAAGGGCTTACAGACGCCGTGAGAGAGTGGCAGCCCTGGCTAGACGCAGAGGGGGCAACAGGCGTCGCCAACTGAGGCCTTACCCACGCAGGGTATACCGCCAGCAGACCTCCTATCTGACCATGTCTGCCGCGATGTGTGTTAGGAGGCTGCGATTCCGAAGGGAGGTGGTTGCAGACATCTGCCTGCTGCTTCACAGAGATCTGCAGCCACAGCTGATGCGCAGGACGTCTCTGTCGGTGGCAGTGAAGGTGACGGTGGCTCTCAACTTCTATGCCTCCGGCTCCTTCCAATCCGCTACTGGGGACATCGCTAACATCTCCCAGTTCGCCGTGCATTGCTGCATCCGCCAGGTGACCGAAGCCCTTTTCAGAAGGAGACATCAATTCATCTCCTTCCCCATGACCCTGGACAAGCAGCAGCAGCGTGCAGTGGGGTTTGCAAGAATAGTGGGCTTCCCCATGGTGCAGGGCGCCATTGACTGCATGCATGTGGCTTTGCGGGCACCTCTTGAGCATGCCGAGGATTACCGCAACCGGAAGGGCTACCATTCCCTCAATGTACAGCTGGTGTGTGACCACAGGCAGCGCATCCTAGCTGTCAATGCCCGCTTTCCAGGCAGCAGCCACGATGCCTTTATCCTGCGACAGACAACTGTGGCTGACATGTTCCAGGCACAGCCTCCCCCAAGAGGATGGCCTATCGGGGACAAAGGCTATCCTTTGTGTACCTGGCTCATGACCCCGCTCCGCGCGCCCACGACCCCTGCTGAAGAGGCATACAACGAGAGCCATCAAGCGACGAGGAACCTCATAGAACAAACAATCAGCGTGCTCAAGCAACGGTTCCGCTGTCTCGATCGCTCCGGGGGAGCCCTCCAGTATTCGCAGGATCGAGTCTCCCAATTCGTCGTCATTTGCTGCATGCTGCACAACCTGGCTATCCGCAGGACTCAGGCACTGCCACCTCACGTTGGACCAGCACCTCAGGAGGAGGAGCAGGAGGAGCATGAGGACGACGAGGACGAGGAGTACCAGCCCAGGAGGGACGCACAAGGTCCAAGGGCCGCCCGTCGTCGGCTTATTGAACGTCACTTCTAGGCCCCCTGTCAGGGAATGGCTTGCGCCAATGATAGAACATGATTGCAGCCGCTCCGCAAGCCCTCAGCCGGTTAAGGCAACAAACACTTCAAAGATCAAACATGGACAATGTGAATAAATAAAAAGCTTTATTGTACAAACTCTGGGCCCTTCCCACATGAAAACCAAAAACAGATGAAACCCCCAAAAAACACTCAAACACTTTACTCGCTCCCACAACCTGGGGAGGATTAACAAAATAGGGCAACTAAAATGGCCGTCATTGCCGGCCTTCGTCCAAAACAAACATCACATCATCGGCCTTCAAAAAACTAACATCCAATTCTCGGCCTCAAGAAACAAACACAAATGGCCACACATTCGAATATTTGGCCCGCTAGGGCGATGCCTTGGCCATCTTTGGTTGGCCCCTGCCCGCCCTGCTGCTCCGCCTCAAAGTAAGGCCATTGGCTGCTGCTAGGCTGGGGGCAGGCTCCTGAGGGGCACATGTCGTGACGGCAGATGCCCTTGGGGGTCGGCCTAGTCGAGGTCTGGGCGTCGAGCGGCCGGCTGTTGATTGCTGCAGCTGTGGCTGGCCAGCATCAGTCGCTGCAGCAGCTCCTGGCAGCTCCACTGGGGGAGTGGCAGTGGCGGCTGGAGGAATGGCGGCAAGCTGGCGGATGGCAGGCGCTCGCTGGTCGCCTGAGACACTGGCACTCGCCCGGGCCAGCACTGCAGCATGCGCACCAATCTGCCGAGGGACAGACCGATATGCTGCTGCAGCGCGCCGGGTGCCCTGGCGATGCCTGGCTGACACAGCGAGTGTGGCAGCAGTGAGTGCCCGTGTTGACCTGTCCACTGCCCGCAGCAGAGCAGCCAGTGACTGGACGGCACCACTAATCACCTGGCCAGTCGCTGCAAGATCTGCCCGGTATTCCGCCCGACTGGTGGCCTCTAAGGGCCCGAACTCGGCCACACTCCGAGAGAGGGAATCGATGGACTCAGGCAACCGTGACACTACCGCCATGAGCTCCGTGTGCCGGCGCTCCGAGTCCGCGGACAAGTCTTCGAGGCCTTCCATCTCCTCGGTGAAGAGCATCTCCTGACTGGAGGACGGACTCTCCCTCTGGGGAGAAGGCCGCCGAGCTGGCCGACCCTTCCTGCGTTGCTGGAGGCTGCTGGGCCCAGCAATTGGACTCCCCTCCAACGTATCCCCCCTCTGGGGAGAAGGCCGCCGAGCTTCCACCCCCCTCCCGCCTTTCTGCAGCACGCAGGTCCCAGGAGCTCCCCTCCCCTTCGACACTTCCGCCACGCTGCCCTCCAGGGAAGACGTGTCCCCTACATTGGCCTGGGTGGCCGCGGCTGAGGGTTCCCCTGATGGGCTGCCTTCCTCTTGCTCCTCCTCCTGCTCCTCCTCGGAGGGTCTGTCACTGGCAAGTTGAGGGACCTCCTCGTGACCATCTGAAAGCAGGAAGGCACAAGAGTAGCTTTAGAGTGAGGAGAGGGCGTCAGTGCGGGATGCATGAGTGGTGGCATTCAGCGCATTGGTCGGACAGTGGCAAAGGATGTAGATCTGATGCGCAAGTGGGACGAGAGAGGTGCAAAAGGTGATGTCCTTACCATTGCTTCCCAGAACAGGGTCGGTATCTCCACATGCAACGGGCCCAATCACCCGGCGACCCATGAGGCGCTCCACGCGATGTTGCAGGTCGGTGAGTGGCTGGAAATGGGGTCGTCCTCCCCCGGTCACAGTCCGGCTCCTGCGATTATTCGCCAGCTTGGCCTGCAAGAGAAAGGACGGCCTCTAAGTACAGTGTGTCGCCGTGATCTTGTGTGCACTGCCTCCCATGGTGGAATAGCCTGGCCAGTGTGTCGCCTTGATCTGGTGTGCACTGCCTCCCATGGTGGAATAGCCTGGCCAGTGTGTCGCCATGATCTGCTGTGCACTGCCTCCCATGGTGGAATAGCCTGGCCAGTGTGTCACCATGATCTGCTGTGCACTGCCTCCCATGGTGGAATAGCTTGGCCAGTGTGTTCAGTGCAGAATGTGCAATTGATGCTCATGCCTGTGCCATAGCTGCTGGATGAAGGCTGGCCATTAGAGCTTTCAGGTCCCTTTGCCCATAATGTGGGGTGCACATGCAAGGATGAGGAGGTCATTGGAAAGGGTACTCACCCTGACAATGCGTGTGAGGTCATTTATCTTTTTGCGGCATTGGGCACCGGTCCTGGGGACGTCGCTGTTGGCTGACAGCTTGCTGGCAACATGCCTCCAGGCTCTCCTGTAGACCAGGACCGTCGCCTTCTTGCCATTGTCCGGGTACAAAACATGGCGCCTCTTCTCCACAGCAGCAAGCAGCACACTCAGATCACGCTCTGAGAAGCGCTGCGCACGTTCACGGGCCTTCTCCATGTCTTCAGGCGCTATTTGGGTCCAGCAGCAGTGTTCAGGCCTAGCTGGAGGGCTCCACTATCCAGGGCGTGGCAGCAGACACAGTCGACCCTTTCCCCTTAAGAGCTGGCCGGCGCTAGGGTGTCTGCTGTCAGTCACGAGATGGCCGCACCTGCGCTGCGCCTGGCCTAGGCGCTATCGATCACCACCTCCGGCTTAGCGCCCAAAGAGAGGCGTCCAACAGCAGTTTTAGCGCTCGCCCGAACTATTAGGGCGAAGCTAATGAATATCGGAGAAGTGGCCTAGATTTGGAGGCGGACGCTAACTTTAGCGGACGCCCCACTTTAGCGCCCCAAAAGTGGCGTCAATGAATTTCTAGGCCTATATACAAAACACAGTAATGCCTAACACAATGGTACTGGTTTAGGCTGGTGTTAGAACATCGTTAAAGGGAATTATATACAGTTAGCCAGAGTCATTCAGTGGTTCTGCCACACTGGAAACATTTAGGAGGCAGGTGCCATGTGCAGAATGATCACCGGTTATAAGAGTGCATCCTTCTACTGTCAATAAGAAAATCATGTCCCAGGTTTGAGCTTGGTGGGTGAAAATTGATGTCCAGCATATCAATTTTTAAAAAATTCCTTCCTGGGATCTGGGCGTCGCTGGTAAGTCCATCATTTATTGCCCATCCCTAGTTGCCCTTGAGAAAGTGGTGGTGAGCTGCCTTCTTGAACCGCTGCAGTCCGTGTGGTGAAGGTGCTCCCACAGTGCTGTTAGGGAGGGAGTTCCAGGATTTCGACCCAGCGACGATGAAGGAACGGTCGATTTCCTTCCAAGTCAGGATGGTGTGTGTGTCTTGGAGGGGAACTTGGAGGTGATGGTGTGTTCCCATGCGCCTGCTGCCCTTCTCCTTCAAGGTAGTAGAGGCCATGGGTTTGGAGGGTGCTGTCGAGGTGCAGTGAGCCTCGGATGATGTCCCATGTGATCATGGCGAGCTAACTTCCTAGGTGAGGACTCCACTCATAATCAAGAAAAAATAGTGATGTCACAGATACAAGCGATCATTAGCCTCTAACACAGCAGAGTACAAATATACAGAAGAAAAAAAATCAAAATTTTCTAACGTATGAATACTCAGTTTCGAATGATGCCATTTAAAATAAAGTAGAATGCCATTACAATTGACTCTTCAGGCAAAACAACACCAAAGTGTTGGTATAGATCAGTTAGTAGCACTCTTGCCTCTGAGTTAGAAAGTTGCGGATTCAAGCCCTACTCTTAGATTTAAGCATAGAACACAGGCTAATACTTCAATGCAGTACTGCATGGTCAGAGATTTCATTGTTGGGATCAGATGTTAAACTGATGCTCTGTCTGCTGTCCCAGTAGTTAATGTGGATGTTTAAGATGCCATGGCAATATTTGAAAAGAGCAGGGCATTCCCCCTGTTTTATGGTCAACATAACTCCCTCAACCAACACCGCCAAAAATAAAAATATCTCATTTTCTATTTTTAAGATCTTGACTGTTAATATGGCTGGAGTGTTTGCCTAGTTAACATTTAATGCACTTGTATTATGAAGCAGTTAAGATATTTCTAAGATGTGCTGTATAAATGCAAATCTTCCTTTCTTTCATTGCAAATAAATGATGAATTCTGTACTATTATGATAAATCCATGTAGTGAAACAAGAACTCGAAGAGGCGATATCTTAGAATTAGCACGAGTACTTTATTAACAACTGTGTAGCAAACAAAACAGGCCTGCATCCTGCATCCTGGCATTCCATCTTTGCTCACCTTGACAGGAAGCAACCCCCTGACCTTAACCAGTGGCAGCACTGGCTACAGCACCACCTGGTGGATAACCTTAATCATAACATCCCAGATTACTATAACTATTCACTGCTATGTAAAGAGCAAAGTGGAGCACAATATCTGAATGTATAGGATATTGTGTAAAGAATGGACTACACATATCTTGTTGAACAGTATTTGCAAGCGAGTTAGTGCTGAAAAATCTTCACAAATGATTCAGGCTAAGAGAATAAAAGTTACCCTAATTATGGGAAAAAAGAAAATAAGGAGGCATCATCCAAGATTTTTTTTAAATCAGGAAGGAAACTAGAGAAGTGGGAGAAAAGTTTTTCATGCCATACAGTAAAAAGAATCAGAAGACTCGAGGATAAGCTCATGATATTTTGAGTTAAACATAATTTAAGGAGTCACAGCGTTACATTTAGAATTAACCGCTGCAAGATGGCCAAGTGAGCAGCGAAATAATGGGTAGGTTCCTATTAAGCAGGGATAGAGGTATCGGAACCTGGCACCAAAGCAAGATGGATATTTTGGGTAGGTTCTCTATATGGGTGTGAACAAGCTAAATGACCTGATTGGCCTCTCACTCCTTCCTGGTTCCTTATTTATGACTGGCACAGTGAGCTCTATAGTAACCTCCATAGGTGAGGAGAAGTGAACGAGCTAGACACTGAGAACAAAGAATAAAATAATTTCTGACTGTGTTAATTCTCTCCCTTTGTGATTAAGACCAAGCCTCACATTGTATCTGCTGCACTGTTAAAACACTTCAGTGAGCTTTCTGCTAAACTGATCCACTCTGTTACCTGAAACATATCCATACATAGCCTGATGGGACAAACTGCCTGTGGCTGTTGAAATGTTCCACGTACAGATAATGATGATTCTGAAGAACTTTCAATGTGTCTAAAAGAGTAGTTTTTTTTTAATGGATTAAAGTAGCGCACTTTAGTAAGAATGCCATCTCAGTAATTAAACCCAGACCTCGGGGTATTGCAGAATGTGATTGCTCTCCACTCAAAATGAAACAGTTTCACACGACATTGCTGAGCTCACCATAGCTCCATCTCCTTAATTAGGCAGAAACAACAAACTGAGAGACCAATCAAAGCATCAAAAACACTTCCGCTTATTTACATTTAATTTACAAGTATACAATTTACAAGTGCGAGTTGAAGATTTTCAAACCTCAGAAAACAATGTCATTTTCATTTTTCAATCAGAAGCATAAAGAAGCATTAATTGAGAAAAGAGAGGGTGGTAGTGAACCAATTCTAGAGTACAGAGAGGATTTCACATTGAAGCCAGGGCTATGTGCACCCTATTATAAAGATGCACTGTATTAATACAGTGTCTGAATCTACAGCCTCCATATTAAAACAGAATCCTTAATTTTACATTTTAAATTGATTTATTAAATGCATACTTCTCAAGGTTCGAAATCTAATAGGGCCCTGATTAAAACGCAAAGTTCAAAGTGCCTTACAATTCATTTGCTAAAAGGAGATCTGAAATAGAGGTGTTTAAAATCATGAGGAGTTTAGATAGAGTAAATAAAGAGAAACTGTTTCCAATGGCTGAAGGGTCGATAACCAGAGGGCACAGATTTAAGGTGATTGGTAAAAGAACCAGAGGCGACATGGGGAAAAACTTTTTTACGCAATGAGTGGTTAGGATTTGGAATGTGCTGCCTGATAGGGCGGTGGATCCAGATTCAACAGTAGCCTTCAAAAGGGAATTGGATAAATACTTGAAGGAGCTATGAGGAAAGAGCGGGGGAGTGGGACTAACTGGATTGCTCTTCGAAAGTGCCAGCGCAGACTCGATGGGCAGAATGGCCTCCTTCTGTGCTGTACTATTCTGTAATTCTATGATCCCTTCGTTTTGAATGAAATACTCCAGTACCGCCAATGCATATCACAGCTTGTTGAACAGGTTGAGAATCTTAAGTCAGCCAATGATTAAATAAAAGCCCCAGCAGGTCTTAACGACAGCTAATGATGGGCTAAAGCTTTTGGTTTGTCTAAGGTATAATAAAGCCTTGAGATTGCAATTTTTAGAAAGGGTATTTATTTCTTATGAACAATATGCTGCCTTGAAAATTCAAGACCTGAAAGGGATGCTAACTCAGATCTCATTTGGTCCAGATTAATTGTATCAGCTCCTTTGGTGTCTCAATTATTATCCGCGCTGATGTAAGGGGTCGTTTTAACGAGCTTGTGGTGTGCGAGATCGGTTTTTGATTTCACACTGCTCGTGAGCGGTTCCGAAGCGCTCCCCCCTCACCGGTTCTAGACACTGGGCTTATTGCCAGACCACCTTGATGTGTTGGCCCAACTTGTGACTCGGAAGACAAATGGATCAGGTGAGACAAGGTAAGTTTTAAATCAAAGGTATCTTTATTTTTAAGGAGAATAAAACATAGAGAATGAAGAAACAATGCAGACAAAAATCATGAACACGCCTCTCAATGGGAACTAAAACTTAACACACAAGAGTTACTTTGACTATCATAATACATCAATTCTAGATCAGCGATATAATAAAACGGGGGTGGAGAAAGCGCACGGCACAACGAAGGATGAATAACACTCCCGAATTACAAAGCCCTTAATATTAAAAACCCTCCCGTCTCTACAGTATACCTCAACTAGATCAGCTAGGTGGAGTTGGGCCTCTATGCTCACCAGGGTTTTTAAAACTGTCCTTGACCTTGGTGCTCCTGTATCATCCGTGATCTCCAATCTTCCTTATGGGACTGGCTCCTGAACCTGCTCTCCTGCTCGAACTTGTAGGCCCTCCGTGCTCCTCGAACCGTAATCGAACCTCTCCACTCACTCTGCCTTTGACCTCGTGTCTGTCTGAAACTGTGTGTTGTTTTTTTAATGTCTCTTTTCCCCCAACAGTTATACTGTTTTCTTGCCCTTATCTTGGCGCCAAATCAGGGGTTTTCTTTTGTTAAAGTAATGGGCGGGCTGCTTTGACAAAAGCGGGTACTTTATTTTAATGTCTTGTAAATGAAACTAATGGGATCTGTCCTGTGTCCCTCTGAGTTTGGTACAGATAATAGGTTTTGTCTGTGCTCTGCGATTTCAGAGATGGGTTTGCGTTTTGCTAGCAATTAACGCACGTTGAGGTGTAAATACTTTTGTTTTGACTTCGTTACTACTGTAACCATTTTACCATATCAATTGCAGTCAGTTCTGGAATCTTCTAATCGGTGTTGACTCAGGTTTCTTTAAGATACTGCAGTGGTATGTCCTTCTGAAATGAGTCATGTGATCTGCCAACTCCATCTTGTGTTCATAAAATGTGGCCATTTCAGGGGTTTCACAATGTAGACTGTATTTTCCTGGATTTTTGCGAATCCTACACTGACAAGTGTGGAACTGCTGCATACAGACCAGAAACATTCTAGGTTCATTCTCTAGACTGTGCTGAGTTAACCGGGCAGGAGGTTCTACATTTGGCTCCAGTGACTTTGGACTCTGGAGAAACAAAAAAAAAACCAGCCCGGGACACTAGGGGGTAAATTTTAACTTGCTGAAGTCGGCATTGACAAGGCGGTAACTACTTGAAGGGAAAGATTTTACAGGGCTATGGGCAAAGAACAGAGGAGCGGGTATATTTGGATAGTTCTTTCAAAGAACGATGGGCTGAATGTCCTCCTTCTGTGCTGCATCATTTGTAAGCTGCTATACGCGTAATAAAACCGCTGCTACCGTGTGGAGATCGAAATTGCAAACGGATTGTGAGACGACAACGTACGGATTCAAAATGGAGGAAGTCGGTGTGTTCCTTTGTTTGTGAGGATTCAAAATGGAGGAGGTCGGCATATGGTCCTTTTGTTTGGAAGACCACATGGACATGAAGGGGGAACACAGGGTGAAAAGGAAGTCCCCCCCCACACACACACACACATCACAGTAACATGGGCGTATCATGCAGAAGGAGAACCAATCAGGGAAGGTTGGGAGTGAAACTGACTTATCAGAGGGAGGCAGAGAAAGATATACGAGGGGGCCCATGCCGGAGGGCACTATAAAGAAAAGACACAGAAGCACAAAAATTCAGAAGAACAAAAGAAGCTGTTTGACTGCCAGTCGACTCTTGGAGCTTACAACCAACTCGGATTGATCACCCGAGAAGGAGTGTATGTATTAAAGTCAGACATAGGGCATATATATTGCTGAGGTATTTTTATATACGCATGATTTAGTAAACTGACTTAATAACATGTAGGGCATGTCTATTGCCGGAGGTACTTTTATGTACGATGTCTTTCAACATTATTGGTGTACTGCTCGAATAGTTGTTGGGATTTTGAATCTGTCTTAGGAACAATAAAAGGTGAAAGACAGAGCCGGTGTGTCTGGTGTAATTTCTCACAAGTCTCAAGTCTGAACTCTGTAACCTGTTGGACAGGGCGAGGGGTAATTCTGCACGTCCCACACATTCTATGATTCTACGAGTCAGGCGAGGTATTGGATTGCTACTGATGCCTGTGGAACTGGGAACACCAGAATGAGTCAATGCCCTTCAGAGCAAAGGTGCAGGATTTACATCAGGCCTACTGTCAATACAGACAGGACACAATCAGGCTTCCCCAAGGTCTTGGCTGCAAGCTAAACTTATAATAAACAGAATGTAAAGAGAATCATTCCTGAAATCTGCCTGAACAATTTCAGGGACCTCTGAAGCCAACAACCCTAAAATAAAGAAAAGTTAGCGTAACAAATGCCATATTCTGAAACATAAAATGAAGCTATGGTTTTGAAAGAAATCATTGAGAAGAATGTTTGAAGGAAAAATACTATTAATACATTTAGACAGAAATAATATTTAAACGTCTTCATACTTTGTTCCCATTTTATGACAGATTTTTGCTTTTCCTCCAGTGCATATTAAAAGAATTTAGGGAAGAGATAGCAGAGACACTATTACATATATATAAAAAGGAAATAGTGCCAGAGGACTGGTGGGCAGCTAATGTGATTCCTATATAAAAAAAGGGAGATAGAACAAGCCCAGGGAACTATAGCTTATTGTCAGTTGTAGGAAAGATAAAGGATATTAATAAACTTGCTGAATGGGTGTGTATTTGGCAAATGATATTCAATATAGATAAGCACGAGATAATGGGCCAGAAATTAGGATCGGGTGCTTGCCGCGCGTGCAAGCCCCCCGATGTGCACTCACCCGGCGCGCCGACGTCTGAAGCCTGGGCCTGCTTGGAATTCATGTCACTGGCCCGGTTCAGATGTCGGCGCGATGTGCTTGCCTGATCGAGCGGCGTAGTTAGTGCGATGTGCCGGCTGGGATCAAGTGAGCACTCTGCAGCCAATCAGGGGAGGGGAAACTTCATTCATGAGTTTGATAGTAAAGACTGTCAAACTCATGAAAAGTACGGGCGCCCAAAAGACTAGTTTAACTTTAAATAAAATTTAAAAAAACATCCCAATAATTAAATAAACTATAAATAACTTTAAAAAACAATTTTAAACAATTAATAACATTTTTGAAAAAAATAATTTTTTAAGAAATCGGGTCTAAAAATAAACTTACCTTACTGTAAAGTCCTTAAAAACAATGAAGCTGTGGAAAAAATGTAATAATTTTAAATAATAGACCACTTACCTTCAAGAATCCACTCCTTACGCCTCCTTTTTATATGTGTAAAAAGTTCAGGCCCTTGCACACGGGCAAACCTGTCAAAAAGAAGGAAGTTCAACGCGTGCGCGCAGAGTCCTGCGCGCACGCGTTGGACCTCTGAACCCCTTGGAGGAAATGCCGGTTTCCCGCGCATGCGCTGTGCATGCTAAAATCCGGCACTTCCAACGGGCCCACGCGTGAATACCCCGTCCGTACTCACGCGTTGGGACCGGAATTACTGGCCTAATTACATTTTGGTAGGAAGCATGAGGAGGCCACATACTGCTTGGAAAAGAATATCTAAATTGGATGGGAGAATGGAGGGATCTGGGGGTACAAATACACAGATCGCTAAAAGAAGTGACACAGGTTTATACGGCCTTAAAAAAAAAAGCAAATAAAGCGCTGGGTTTCATTTCTAGAGGGATAGAATTGAAAAGCAGAGAAGTTATGTCAACTTGTATAGAACCTTGGTTAGACCACACTTGGGGTACTGTGCACAGATCTGGTCTCCATATTATAGAAAGGATATAGAGGCACTGGAGAAGGTGCAAAAAAGATTTACTAGAATGATACCAGAACTGAGAGGTTATACTTAGCAGGAAAGATTGAACAGGCTGGGGCTCTTTTCTCTAGAAAAGAGAAGACTGATGGGTGACCTGATAGAGGTCTTCAAGATTGTGAAAGGGTTCGATAGGGTAGATGTAGAGAAGATGATTCCACTTGCAGGCGAGGCCAGAACGAGGGACCATCAATATACGATAAATCCAAAAATCCAATCGGAAATTCAGAAGAAACTTCTTTACCCAGAGAGTGGTGAGAATGTGGAACTCACTACTACAGGGAGTGGTTGAAGTGAATAGTATAGATGCATTCAAGGGGAGGCTAGACAAACACATGAGGGAGAAAGGTATAGAAGGATATGTGGATGGGGTGAGATGAAGAAGGGTGAGAGGAGGCTCATGTGGAGCATAAACACCGGCATGGACCTGTTGGGCCAAATGGCCTGATTCTGAGCTGTAAATACGTTGTAATAACTTTCACCAACTTTTGGTATGCATTAACCACTGTTGCCATGCGATATTTGGCATCATAGAGGATTATAATATCTCCCGTGATGTTTTGTACTCAACTGTATCAGTTTAAGCAGTTATAATTTGTTCGACAGACCAAGTTCAGCACCAAATTGTGAAAATATCATTGATTTCAATAGGGGAAAAAAAAGGAAAGACTTGCATTTCTATAGCGCCTTTCACGACCAACGGATGTCTCAAAGCGCTTTAAAGCCAATGAAGTACTTTTGGAGTGTAGTCACTGTTATAATGTGGGAAATGCGGCAGCCAATTTGCGCACAGCAAGCTCCCACAAACAGCAATGTGATAATGACCAGATAATCTGTTTTTGTTATGTTGATTGAGGGATAAATATTGGCCAGGGGCACTGGGGATAACTCTCCTGCTCTTCTTCGAAATAGTGCCCATGGGATCTTTTACATCCACCTGAGAGAGCAGACGGGGCCTCGGTTTAATGTCTCATCCGAAAGACGGCACCTCCGACGGTGCAGCACTTGTTAGGGAGCAATAGTTACATCACAGATACATGGCTGATTAAATTATCTGCGCCTGGCTGCGTTGTCAATGACAAGGAGAATCCATAAGATTGGAACTCTCTGCTACCAGCAGTGGGGCAGGTGCGTGTACAGGAGAAATGGGTGACTGTTAAAAACACTGCAGAGTGGATTAATTAGCAATGCTTTACTTATTCCTGGCTGGGGTTGAATAACTAAAACTTATTTGCCAACCAGTGTAAGCGTTTCTGAAGATGATTATTTAATGCAATGAAGGAACGTAAGTGTCAGTTGCCTGCCAAGAATTCACTTTAGGAATCGTGATGTGGCTTTGAAATTTCACATCAGCAAAATAGGTGATAATTCTATTCATGGTGATGTAACTAAATTTAGGAAATGTCTTGTTTTTTAATACACCACAACCAATATTAACTTGATGGAATATGATTAATCGCAAGGCTGCTTACATTACTGTTTGAGCGACTTCAATATAAAATCATTTCAATGTTTTCTTATCTGTATGGGGTGAATTATCAGGCCACCCGGTTGGTGGAAATGGAGACGCTGGTGCTTAAAATGGTGGACAATGACCTGCTGCCCCATTGCCACTGTTACTGTGGCCGTGGCAACGCTCCCCTGCTCCTACCAATGGGCAGGCCGAAAGACCCTGCATCAGGAGGTAGGCCCATTTAAAATGCAAATCACTGCTCCTACAATGTGCCCAATTGCCATTTTTGGACTGAACTGGGCGGAGCGGGATCAGCTAAGGCAGGTCTAAGAGGATCACAGACTCAAATTCCTTTTTTGTTTATATGGAGTGGGCGAGGAGTAGGAGTAGCCCTCCGAAGCGCCACAAGAACCTAGTCTGGGCCGCTACCGCTTTGGCTGCCCAACCCCCGCCCCCTCCTAATAAGGGGGTCCCTCCCACCATGAACTTCTGGCGCAGAGGCAGTCGGGGCCACCCAATATTACAGCTGGCAGTGGTGCTGCCCAGCGGGTGCCCAATCTCCAACCTCAGCTCGACGTCCCGATCCTAACAAGGCCCGGCCCTCAAAAGTTAGGAAGCAGTTAGGAAGGCAAATGGTATGTTGGCCTTCATTGCAAGAGGATTTGAGTACAGGAGCAATGATGTCTTACTACACTTGTACAGGGCCTTGGTGAGACCACACCTGGAGTACTGTGTGCAGTTTTGGTCTCCTTACCTAAGAAAGGATATACTTGCCATAGAGGGAGTGCAGCGAAGGTTCACCAGACTGATTCCTGGGATGGCAGGACTGTCGTATGAGGAGAGATTGGGTCGACTAGGCCTGTATTCACTAGAGTTTAGAAGCATGAGAGGGGATCTCATTGAAACGTATAAAATTCTGACAGGGCTAGACAGACTGGATGCAGGGAGGATGTTTCCCCTGGCTGGGGGGGTCTAGAATGAGGGGTCACAGTCTCAGGATATGGGGTAGGACATTTAGGACTGAGATGAGGAGAAATTTCTTCACTCAGAGGGTGGTGAACCTATGGAATTCTCTACCACAAAAGGCTGTGGAGGCCAAGTCACTGAATATATTTAAGAAGGAGATGGATAGATTTCTAGACACAAAAGGCATCAAGGGGTATGGGGAGAGAGCAGGAATATGGTATTGAGATAGAGAATCAGCCATGACCGTGTTGAATGGCGGAGCAGGCTCGAAGGGCCGAATGGCCGACCCCTGCTCCTATTTTTCTATGTTTCTATGTTTATTTGGCCCGCCAGGGCTGTCAGGTGATTCTGGACAAGCAGCTGTTCAGCAGGGCAATCCAACCCCATTGTAGTTTGATTCTTGTACAAAAATCATTCTTTTCTTAATGAATGAAAACTTGACATTTTGAAACATTTTAATTGAAGCTAGAATGCCGACAATACACTTTAGGGTATTGTACAAATACAGCAGATTACAAAAGGCTAAAATCAGAGTGGATCATTAATTTAAATCTGATAATGCATCAATCAATTCAAAGGATTTGAGAACGCAACATCACTGTGAAGTACTGGAATGAAGTAATGACTCTCGACAGTCTTGGTGCAACAGCTGTAATGATAATCAATAATAAGGTGAGGAAATTACATCCAGTGCAATCACATCCAAAATTTTGATCAGCAATATCAGAATTATTTCATAATTAACTGATCATAGGTTTTGGATAATGGTCATTGACATGAATCTTATCATTCATGTGAAAATGACTTATGAAATGATACTGGACGGCCTGCTGGTGGCGCTGTCCCGGGAGAGTATAAATACTCGGGCATGGGCCCAGCTTGCTCAGGACATTCTTTAACAGGAACTAGTGAAGGACACAACTAGATCTCCATGTTGTAAAACAGTTGATTAAAGCCTTGTTTAATACTCAGACCAAGTGCCTAGTAGTTTTCTTACGTCAGTCATGTTGCACTTTTTACAATGGTGTTTCATGAAGGAGCCAACTTAGCATTAATTCATTTACTTACAATATTATCATTGTATTCTAGTTGGCATTTTTCATGGATAAAAGCAACTAAATGTCAGCTGTGGCTCAGTTGGTAGCACAGGGACTTGAGCACATAGAGCTGGGCTGACACTACAGTGCAGTGCTGAGGGAGCGCTGCACTGTCGGAGGTGCCGTCTTTCGGATGAGACATTAAACCGAGGCCCCGTCTGCTCTCTCAAGTGGACGTAAAAGATTCCGTGGCACTATTTCGAAGAAAAGGAGGGGCGTTATCCCCTGTGTCCTGGCCAATATTTATCCCTCAATCAACATAACAAAAACAGACTATCTAGTCATTATTACATTGCTGTTTGTGGGACATTGCTGTGCGCAAATTGGCTGCCACATTTCTTACATTACAACAGTGACTCCACTTCAAAAGTACTTCATTGTCTGTAAAGCGCTTTGAGACGTCCGGTGGTCGTGAAAGGCACTATATAAATGCAAATCCTTCTTTCTTTAAATAATCCAGTTACTGGTGTTCTGTTAAACTATATTACAGGTTGCACACTCTCATAACAATGTTCTTGCTTACCTCTCTATGACAGCTGCCTGTAGCCACAGGGCTTTTTTGCTATTTGGCTCATTTTGCACTTGTGTATTTGACATAATAATGCACTTATTACCTGTCATAAATGCTGATGTGCTTGATATCATTTGATGTTAAAACTCTTAAGTACAAGTGAGTATCTTCACTCACGCGGCATTCATCTGACTCTCGGATTGTTCAACTACATTCGAGAGGGTTCTTGCATCACGAATTTGGAATTGTTGGTTATTCATTTTCATTTTCCCCACTGACATCGCACATTCACCAAATTAACCCTTTAAGGCCTAGAAATTCATCTCGGCGATGGCACAAAACAGGCGGTATTGGATCAGATCGGCCGCCCGTGATACGCAGCGTCTGACATTCAGTTGCATTGCAGTCAATCGCCCGAGACGAATTTCTGGGCCTAAGACTTTTTCATCTTTCAAAATGTGTTTCACTTTTCTCACTTATAAAACTACTTCCCATCAATCTCTCTGGTTTAAATGTTAGAAAACCACATTACTCAAATGCATGAAGTCAAAGAACATATTTGAAAGACACATTGTCATGAACAAAAGCAGTTAGACAACCATCTCCCCTATCCCCCTACTTGTTTCTGTGTAGACTATGGCAGAGGATTTCCTCTATGCCCCACTTGTAACGTAAACCTATTCATTAAAAATAAATGGATTTATGATTTTGGAATCGGATAGACCTTTGTGGGAGTGGGCGATTGATTAACTTCTGGGACTAGCCAATGAATTCCAGAGTCTTTTCCAATCCTGTCTTTTCCTATATATCGAGTAGAGAATTACAGAATCATTGAACTTTACAGCACAGAAGGAGGTCGTTCAGCTTACAATGTCTGTCGGTTCTCTGACAGAACTGTACCTTTCGTCCAATTCTCCTACCTTTTCACCATGCCCTTTTACATTTTCCTTTTTGAAATATTTATTTACTGCCCTTTCCTACACCATTATAGATTCTGCTTCCGCCATCCTTTAAAGTAGACAATTCCATGACCTAACAAACTCCTACCAACTTTCCCATTGTTCTTTTGGAGATGATCTTACATTTACGCTCCCCAGCTATGGATTTATCCAAGGTGTGGAAATCATTTTTCATTATTTACCTCATCAACAACCCTCATGGTTTTAGACACCTCCCATCTCTACTCGTAACTACATCATGCCGATCTAGTTACCAGGTGAGTAAATTCCATTCGCACAATCTCCATTAACTTGACATCTTTCCAAAAGTAGGTCTTAAAAAATGGACACAATGGAGGAGAGCTTGAAATGGGGGCAAAAAGGACCAAATTCTCAGAGCTATGTCCTACGGCCCAAGGATGCCTGACCCCCATATCAGGTCGGCCGATTTTTCAGGCGTCCCCGGTAGCCACCTAAAACAAGCGTTCGGCTCCTTACATTTGCTAATGGGGGGGGGCCTAACACCAGATTTAGGGCCCATTACAAAAAAGTGTCTGCCCCTGAGCAAGTGCTGAGACTGCTCTGCTCAGGATTACTTGGTCTACCCAAGGCCTGACCAGCGGTCCTAAAAGGGTCCAAAAAGGTAAGCTTTTTTTAATATACTTACCGTAACGTGGAGTTGGGAGCTGTAGAAGTGCACTTCCCAGCTCTTCAGCACTATTGTGGGAGGCTACTTGTTAAGTCTGTGTGTCCCAGTTATGCTTATTATAAATCACTGGACACAGACCACAAGAATAACTTTAACAGGTCTTTACTATTCGGAGGTCAGGGCTGAACTGCCCAGCAAATCCCTACTCAACGTTTATATACCGGTGTGGTCACCACCGGTATTACAGTATACAGCAGCCAAGAGAAAGTGGTACATCTCTTAAGGTAGTTCTCTTAAGGTGGAACAGGTTACATACACCACAATCCTCCCTTTTTAGCTTAACAGTTATATCCCCATTTAACATAACATAATAACATTATAGATATATATATATACAACTTCATGCAAAACAGTTCAAAGATTCAGTCTCTGAGGAGGCCTCCTGATTCGAGTTGGATAATGCCTTTCAGGGGTCTCTGATTCTCGTTGCTGGGGTGACTCATCTAGTTGATCTCTTATGGATTGGACATCATCATCAGGTACATTCACTTCTGAGGTAGATGCTTCAGGTTCACTAACTTCTTCCACGGTTGTCTCTGCCGTAACCCTGGGTTCGACCCTTGTTCTCGATTCTACCAGTTGGTCAGCATGACGCCGTACTACATTTTCACCCATATCTACCGTGTACATCAGGGGTCCTTGTCTGGCCCGAATTGTTCCAGATTGCCATTTCTCATTTTTATAGTCCCGGGCTAACACTGGTTGTCCTATTTCGAAACTCCGAGTGGTCTTGTTATTTATATGCTGGAACTGTTTGTTTTCAACTTCCCTCCGCACATTTGGTTTTAACAAGTCCAACCTGGACCGCAACCTCCTGTTATAGAACATCATGGCAGGACTTTGGTTTGTCACTGCATGAGTGGCGTTTCGATATGCCAGTAGGAATTTGTCCACCTTGTGTTGCAGTGGAATCTGATCTTCGCTCATGGCCTTTATTGCTTTTTTGAACGTTTGTGCAAATCTCTCGGCCAACCCGTTTGTAGCCGGATGATATGGGGCAGAGGTATAATGTTTCACCCCATTCTTCTTCATGAATTTCTGGAATTCTTCTGACACGAACTGCGGTCCGTTGTCTGAACATATTTGTTCTGGCAATCCATTTCTTGCAAATATCGTTCTTAGCACCGTGATCGTCTTTTCCGAGGTAGTGGTAGTCATCTTAATCACTTCTGGCCATTTAGAATGTGCGTCCACCGCAATTAAAAACATGGAGTCCATGAATGGACCAGCAAAGTCAATATGTACACGTTGCCATGGGGTTGAAGGCCATTCCCATGGATGCAGCAGTGCAATCGGAGGTGCATTTTGCACTTTTTGGCACCCTGAGCAGCTTTTCGTCAGATCCTCTATCTGTTGGTCGATACCCGGCCACCACACATAAGCCCTAGCAAGGCTTTTCATCTTGACTCCCCCCAGATGACCTTCATGCAGTTCCTTTAGAACTCTCTCTCTTAACTTAGGAGGAATAATCACCCTTGTTCCATACATCAATGTTCCTTGGCAGACGGACAGCTGTTCTCGTCTTGCTGAGAATGCCGGTAACAGTGGATCACCATGTGCTGGCCATCCCTTCACTGTCACTTCGTAGACCCGGGACAGTGTCGGGTCGTTCCTAGTCTCCCTTTCAATACTTGCATTGGTGACTGGTAAACATTCGATGATGGTCGAGTGAAATAACTCAACAAGGTCAACCGTCGGTGCCTCCTCCTCTGCAGGTAGTGGCAGGCGCGACAGCCCATCAGCATTACCATGCTGCTTTGTACCTTTGAATTCAATCTGATATTGATGTGCCCCTAGGAAAAGGGACCATCTCTGGAGTCTCTGTGCTGTCATCACCGAAACACCCTTCTTAGGGTTAAAAATGGATACCAACGGCTGGTGGTCTGTCAGAAGCGTAAACTTTTGGCCCTGCAGGTAATGATTAAACTTCTTTACTCCCCACACAAGGCTGAGAGCCTCCCTATCTATCTGAGCATAGTTGCGCTCAGCGGAGGTCAATCATCTGGATGCGAACGCAACTGGCTTCTCCAGGCCATTTGGCAACTTGTGTGAGAGTACTGCCCCAATACCATATGGAGAAGCATCACAAGCCAAACGAATAGGCAGCGTTGGGTTGAAGTGAGCCAACACTTCCTCTGAGGTGATCAATGCCTTGCTTTTGCGAAAGGCCCTCTTACAGTCCTCGCTCCACTTCCATGGTACTCACTTCTGCAAAAGAGCGTTCAGCGGGCGCAGCACCGTGGATAAATTTGGCAGAAACTTATGGTAATAGTTAATCAACCCTAGGAACGACCTCAACTGGGATACATTATCCGGAGCGGGAGCCTTCACAACAGCTTCGATTTTGTCAGGAGACTTATGAAGCCCCTCCTGGTCAATGACATGACCACAGTACGAGATCCACTTCTGAAAGAACTCACATTTCTGGCGATTAACTCGAAGTCCATATTCTTTCAATCTGGTGAGCACCAGTTCCAAATTTGCAAGGTGTTCCTCGTCATCATCTCCTGTAATCAGAATATCGTCCAGGTAACATTGTGTGCCTGGAATTCCCTGTAATACCTGCTCCATGGCCCTCTGCCAAATTGCTGGAGCCGATGCCACTCCAAAAACCAGTCTATTATACCGGTACAAGCCTCTATGCGTGTTGATCGTGAGATACTGGCGTGACTCTTCCTCAACTTCCATCTGTAAGTACGCCTGCGCCAGGTCTATCTTGGTGAAGTGTTTTCCGCCAGACAACGAAGCGAAGATATCCTCAATCCGCGGAAGCGGATACTGCACCGTGTGAAGCACCGGATTAACAGTGATCTTGAAATCTCCACAGATGCGAACCTTCCCCGGTTCCCCCGGCTTGTTGCTCAATGAACGCTTCCTGACGGGGACAATGGGCGTGGCCCACTCACTCCAGTCTACCTTAGACAGTACTCCTGAACGTTCTAGCCCTTCCAGCTCAGCTTCCACAGCAGGTCGTATCACATAAGGTCTGGCTTTGAAAAATTTCGGGTTTGCATGTTCTTCAACCTTGATGTTTGCCGTAATTCCTCTCAGTGTTCCCAGTCCCTGTTGGAACACCTCTTTAGCATCGTCCAATATTCTGGACAATCGTTTAGGTTTGACATCTTTTTTACCGGAATCTACCGTTAGTGCTTTTAAGGAATGCCAGTCCATATTTATTTTCCTAATCCACTCCCGTCCCAGTAGTGGTGGACCTCCCTCAGGTAGCACATATAAGTCCATTCCTCGGCTTTCTTTGCCCTTGTGGACCACCTTTACTTCTATCTTCCCGATGGGGTATACTCTTTGCACCGTGTATGTTTTCAATACAATCTCCGTATCCCGTAGGGGAATATGTGGGAATAACCTTTTGTAATCTTGCTTATTCATGACCGTCAATGCTGATCCAGTGTCCAATTCCATCTTCACTTGGACTCCTGCTATCTGAAGTGTGACCCAGATTGTTTGGAGGTCTGCTTCATTACCAACATTGTGTACTTTTAGACTACCCAGTTCATTACTGCTGGAGTCTGAATTTGACTTCTGTTCGTTCGAACTGTTCTCTGTCACCTTGTGTACCTTTCTGTACTTTTCCTGCGGTGACTTTTTGTTGCTGGTCTTCTTTCCTGACCGGCATACTTTAGCTATGTGACCAAGCCTGTCACATTTTCTGCATTCCTGATTTTTGAACCAGCACTGGTTCTGATCGTGTGTTGTCTTTCCACAACGATAACATTTTACTGTATCCAAGACCATTTGATTGGTGCTGAGTTCCGGTGACCGTAGCTGCATTTCCGCAGTGCCTCTCGCTGCGGCTTCGTGCGATGCTGCAATAGTGACAGCTTTATCAAGCGTAAGATCATTCTCCTCAAGCAGTCGCTTTTGTGTTCCTTCTTTTAACAATTCACACACAAATTTATCTCTCAGCGCATCTGCTAGTCCTGTTCCAAACTGACAGTACTTTGATAGCTTATGCAGTTCAATTAAAAATTCAGCGTTGCTTTCGTCTTTCAGCTGCGTTCTTCTGTAAAATTTAAATCATTCCGCTATCATCAGCGGCGTGGGGTTTAAATGATTTTTCAGGACAGTAACAATATTCGCGAAAGTCTGATCCGCCGGTTTATCTGGTGATAGAAGGTGCTTCAATAGCCCGTATGTCTTCGCACCCATTGAGCTTAATAAGGTTAGTGCTTTCTCATCATCTGGTACCTTATTTGCTTTACAATAAACTTCCATGCGTTCTACATACGTGGTCCAATCTTCGATATCGCTATCAAAGGTATTAATGTTCCCATGTTTAGGCATCCTTGCAAGTTTTTAAATTTTTCTTTTTCTCAAAATGGCGGTTCCCGCGCTTGTCTTCTTCCCCCACCTACTAAAATGGCGGCTTCCCGCACTTGGCGGTCTTTCCCGCGCTCGTCTTCTTCCCCCGCCGACTACAATGGCGGATTCCCGCGTTTGCCTTCTTCCCCCGCTGGCTGCAATAGCGATTGCCGTGCTGCTGCCGTTCTCGCCTCCCCAGCGGTTCTCAATTCCCCGACGCTGCTTTTACTCCCCCGCGGTTCCCGTGGGCATTCACGCTTCCCCTGCTGTTGCGCCTCTCAGCCCCGCATGCAGCCCGGTCCTTTACACCGGCTGCGTTTGAGTTCTCCGCGGCTCTCGTGCCTTAAGCTGCCCCAGTCGCTGTGCCTCTCGGCCTCGATTGCAGCCCGGCCCTTTTCACCGGCCGTGGTCGAGTTCTCCGCCCTTTTTCCTCCGTTTTCCCTCCCCCACTCCACAGTCAACGCGGCCGACTTTCTGCTCGTGTCGCTGATCGGCTTACCCACCACCGTGGTAGAAGGGATGATCACTGCCTGTCGCTGATGGAGGGCTTCGTGGTCAGAATTTTTCTTTTTAACCCGGGTTCTCGATGCCTCCCGTGCGATGGTGCTCAGCAGGATGATGAGGGCGGATGCCTCTTCTCGACGCCCGTTCTGAGGACGAAGTTGCCTTGGATGTAAAACTGCCGCAGGGTAAGATCGGACTCGTCGCCACTGTTAAGTCTGTGTGTCCCAGTTATGCTTATTATAAATCACTGGACACAGACCACAAGAATAACTTTAACAGGTCTTTACTATTCGGAGGTCAGGGCTGAACTGCCCAGCAAATCCCTACACAACGTTTATATACCGGTGTGGTCACCACCGGTATTACAGTATACAGCAGCCAAGAGAAAGTAGTACATCTCTTAAGGTAGTTCTCTTAAGGTGGAACAGGTTACATACACCACACTACTAGCCCACTCTTCCTACTGTTCTTACGCCACCCCGCAACCCCCCCCCCCGATTTATCTAAGAGCCACTGCTGGCAAGGCAACTGGCCCAAATTGGAGGGCACCAAAGTGGCGAGCAGTCACCGAGCAGCTGGGCCAAACCATGAAGACGAGGCCCCAGGTCTAAATTCCGGAGTTCCTCGGGCCACGCTCTTTGGGTGTGCGCAGTGCGCAGTGCGCGCACCATCCGGTTCTATTCTATGCCTCTATTTACAAAACCGAGGATCTTGTGTGATTTTTATTTTTGCAGTTTAAATCATCTGCCCTTTCAAACTCCAAAGTCTCTCCAAAGGATCGGGCGGAAAAGTGGAGTTGAGGTTGATGGTCAGCCATGATCTTGGTGAACGGCGGGACAGGTTTAAGGGGCTGTACGGCCGACTCCTGCTCCTATTTCTTATGTTCTCTGCTCTTTTCTCCCTTTTAAAGTTTTACCATTTAGTGTGAGAGGCAGATTTGCCTTTTCCTGGTTCTGGGTGTAGAGGAGGACAGATGGGGCGCATCGGATCTTTATCAGGGAGTCTGCGCGAATTTAAATTAATGGAGAGAATTTCAGGCAGGCTCCCTTACAGAAATGACATCCTCACCATCTGATTTGCCCCTTCATTGCACGTGTGACATGTGGTTTAATACACCAAGGTACGTGAGTAGGTAAATCAAGCCATATATTTCCTCTTCTTATGCATCTCTCAAAATGTATCACTTTGCATTGCTCCAAATGAAGATCCATTCGACAATTATCTGCTCAATCTGCTAACCTGTATTATCTTTTACTGAAGTTGTTTGCAGTTTTATTCACAGATAGTCCTGATCCCTATTTTTAAGATGTCTGCAAATGCTGGTATTGTGCGCTCTCTGTCTGAAGCCCAAACCATTTATATATAAATGAATTATATTAGCAGAGAGGTCAATAACCTGGGGGGCATAGATTTAAAGCAATTGGTAGAAGGATTAGAGGGAAGTTGAGGAGAACTTTTTTCACCCAGAGGGTGGTGGGGGCCTGGAACTCACTGCCGGAAAGGGTGGTAGAGGCAGAAACCCTCATCACATTTAAAAAGTACTTGAAGTGCCGTAAGCTACAGGGCTACGGACTAAGAGCTGGAACGTGGTATTAGGCCGGACAGCTCTTTTTTCGGCCAGCACAGACACGATGAGCCGAATGGCCTCCTTCTGTGCCGTAAATCTCTATAGTTCTCTGATATAATGTGAAGAGCAATGGTCCTAACACTAATCCCTGGAAGACACAACTTTTTACTTCTCACCAATCCGAAAATCATCCATTAATCATAACAGTCTGTTTCCCGTGCTTAGCTATCATCTGGTCCCTGCTGCTAAATTCCATGAAATACTGTGCACTATAATTTTATATCAATAAGCCCCATATGTGGCATCTTATCAAATGTGTTTTGAAAATTCATCTACACAGCATTTCATTCCATTTCTTTTATCAATACATTCCATTATTTCCTCATAGAAATCTATTAAATTTGTCAGGTGTAACCTGCCTTTTACAAATATGTAATTTTTATCCCATATTATAGCTACTAGAAGCTTACCCACTACTGAAGTTAGGCTGACTGGTCTATAGTTGCCTGGTTTATCCATCTTGAGCAGAGGGGTTACATTGGCAATTCATGCAGTCCTCTGGTACATCCCCCATATTCAAGGATGTTTGAAAGATTGTGGTCAGAGCCTTTGCTATTTCCACTGTAACTTCCCTCAGCCTTTTCCACTTTGTGTTTTTCAGTGCTGCTTCCTTATCTGTAGTTATTCTATCTCATTTCTTCACCTCCTCCTCTTGTACTTTTTCATCCCCACTGTCACTGTATTTTAGTGAAAATCAAGGCAAGATGGTCTCCTAGGCCGTGATTTCACCTACCGAGGCGGGTCCTGGGTGGCCGGGGTCGGTAGCGCGGTCTCAGCCTGCTGCCTGCTCCAGCCCGCTCTGTTGAAGTGATTTTACGATCATTGGGCTTGTTAAGCCCGCCCTGCGAGGTTCCTGGCCAATTAAAAGGGAGCGGGTCTGATGACGTAATTTGATGATGCATCATCAGCCAGTTTCTTTAAAGGGGCCATATCCAAATTTACATTGACAGTTGTACTGCCAGTGTTCTACAGCATTTAGGTGCGGTAAACACTGACACGCACTGCACAAAGGTGCACGGCTGCACCCCGGCTCTCCCATGACTCTCTCCATATGCTTATGGAGGGAGTCACAGCATGCAGGGATGTTCTCTTCCTTTCCAATGGGCGGAAGAGATCTCCCCAGGAGATCAACGCAGCCTGGTTGCACATTGTACAGGAGGACACAAGCAGGGATGTGGTCAGGAGGACCAGCCTGCAGTGGCGCAAATCTTTCAATGTTCTTAGTAGATCACAAAACGTTACTGCAAAGCCACGCTCAACCTCATCTTGCTGTGCCTCTCATCACATCCCCATCACTCTGCCTTCCCTGCCCTACTACTGCACATCCTTACGCACATCAACTTACCTTGCACCTCCACCCATCCCTCTCTATCTATATTAATCACCCCCCCATCTCACTAGCCACCCCACACACTCACCCTCATTAGTCCAATCATACCAACTAACAACACACAAGGGTAGGCACTTGGGGTGTTTTATCCAATGTTCATGTAAAGTTTCTGTTAATGTGCTGTCAAACATTGAAATCTTTATTTTCAACACTTTGCGTTCTTGGACAGTTTTGTGTGCACCTTTGGAAGTCGCTTAGTGAGTTGCAGTGAATGGTGAGCCACAACTGTACCCCCCGCAATGGCGATGAGTGGGAAAGGAATGGCTTGGACATTGTAGGGATGCTTTATGGTGTTGATGTGCGATGGTGCCAACCTGGCGCATCATGTGGCAGCCAGGGTGTGCAGGGTCAAGTGAAGTAAATCTGGCCATGGTGAGGCCATCCCTGGCATCCCAGGCAGCAATGTGGTCAGGTCATGATGTCCTGTGTCCTGTGCAACATCAGGTGATTGCGGAGAAGGTTGGTGTTGTTGTTGGTGATACTGGTGTACCCAGTGATGTTGGTGTTGGGGCTGATTGTGATGGGATTCTGAGGACCAAGATGAAATTTTTTCTAGGGCAGCGATGCTGATGGAATAGATGGCAGATGAGGTTGAGATGACAGAAGCGATCTGTCAATGGTGAGAGAGGTTGTTCCAATGAGGTGACACTGGATAGAGAGTTTTCTCTAAACACTTGCTAGCTACATTAAGCTCAATCTGTCTTCCAAATGCAGTAAGCAACAGCTTCTAGCCTTGGAAAGTGAACACCAATGAAATGGGAGCTTTGATAGACCATTTCCAGCTGTCAAGTTAGTAAAACAACACCCGACCTCCTTACCTGACGTGATCCCCGAGCAGCGGGGAAACCATTGGCGAACTTTAAAAATCTAAGGGTGAGCTTAATATAGTTTTTAAATGCCTGTTAACAAGCTCTTCATAATCTAAATTGCCTCCCCTGCCGCTTGGTTTTGGGTCTGTTCAGCACTGATAGACCCGACTCCTGGGAGACTAGCGTGGAGGCGGGTTGACAGCGGGGTCCCGACTGGCTGTCAATCATTTCAAATTTCACAGCTGACCCACCTCCAATCCTGTCCTCTCAGCACCGGTAAAATTCCGGCCTTAGTATCCCCACCATTCCCTCACCCTCCATCTGACCGTTGTCTCTAATCGGCACTACTCTTTCCTTAACTTGTTTTACTTTTGTGTGTTTATGAGATTAGGTAATATTAATTAGCTGAAGAGGTAATAAAGGGGCTGAATGATGCATCTCCTCACCTTATCGCTTGGGGGTCAGTGTGGCAGGAAGCAGTAGAACGAGAATGTATCTGTTTTGTGTGGGTTTTGAATGGCTGTACTGTGAATCTTCTCTTCGATGACTGGAAATGTGAAGTTACCTCCAGAAAACATGGCAAAATATTTGACGATAAAGTATAAATATCCGTCAGACCCAATTAAGAACTCAGAATTGAGTGGTCACTTGGGCATGGTCCCAATGCACAGGAGACCTTTCTCCAGCATTAGCTTGGTTCCTCTTTCACGAAAGGATTCATGGGTGTGCAACTTAAAGAAGAAGAAAACCCCAGAAGAATGTACGCATGTAAGGAGGGCAGAGATGTAGAAACATCTGGTCAAAACAGCATCTAAATTATGAGAGAAGTGAGAAGCATTCTGTGTGAGGGGAGGAGAGAATTGAGATTGAAGCAGCATTCTGTTAGTACATCAGTCTGCATGCGGGGAGCTGGGAGAAGGTGACTCCTTATTAATTTAACTCAATGATGGCATTACACTCAAAAATCACATACCAAATATTTTTAGTGTGCTATAACTTCACAATATCCTGGAGTAAAGCTACCCCAGAAATAATGGACATCTGAAAATTCAAGTTGGGCTCTTAAAAAGTGAATAGAGGGTAAAGATGCAGTTTACTTGAATGTCTACATAATACTATTCCACTCGCCGTAACTGAGGTAGATATCATTTGGGGAAAAAGAGTGGAGAGTGAAAATATATCCCAACAGTGAAATTCTCAAAGCAATGGAGGAACAAGAGAAATATAGAGGTGCAGGTACACAAGTCTTTACAAACAGAGATTTAAATTGAAAAAAAAAGCCATAAAAAGGGAGAAATAGGATTGTTCACCCATGAATCCTTTCGTGAAAGAAGAACTAAGCTGATGCTGGAGAAAGTTTTTTCCGTGCATTGGGACCATGCCTAAGTGGCCACTCGTTTATGGGTTCTGAGTTAGGTCTGATGGACATTTATACAATTTATACAGGAGGGTACGGTAGCAGAGTAGGTATGTTACTAGACTAGCACTCCAGAGACCTGAACTAATGATCTGTGAGACATGAGTTTAAATCCCACAGCTAAAGAATTTAAATTCAGTTAATTAATAAATCTGGAATTAAAATGGTGCTTATGAAAAACCCATCTATCCTTTCGCGACTGAAATCTTCTGGCCTCCAGATATGATTCCAGACCCACAGCAATGTGGTTGACTTTTAACTGCCCTCTGAAATGGCCTAGCAAGCCACTCAGTTAAGGGAAATTAGGGATGGGCAATAAATGCTGGCCTTGCCAGCGACACCCACATCCAGTGAGCGAATAAAAAAAATTATTAAATATAATACATGGGCATTGAATAGCAAGGAGGTAATAATGAATCTGTGTTGTATACTACGGACATATCAATAATAATAATGTGAAAGAGAACTCCCAAAAGGCTATTATGCAAATAAGATAATACACAATATTGCGAAATGGAGAATATAGTTCATTTCCACATAGTTGGATCCCCATAATCTTTATTCTCTTCAGAAACACATCCCATTGTCTCCTGAACCCATTAATGTTGTCCACTTCAATGCTCTTCCCTGGTAATTTATTCATGTTGGATGGAAGAAAGTTTTGCCAGAAATCCCTTCTTACTTCTAACAAATTAATTTTAACTTGAGCTCCTTGGCCTTTGAACCCTTCACTACGATGAAGAATCCATAGTCTAGATTTTGAGTTTGCTCTTCGGGAGTGGAGTTTTATTTACTGGGAGGGTGCAGATTGGGAAGTCAGATGCGGAGGTCAATGGGTCCTGCAGAATTTCACATTTGTTAATTTTAATGGACGGAAAATCCCGTGAACCTTACTGATCTCCACGTCTGAATTCCTGGCACATGTTCCTGGTGAAAGAAGTTCTGCGGCAGGAGTATAAATTCAGACAATCATCCCTCACGTACTAATCTCCTACACGAGAAACCCGAGGGTCTGGTGCTGATGTGGGCCAATATTGCCCTGACAAATCTTCCATTTGTAATGAGTTTTTCCCAGTGTCCCACCTGAACCTGTGCAATACTGGAGGAGGCCAGATGCTAATGAAACCAACCATGAGCAATCAAAGAAAGAAAGACTTGCATTTATATAGCATCCCAAAGTGCTTTACAGCTAATGAAGTGCTTTTGTAGTGTAGTCACTGTTGTAGTGTAGGAAACGCATCAGCTAATTCACACACAGTAAGCTCCCACAAACAGCAATGTGAAAATACCAGATGATCTGTTTTTGTTATGGTGATTGAGGAATAAATATTGGCCAAGTCACCAGGGATAACTTCCCTGCTCTTCTTCGAAATAGTGCCATGGGATCTTTTACGTCCACCTGAGAGAGCAGACAGGGCCTCGATTTTAACGTCTCATCCGAAAGACAACACCTCCGACAGTGCAGCACTCCCTCAGCACTGCACTGGAGTGTTAGCCTAGATTTTTCTGCTCAAGTCCCTAAAAGTGGGACACGGCTGACACTCAATCCCCCAGGAACAATTAATAATATGATCTGCCAGAGAAGGGGAAATTTGGTGGCAAATTTAACTGAACCTGCCCAGCAGGAAACCTATATTGGATCGCAACCCCATTTTACACCCTGATGTAAATGGACAGTGTAATCAGGCGAGGCATAAATTGGGCGGTCAATATGATCCCGTCAATTTCCCACCAGGCAACTTAGGTTCAAATGATCCCCTTTATTGCAAAACCCACAAAAGCAAAGTTGACAGGCCATCCGTGGGGGCCCCAAAAAAGCAATCGCTGGTGCAGAGTTGGGTAATTTGGCCAGCGATTGCGCACGGAAGTCTTATGGTTGATGCAAGCAGGGGCAGGGCCTGTTTGCATTAGCGTAAGGGGATATATAAGTCATGAATAAAATATTTTCAAATCTTAAATTATGCACATACATTGTATGAATTGAGTTTATGCAAATATTGGCCCAGATTACAGTTTTAATGATGTATAAATTATAAAAATTAAATTTTTAGTGAGGTTGGTGGAATGAATGTAATTATGAATAAAATTCCTATTCTGTACATTGTATAATTATTAGATTTAGGGATTCCATTGCATCTCATGAGGGGATTCCCTTCGTAAATGATTGAAATGGAGTTCTGCTTACTGATTGGAGGACTGGGCCCATGTGATCCCAGGTACGCTTCCAAACTGCCTGTGTCCTTGGGATCCATGGGCCATTACGCTGCCCTCCGCCTCGAGGCCTGAGACCGTAGGTTTTCACAGCCTGGCCACCAGCAGGTACATTCGGAATTCTTTCGCAGGTCAGAGGCGTACTCCGGAGGTGCGCCTCCGACCGCAATTTCCAGCCCAATATGTTTTTAAAGTTAAGAGTAACTACCTAAAAAGGGAAGCAGATGTAATGGAACTAAACTGAATTCAATCCATATAGAAAATCTCCAGCTATTATCAGTTAATTTCCCTTAATAAGATGTTCCCACCCTTAGCCCTGATTTTAGCTCCAGGTGGATTCCCCGCTCAGGCCTGAGTTAAAATTACAGTCGAGTCTCAATGATGTCATTGGGCCGCAACATGCAGATGTAAAGAAGGACCCTGTTGGCCCGTGCCCTTGCTGCCTGCTCTGGACAGCAGGTTAAAATGACAGGTGTTGTGATCATGGCGGCTTTCAGACAGGCAAGAGTCAGGGCGACTTTAACTGTCCACCTGCTAGGTTTCTGCTGAGTGAGTAGGGTTAAAATCGCCCCGATAAGTTGCTTTATGTCCTCAATCATACACCATTGCTCTGACTGTAAAGTGAGATTACAGTTAGGTCTTGTTGGACCATTGAGATTGGCCTGGTTTTCTTTCTCCAATTGTGGGAAAACATTTAGTCAACTGATATACCACCTGAAATCATATGAGTGAATCCAGGTTTTACTATTTCAGAGTTCAACGCATTAGTTCAGCAACCAAATGCACCTCTGGGCATTCTTCATCTATCTTCTGTGTGCAATCAACACATCCCAAAAAACACTGAAGCTAAAAAGACTGACCTTTAAAACAATGTTGCGTCGAATTAATGACAAAAATCACTTTAGGCTGCGTAATTATATCTGACTTAAAGCAAACCAGTACATCTGTAAGGAGGAGCGGGGGAAGCAGCACAATGCAAAGGCATCAAGGACAGACAGGACAACTTGACGTACAAAAGCATATCCTGCCAATTACCAGAGTGGCGACTTCAATTCCTGCACACATATATACTTGTCACAGATCATTTCAGACATAGTCAAATGATGCGCTTATGAATGATGAGCTGCAATTTGAACTTGAGGAACTGACAGTGTCCTTTATTTCTTTGACATTCTCGCATCCTCACTGCAGACAAAATGCCACTCTGTTAAGCACCCCAGTAGGACAGATTTACCCTGCTTGAGGTCTAAGGAAGGACAGGAACCAGAACATTTCATGCTCATCGAAACCTATAAAATTCTGTCAGGTCTGGACAGACTAGATGCAGGAAGGATGTTTCTGATGGCCGGGGAGTCCAGAACCAGGGGTCATAGTCTAAGGATAAGGGGTAAGCCATTTAGGACTGAAATGAGGAGGAATTTCTTCACCTAGAGAGTGGTGAACCTGCAGAATTCTCTGCCACAGAGGGCGGTGGAGGCCAGTTCATTAAATATATTCAAGAAAGAGTTGGATATATTTCTTGAGGCTAAAGGGATCAAGGGATATGAGGAGAAGGCAGGGACAGGGTACTGAATTTGGATGATCAGCCATGATCACATTGAATGGCGGAGCAGGCTCGAAGGGCTGAATGGCCTACTCCTGCTCCTATCTTCTATGTTTCTATGTTTCTATGATGATAACTTTTGACTGTTCCCAGCCTCAATCTACCAGCAAAGCCAACCACAAAACTCTCTGGAATATGGAAATAAATTCTTCATTTAAAAACGATATGAGGCAGTGATGGACTGTCACATATGTTTTATTTAATGGATCCAAGGAATAACTTCTAATATTTTTCAACAAATACAGTTGTGCTAGTTTGATTAACAAAAGCAGAGAAAAGCTTCAGTGAAATTACTTTTGATGTTGTTTTATGCTCTGTTAATATTTTGTTCCAATTTGTAATCCTTTTTCTTCTTAGAATTGTCAGATATGCATCGAAGTCATTAAAACGAGACAGTCGCAGATCCACTGTAGTATTAACTATAGTCTAATAATTAGACACAAACGTAGGCTGCAGTGGAGATGTTAACAGTTATTTGAATATGAAGTTGCGGTTGTTCTTATAAGTGACTTTTTGATTTGCTCACATGATTAAGCTGTTGGCTAACAAGGAAATAGCAGCTCACCTGTTTGCTCATTTGCAAAGTGCACTGCACAAAATGGAGCTAAGCCACAGACAGCAGGCAGGTGCTAGGCTTGATGCCCAGGCTGTGCTGAGAATAGTGATGCTACAATTGGCCACAACGCTCATAGGCTAGGGAGGGGAAAACATTATCACAGATGATCCCTCTGATCATTATGCCAGGTAATGACTATCTCCAACAAGCGAGAGTCTAACCACAGCCCCTTGACATTCAATGGCATTACCATCGCCGAATCCCCCACCATCAACATCCTGGGGGTCATCATTGAGCAGGAACTTAACTGGACCAGCCACATAAATACTGTGGCAACAAAAGCAGGTCAGGGGCTAGGTATTCTGCGGCGAATGTCTCACCTCCTGACTCCCCAAAGCCTTTCCACCATCTACAAGGCACAAGTAAGGAGCATGATGGAAAGCTCTCCACTTGCCTGGATGAGTGCAGCTGCAACAACACTCAAGAAGCTAGACACCATCCAGGACAAAGCAGCCCGTTTGATTGGAACCCCCATCCACGACCTTAAACATTCACTCCCTCCACCACCGGTGTACCATGGCTGCAATGTGTTCCATCTACAAGATGAACTGCAGCAACTCGCCAAGGCTTCTTCGGCAGCACCTCCCAAACCCGCGACCTCTTCCACCTAGAAGGAAACGGGCAGCAGGCGCATGGGAACACCACCACCTCCAAGTTCCCCTCCAAGTCACTCACCACCCTGACTTAGAAGTATATCGCCGATCCTTCATCGTCGCTGGGTCAAAATCCTGGAACTCCCTACCTGACAACACTGTGGGAGCACCTTCACCACACGGACTGCAGCGGTTCAAGAAGGCAGCTCACCACCACCTTCTCGAGGGCAATTAGGGATAGGCAATAAATGCTGGCCTTGCCAGCGATGCCCAGGTCACATAAGCAAATAAAAAAAATTATCCAACAAGTCCTGATACAAAGAGAAGAGGAACAGATCAGATTTGCATCAAATGCCCTCTATGATCAAATAGCCAGCTTGAATGAACTTGGACTGTGGCACGAGGTATTAGGTACAGTGATGAGTATTTTGTTTTCTGACCTTTTAAAACTTAGGCTACCCAAATCTGGAAGGCAAAAAAATGTTTCAGTTCAAATTTCCCCACCCAACCCATCATGATCAGGTATAATTTCAGAAAACCAGAATACTGATATCCAAAAATATTAATCACAATTAATGAACCAGTCTTTAAAAATGAGGATCAAGCTGCTTTATTGTCTTTATAGAATTCAGCATGCCAGGTGGTGAGATTGTATTATTGAATATTTCTGCAGACTATTCCACAGCAGAAAGACTGAAGTAAATCCAAATATTGTAATACAGGTTGCGCGTCCAAAATCCGAAGTTCTGGAATCCGGACTCCGGGATGATTGGCGGCAGGGTCGTCTGGAATCTGTAGAATGTTCCGGAATCCGGAACTCCGGATTTTGGACGCTCAACCTGTACTTCAAAAAACCATTAACTTTTGTTGTTTTTTTTTAAACATCCTATGAAAAATGCGAGTGATGCAATAAAACTTTAGTGTTGTGTTTTGTCCTCCTTAATCTGCACAGCTCCACTAAGTGTTTCTGCCGGGCTGCGGCCACAGCACCACGCCGCCCTGGTGGCCTAGTGTGGGCCATCGGATGTGTTAAGTCTGTGTGTTATAATGAGAATTACTACACAGACCACAAGAGTAAGCTTTAACAGGTCTTTACTGGTTGAAGGTCAGGGCGGAACTGCCCAATAAATCATTACACAGCACTTATATACCGGTGTGGTCACCACCGGTATTACAGTATACAGCAGCCAAGATAAAGTAGTGCAACCCTTAAAATAGTTCTCTTAAAGGTGGAACGGTTCTCTTAAAGGTGGAACGGTTACATACACTACAATCCTCCCTTTTTAGCTTAACCGTATATATTCCCCATTAAACATAACATCATAACATATATACACAACTTCATGTAAAAACAGTTCACAGATTCAGTCTCTCTGGAGGCTTCCTGACTCGGTCCGGATAACGCCTCGGTGGTGTAGTAGTTTTCGGTGGTGTAGTAGGTTCTTTTGGCAAGGTCGATTCGGCTTGAAGGCCAGTGTCGGGTTCATCTGATTCCAGTATCGCCGGATCGGAGGCAGATACAATGGGTATCTCTGCTTCATCATTAGACATATAGAGTTGTGGAGTAGGTTGTCCCTTTTCGGATGACCCTATGATCTGGTCAACATGGCGCCTTATTATGCTTTCACCAATGTCCACGGTATACATCAGCGGTCCTAGTCGTGTGCAAATAGTTCCAGGCTGCCATTTCTCGGTACGGTAGTCCCGGGCCAAAACTTGTTGACCTATCTGGAAGGTTCTAGTTGGCCTTTCATTCATGCCTTGAAATTGCCGGTTCTCTACGTCCCTTCTGATGTTTGGCTTGATCAAATCCAGCCGACATCTTAGTCTTCTATTGAAAAACATCATGGCGGGAGTTTGGTTTGTAACCACATGTGTTGCATTCCTGTACGCCAACAAGAAGTTATCTACCTTATGTTGTAGATTTATGTCTTCATTACCCATGGCCTTTATGGCCTTCTTGAAGGTCTGGACAAACCTTTCAGCTAATCCATTGGTGGCGGGATGGTATGGGGCGGACGTGTAGTGCTTAACCCCATTGTTTTTTAAGAACTTCCTGAATTCTTCGGACACAAATTGCGGTCCATTATCAGAACAGATCTGTTCCGGCAGCCCATTCCTGGCAAATATGGTCCTTAATACTGTGATGGTTTTTTCCGTGGTGGTGGAGGACATCTTTATTACCTCCGGCCACTTGGAGTGTGCATCCACCGCGATTAAGAACATTGAGTCCATAAATGGACCAGCAAAGTCGATATGTACCCTTTGCCATGGAGATGAGGGCCACTCCCATGGATGTAGAGGGGCTTGTGGTGGGGCGTTTTGGACCTTCTGGCATCCTAAACAGCTCTTGGTCATTCCTTCGATGTCTCCATCGATACCTGGCCACCACACAAACGCTCTGGCTAGATTCTTCATTTTCACTCCACCCAGATGCCCCTCGTGAAGCTCCTTTAGCACTTTATGCTGGAGTTTGGGTGGAATCACCACTCTGGATCCACACATCAAAGTTCCTCGGCACACTGACAGCTGTTCTCTTTTTTGCGAGAATGCTGGCAACAGTGGTTCGCCATGTGCTGGCCATCCCTTCACCGTTAAATCGTAGACTCGTGAGAGAGTCGGGTCATTTCTTGTTTCCTTTTCGATCGTAGAATTTGTTACTGGTAGACATTCCACTATGGTTGAGTGGAACATCTCCACTGGGTCCACTGTAGGCGCCTCTTCTGCCGTTGGCAACGGTAGGCGCGATAAACCATCAGCATTCCCATGCTGTTTTGATCCTTTGTATTCGATGTCATATTGGTGTGCCCCTAGGAAAAGGGACCACCTCTGTAGCCTTTGCGCTGTCATAATGGAAACGCCTTTTTTAGGGTTGAATATGGATACCAACGGCTGGTGGTCTGTCAGCAGTGTAAACTTCTGGCCCTGCAGGTAATGATTAAACTTCTTTACTCCCCACACCAGGCTGAGAGCCTCCCTATCTATCTGAGCATAGTTGCGCTCAGCAGAGGTCAATGATCTGGATGCAAATGCGACTGGCCTTTCCGAGCCATTTGGCAACTTGTGTGAGAGTACTGCTCCAATACCATAAGGAGAAGCATCACAAGCTAAACGAATAGGTAGCGTTGGGTTGAAGTGAGCCAACACTTCCTCTGAGGTGATCAATGCCTTGCTTTTGCGAAAGGCCTTCTTACAGTCCTCGCTCCACTTCCATGGTACTTCTTTCTGCAAAAGAGCATTCAGCGGATGCAGCACCGTGGATAGATTTGGCAGAAACTTATGGTAATAGTTAATCAACCCTAGGAACGACCTCAACTGGGATACATTTTCCGGAGCGGGAGCCTTCACAACAGCTTCGATCTTGTCAGGTGACTTGTGCAGCCCCTCCTGGTCAATGATATGACCACAGTACGAGATCCGTTTCTGAAAGAACTCACATTTCTGGCGATTAACTCGAAGGCCATATTCCTTCAACCTGGTGAGCACCAGTTTCAAATTAGCAAGGTGTTCCTCATCGTCATCTCCTGTAATCAGGATATTGTCCAAGTAACATTGAGTGCTTGGAATTCCCTGTAATACCTGCTCCATGGCCCTCTGCCAAATTGCTGGAGCCGAAGCCACTCCAAAAACCAGTCTATTATATCGATACAAGCCTCTGTGCGTGTTGATTGTGAGATACTGGCGCGACTCTTCCTCAACTTCCATCTGTAAGTACGCTTGCGCCAGGTCTATCTTGGTGAAGCGTTTCCCACCAGACAATGAAGCAAAGATATCCTCAATCCGCGGAAGCGGATATTGCACCATGTGAAGCACCGGATTAACTGTGATCTTGAAGTCTCCACAGATGCGGACCTTCCCCGGTTCCCCTGGCTGTTACTCGATGAACGCTTCATGACGGAAACAATGGGCGTGGCCCACTCACTCCAGTCCACCTTAGACAGCACTCCTGAACGTTCTAGCCCTTCCAGCTCAGCTTCCACAGCAGGTCGTATCGCATAAGGTCTGGCTTTGAAAAATTTTGGGGTTGCATGTTCTGCAATATTGATTTTTGCCTTAATTCCTCTCAGTGTCCCCAGTCCCTGTTGGAACACCTCTTTAGCCTCATCCAATATTCTGGACAATCGTTCAGGTTTGACATCTTTTTTCTCGGAATCTACCGTTATTGCGTTTAGGGATTGCCAGTCCATATTTATTTTCCTGATCCACTCCCGTCCCAGAAGTGGTGGACCTCCCTCAGGTAGTACATATAAGTCCATTCCTTGGTGTTCTTTGCCCTTGTGTACCACCTTGACTTTTATCTTCCCGATGGGGTATACTCTTTGCCCCGTGTATGTCTGCAATACTATCTTCGTATCCCGTAGGGGAATATGTTTGAATAACCTTTTGTAATCTTGCTTATTCATAACCGTCAACGCCGATCCGGTGTCCAATTCCATGTCCATTTGGACTCCTGCTATCTGCAGTGTGACCCAGATAGTTTGTCAGTCAGCTTCCTTACTCACATTGTGAATTCTCAGACTACCCAGTTCCTTGCTGTTGGAGTCTGAATCCGAATTCTGTTCATCCGAACTCTTCTCAGCCACCTTATGTACCTTTCTGCACTTTCCCTGCGGTGACTTTTTGTTGCTGGTCTTCTTTCCTGACCGGCATACTTCAGCTATGTGACCAAGCTTGCCACATTTTCTACATTCCTGGTTTTTAAACCAGCATTGGTTCTGATCGTGTGTTGTCTTCCCACAACGATAACATTTCGTTGTACCCGAAGCCATTTGATCTACGCTGAGTACCGCTGCCTTCAGCTGCATTTCCGCAGTGCCTCTCGCTGCGGCTTCGTGCGATGTTGCAATAGAGACAGCCTTATCAAGTGTAAGATCATTCTCTTCAAGCAGCCGCTTTTGTGTTCCTTCTTTCGACAATCCACACACGAATTTGTCTCTCAGTGCCTCTGTCAGGCTTTCCCCAAACTGGCAGTATTTCGCTAGCTTGCGCAGTTCAATTAAATACTCCGCGTTGCTTTCCTCTTTCAGTTGCGTTTTCGCATAAAATTTAAATCGTTCCGCTAACATCAGCGGTGTGGGGTTCAAATGACTTTTCAGGACAGCCACAATTTTAGCGAAAGTCTGATCCGCCGGTTTAGCTGGTGATAGAAGATGCTTCAATAGCCCGTATGTCTTCGCACCCATTGAGTTTAGTAAGGTTAGTGCTTTATCTTCATCTGATATTTTATTTGCCTTACAATATATCTCTATGCGTTCTACATACGTGGCCCAATCTTCAACATCGGGATCGAAATCGTGGATGTTGCCACGCTTAGGCATCTTCGCAACCTTCTTGAGAAACAAAAGAATTTTTTTTTTTCTTTTACAAAATGGCGGTTTCCCGCGCTTGTCTTCTTCCCCCGCCTCCGAAAATGGCGGCTTCCCGCGTTTGCCTTTCTCCCCCACTGGCTGTAATGGCGATTGCCGTATTGCTGCATTCGCCCTCCCCCAGCGGTTTTCAAATCGCGCCTCCCAGCCCCTCCTGCCGTCCGGTCCTTTCCCCCCGGCTGCGGCTGAGTTCTCCGCGGTTTTTTGTTTTGTTTTATTTTCTCCCGCGCCTTACGCTGACCCGGTCGCTGCACCTCGCGGCCTCGGTAGCTGCCCGGCCTTTTTCACCGGTCGCGGTCGAGCTCTCTCTCGACGCTGTTGCGTCTCCCAGCCCGCTTGCAGCCCGATCTTTCGCACCGGCTGCGTTTGCATTCACCGCGGCTCCCGTGCCTTACGCTGTCCCAGTCTCAGCGCCTCTGGCCCCGACTTCTGTCCGGCTCTTTTCCCCGGCCGTGGTCGAGTTCTCCGCCCTTATATCCTCCGTTTTTCCCTCCCCTACTTCACAGTCAACGTGGCCGACTTGCTGCTCGTCGCTGATCGGCTTACGCACCACCGTGATAGAAGGGATGATCACTGCCTGTTGCTGATGGAAGGCTTCGTGTCAGAATTCTTCCTGTGCTCTGCAGACCCGAGTCTTCTCTCAGCAGAATGATGAGGTCGGATGCCTCCTCTCGACGCCCGTTAAACTGCCTTGGATGTATCTCTGCCGCAGGGTAAGATCGTACTCGTCGCCACTGTTAAGTCTGTGTGTTATAATGAGAATTACTACACAGACCACAAGAGTAAACTTTAACAGGTCTTTACTGGTTGAAGGTCAGGGCGGAACTGCCCAATAAATCATTACACAGCACTTATATACCGGTGTGGTCACCACCGGTATTACAGTATACAGCAGCCAAGATAAAGTAGTGCAACTCTTAAAATAGTTCTCTTAAAGGTGGAACGGTTCTCTTAAAGGTGGAACGGTTACATACACTGCAGGATGCTCCGCAGAGCTCGCAGCATCCCTCCCCTTTAACAGGAGGGGAGGGGTGGAGAAACGCGCCAGCACTACGCGGAGCGGCCCAGGCATTTCCGGACTCAGAACGTGTTTCTGTTGTCCGAAGTCCGGAAACGCCCAAGCCCAAGTTGCGATATTTCCGGACTTCGGACATCAGAAACACGTTCCGAAATCCAGAAAAACACGAAAACCGGCTCGGCCTCGGTCCCGAGGTTGCCGGATTTTGGACGCTCAACCTGTACTCAATATTCAATTATAATAAATATTTTGAGATATATCCTTGCTTTTCAATTTCAGTAACAGTTTAAACAATTTCAAAGAATGTGTTCAACATGCCAGTTAAATATAAACCACCTTAGACTGTTTTTGTAGCACAGCAGATCTCCATGTCACAAGAAACACTACTGGCCTATGTCCAGTGAATAGCAAATGACCCATCTGTTCATGTTCATTTTCTGCGCTCCTAAGTTGCTGTGCTAGGAATGGGAGGAGCTAAAGGATTGTTCTGGAAGGATGCAACTGTCCTCTACCCAGGCTTTATCTCATGGTCAAAAGATAATTATGGACGATAATCTCTATAAGCTCCTCCAGCCCTAAACCCTCCGAGATCTCTGTGCCCCTCCAATTCTGGCTTCATGAGCAGCCCCGATTTTAATCGCTCCACCATTGGCAGCCATGCCTTCAGCTGCCAAGGCCCTAAGCTCTGGAATTCCCTCCCTAAACCTCTCCGCCTCTCTACCTCTCTCTCCTTCTTTAAGACGCTCCTTAAAACCTACTTATTTGACCAAGCTTTTGGTCATCTGCCCTAATATCTCCTTACGTGACTCAGTGTCAAATTGTGTTTGATAATCGCTCCTGTGAAGCGCCTTGGGACGTTTTACTACATTAAAGGTGCTATATAAATACAAGTTGTTGTTGTTGAGGACTTAATTCATCCATCCAGAGATCCTATTGTACCCTTATTGTAGGAACTAATTGTTTCTCAAATACTTCGAAGGTTTTTGCCTCCACTGATTTGGTTGGGCAGTCATTCGATGAATTGATCGTTCTTTGTATGAAAACAAATTCCTGACATCAGTTCTCCCTTTTGTTGGTTTGAGCCTGTATTCTTTTGTTGTGTTGCCGTAGCTTAACTTGAGGCAACATTCCAGCTTTTCTGCATTCTACACTTTTACAAGGTCCCCACATTGTTGCCGACTTTCAAGGCTGAAAAACTGAAGTTTCTCCAATCTTCCTCGCTAACTCAGGATGCTAAGGCTACAGACCAGCCTCCTGCCTCTTTTCGATAGGCAATGGGGGAAAAATTTGGTTGGGTAGTGCCTCCCTTTAGCGCCTCCAGGGGGCGCTAACGTGGCGCTAGGAACTTAGCGCCCGAGCGTGGCCATTTTACCACTGCTCGCGAAATTGACCAGGCGTTTTGCGGCGGCGCTAAACACTACCGCCACGATCTCCTGCACCCGCAGATCGTGACGTCAGTCAAGCGTGCAATGCCCCGGTAGCGCCCCAGACCGGATATTGAGTCGCGCCCGCTGCCTTAGAACCTGCCGCTAGGAACGACAGGTGGGGGGAACGTTTTCAAGTCAGGAAGGGGCTGGGGGAGTGCTATTTAAAGGCGAACGCTTCCTGCCTTTTCTTGTCAGCAAAATGTTTGGTTTTAACGCTGTCCTAAGGGGTTTTGGCCCTCAGCACCACTTTTGAGTTTCCTAAATGCCGAGCTCTTTCCCTGGGCCTATCCATTAGTGCTTCCAACACAATTGCTTTCGAGGTCTCTCCAGGCCGAGATTCAAGGCTGCAATGAGCAGGGTGTGGCTGGCCAGCAAGATAGCCCCTCCCCTTTAAGAACTGGACGGCGCCAGTCTGTCTGGCTTCCATGGTAACGTACATCGCCTGAGCTTCGGTAGCGTTCTGAGGTAACACCTCGCTCCCTGACGTTTGCACCTTAAGAGAGGTGTGTAGCGCCTGATTTAGCGCTCAAATCACCTCCAGGGGCGATAGAGGCGAATTTTGAAGTCGGAGGCGATAATTAGAGCCAGGCGCTAAACATTGCGCCTGGCCGATATTAACGCCCCAAAATGGGCAATACCGAATTTTTCCCCAAATGTCTCCTATGTCTCTGTGACCAAAACTGGTTGCAATCCTCAAGTTGTTTTGTTGACCCACTGATTTTATTTTACGTAGCGCCAGGAAAATCAAAGTTGCTGTGAAAGTTAATGTGAAATGTCTATTTTTTTAAATCATTTATTATGTTCAAATCATATTTTCAACATTGTATTTGAGGGTAAAAATGGCAGCTCATAGGAATTTTAAATTTCTTTGAATGATTTGATTGATTGTTGGATTATTGATAGCATTCTAACCAGGAACAGTGAGGAAAAGCTGGCTTCTGCTTTTATGAACATAAAATTTGAGCCAATCTAGTGAAAGTGTGGCAGAAATTTGCATTTACAAATGTGACACCTGAAGTGTGATGGACAGCAGTCATTCCAGATTTGCAACATTAAATTTTGATAGAGAGATAAGGAAGATAGAGAGATAAGGGAGGCAGAGATAACGAGACAGAGAGAGAGAGAGCGATATAAAGGGACAGATAGACAGAGAGAAACAGAGTGCAACAGAGAGAGAGACAGAAAGATAGAGAAATAAGAGAGACAGAAATAGAGAAAGACAGAGAGAGAGCGATATAAAGGGACAGATAGAGACAGAGAGAAACAGAGAGTGCAACTGAGAGAGATAGAGAGATAAGGGAGACAGGGGTAGAGAGAGACACAGAGAGAGAGAGAGAGAAGGACAGCTAGAGAGACAGAGAGCGCGACAGAGAGTGACAGAAAGCGCAACAGAGAGCATGGCAGAGAGAGGCAGAGAGAGAGAGAGACAGAGATAATGGCGACAGAGATAGAGAGACAGAGAGAGAGGAACAGATAGAGACAGAGAGCACGACAGACAGTGTGACAGAGAGAGATATAAGGGAGACAGAGATTGAGAGACAGAGACAGATAGAGAGACAGAGAGAGCGAGAAAGAGAGAGAGACTGACAGAGAGACTGACAGAGACAGGGAGAGCAAGAGAGAGACAGACAGACAGAGTGAGAGAGAGAGAGCGACAGACTTCGAGAGACAGACAACTAGACAGATAAGATTGGATTGAAATCAGGGAGCTCTAAACTACAACAAATGGACCATTTCTAGTTCGAGCCATTGACAACCTGGTCCACAAAACTCAGATAACTCGATTATCTTTGTATTTTGTTCCAAATTATTTTGTCCTACTTGAAGTTTATGGGCTTAGAAACTAGTTATCCTTAATGTCATTGCTCATTGGCAGATAAATAGTAAATGAGAAAGCTCAAATCTATTAACCACAGTTAAATGCAAATTAATGGAGAGATTGACTTACACTTAATATTCAGTCCATTGAGGCTCCGCGGTATACAGCCAAGTGGTCCTCAAGGGAAAAAGCTTGGACATTCCTAATAATGATTAAAATATAGGTTTTAAAGCCCAAAGAGGAGGGCGATCATGGGTCAGAGTCACCTGTAGTTTTTCTGCGGAGCCAGGAGATGCAGACCTGCTCCCGGCCACATAAAAATCTTAGAGATAAACATTGGTTTGGGACCCTTTTGTGAAGCAGCAATCGTTTTAAGGATTGCTGGTCACAAAGTGTGGTATTACGTAGTATTTACAGCAGAGAAACAGGCCATTCAGCCCAACAAGCTTGGTTAGGCCGCTCACTGCCCAGTTACAAATGGGCGGAGTCCACGTGGCACGTGTTTCACCCACTTGTACTTCAAAATTGCAATCGGGCTCCGAAAAAACAGCACAGGACCCCAATCCGTGTATTTAAACAGCCAGTTAGCATGAAGCCGGTTAGCGCGCTGTGCACCCACTGAGAAACCCGCCTGAAAGCTGCATCAGGCAGGACTTGAGTGTCCAAAGGGTGATGTGAGGTTCCGCGATTTACCCCTGCCAGCCACCAGCTTTTCCAGGCAAGAAACAGGTGGGCGACAGTTGAAAATTATCCTCCAATAAATTTTACTAAGTTAACTAACATGGGCTATTTAGTCAATATATATTTGAGTGACACCAACATCAAAGAGGAAGTCAGTGTTCCAGTGGAAAGGGCACTTCCACACTGCAACACTGATTAAAATGCTAGTGCCCTTGTTACTTTGAAACGCTAGCCTAGAAAAGTTACTGATAGTCAACTAGATAAATTATTATACTATTTACCTTCATGTTCTAACTTACGATATATAAACTTTCTTGCATCAAGTACACATGCTTTAATAACCCAGGTCTTATGGCCTGATGAAATATTGGCACCAGATTGCCTAATGTAGACAGAGATCAGGATCTTGAAATGTAGCATCTTCTACAAAAAATAGCAAGATTTCCAGATGCAATCCTTTGCTAAAGGACATAAGAATTTGGAGCAGGAGCAGGAGCAGGAGCAGGAGATTATAGCAAAAGGTAAATATAGTAAGACCAATTTTTAATACCCAATACATGGGGAGAGAGCGAGGGAGTGGGAGAAATTGGATAGCTCTTTCAAAGAGCCGGCACAGGCACGATGGGCTGAATGGCCTCATTCTGTGCTGTATGATTCTATGAAGTTGGAAACTACAGTGCTGCCTGCACAGGCAGTCTGAACCCCCAACCCACACATGGGTAGAAGAGAGAGTGGCTGCCTTTAACAGCACAGGGCAGTACATTTGGGTAGATTTTCGTGCTCACTGCCGAGGCGGTAATGGACTGAATATCAGGCGGGTTCTGTAAAGGCTGTGTAATCTGCCCTGACTGATTACTGTCAAGTGAAGATGAAAATCTACCCTCATATCTTTACATAAGAGCATAAAAATTAGGAGCCATACAGCCCCTCGAGCCTGCTCCACCATTCAATGAGGTCACGGCTGATCTTCGACCTCAACTCCACTTTCCCGCCCGATCCCCACATCCCTTGATCAAAGCGAAGCAAATTGACTCTGTTCTGATAATTCCAGCAGGTGTTTGCCAGTTCCATATATTACATCATAGCCAGGTCTGCATTTGTTTAAGAGGAGCATTCAAGCACAGCTGTTGCTACACATGCGTGAAGGGGAAGTGCCAGCTTGATCCGGTTGGGAGTACTGTTGCCTCTCGATCAGAAAGTGTGGGTTCAAGCTGACCTTCCCAGTGCAGTGCTGGCGAGAATGCCGAATTGGCCAAATGCAGTCCTTCAGACAAGATGGCAAACTGAGATTCCCATCTGCCTGTTCAGGGAGCTTTTAAAGATCCCACGGCAGCAGGGATTTCTTCCTGGGCATCATTTTTCATTCAACCATTATCACTTAGCCAAAACAGATTAACTGGCGATTCATCTTATCATTGCTGGTTGGACCTTGCTGTGCAAAGAAAAAAACTATCTCTTTACCAACCCATGATTCAAAATACTGCGTGTATGTTAAGTACTACAGAGGTTTCTGTCTTTATATGATCTTGCACAATAATCGTAAAGCTAAATTTGGGAAAAAAAGACAAGGCATGTGTGAGAAATTCCTTTGTTCCGTGGTTGAATGATAATTATACTTCGTCTCACTCTCAGCCAGAGAACTCAACATACTTTATTCTACTTAAAGCTGTTGCTGGAATGCCTGATGTTCAGATGTAAAGTCCTGTGAGATTTTAATTGCCCAAGTCTTTTCTTTAGCATACTATCCATTTTTGAATGATTACCCTATTGTGAGATTTAACACAGAAAATTGATCAAGCTTAATTCCTTGAATTATTAATTTCAAATGTCTATTTGTCTAAATGTTAGAATGTAGAACTCACTGCCATAGGAAGTGGTTGAGGAAAATAGCCCAGATGCTTTCAAAAAGAAACTAGACGAGTACATGAGAGAAAAGGGAATCGAAAGTTATGCTGAAAGGCTGAGATGAGGCGCATGGAATGGGAGGAGACTGACGTGGAGTTTAAACACCAGCATAAACCAGTTGGGCCAAATGGCCTACTTCTGTGCTGTATATTCTATATAATTCTATGTAGCATTCACAACTGCTCGGCCCGAGACACAAAGCGGGGGAGCGGCAGCGGCCGGCCGTAAACCGCGCGGCCCTGTAAACTGCCGTTTTACAAAAAAGCCTTGGCAACGCCGGGCCCCCCCAGCTAGTATTCTATATAATTCTATGTAGCATGAGATGAATAAATGGTATTTAAAAGCTAAAAGTATAGAATTATATTTTGAAAACAAAGTGAGGCCCATCTGTCATTTTTCCCCCTCCTTTGTTTATTCCCTCTTCTGCCCTTCTTTGATAAATGCCCTGATCATAGTGGCAATATGGCTCCATGGGTGGCCCCAACCCACTGGTACCTCTGGTGATTTTAGTATCGGGCTAGTCTGTGGTGGTGTCAGACTTTTTGACTATGTGGACATCACAGGAAGCCTAAACGTGCCCTCACTTGACATTCACACATGCGTGTTTTACAGGAGGGCTGTGTTCGCTAGTGATTGGGAGCAAGAACACAACCTGATCTTTCACCTATCTAGTCCGAGGTGCTGTGGCCAATACGCAAAGTTCCTACTGATCTGACAGCCAAGATCAGTGAACTCAGTATAAACCAGGGATTGAAATTGGGACTTTCCTAATCTGTCTGTGTGACTTTGTAAGAGAAAATGTTCTTTGTTACCAGCAAGACGATGTTGCATCGATTTACCCAGGGACATCACAGTGTGGAGATGAAGCTATTGATTCTCCTCTATCCAATATTTATCCTACAGATGGGAAATTGTACAAAAACCTGTCGTCTTCACAAAGATCAAGAACGGTAGAAATATACTTTTCTTTCCAATTATTCTAGCTGAGAATGTGCTTTTCAAATTATATTGCTCCAGGGAGATCATCTCGAAAGTAAGGCAATGTTATAATCCCAGGCAACATGCAAACACCCAGTTATCCATTAGTCAAGGACTAGATTATCTGCTCTCTTCTTCAGGCTTATGGTATTATTGCAATCTGAGGTAAACTGTTCTAACTAATTATTTTTGGCTGTTTGTCAATATCTCACCGCACATGTGGTTTTCTGACCCAGTGAATACTGTACACTATAAGACCTGTATCTCATTTAAAAAAATTCATTCTTGGGCTGTGGGCATCGCTGGCAAGGCCAGTATTTACTGCCCATCCCTAATTGCCCTCGAGAAGGTGGTGGTGAGCCCCCTTCTTGAACCGCTGCAGCCCGTGCGGTGAAGGTACTCCCACAGTGCTGTTAGGGAGGGAGTTCCAGGGTTTTGGCCCAGTGACGATGAAGGAACGGCGATATATTTCCAAGTCAGAATGGTGTGTGACTTGGAGGTGATGGTGTTCCCGGGCGCCTATTGTAATTAAGAGATATTTATTCTATTAAAAGTTACAGTTGAATCAAGATTTATTCTGTCAGTGTTGAAAAATGTACTAGGTCAGACAGGGAGATAGTTTATGAATATGAAACAAACCAAAATGAACGTGGTATTAATATTTATTAAGAATCTCATGCTAATGGACATGGCAAATAGTATAGATTCCCCATAGAGATTCCAAACACGGCAGGAGACAAAAAAACACCAAGGTTAAGAGTCTGTGGGGGGAAAATTGGGTTGCTTTGCTTCTCCCGTTAGTGCCCCAAGGTTAGCAGCGACGGTAGCCTCGCTCGCGCTCTGGCCGCAAACTTGGCTCGCGACCCCTGACCTACCGCCGGACTCTGTATCTGACAGGGTCAGGGTGCCATGTTTGCGGCCACGGTGGCGCAAATTAAAGGGCAGCTGCCGGGCGGCCATTTTGTTTTGGGCCGCCTGCCAGCACTTGCCCCCTCTCGCCTCCTCCTGCAGGGTGCCGGCCGCGATCACTCTTCCAGTAGCGCCCCACCTCCTGCTTGGGGCGCTACCACTCAATTTCCGCCGTGGAGGTGCTAACTTTTTTGGGGCACTAAAAGTAGCACTCCGGCGAAGTTAGCGCCCCAAAGGGGGCGCAACCCATTTTTCCTCCTGTAGATTTTCACCATTGTGAAAATAACGCACACAAGAATGGAATTTGAGCACGTTAAGGGATTGTGGGGGAGAAATTTAACTTATGCAAGTTTCCAGCACAAAATGGGCAGCATGATAGGAACACGCGCCCGAAGAGGTCGGCCTTTGGCCTGTTTGAAATTAGGCCTCGATCCTCATCTACTTGAAACCCACAAGCCGCAGATGGCAATCGGGCGACTCGATGCAGCTCACCTAATGTGAGGCCTTAGGAATCTTGGCCTCCGACATCGAGCGGCCTACAGGTAAGGTCCGGGGAGGGGGGAGGGTAAGTCAATGGGGTGGCGGGGGCAATGAGCATGAGCTGGCAACGGCACTCAGTATTTTTGTGGAGCCAGAAGGAGACAGACAGGCAGAAAGAGACTGACAGCAAGAGAGAGAGAAATAAAACGAGAGAGAAATAGACAGACAGAGACAGGGAGCAAGAAAAAGAGAAAGAAAAAAAGACCGAAAGAGAGACAGAGAGATAGAGACAAAGCAAGAGAGAGAGACAGAGTGAGGATTGAAATGAAGGATCATCCATCAGACAAGCTTTTTCCTGTATCTTGTCCAAGAATGTGTGAGAGTTCCATGAAGGCCTCCCCAGATACAATAGTCGTAGTCAAGACAGACAAACTTCAGCTTTATGAAGAGGTATGTTATTGATGGGAAAAGAAGCATGAAAATACTTTATTGTACAACAATAGTCAGATTGCAATACACACATGCCTTCCAATGTGCAAGTCATCCTTAAGAGATGATAAGCAAATAAAGATCCATCAGTGTCTTTTCATACACCATTTCACATTAACAGGAATACTGAATGGCCTGAATAGTTCTGTATGCATAATCTTACTTGGTCGGCAAACATCTCCATTAGACATTCATGAAAGAGTTAAACAAACTAGTTAAAGAAAGGAAAAGGAAAGGTTTTGCATTATACTTCTCTTTCTTAGGCAGTCCCTCGGAACCGAGGATGACTTGCTTCCACATTAAAAATGAGTTCTCAGGTGACTGATGAGTCCAATGCGGGACCTACCGTCTCTGTCACAGGTGGGGCAGACGGTGGTTGAAGGAGCGGGTGGGTGGGGTGCTTGGGTTGACGTGTGCTCCTTGCGCTGCCTGCGCTTGGCTTCCGCTTGCTCCCGGCGAAGAGACTCGAGGTGTTCGGCACCTTCCCGGATGCTTCTCCTCCACTTTGTGCGGTCTTGGGCCAGGGGTTCCCAGGCGTCGGTGGGGAAGTTACACTTTTTCAAGGAGGCTTTGAGGGTGTCCTTGAATCTTTTCCTCTGCCCACCTGGGGCTCTCTTGCCGTGCTGGAGCTCCGAGTAGAGCGCTTGTTTTGGGAGTCTCGTATCAGGCATGCAGATGATGTGACCCGTCCATCGGAGCTGATCGAGCGTGGTCAAAGCTTCGATGCTGGGGATGTTGGCCTGAGCAAGAACACTGATGTTGTTGCGCCTATCCTGCCAATGGATTTGCAGGATCTTGCAGAGGCAGCGTTGGTGGTACCTCTCCAGTGCTTTGAGGTGCCTGCTGTACATTGTCCATGTCTTTGAGGCATACAGCAGGGCGGGTATCACTGCTGCTCTGTAGACCATGAGCTTAGTGCTGGGTTTGGAAAAGGAAAGGTTTTGCATCGTACAGCACCTTTCACAAACTTGAGACATCCCAAATCATTTATAGCTAAAGAAGTATTTTAGAGTGAAGTCACTGTTGTAATGTATTTTTAAAAAATTCAAGGTCAGGGTTGAAACAAAACCCAAATATTTAATCGTTTTTATGACAATTATCTTGGTGAAATGGTACTGTATTCTGTTTTTATTCAGGTGTAAATGTACACACTGGTGTAACTATTATGCAAATAGTTAAAACTCAGAGCTTTACACAAGTAATGATTTCCCCACCACAAATCTGTGGCTAAAACATCAACAGGTCATCTCCCAAGCAAAATCGGACTGGAGAAATATCAGGTCATCAGGAGCATTTCCCTGAATATGCACGCAAGGTAATCCCTGCTCTCCAACACCCAAACCACCTCCAGGAAAATAAATTATTCCCAACACCGGGAATAATCTAAGCCAACAACAGGAACCTGTCTGAAGAGCAGGCAAGGACACCAGACTCGGCAATCCAGGACCACTGGTTAATGCAGGCAGCTCATTTGTTTCCAAAACTCAAGAGAACTTCCAGGACTAAGACCGAACAAAATTGTTTAAGCCTTAAACATTGTTCCCAGTGTATGCATAAGCCATGATGACAAACTCAATGCACTCTTCAATCAGCACTGTGCAATCAAGGTGTACAATGGAAGGTTTAGAATAGCTTCACAAAATAGGCTTGTGTACATAAACTCTTGAATTACATCCCATTTTTGAGCAAAATCTACATTCATGCAAATACATTCCATTAAATGCTTTTATTGGTTGTTTCATCTGTTGTTCTTGTTACAATAATTACCTGTTAATGATTTGCCTGCAGTCTTTTCAATATGGATCCTTGGCCTAGAAATTCATTAAGGCGCCGGCAGCTTTGCGGCCAGTTACCGCCTAAAGAGGGCTTCTGCTCCAATACAGGAGTTTGCGCTGATATTCAGCGCAGCGGTAATGGCGGCGGTAGCCGTTAGCGCTGCGCCAGCACCGATGACGTCATCGGTGTGCACAGTGCCCCGGTTCCGCCCCGATACCGGCCCGATCCCCATATTTAGTTGCGGCCGCCTCTTCCGCAGCGGCCGCAAACAGCGACCAGAAAACGGGGCCGTACTGTAGCCTTAGTGGGGCGCTTTAAGGTGGAGGTGCGGCCGGCCGCTTTTTCAGCGGCCGCCTACCCGCACCTCCTTCCCCGGCCTCCTCCAGCCCCCCCCCCGCGGCATTGCCGGCTGCTTTCCGCGAACCCGGCACTTCTCCGTGGTGCCGGGCTCATTCGCCGGCACTATCCAGCGGCGATCTCCCCGTGGCAGGCACCTCCCCCTTAAGAGAAGGAGGAGGCCTGCAGTACCGCAGCGGGTGGCGCAGCGGCGCCTAGAGCGCTGAAATTCAGTTTCAGCGCCCCAAGCGGGGGCGGGCACACCCTGGAATAGCGCCCGGTTCCGACTTGGGGCGCAAAAACTGAATATCTGACGGTCGCAACTGGCTCCGCGCCCAGCGCTAACTTTTGGGCGCTAGCCAGCTGGCGGGGCCATAGTGAATTTCTAGGCCCTTATATTTAAAAAATAAATCCTGCTGTTATATTCTTTAAGGTGCTGATGGGATGTAAACAGAACTCAATTTCAAAATGTCACTGTGATTCTCCAAGATTAAAAAAAATTCTAAACAAATTCTAAGCGAGTATCTTGTGGCAACTCTCACTGAGCCATTGGTGACCTTCAGACTGAAATATCCTTCCCAACATGATTACGGCAAAATGCTCCATTAATGCGAAATAAAAATCTCTGTAGCAGCAAATAACATACCTCCTGATGGTTAAAGGTTAGAGACTTTGTGAAGAAAACAATAAAGTGTATGATAATATTTTTCCTCCCACCCCACCCCCATCCCACAATTTCTCTCATCCTTTCCTGAAGTCACTAATTTTGGTTTCATTGGTAGCACTTTTTCTTGGAGTTCAAGCCCATTCCAAGACTTGGGAAAGAAACACAGGCTAACGCGCCAGCGTAACACTGAGGGTGTGCCACATTGTCCACTGTGCTATACTTTCCTGGGATGGGGTGATTGTCCTATGAGGAGAGATTGAGTAGACTAGGCCTATAGTCTCTAGAGTTTAGAATAATGAGAGGTGATCTCATTGAAACATGCAAAATTCTTACAGGGCTCGACAGGGTCATAGAGTCATAGAGTCATAGAGTAATACAGCACGGATAGAGGCCCTTCGGCCCATCGTGTCCGCGCCGGCCATCAAGCCCTGTCTAATCTAATCCCATATTCCAGCATTTGGCCCGTAGCCTTGTATGCTATGGCATTTCAAGTGCACATCCAAATGCTTCTTAAATGTTGTGAGGGTTTCTGCCTCCACAACCCTTTCAGGCAGTGAGTTCGACTCCAACCACCCTCTGGGTGAAAAAGTTCTTTCTCAAATCCCCTCTAAACCTCCCGCTCTTTACCTTGAATCTATGCCCCCTAGTTATTGACCCCTCTACTAAGGGAAAAAGCTCCTCAGCATCCATCCTATCTATGCCCCTCATAATTTTGTACACCTCAATCATGTCCCCCCTCAGCCTCCTCTGCTCCAAGGAAAACAAACCCAATCTGCCCAGTCTCTCTTCATAGCTGAAGCGCTCCAGCCCTGGTAACATCCTGGTGAACCTCCTCTGCACCCTCTCTAACGCGATCACATCCTTCCTGTAGTGTGGTGACCAGAACTGCACACAGTATTCCAGCTGTGGCCTAACCAGTGTTTTATACAGCTCCATCATAACCTCCTTGCTCTTATATTCAATGCCTCGGCTAATGAAGGCAAGTATCCCATATGCCTTTTTTACCACCTTATCCACCTGTTCCGCCGCCTTCAGGGATCTGTGTACTTGCACACCCAGATCCCTCTGACCCTTCGGCTTGCCTAGGGTCTTTCCATTCATTGTGTATTCCTTTGCCTTGTTAGTCCCCCCAAAGTGCATCACCTCGCACTTTTCCGGGTTAAATTCTATTTGCCACTGTTCCGCCCATCTGACCAACCCATCTATATCGTCCTGCAGACTGAGGCTACCCTCCTCGCTATTTACCACCCTACCAATTTTTGTATCATCCGCGAACTTACTGATCATACCCTTTACATTCATATCCAAGTCATTAATGTAGACCACAAACAGCAAGGGACCCAGCACCGATCCCTGTGGTACCCCACTGGCCACAGGCTTCCAGTCACAAAAACAACCTTCGACCATCACCCTCTGCCTTCTGCCACTAAGCCAGTTTTGTATCCAATGTGCCAAGGCACCCTGGATTCCATGGGCTCTTACCTTCTTGACCAGTCTCCTGTGCGGGACTTTATCGAAGGCCTTACTGAAATCCATGTATACCACATCCACTGCGTTACCCTCATCCACACACCTAGTCACCCCCTCAAAAAATTCAATCAAATTAGTCAGACATGATCTTCCCTTGACAAAGCCATGTTGACTATCCCTGATTAATCCTTGCCTCTCCAAGTGGAGACAAATTTTGTCCCTCAGGATTTTTTCCAATAATTTTCCTACCACTGATGTTAGGCTCACTGGCCTGTAGTTCCCCGGTTTTTCCCTACTACCCTTCTTGAATAATGGTACTACATTAGCGGTTCTCCAGTCACCTGGCACATCCCCTGTGGCCAGAGAGGTCCTGAATATATGTGTTAGAGCCCCCGCAATCTCCTCCTTTGCCTCACAAAGCAGCCTGGGATACATTTCATCCGGGCCTGGGGATTTATCCATTTTTAGGCCAGCTAAAACCGCCAATACCTCCTCCCTCTCGATGTTAATATGTTCGAGCATATCACAGTCCCCCCGCCCTATTTCTATGTCTACATCGTCCTTCTCCATAGTGAAAACAGATGCAAAAAATTCATTTAGAACCCCTCCTACATCTTCCGGCTCCACACACAGATTGCCACTTTTGTCCCTAATGGGCCCTATTTTTTCCCTAGTTATCCTCTTACCCTTAATATACTTATAAAACATCTTCGGATTTTCCTTTATTTTGCTCGCCAGTGTTATTTCATGGCCCCTCCTTGATCTCCTAATTTCTTTTTTAAGTATCCCCCTGCACTTTTTGTACTCCTCTAGGGCTTCCTCCGTCTTTAGCCTTTTGTATCTACCAAAAGCCCTCCTTTTTTTCCTAATCCATTCTCATATATCCCCTGACATCCAAGGTTCCCTGTGGTTTTTGGAACCACCCTTGACCTTTACGGGAACATGTTGCCATTGTATGATCTCAATCTCCCTTCTGAAAGCCTCCCATTGCGCCGATGCGGATTTTCCTACAAGTAGCTGATCCCAGTCCATTTTGGCCAGATCCTGCCTTATCCTATTAAAATCGGCCTTCCCCCAATTTAGACCCTTTATTTCCGGCCCATCCCTGTCCTTTTCCATGACCACCTTAAATCTTACCATATTATGGTCACTATCACCAAAGTGCTCACCTACTAGCACTTTTTCCACTTGGCCAGCCACATTCCCTAGAATTAGGTCCAGTACCGCCCCCTCTCTTGTAGGACTTTCTACATGCTGGCTCAAAAAGCTCTCCTGGATGCACTTTAAGAATTCTACACCCTCTGAGCCTTTCACACTCTGACTATCCCAGTTAATATTGGGGAAGTTGAAATCCCCCATTATTATTACCCTATTATTTGCACATTTCTCTGAGATTTGCCCCCTGACTGAGGAGTCCAGAACCAGGAGTCACAGTCTCAGAATAAGGAGTCGGCCATTTAGGACTGAGATGAGGAGTAATTTCTTCACTCAGAGGGTGGTGAATCTTTGGAATTCTCTACCCTAGAGAGCGCTGTGGAGGCTCAGTCGTTGAGTATATTCAAGATAGAGATCGATAGATTTTTGAATATTAAGGGAATCAAGGGATATGGGAATAGTGCAGGAAAGTAGGGATGAGGTAGTTCAGCTATGATCTGATTGAATGGTGGAGCAGGCTCAAAGGGCCAAATGGCCTACTCCTGTTCCTATGTTCTAACTTTGGAAGACAAACTAAAGGCTGATCTGTGTGTTCCAGTGTTTCCGGTGAATGCTAAAGAGCCCGTGGATTTTTTTGAGGATGATCAAGATTTTTTGTGGGGTCCTGGCCAACATTCCTCTCGCAACCAAACACCGTCCCAAAAAAAAACAGATCAATTGCTCATTCATCTCACTTTCCTTCGTGGGATTCTGCTATGCACAAAATGGCTGCTGTTGTCTGCCTATGTAATCACAGTCAATGCATCCCATGGTAAGTCATTGCATGCAAAATACTTTCAGACGTTTCAGAGAGATATAAGGGGGGAGAAATTCAGTATCGCCCTGTTTGGGGCGCCGTTATCGGCCGTGCGCAAAGTTTAACGCCTGCCGCTAATTATCGCCTCCGACGGCAAACTTGGCTTTTATCGCCTCCTGGAGGTGATTGGAGCGCTAAATCAGGCGCAACACGCCTCTCTTAAGGCGCTAAGGCCGAGGAGTGAAGCGTTGCCTCAGAGCGCGGGCGCAGCGCAGGTGCTGTCAGTTACCAATTGAACACAGACACACTGGCGCCGGTCAGTTCTTAAAGAGGGGGGGCTCGATCTTGCTCTCCCGCCACACCCTGCTCATTAGAGCCTTGAATCTCGGCCTGGACAGACCTGTGGCTAAACCTTGCAGGCAAGGACTATGGAGAGGGCAAGGGAGCGAGCACATCGCTTCAGCGAGTGGGTCTTGGAGGCTCTGGTTGGCATGGTGGAGCGCAGAAGGTCCATACTGTACCCAGAGAGTGGCAGGAGGCCTTTGCCAGGGGAGTACAGAAGAGTGTGGAGGGAGGTGGCTCAGAGCACCTCCTCAAGGAGCATGGTGCCCAGGACCCATGTGCAATGTAGGAAAAAGATCAACGACCTCACTCGGGTTGTCAGGGTGAGTGGCTTCTTTTCAAAGCCTCTCCATCCCTCCATCTCAACCTCACTCTATGGCCAGAGGGTCTTAAAAGCCCCAATGCCCAACACTCATCCAAGACCTATGGCCCTTTCATCAAACACACACGCACATTCCACACTTTGCATACAGAAAGGGCTATTCAACTATGGGATGCACATCAGGCAAGACCATGGCTGCATACAGTAAGGGCTATTCAACTGTGGGAGGCATATCAGGCAAGACCATGGCTGCATACAGTAAGGGCTATTCAACTATGGGATGCACATCAGGCAAGACCATGGCTGCATACAGTAAGGGCTATTCTACTATGGGAGGCACATCAGGCAAGGCCATGGCTGCATACAGTAAGGGCTATTCAACTATGGGATGCACATCAGGCAAGACCATGGCTGCATACAGTACGGGGTATTCAACTATGGGAGGCACATCAGGCAAGACCATGGCTGTATATTTACTCAGACGCCGTCCTTTTTCTTGCAGGCCAAGCTATCTCATAATAGGAGACAGCAGCAATGGCCTCAGCTGCAACCCCTCAGCGATCTTGAGGTGCGAGTCCAGAGGATTGTGGTAAGCCGGGTGATCGGTCCCGTCGCCACTGGAGACGCCGATCCCGTTCTGGACAGCAATGGTAAGGTCATCACCTTTTTGTCCTCTCTCCTTCCACTTGTTCCTCACAGCACCAGCCTTTGACACTTTCAATCCAACTTACTAAATCGCTGCACTCATTCCTCCCTTGCTGCCACCCTGTCCTCACGCTAAAGCCACTCTTGTACCTCCCTGCTTTCAGATGCTGATTCACCAGTTGAGGAGATGGGCCCTCAAGCTGCCAGTGGGAGTGAAGCTGCAGGCGAGGAGGAAGAGGAAGCCGGAGCATCAGCGCCACCCTCTCCCGAGGAAACCCATGCCCACTGTGGTGATTATTTCCTATGTTTAATAAGAAGTATTGTGATTGGTGAATGGGGTGGTTGTTCTCTGTGTTAGTAAGAAGTATTGTAATTGGTTGTTTGTTTCTACCTTGAGATATATGCTGTAAACTCATTGGTAGTGGATGTCAGGTGATTTGTGGTGGCCATCTTAAATTCAGTTCTCTCCAGTCATGGTTGGAGACTGGTGTTGAAAGATGTGCTACTGGATTTTTAAAGTTAATAAAGCCTAGATTTGAAAGGCAAATCTATTCTTTATTTCAATTTATTAACTTTTTATCAGAATGGAGCGATATCTTCAACCAGAACGATTCAATGCTGACCCTAATTCTGCAGGAGTGGATGATAAATGGAAACATTGGTATTGTACATTTACAAACTTTTTGGGTGTGTTGGAACAAGAGTCTCTGAATAAGTTGAATATGCTGATCAACTACATTGCTCCGGATGTGTATAAGTATATTTTGGACTGTAAAACTTACGAATTGGCTATTTCTACATTGGAGAAGATTTTTGTTAAACCAAAGAATGAGGTATTTGCACGTTATCTTCTATCTGCCCGTAGGCAGCAGGTGGGAGAATCTTTGGATACTTATTTACAAGCACTTCGGCACCTTAGTGCTAACTGTAATTATAAAGCCGTGACGGCCGAAGAATATAAGGAAGAATCGGTACGGGATGCTTTTATTAATGGACTACTGTCTAGATCAATTCGTCAGCGGTTGCTAGAAAATAAGACTTTGGATCTCAAGAGTGCTTTTGAGCAAGCTTCTACATTGGATATGGCTCAGAGAAGTTCGGATTCTTATGCTCTTTCTAATCGACCTGCGACTGTGGTTTCGGCAGTTCCGGATGAAAAAGAATTAGGTGGTCTTAATGGGAGTGGTTTACTAGATTCTGAAACAGTTTCTACTTCGGCGGCTGTTGCCTCTAGGATTCAGAAGTGTTATTTTTGTGGGAACGTCCGGCATCCTCATTTGAAGTGTCCTGCCCGGGAGGCTGTGTGTAGTAAATGTGGAAAGAGAGATCATTATGCACGTGTTTGTAAATCATTAGGTTCAATTACCTCCTCTTCTGCGACTATTCAACCTGTAGAGAGGGCGTTTATTGCATCAATTTCTGCTGCATTTGCTCATGGCCTAAACAAAGCTATAGTTATGGCCCAAGTTAATGGGTTAGAAGTGAAGGCTCTCATAGATACGGGCAGTACCGAGAGTTTTATAAGTCTTCAGTTTGCGAAGGAAAAGTGTTTGAAAATCTTGCCTGTTACTTATCAGGTGTGTATGGCTCAGACGACCCTTACTTCACAAGTAGCTGGTTGTTGCCTTGTGAAAATGATTCTTCTAGGTAATACGTATACTGATATACGCCTATCTGTTTTGCCTAATCTTTGTGCGGATATTTTGATTGGTCATGATGTGCTTAAATTACACGAGTCTCTCAGTCTTTCGTTTGGAGGGACTAAGCCACCCGTATCCATTTGTGGATTAACTTCTTTATCCATTTCTCCATTATCACTTTTTTCTAATTTGATGCCGGATTGTAAGCCAATTGCTACCAAGTCAAGAAGGTATAGCAGTCAGGATAGAGAATTTATTAATTCTGAAGTCCAACGTCTTTTATTGGAAGGAATCATTGAACCTAGTTGTTCGCCTTGGCGGGCTCAGGTAGTTGTCACCACTAACGAGAGACATAAGAAACGAATGGTGATAGACTACTCTCAAACTATTAATAGGTATACTCAATTAGATGCGTACCCTTTGCCTAAGATCGATGAGCTTATCAACAAAGTATCTCAGTATAAGTTTTTTAGCACTGTTGATTTAAAGAGTGCTTATCATCAGATTCCTATTATTAAGAGGGATCAACCATATACAGCCGTTGAGGCTGGTGGAAAGCTGTATCAGTTTTGCCGAATACCATTTGGTGTTACTAATGGTGTTGCTTGTTTTCAACGGGCAATGGATGCTTTTATAAGTGATAACTCTCTCTCTGACACCTTTTCATATTTAGATGATATCACGGTGTGTGGTAAATCAAGGGTGGAGCATGATTCTAATTTAGAAAGATTCCTTCAAGCTGCAGAAAAAGTTGGTTTAACTTTTAATAAAGAGAAGTGTATCTTTTCGACTACTGAGGTAAATCTACTGGGGTATATTATCTCGGGAAATAAGATTAAACCAGATCCAGAACGTTTGCGACCATTGATCGATTTACCTTATCCTACTAATTCTAAGGCTTTGCAACGAGTTGTTGGACTGTTTTCTTACTATTCTAATTGGATTGCAAACTTTTCGCAGAAGATCCGGCCCCTTATTCGGGTTACGACATATCCTCTATCATGGGAGGCCAGGACATGTTTTGATAATTTTAAAAAGGATATCTTTGGAGCAGTTGTGCATTCTATTGATGAGCAGGTTCCCTTTGTGATTGAGACGGATGCTTCTGATTTTGCAATTGGGGCTACCCTGAACCAGAATGGAAGACCTGTGGCCTTTTTCTCACGTACCTTGAACAATAGTGAAAAAAGACATTCTTCAATAGAAAAAGAGGCATATGCAATAGTAGAAGCACTGCGTAAATGGAGACATTATTTATCGGGGCTACATTTCACGTTGGTAACCGATCAAAAATCTGTGTCCTTTATGTTTGATGTTAAACATTTTGGAAAGATCAAAAATGATAAAATAATGAGGTGGAGGATTGAGTTGGCATGTTACCATTTTGATATAGTTTATCGTCCGGGGAAGGATAATGTTGCTGCTGATGCACTGTCGAGGGCTTATTGTTCTGTGATTCACGGAGATACGCTTATTAATCTTCACAATGCCTTATGTCATCCTGGGGTTACGAGGATGATACACTTCGTACGCAGTAAGAATTTGCCCTTTTCAGTTGAAGACGTGATATACCTATCAATTCGTCCAATAAAAAGCGACGAGTTAGGAACGTAACTAAAGGTTTTTATTGACTAAATAACAGAGCCCACCCTCGTGGGTGATCGGGTCCAACAAGGAGGAATACCAGCCAGTCGACTACCTTTATACCTGGGCAGGTAGGTGGAGCCATGGGCGGAGTCGGAGGTGGTCAGCCCAGGTATAACAGCGCGACAAGAGGCGACCTCGTATAGTGATACAACAGTGAGAACAGTGATAACAATACAACAGTGATAACTATAGTGTAACGATAGTGAACGATAAAAGTGGTTTACCACAAGACGTCAAGCAGATGACTTCATCATGTTCTATCTGTGCTCGGTGTAAACCGAATTTCTTTAAGCCTCAACAAGCTCATCTTATAAAGGCTACTTCTCCTTTTGAACATCTGAGCATTGATTTTAAGGGGCCTCTTCCTTCAACGACACAAAATCGATATATATTTACTGTTGTGGATGAGTTTTCAAGGTTACCTTTTGCTTTTCCTTGCGCAGATGTATCAGCTGCTACAGTTATCAAATGTCTGACTCAACTTTTTGTCATCTTTGGGATGCCTGCGTATATCCATTTGGATCAGGGAAGTTCTTTTATGTCTTCCCAGTTGAAGGAATACCTTCAGAGTCGGGGAATTTCTACTCGTAGAACTACCCCGTATAACCCCCAGGGTAATGGACAGTGCGAACGATACAATGGGGTGATCTGGAAGGCAGTTATGTTGGCTTTGACATCCCGGAACCTTAAGAATACACAGTGGGAAATGGTACTGCCTGATGCCCTGCATTCCATTAGACCATTGCTTTCAACGGCTATTAATGTGACCCCCCATGAAAGGCTCTTTAATTACCCACAGAGATCTACTACGGGATATTTGGTACCTTCATGGCTTACTATGCAGGGACCTGTGCTGCTTCGACGCCATGTTAGATTGTCAAAATATGATCCTTTAGTGGAGGAGGTGGAGCTGTTGGAGGCAAATTCCCAATATGCTCATATTCGATTCCAAGATGGGAAAGAAAGTACTGTTTCAATTAAAGATTTGGCTCCTTGTGGTGGCCAGCCCTCTTCTGAGGATACTAATAATAGTCACGATTCAGATAATGTGGATGTTGTTATAGATACTATGAATATTTCCAATCCTACTGCAGATAATTATACTTCTATTAGTCAGCCTTTGATGGATGTTCATGACCGTCCTAGTTTACTTCCTGATGGGATTTCCAATCCGGAAACCGTTGATAATCGGGATATGGATAGCCTTCCTGCAGAAGATACTTCGGTGTCTCCGGGTGTGGGAGGGCAAGGAATTTCACCAAGGTTAAGAAGGTCGACACGAACAAGATATCCGGTCGACCGATTGAAAATGGACTTTTAAATTGATAGTAATGTTTTAAAATTGTTGAAATATTATATTTGTATTTTAGTTGTAAATAAATTAATTATAAATTGTAAAGGTTGTTTTAGGTTGGAGCATGTTTTAAAAGGAGGGGTGAATGTGGTGATTATTTCCTATGTTTAATAAGAAGTATTGTGATTGGTGAATGGGGTGGCTGTTCTCTGTGTTAGTAAGAAGTATTGTAATTGGTTGTTTGTTTCTACCTTGAGATGTATGCTGTAAACTCATTGGTAGTGGATGTCAGGTGATTTGTGGTGGCCATCTTAAATTCAGTTCTCTCCAGTCATGGTTGGAGACTGGTGTTGAAAGATGTGCTACTGGATTTTTAAAGTTAATAAAGCCTAGATTAGAAAGGCAAATCTATTCTTTATTTCACCCACACTGGGAACACGCCTTCCCTGGAGGGGAGCGGGGGGGGAAGGGTCTGATGAGGGAGAAGCTCCAGGACCCAGCGGGCTGCAGCAATGCGATGGGGGTAGGGAAGCTCGGGGGCCTTCTCCCCGGAGGGAGAGTATGCCAGCGAGTCCTACTGCACTGGACGCAGAGGAGGAGCGGCTCCTCACTGAAATGAACACCCAGGCGGTGCACAGGCAAACTGAGCTCATGGGTGCAGTGGGAAGGGTGCCCGAATGCATTGAATCACTGGCAAGGAGTGTGGAGCACTTCGCAGTAGCACAGGCGGATGCCACACAAATGCTTAGTGCTGCAATTCAGTCACTGGCTGCCATGAGCCCATCTCTGACTGTTCTCATGCAGACTCAGATTGAGGCCACACGAGCACTGACTGCTGCCATCCTCGCTGGTTCGGACACATTTTCCCGGGGCTCTCACCGCGCCGCAGCAGGCCAGCAATCTGTGCTCCAGCAGATTGCTCCGGATGCTGAAGTGCTGCCCCGTGGGAGTGCCAGTGTGTCGGTCCAGCAGGGAGTTGCTGTCCCCTCTCAAGATGACAGCATTCCTGCTGCCGCCACTGTCACTTCTCCACTGCACTTGCCACTGCCTGTAGGACAGACTGCTGCCGCACATGCAGAGTTGGTGCAGTCAGCAGCCGGGCCCTCCAGGCCCAGAGCTGGTCCAGGCCGTACCTCAAGGGCATCTGCAGTCTCAGGTTGTGACAATCAGCAGCCTTCCACCAGTCTTGCTGCAGCCACTGGGGCCCCATTACAGAGGAGCAGTAGGGTGGGAAGGGGAGAAGTGCGCAAGGGAAGGAGATCGCCCTCGAAGGGCAAAAAGTAGGAGGTGTGACAAAATGTTGGTCATTTTTTATTAAAGGCCGAGGCTCATGGTCAAAATGCGAAAATGACACACACAGAGTTTGTAAAATAAAAAAGTTTTTGTATTCAAAATGTACATGTTTGGTCTTTGCAATCATTGTTGCCTTGGCCGGCTTAGGGGCTGCGGGTTGGTTTCATTCATGTTGTTCTCAATGGCAGAAGCCATTTCCTCAGCAGGGGCTTAGAAGCGGCTTGCTATCAACCATTGACGGACGGCCCTTCTAGTTTCGACATTGTGTGCCTCCCTACCGCCTTGGTGCTGCTGATCATCATCCTCCTCCTCTTCCTCCTCCTCCTCTGGTGGTGCTCCAAGGCCTGGTGGCATTGGCTGGGTCCTGAGGATTGCCAGGTTGTGCAGCATGCAGCACACAACAACAAAGTGGGAGACTCGCTCAGGCGAGTACTGCAGGGCTCCTCCAGATTGGTCCAGACAGCAGAACCGTTGCTTGAGCACGCCGATTGTGTGCTCAACGATGTTCCTGGTAGCTTGATGGCTCTCGTTGTACCGCAGCTCAGCAGGGGTGCTGGGCGGCTGGAGCGGGGTCATTAGCCAGGTGCACAGTGAATATCCCTTGTCTCCGAGAAGCCAACCTCCTGGGTGATGCGGTGCCTGGAAAAGGTTTGCCACAGAAGTCTGGCGCAGGATGAATGCATCGTGGCTGCTGCCTGGAAAGTGGGCATTGACAGCGAGTATCAGCTGTCTGTGGTCACAGACCATCTGAACGTTTAAGGAATGGAAGCCCTTTCGGTTGCGGAAATCCTCGGCATTCTCATGCGGAGCACGCAAAGCCACATGCGTGCAGTCAATGGCGCCCTGCACCATGGGGAAGCCCGCTATCCTAGCAAAGCCCATTGCGCATTCTTGCTGCTTGTCTGGGGTCATGGGGAAAGAGATGTACTCTCGTCTCCTTTTATAGAGGACATTTGTGACCTGACGGATGCAGCAATGCACCGCAAACTGGGAGATATTGGCGATGTCCCCAGTAGTTGATTGAAATGAGCCGGTGGCATAAAATTGAGAGCCACTGTTATCTTCATTGCCACCGACAGAGAAGTCCTGCTCCTCAGTTGAGGCTGCAGATCTGGCTGCAGCAGGTGGCAGAGCTCAGTGACCACCTCCTTGCGCAGCCTTCGCAAACACTGCTCCTCAGGCATATTAATGTAGGAGAACTGTTGGCGAAAAACCCTGGGAGGGTAAGGTCTCCTGTACTGAGGCCTGTTGGCCCTCCTCCATCTGGACATGATTGCCACTCTCTCTCTGTGTCTCTGTGCCCTCCGAATCTGATGGCGCAGGACGACACACCCATTCATTGCAGCCCCCATAGTATCTTGGCAATCAAAGTAATGAAGGTCAAAAACCAAAGTACCTGCAAAGTTATGGTCAGAAGCCAAAACTATTTCAGACAGCGTTGACGCAATGCAGAAGTCTCTCTTTCACTCTTTTTCTCTCTCTCAAAATCTCTCTCTCTCTCAGAACGAGCGGTGCAAAAATGTCTACCACTGAAAAAGCCAGGAAGAGGCCCCCTTTAAATAGCGCACCCCCAGCCCCACAGCGACTGGGAAGCGGTCCAGTCTACCTGTCGTTGGTAGTGCCAGGTGGAAAGGAGAGGGGCACCACTCAATTTCCGTTCCGGGGCGCCCCAAGGGCGTTGCACGCTCGAATGATGTCATGATCTGTGTGCGCAGGAGAGCGGGCGGTATTGTTTAGTGCCACTGCAAAATGTCCGGTCAATTCTGCGAGAGGCGCAGATATCGCCTCGCCCGGGCGCTAGTTGCTTTGCGCCCCATTTGTGCCTTCTTAAGGTGCTAACGGGAGGCGTAAATCAACAGAATTTTTCCCCCAAGTTGTTATATCAAAGTTTTAATCTTACTTGGGTATGGTTCCACAGGTATTGAAAGCTGACCCATGTTAGGAACCTATTGTACATGGTAAGGCATTAGGCCATCTTGGACATTCACATCAGTCTGCTTTTGCACAGTATCCTATAATAATTTTCATGGCAAAACAGATGACCTCCAGGATAAATCATTTTTGATTTTAGTAATCTGCAACATTGTGGTTAACTACATAAGGATTAATTTAGCACCATCTAAACCTATTACCTCAACCATGACAGTGGGTCAAGGGGCCACTGACTCAAGCTGGTGAAAGAAATGTATGAGTAATGCCAAGAAGTTTATCTCCAAGCTCTTGGACAGAATATCCGTGTAGGATAGCGGAGACAAGAATCATTTAAGGGACAGTCGGATATTGCGTTTGGGCTACTGTAGTTTTTTTCTAGATGGATGAGCTAAGGTGAGTAGAATGGCATTCCTCGCCCCTATTTATCTCGTGATTAGTTGCTTTTAACCACTAATCTAATTTACAGCAGTTCTTTAGACAATGTGGACAAGTGAAGTAACTCACCCGTGTTCAATTTTCTACAAAATGTTATTCGATCACTTCAAAAATTAAAATAAATTCATTAATCACACACAATTAATTGGGTTTTGTAATTTTTTTGAGTGTTTATCAAAACAAAGGATGTTACTGCTAGGAAATTGGAACACTTTCCAATTTCAGACACCCTTTGCCATTATCAAGCACTCCTAGGTCAGAAACTCCCTCGACTCTGTACCAATAATGTGCCTTGGACCCAAACTCAAATGTGATTTTTCCTACAGAAGACATCCTTCTGGCTTCTGACACCGCACCTCAGGAAGGATATATTGACCTTGGAGGGGATGCAGCGCAGATTCACAAGAATGATACTGGGGCTAAAAGGGTTAAATTATGGGGACAGGTTGCATGGGCTAGGCATGTATTCGCTTGAGTATAGCAGATTAAGGGGTGATTTCAATGAGGTGCTTAAAATGATTAAAGGATTTGATAGGGGAGATAGAGAGAAACTATTTCCTCTGGTGGGTGAGTCTGTGAAGGAATAGCCATGATTCAGAGAAATACACGATGCTATGAACAGATTTCTGATATTATTAATAAAAGACATACTGGGTTTAAAAGTCTGGAAAACCTCAAAGACACAAGTCTCAGCAGACAGGCTGTAAACAGAAATACAGGCTTCTGAGAAAAGATCAGTTGATAACAAAGTTGTAAACAAGCTTTGAAATGGGAATTAGTTAAATATTCTAAAACAATGGAAGATTGAAGCAAACCATTGGTGCTTCCGAAGAGTCTAGAGTTTGGGTGTAACACAATGGAAGACCCAAGTGAAGTGTGAAGAGCTAATACATTGGAACAGAAACACAAACATTAAAAGAGGCATGTGCCTTTGAAAACATGACATCAAGTAAAAGAAACATCTGCTGGTCAAATAGTTTTATGTTAAACTTGGAAAACAGGAACCATAAGATTAAGGCCTAGAAATTGACTATAGCCGCATTTGGGGCGCCAGCCTCGCCAGGGCGCTAAAAGTAGCGCCCCGGAAGCAGTCGCGGCCGCCTGCCGGAAATTCAGCTGGAGCACCCCAAAGGGAAGCGCAACACTACTGGAGGCGCCCCGCATCCCTCTTGGGGCGCTGCAACTGAATATCGCTGCACAACGTGCCGCAGCACCACACGCTGCGCACATCGCGCTGCAGGACTGCAGGCCTTGCTCCCCTTCTTAAAGGGGAGGGGCATTGTGCAGCGCGATCTGGGGCCCAGCTGGGCCCCCGAGGATCGTGAGTGCCGGCAAAAGAGCCCGGCACTGAGGAGAAGTGCTGGGCTCTTGGAACGCAGTTGGCACTCCGCGGGGGGGGTGCTCAGGAGGCCAGGGATGGCAGCGCGGAAAGGTGATGGCAGGTGGCCAGCAACAAAAATGGCCGCCCCGCACCTCTCCTTTAATTAGCCCCTCTACCGCCGCAGGTAGGCCCCCCTGAACCGGTCGCACATAGCGTCCGGCGGTAAATCAGGGGGCGCATCTAAATATCGCAATCGGGGCATCAGCGGCGCGCTGCACACACCGATGATGTCATCGGTGGCAGCGCAACATTAACGGCTAGCGCCACCATTAGCGTCCCGCTAAATTTAGCGGGAGGTGTGGCCAGTGGCTTCCAACCCACTCAGCGCCCTCTTAAGGCACTAACGGGTGGCGCAGCCCACTGAATTTCTAGGCCCAAATATGCAACCAATTGAGATAGCTAGAAATGCATGAAACATTCAGTTGAAGTGACTTTAATTTAGATATAGTAAAAACCATACCAACAAGACTTTGAAGATATGACATCAATAGATGACACCAAGCAATTGCATTGTTTTTGTATGGAATGTGACAAACCATGGAGACACAATGTCTACTAAAAACCAGTAAAGCCAATATTAGGAATTGAATGAAGAATCTTCGATAAGAATGACATCAAACAAAAACCATAGCTGTCATTGTTTTTATGATGGTTTTTGGAACACCTAAAGGTAGAGAAATAATTAAGCATGCAATAGTAGGATTGATAGTAAGAATAGAATGCATTCAAAAGAGATATCAATAAAGACAATTAGCTGACATCAGCAGAGAACATCAAAGAAGAAACTAAAGCCAAAAGGGTATAAAAATAAGGGCTTTTCAAACAGAACGTCAGAACATGCTGAACGGGCAGGGCGTTTCTCAACTTTCCAGAGGCATCTCTGTAAGCCTGTAACTATGAGTCTCGGGAAGTCAGATTGATTTTGGTGGATGTACTGGATTTAGAAATAAGTAAGAAATAAGAAATGTAACGAAGTAAAGATTTGAGAATAGGGATCTCTGAGAAATAAGAAATGTAAGCTAATTGTATTTTGAATTGTTAATGTTGCGACTGATTCAAAAGATGTTAACTGAATGTCGGCTCGTAAATAAAACTATATGGGGGAGAAATTGAGTATAGCCCCATTTGGGGCACCAGCCTCGCCAGGGCACTAAAAGTAGCGCCCCGGAAACATTTGTGCCCCCGCACTGGAAATTGAGTGGTTGCACCCCAAAGGGAAGCGCGGCGCTACTGGAGGCGCCCCGTATCCCTCTTGGGGCGCTGCGAGTGAATATCGTGGTGCAACGTGCCACAGTGCCACACGCTGCAGCTCGTCACTCTGCGGTATTGCAGGCCTTCCACCCCTTCTTAAAGGGGTGGGGCCTTGTGCAGCGCCATCTGGGGCCCAGCTGGGCCCCTGAGGATCGGGAGTGCAGGCAAAAGAGCCCGGCACCGAGGAGAAGTGCCGGGTTCTTGGAGCACAGCTGGCACTCCATGGTGGGGGGGGTTCAGGAGGCCGGGGACAGGAGCGCAGCCAGGTGCTGGCAGGCGGCCAACAACAAAAATGGCCGCCCCGCACCCCGCCTTTAATTTGCGCCTCCCTGGCCGCAGGTACGCCACCCTGACCCTGTCGGACATAGCGTCCAGCGGTAAATCAGGGGGCGCTGCCGAATATCGCGGCCAGGGCGTCAGCGGGGCGCTGCGCACACCGATGATGTCATCGGCAGCAGCGCAGTCGGTTAGCGCCACCGCTAATGTCCTGCAGAATTTAGCAGGAGGCGTGGGCAGTGCCGCGCCCGGGCGCGCGTTGGCTTGCGACCCACTTAGCGCCCTCTTAAGGCGCTAACAGGTGGCGTAACCAACTGAATTTCTCCCCCTATATTTTTAGAATTGTCTCAAAGAGTAATTCTGTATAGACTCGCGAACCCACAAATTCTGTACACTCTTTTGTAAGGAGTTGCAGAATTCTGGGGGGTATTCTGGACCCTTATAATATCTGGAAGGTTACAGTCTAGTTCAACTTATTAAAAGTGCTATCCGGAGGATGGTAACATCTTCAGTCGTTCCTTTCCTTTAGGGAGAGATAGCCTAAACCTTTAGACCCATTTAAGCGTCTTATGGAATTCGGCTATCTCTAACTTAAGTTGAGGGTGAACGTCTGGGGAATATGCCTGATCTGGGATGGCCCAAAAGGGCTAGGACTGTAATTACCCCTTCAAGTCCAGAACAAGAGGGTATAACAGAATGCTGAATAAATTCTATATGGATCCAGTTATTCAAAACAAGTAGTTTATTATACACTACTTGTAGATGACTCACTATTTGAGCATAAACCCAGAAGTAATATTCTTACCTTTAAGGAACAAATGTGTCCTGTGGAAACAATTTATACGCTTATAAGCTCTCTGTCCCTCGGCCAAACGTTACAATCAAAGTCTAACATATCAGTGTAGAAAACAGCCAGGATATTGTCAACCTAGACGAAGCACTTCGACAGGAGTTTATACAGAGCAAGGTGGCTGCTGGGGATCGAGTGGATTATCGAATGAGCAGATCTGAATCATGGGCAATTGAGGCACTTACATGTACATTGTAACTTCAGGTCAACTTGATGGCTACATGTTAAAGCCAATGGGTCTGTAGTCTGCTCACCATTTACAATAGTGGGTATAAACAAAATCAATTTAAGAATAATACTGTAAAAGTGGCACAAAAAAAATGAAATACAATGAAACATTTACTGGACACCTACGTATTGCAGATTAAGGTGAAATTGTGTATTTAATGACTTAAAAGAAGAGAGGGTGGCCTGAAAATCATATCTAATAGATGGTCTCCGGGCTGAAGGCAAGCCTGTGATATGAAACATATCACAGTAATTGTAAAAAGTGTGACTGGAAATGAAATGAAATACATTTTACGAGGGCTCTAGAAACCATCTGAGTCGAAATCTTCAACTGCTAAGCACTGCTTACATATAGGGATGAGAGCCAGGAATAAGCATGATTTGCAAAATGACCATTCCTTTTACAGCCTGCTTTTTCCAGATCAGGAAAGTGAACACACTTGAAAACCAGGTTCTAACAAGTAGACGGTGCAATGCACCATGTTTGTGTTAATTAGCCTATTGCCTACTCTAGTATGAAAGTGACAATTATTACATAGGATATACAGCACAGAAACAGGCCATTCCACCCAACCAGTCCATTCCGGCCTTTATTTTTTTTAAATTTATTCGTTCATGGGATGTGGGCATCGCCGGCAAGGTCGGCATTTATTGTCCATCCCTAATTGTCCTCGAGAAGGTGGTGGTGAGCTGCCTTATACAACCGAGTGTCTTGATTGGCCATTCCAGAGGGCAGTTAAGAGTCAACTACAATACCGTGGGTCTGGAGTCACATATCGGCCAGACCGGGTAAGGACAGCAGATTTCCTTCCCTAAAGGACATTAGTGAACCAGATGGGTTTTTACAACAATCCGGTAGTTTCATGGTCACCATTACTGATGCTGGCTTTTGATTCCAGATTTAGATATTATGCTCCACTCGAGCCTCCTCCCGTCCTTCCTCATTTAACTCCATCAGCATAACTCTATATTCCCTTCTCCCTCATATGCTTATCCTGCCTCCCCTTAAATGCATCTATACTAGTCGCTTCAACCACTCCCTGTGGTAGCGAGTACCACATTCTCACCACTCTCTGGGTAAAGAAATTTTGCACCCTCTCCAGTGCCTCTATATCCTTTTCATAATATGGTGACCAGAATTGTACGCAGTACTCCAAGTGTGGTCTAACCAAGCTTTGATGCAAAATTACAACCTTTAAAGCTATCCAATGTCTTCACGATATCATTTTTGGAATGAATCTGGTCATTAATTGTTATTACAAATCCATGCATATTTAATGAGCTATGTTTGAAGTTTCATATAAGTTCATGTATTTACATATTGGTGCTGATGAGTGGCTGTGTGTTCACACAATTGACAGCCATTACTGTTAAGCCAGGGATAAAGTACTGTGTTATTGCATGTGAAAGGGTCACAGAAATAAAAGCAATCATTTCTTGTGATCTTTTATGTTGAAAGACTTCTTGGTAATTGCATTTTCTTTGCAATGTGCAAAGGCATCTGTGCGGATCCTCCAGGTGCCTAGGGTGCTATTCGATGTAATGGAATTAGACAGGGCGTGTAAGTATGCAGATGGTCCCAAGTCAAAGTAAGACAGGCCAGCTGGTGCAATGGTGTCTCTCTGACTACTGTTGTGTGGAGAACTATAGATATATTCAGACACTTGGTGTACTAACACCGGCTGTTAGATCTGGTGAACTGTTTACACATAGGCGTGACAACTGATCTTCTTCTCAGAGGTCTGATTTACTTAACAGACCAAGAAATAAAGGGTAAACCCATTATTTACCCTTTAGTCTTTCCTTAGGTCCAGGGAAATTCCAGTATTCTAAGCTAGTTGGTTTTCTAAGGCTGGGAATTTCCTTCGAGCTGCCAGTGCTTCACCATTGTAACCTTTCCAGACGGCAGTGGAAACCCCGGCCGATGCATGTAAAGGGATTTCTGCCAGTGAAATTACGGCAGCAAAGCAGAAGCATCTCCGAGGAAATTCCTGGACTAAGTTTTCAACAAAGAAACAAAACATCAAAACAACATATTTACTGGTCCATAATATGAGATCAATTTACAGAAAGAAAGTAGACTTGTATTTCTATAGCTTCTTTCACAACCTCAGGATGTCCCAAAGTGCTTTTCAACCAATGAACTACTTTTTGAAGTGTAGTCACTGTTATAATGTAGGAAACGCGGCAGCCAATTTGCACACAGCAAGCTCCCACAAACAGCAATGTGATAATGACCAGATAATCTGTTTTTAAGTGATGTTGATTGAGAGGTAATTATTGGCCAGGACACCCTGCTCTTCTTCAGAATAACCCCATGGGATATTTTACGTCCACTTGAGAGGGCAGATGGGGCCTCGGTTTAACGTTTCATCCAAAAGACAGCACCTCCGACGATGCAGCACTCCCTCAGTACTGCGCTGGAGTGTCAGCCTAGATTTTTCGTGCTCTTGTCTCTAGAGTGGGACTATGAACCCACAGCCTTCTGACTCAGATGCAAGAGTGCTGCCAACTGTACCATAGCTGACAAGAGCCTGACACTACAGTAATAAAGCTATGGAGAAAATCTAAACAACATATTTACTGGTCCATAATATGGGATCAATTTCGTGAACGCTTAGAAAGGCATGGGTTAATCAGGGACAGTCAGCACAGATTTGTAAAGGACAGTAATGCTTGACTAATCCAATTGAACTGTTTGAAGAAATCGCAGAGTGTACAAATAAAGAGAATGCGGCAAATGAATACACAATTTTCAGAGGGTGTTTGATAAGATGCCACATTAAAGGGATCTTACATGGTATGAAAAGAAGTGTATCTGCCTGGATAGGGAATACAAAGAAACAAGTAGGGGTAAAGGGATGGCTTGTGGATGGTTAGAAAGTGGGCGATAGTGCCTCGGGATTTATGTGTTCCAAGGATCTGTGGTGGGCCCGCTTTTGTTTTCCATTTATATAAATGAGTTGGACAAAGGCAGCAACGTCCAAGTTTGCGGATGGTTCCCACATTAGGGAGTTTAGCAAACTGTGAAAAAGAATGTCTAACATTGCCAGAGTGCACAGACAGATTAACAGAAACAAAAGCAAAATACTGCAGTTGCCGGAAATCTGAAATAAAAGCCGAAAATGCTGGAAATACTCAGCGGGTCAGGTGACATCTGTGGAGAGGGTTAACCTTTCAGGTGGATGACCTTTCGGCAGAACTGGAAAAAGTTCGAGATGCAAGAGGTTTTAAGCAAGTGCAGAGTGGGCCGACAGGTAGCAGACACAGTTTAATGCAGAAAAAAACATGCGCAATAATATATTTTGATAACATTCTCAGAGACATGGATCTTCAAAGATAGAAGTCCAGGTAGAAAAGAACATAAAAGAGAAATTGGATTGTGAGTTTTATATATAAGAGCATTGAATTTAAAAGCAAGGCAGTAATATTGTTGAAATTGTGCAAGACATTGGTTAGGCCATAGTTGGGAGTATTGAGCCAAGTTCTGGGCATTCCATTATAGGGAGGATAATAAAGGCTTAGAAAGGGTAGTGCAGACATTCACTAGGATGATACCAGGAACGAGAAAAGTGGTTCAGACATCAGGGATTTTTGTCATTGGAAGAGACAAGGTCAAGTGGGGGTTGAATATGACAAGCTTTCAGAGGGTGAACCATGCAAGATCATTTCTGTTGGTAAGTGAATCGGTAGCAAGGCTGAGGATTCTCGCTAGATAAATTAAAGGAGACATTTCACACAGACATTAGGACATGGAATCATTTACCACATGTAACGATTGAGGCAGAAACTCTAGCATAGTTTAAAATGAAACTGGATATGTGTTTGAAATGGAAGAATATGAAAACAAGATTGAGAACTGGATCAGAGTAAATAGTTGAGGAGTTGAGGCCAGCACAGCTGCAGGGGCGCAAATGGCCTCTTTCTGTGCTGCATTTTGATATGATTCAATATTAACCTACATAACAATAATCCATGAAAGACAATTTTTAAAAAGTTAAACATTTTATTTGTCCTCTCTTCCCATCTTTTACCCCAATTCTACCTTCTTCCCTATTCTCTGTCTCTCTTATTTTAACTTTTTTTTTATTTATTCGTTCTTGTGATGTGGGCGTCACTGGTAAGGCCAGCATTTATTGCCCAACCCTAATTGCCCTTGAAAAGGTGGTAGTGAGCCGCCTTCTTGACCCGCTGCAGTCCGTGTGGTGAAGGTACTGCCACAGTGCTGTTAGGGAGGGAGTTCCAGGATTTTGACCCAGTGACAATGAAGTAACGGCGATATATTTCTAAGTCAGGATGGTGTGTGACTTGGAGGGGAACTTGGAGGTGGTGGTGTTCCCATGCGCCTGCTGCTCTTGTCCTTCTAGCTGGTAGAGGTCGTGGGTTTCGGAGGTGCAGTCGAAGAAGCCTTGGCAAGTTGCTGCAGTGCATCTTGTAGATGGTACACACTGCAGCCACAGTACGCCAGTGGTGGAGGGAGTGAATGTTTAAGGTGGTGGATGGGGTGCCAATCAAGTGGGCTGCTTTGTCCTTGATGGAGTTGAGCTTCTTGAGTGTTGTTGGAGCTGCACTCATCCAGTCAAGTGGAGAGTATTCCATCACACTCCTGACTTGTGCCTTGTAGATGGTGGAAAGGCTTTGGGGAGTCAGGAGGTGAGACACTCACTGCAGATTACCCAGCCTCTGACCTGCTCTTGTAGGCACAGTATTTATGTGGCTGGTCCAGTTAAGTTTCTGGTCAATGGTGACCCCCAAGATGTTGATGGTGGGGGTTTTGGCAATGGTAATGCTGTTGAATGTCATGGGACGGTGGTTAGACTCTCTCTTGATGGAGATAGTCATTGCTGGCACTTGTGTAGTGCAAATGTTACCTGCCACTTATCAGCCCAAGCCTGAATGTTGTCCAGGTCTTGCGAATGGAACTGAAAACTGCACTCATCAGCGAACATCCCTATTTCTGACCTTATGTTGGAGGGAAGGTCATTGATGAAGCAGCTGAAGATGGTTGGGCCTCAGACACTGCCTTGAGGAACTCCTGCAGCGCTGTCCTGGGGTTGAGGTGATTGACCTCCAACAACTATTCTCTTTTCTTCTAAAACCTATCTTATTTATCTTTTTATTAACTTCATTTTTCTTCCTCCTTGCTCCTTTGGGAATAGAGTAAATAGCTAAAACTTAGATTTGATCCAGGGTTATTTAATTTAGCCAATTTAAATCTACAAAACTGAAGATTGACATGATTGGACTGTACCAATCAACCTCTCATGATAAAATTGCATCGAAACAGGAAGGGCTTGAAGGTCAATATAGTAATCTGGGACGTTATGATTAATGTTATCCACCAGGTGGTGCTGTAGCCAATGCTGCTACTAAGGTCAGAGGTTTGCTTCCTGTTAAGGTCAGAGGTTTGCTTCCTGTATAGGTCAGCACAAGGTGGAATGCCAGGATGCTGATGCAGGCTGTCTGGAAATGTGTTTCCCAGTTGTTAATAAAGTACTCATGTTAATTCTAACATCTAGACTCTTTCAGTTCCTTGTTCCACTTTCTGGATTTATCACATTTGGCGACGAGGCAACTAAAGGACCCTGCATAAAGAAGAAAAGTCTGCCGGGACGTTTAAACAACAAAATCACGAGCTAAAGTTAGCTACAAGCTGGAAGAGAGCATGGCTGCCACGGTAGGGATGGTTTCCGCTTTTGATATTCAAGCACAAACCTGGGAAGAATACTGTGAAGTGTTGGGTTATTTTTTCGAAGCAAATGAAATAGATGATGCCGGAAAAAGGAAAGCCATTCTGCTTAGTTCAGTGGGAAGCCAAACCTACAGTTTGATGAAAAATCTGCAGTCCTGAAAAGCCTGGAGACAAATCATTTGTTGAATTAGTGGCTTTGCTAAAAGAACATTTCAACCGTAAGCCTAGTGAGATTGTACAGCGGTTCAAGTTTAATTCAAGGAACAGGAAAGAGGAAGAGAGCATAATGGACTATGTAGCGGTGTTGCGTAAATTAGCACAAGATTGCAATTATGGGAACAACCTGAAGGAAATGCTGCGAGATAGGCTAATTTGCGGAATAATGGACGACCAAATGCAGCGTAGATTATTATCTGAGACTGGGCATAATTATGAAAAAGCATTGGAACTTGCTCAAGCCATAGAGACAGCGAACCAAGATGTAAAAGAAATACAGGATTCAGACAGGGCTAATGCTAAACTAGTTGCAGGTCAGGTTGTTGTGCACAAGTTGAACATGCATCAGAAACCACAACGTGAGCATGTGAAGGCATGTTATAGATGCAAGGGCAATCACCTGGCGAGTGAATGCCGGTTTCTGGAGGAATAGTGCTACAAGTGTGGGAAACAAGGACACATAAAACGAGCTTGCAGGGCAAAATCACCTGTGGAGGAATCCAAACCAAAAGTGGGAGGACAGCAAAACAAAGGGAGAGAAGTAAAAAACATGGAGCACACCACATCAGCGGGGAAGCTGAGGAAGAAGAGGACATGTTCATAATGTATAGCATGTTAGAGAACAGTCCAAAAGTGGCTCCTATCACATTGCAACTGACAGTAAATGACTCTACGGTGAACTTTGAAGTGGATACAGGGTGCGGCGTGACCATAATGAACAAGGCAGAGTACTCAAAATTGTGGAACCGTGCAAAAGTTCCAGAGTTAAAGCCTTGCTCCCTGCATCTTAAAACATATACAGGTGAACAAGTAGCGACATTAGGTACAGCTAAGGTAACTGTGCAAGATAGGGACACAGTGGAACAGCTACCTGTAGTTATAGTATCGGGTACCGGACCAAACCTGTTAGGTTGGGGCTTGATAAAAGAACTTAAATTAGACTGGGGAGCAGTACATCAAATAGATGCGGGCAAACAGTTGACTTTGCAAGAAGTGTTGAGTGAATATGAGAGTGTGTTCAAGGAGGAACTTGGCACATTTAATGGCCCCCCAGCTAAGATTTATGTAGACAAGGAGGCACCGCCAAGGTTTTTTAAATAACGACCTGTGCCTTATGCCATGAAGCCAAAGGTAGAGGCTGAGCTTGACCGTCTATTGAGAGAGAACATACTGGAGCCGGTGAAATGTTCAGAATGGGCAGCTCCCATACTACCTGTTTTAAAACCGGACAATTCGGTAAGACTCTGTGGAGACTATAAATTGACTGTCAATCGGGTGTCCAAACTAGAGCAGTATCCTATTCCCAAAACAAAGGATCTCTTTGCAAACCTGGCTGGAGGAAAGAAATTCACAAAGTTGGATATGAGTCATGCCTACTTGCAGATTACACTGGATGACGAATCAAAGAAGTATGTCACCATAAATACACACAAGGGCTTGTTTACATATAACCGCTTACCGTTTGGTGTCTCGTCTAGTCCAGCTATCTTCCAGAGGACAATCGAAGGTGTACTGCAAGGGATTCCACATGTTTCCATCTATCTGGATGACATTCTGGTGATGGGTAGAACTGACCAGGAGCATCTGAGCACTCTGAGAGAGGTACTACAGAGATTGGAGAGGGCAGGGTTCCGGCTCAAGAGGAGTAAGTGCACTTTCCTGGGGAATGAGGCAGAGTTCCTGCGTCACAGAGTGGACGCCACCGGGCTACATCCACTCAAGGAGAAGGTACAAGCACTGCAGGATGCCCCTGCTCCTACAAATGTGGCTGAGTTAAAAGCTTACCTGGGACTGCTGAACTATTATAACAGGTTTTTACCAAAATTGTCAACTGTGTTAGCACCTCTTCACAAACTACTGCGCAAGGAGACACAGTGGCAGTGGGGAGAGGAGCAGGGGGTTTCATTTGAACAGTCCAAGAAACTGATGCTGTCGTCGGATGTGCTGGTTCACTACAATGCAGAGAAAGACATCATTCTCTCTTGTGACGCTTCACCTTACGGGGTGGGGCAGTTCTTTCACACTGCATGGAAGATGGAACTGAAAGACCAACAGGGTTTATGTCCTGAACTCTAACACCAGCGGAAAAAAACCATTCCCAGTTAGACAAAGAGGGGTTAGCAGTAATGTTTGGATTACAGAGGTTCCACAAGTACATATATGGCAGGAAGTTTACCATATGCACCGATCATAAACCTCTTCTCTCTCTTTTCAACGAAATGAAAGCAGTTCCACACATGGTGTCACCCCGGATCCAGAGGTGGGCAGTGATGTTGAGGGCATATGAGTATGTCATTGTCTACAAGGCAGGCAAGTACCATGGGAACGCAGATGCCTTGAGCCGTCTTCCTCTGCCAGGCACACCTATCCGTGCAGCTCCAGAGGACAGAGTTTTGATGTTGGAGGACACTGACACGGCACTTGTGACTGCAGAGCAAGTAAGAACATGGGCAGGTAAAGATCCAGTACTGTCTAGAGTTCGAGAATATGTGGTGAGGGGATGGCCACAGCATCCGGAAGGGGCTGACTTCACACCCTACAGTGTCAGGAAAACAGAGATGGTTGTGTGTTGTGGGGAGCACGAGTGATTATTCCACATCCAGCACGACAGTCTATCCTAGGGCAACTACATCAGTGTCATCCTGGGGTCTCGCGTATGAAAGCCCTGGCTAGGAGTTACTTGTGGTGGCCAAAGCTAGATGAGGAGATAGAAAATCTAGTCAAGACATGCAGCACTTGTCAGGAACACCGGAAGGCACCAGCAGCGGCTCCTCTCCACCCCTGGGAATGGCCGGATAAACCACGGAGAAGATTGCACTTAGATTATGCGGGTCCATTCATGGGGAAGATGTTCCTCATAATCATTGATGCACATTCCAAATGGATGGATGTTTATCCTATAAATTCTGCTTCCGTCATTACTATAGACTGCCTGCGTCGGAGCTTCAGTAATCAAGGGCTACTGGAGATCGTGGTGAGTGACAATGCCACCTGTTTTGTGAGTAGAGACAAAAGAGTTCTTGAGAAAAAATGGCATAGTGCAGGTGACCTCAGCTCCATATCATCCATCCTCAAATGGACTTATGGAGAGAGCCGTACAAACATTTAAGGAGATGATGAAAAAAAGTGCAGAAGGGAGTTTAGCAGCCAAAGTGTCACGGGTTCTGTTCAGCTACAGAATAACACCTCAATCCACCACAGGACTCTCTCCTGCTGAGATGTTATTAGGTCGTAGACTACGCTCCACTCTTGACCTTGTCCACCCAGACCTAAAAAGGAAAATGGAAAACAGACAAAACAAACAAAAAGAGAACCATGACAAAAGAACAAAGAGCTGAAGTTTTGGAGAAGGAGATGCGGTCCTTACCAGGAATTTCAGTTATGGACCAAAGTGGATTCCTGGCTTCATAGACTCAATGACAGGTCCAGTATCATACAAGGTCATGTTGGGAGATGGTAGGGTAGTACGCAGACATGTAGATCAGATACTTCCCAGACAAGGGGAAATTGAAATGAAGGTTCCAGATGCAATGACTGAAGACAGGGTTGCCCCCAGTTATCCAAGTGCATCTGTGGTCCCACCACCAGGGACAGAGATAATTCCACAGGAACCTATCCGTCAAGAGGCAACCATCGTTGCAGAGTCAGATACTCTGAGCACTGCTCAGGAGCAGCTGGTGGCTTCACCACAAACAAGCAGGGACTTTACTGTTAGATGTTCACAAAGGCCTTGCAAGCCACCAGAGAGATTGATACTGAACTGTTAGATTCGTCAAGTATGGAACATGATGAATGGAGACTCCTTATGTGACCCTCAGGAATGGGTGTTTGTTAAGAAATTCATACTGAAATCTTAAGGGGGGAGGGATATAGGAATCTGGGATGTTATGATTAAGGTTATCCACCAGGTGGTGCTGTAGCCAATGCTGCTACTAAGGTCAGAGGTTTGCTTCCTGTTAAGGTGAGAGGTTTGCTTCCTGTATAGGTCAGCACAAGGTGGAATGCCAGGATGCTGATGCAGGCTGTCTGTAAATGTGTTTCCCAGTTGTTAATAAAGTACTCATGTTAATTCTAACATCTAGCCTCTTTGAGTTCCTTGTTCCACTTTCTGGATTTATCACAGTCAATGGCCCAGAGATCCCCATCATACCCATACAGCCAAGTCTGTCCACAGTGCTCCAAATACTAAAATGCTATAGCTACAATATTTTTTAATAATTATAAAGCAATGCAGGTGGACAGTTCCTCTTGGCAATAAAGGCAATTTTATGTCTTCTGGAGGCAGGAAGGGGATTACAGCCATTTAACTGCCTGTTAACAGGTAGTTAACAGGCAGCTGTGAGGATTATCCCCATTTTTCCAGCAGAGGCGTGGGCTTCCCGATGTCGGGAAACCCTGCCAGGGTCACCGAGGCAAGCAGTGGGTCTGCAGGGGTCTGCGGGGTCCAAACGTGCACTGTGGAGATGAGTGATGGGTGCAAGTGTGGAGAGGTAAGTATGTGAGATGAGTGTAAAGTGATAGAAAGTGTTTACTTACCTTTGTTTCTTCCTGCAGGCTTCAACAGTTGGAGATGCGGAGACTCCCGCATCTCACCGGCAGAGAAGACAGATGGCTGCTGCATTCTCCGATGCAACAGCCATCTAATTTCTGCTCACAAAAGAGGTTTGAAGAGTCAAACAACAGAGAATGTCAGTGTTTGACAGCTTCACTGAGCTGTCAAACGATGACAATTCATCTGTCAAAAATGTTTGCAGATGAAACGTCATACACTGACGTTCTCTGTAATCGGCTTGGATATTACTTTATTGTACTGCATGCACTGTGCCAATTCAAAATTCGACAATGCAGCATATACATTTGTTTTTTATTCTCGCCATTAAACAAATTAAAGATCCAAAGAATTGTCATTGATTTGAATTTTGGTTGTTTTGCATCAGTAATAGTATATTTTCAATTGTGTATGTTAGGCAAGCACCTCACCCTCTCAGACTCAGCACCACCTTCATGGTAGTTCCCATACTGATGGTGCAGCCTTGAACGTTTAAATAAAATATTTTAAAAAGTCAACAGAAATAGAATGTTGAAGTTAATAATAATTAGATAAAGAAACTGATGGACTCAAAACTGACTGAAATTTGCCCTCCACACTGTGAACATATGCATTTTGCTCTATTTCTCCTGAAAGAATTATCTAGTTGCATTTTATCTATCTGAATAATTATAAATATGCTCCTGGATTATAGAAGATACTTATAAGATCTATCTTAAAACAATCTTTTTAGGGCTGAAATGCCTCAATTTACATTGGCCCAGAAATTCGGGTCGGAGGCTTCCCGCGGGTGTAAGCCCCCGACCTGCACTTACCTAGCGCGCCGGCTGTTGTGCTGTGGGCCCGCATGGGATTCCGATCCTGGGCCTGCTCCAACTGCCGGTGCGCAGTGCTTGTGTATCCCAGGGGCGCAGTTAGTTCGAAGCATTCCCTGGGATCACGTGGGCCATGGAGAGCCAATGGTAGCAGGGAATCTGAATTCATAGATTTGTCAGGAAGACCTGTCAAATCTATGAATACAATTCAGCCCCAAAACATAACTAAAACTTCAAATACATTTTTTTTTAAATCACATTTTTAAAATAACTTTAAATTACATAAAATAACTATTTTAAACAATAATTTAAATTTTTGAAAAAAATAATTACAGCTTCGAACGGGGCTAAAAATAAACTTACCTTTCTTTAAAGTATTTAAAAATAATAAACCTGTGGGAAAAAATGTTTTAATTTTACTTAATTCACCACTTACCTTGTTAAAAGCAGGCCTTGCGACTGCTTTTTACAAACCTAGCTGCTGGAGACTTAACCTCCCGGAAAAACCTGGAAAAGATCCGGAAGTTCCAGGCATACGCGCTGCCTCTCCGGCGCATGCGTTCGACCTGTGAACCCCTTCAAGGGAACGGAAGGTCTGATTTCCCGCGCATGTGCAGTGCATGCACGAAACCGGCACTTTTGTTGGGCCTACGCGTGAGTACCCAGCGCGTATTCACCTGTGGGGCCCCGAATTTCTGATTGTCTTTCTTCATCCCTCATCCCTGCAAGGATCAACAAATTTACATTCAAATTACAAATTTACAGCCATTTATGCATCATTCTTTTGATCAATTATTCTCACAGATTTCTCTTCTTCTTCTTCGGCAGTCCCTCGGAACCGAGGATGACTTGCTTCCACACTAAAAATGAGTTCTCAGGTGACTGATGAGTCCAATGCGGGACCTACAGTCTCTGTCACAGGTGGGGCACACGGTGGTTGAAGGGGCGGGTGGGTGGGGTGCTTGGGTTGACGTGCGCTCCTTCCGCTGCTTGCGCTTGGCTTCCGCTCGCTCCCGGCGAAGAGACTTGAGGTGTTCAGCGCCTTCCCGGATGCTTCTCCTCCACTTTGTGCGGTCTCGGGCCAGGGATTCCCAGGTGTCGGTGGGGATGTTGCGTTTTTTCCAAGGAGGCTCTGAAGGTGTCGTTGAAACGTTTCCCCTGCCCACCTGGGGCTCTTTTGCAAATATTATATTTATAATGGTGTCAATATTATGGACATCTTCATCTTCTTTCGCATGGTAATAGCAAAAAACAAATCAAATGTCAATATCTAAGTCAGATATCCAGGCCAAAGCTTCTGGTCTAACAGCCTGGATATTTTGTAGGCTGCCTGCGAATTTCCTCTGAGGGAAAAACTGCCAGAAATAAACCCAGCCTTGCAGTACACTGGAATTATGTAGCAGCATTTGTACGATTGGGGTGGACGATGACCACCTTCACGCAGCCCATCCTGTTACATGCTCTTAGCTCACAACTAATGTCATCTGAAAGGACCCTGAACTTGTCGTTAAATCGATCGCCCGGTGAGAGTAGCAAATCATTATCATGGACTTTAGCTATCATTGTAAACATTTCCATTGTGACCGCTGGGGATGCAATTTTCATCCACCTTTTATTTTATGCAATTTTTTTTCTGGCCTGTGGAGTCTCCTCTAATCTTCCCATTCACTGGCTGCTTGAGGATTCCTTCCTTTCATTCCCCGCCCTTCCCTGGTCCAATCTTTGGGAAAATCCTACCAGCTACCCAGTGCCTGCCTCTACAATTCATGCTCGATGGCAACAATTATGATGGTGATGACGACAACATCAGCATGCCATTGTACAGTGCCTTTGAAGCAGCAGAATATTCCAAACCATTTTGGCAAGGAGCAGGATAGAGGAAAGCAGACTCCAAACAAAAGTCAGGAGACGAGTTAAGGAATGCAAGCAAAGACATAGTGAAACATTTTTTGAAGATGCAGAGAGCTGTAGCAAGGTATAGGGGTTTAGAAGAGAATTCCACATTACAGAACTATGATGGCTGAAAGATCTGCCAACAATGGGGGAATGAAGGAGAGAGGAGATGTACCGCAGGCCAGAGTCACAAGACAAGAAGATGCAAGCTGGGATATGGAGCTGGTGGGACTTGGTAAGGTAGGGAGGGCAAGGCTGTGGAGATATTTGTGAATGAGAACAAGATTTGGAAATTAATGCGCTAATCATAGAACTGTAGAAATTTAGAGCATAGCATGAGGCCATGAGGCCCACCTTGTCTGTGCCAGCCAAAAAATGGACTATCCAGCCTAATCCCACTTTCCAGCTCTTGATCTGTAGCCTTGTAGGTTACGGCCCTTTAAGTGCATATCCAAGTATTTTAAAATGTGATGAGGGTATCTGCCTCTACCGCTCTCAGGCAGTTAAGACGCAGGAGGCCAGTGAAGGGAGGACTGGAGGTAGATAAACAATGGCAAACATTTAAAGATAGAATGACAAAATTGCAAAAATTGTTTATACCAATCTGGCATAAAAGGAAATCTAAAAAGGTGACTCAACCGTGGATAACAGGGGAAATTAGAGACAGCATAAAATCCAAAGATAGGGCGTATAAAATAGCCAAAAAAAGCGCCAGAGCGGAAGATTGGGAACAGTTTAAGATAGAGCAAAGGAGGGCAAAGGGCATGATCAAGAGGGGCAAAATAGCTTACGAAAACAAGCTGGCGGAAAATATAAAAACTAACTCCAAAAGCTTTTATAAATATATCAAAAGGAAAAGACTGGTGAAAACCAAAGTTGGTCCATTGCAGTCAGATACGGGGGAATATATAATGGGAAATAAGGAAATGGCAGATCAACTAAATGCATACTTTGGGTCAGTCTTTACGAAGGAAGACACAAAAAACCTCCCTGGGATATCGGGAAAAATAGGGACATTGGCAAAGGAGGAACTGACGCAAATCAATATCTCTAAGGATATGGTGTTAAGGAAGCTAAAGGGATTGAAGGTGGACAAATCCCCAGGGCCTGATAACATGCATCCTAGGGTACTGAAGGAGGTGGCCCTAGAGATAGCGGATGCACTAAGGATGATTTTTCAGAATTCATTAGACTCGGGAACAGTGCCGATGGATTGGAGGGTAGCTAACGTTACCCCACTATTCAAAAAGGGGGGTAGGGAAAAAGCAGGTAATTACAGACCTGTAAGCCTTACATCAGTTGTGGGCAAAATGCTGGAGTCCATCATTAAGGATGAAATAGCGGAGCACTTAGCAAATGGGGACAGGATAGGACAGAGTCAACATGGATTTACAAAGGGTAAATCGTGCTTGACTAATCTATTGGAATTTTTTGAGGGAGTAACTGGTAGAATAGATGGGGGAGAGCCAGTAGATGTGGTGTACCTGGACTTCCAAAAGGCCTTCGATAAGGTCCCACATAAAAGATTAGCATGGAAAATTGAGGCTCATGGGATAAAGGGGAAAGTTTTGGCGTGGATAGGGAACTGGCTGTCAGATAGAAAACAGAGAGTTGGAATAAACGGCTCATTTTCTGAATGGCAGGCAGTAACAAGTGGGGTACCACAGGGATCTGTCCTGGGCCCCCAGCTGTTCACAATTTACATTAATGACCTGGATCAGGGAGTCGGATGCAGCATTTCCAAATTTGCAGACGACACTAAACTAGGAGGGGGGGTGGGCTCAGAGGAAGAGACCAGGAAGCTCCAGAGCGATTTGGACAGACTGGGCGATTGGGCGGATAAATGGCAGATGCACTATAATGTGGACAAGTGCGAAGTTATCCACCTTGGGTGCAGGAACGGGAGGGCAAATTATTATTTAAATGGCAATAGATTGGGAGAGGGGGAAGTACAGAGAGACCTGGGTGTTCTTGTACACCAGTCACTGAAGGCGAGCATGCAGGTGCAACAGGCGGTCAAGAAGGCAAACGGTATGCTGGCCTTCATAGCAAAAGGGTTAGAATACAGGAACAGGGATACCTTGCTGCAGCTGTACAGGGCACTGGTGAGACCACACCTCGAGTACTGTGTACAGTTTTGGTCGCCTCATCTGAGGAAGGATGTTCTTGCCATGGAGGGGGTGCAGCGGCGATTCACCAGGCTGATACCAGGAATGGCGGGAATGACCTATGAGGAGAGACTATGTAGTTTAGGGATGTACACGCTGGAGTTTAGAAGATTGAGAGGGGACCTCATAGAAGTGTATAAAATTCTGACAGGTCTAGACAGACTGGATGCAGAAGGAATGTTTCCCTTGGCGGGTGAGAACAGAACTAGAGGACATAATTTAAGGATAAGGGCTAAACCATTTAGGACAGAGATGAGGGGGAATTTCTTCACTCAGAGAGTGGTGAACCTGTGGAACTCATTGCCACAGAGGGCAGTGTACGCCAGCTCATTAAATATATTTAAGAGGGAATTAGATATATTTCTACGGGCAAAAGGGGTTAAGGGTTACGGAGAGAAGGCGGGGACGGGATACTGAATTAAAGGATCAGCCATGATCTCATCGAATGGCGGAGCAGGCACGAAGGGCCGAATGGCCTACTCCTGCTCCTATCTTCTATGTATCTATGTATCTATGTTAGAGAGGACAGGGGTTATAGATGTACGGGGTATAGCAGGGATTGGATGTGGGCAGCGGAATTTTGAATGAGTTGAATTTTGTTGTGATGGAGCTCAGGATGGTAGTGAGAAGAGTGTCAGTGAGGTGAAGCCTGGAGATGAGGAAGGCAAAGATGAGATTCAGCACTGGTAACAGCAAGATAAGATGGAGCAGGCAATGTCACAGAGGTGAAAGTAGGTGGTTTTGGTGATGGATAGGATATGGAATTTGAAATTTTACTCTGGGTCAAGCACCAAGGTTGTGCACCATCAGATTAAGTCTGAGCAACCAGGGAGTGCGGTGAAGCGTTTCTAGTGGGAGTGAAACAGGATGTCTGTCACTTGCTAATGTTAAGTTGCAGTATGTTCTGATTCATCCATGACTTGATTTCAGACAAGCAGCCAGGCAGCACAGTGAAAGTTGTGAATTCTGGAGTGTGGCACAGAGGTTAAACTGAATGTCATCAGAATACATATGGAGGTCTACCTAATGGTTATGGATAATGCCGCCAGGAGGCAGAAAGTGGATGATGAACAGAAGGAGGTGCAGGTTGGAACTTTAGGTCATGTACAAAGTGATCAAATCGAGCAGGGAAGGGAAACCTATTGCAAGAGAAGCGCTGGCCACAATGTGACAGGGAGGAGTTGAATCCTGAGAGGGTAGATCATGGAGGAGAGCCAATGCAGGATGATGCTGTAAGCGACATGTTGATTGGCCACAGAGAGGTCAAAGAGGGCGAGGAAGGATAGCACGTCACTGTGCAGTCACAAGGAGTGTCATTAATGGGCAAATCGGAAACCAAACCGTAGGGCGGAAACACTAAAACGAGTGGGAGTTCCAGTTCTTATGCTAAGGATACTTAGAAATTGCACTGTTACAGAACTAGGCTCACTGCTGTTACTGAGAAAGAGGCACGTAGTTTACAGCGGGAAGGTGGGCATCGGAGGATCAGGAATTATTCATTTACCTTGGGAAAATGTTGAGAAGTTGGTTCTTTCATTTCTAAAAATCAGCAGACCATTTTATACAGAATTACCTGCAGTTGAGTTCCAATTGCACACAATTATATTGTCAGCACTTTCCATTTACGCTTATTTGAGATTAACTCACTTGAGAGCTGAGCATTGATTAGATTCAAGCCCAATGATTTCAAAATACACAAGTTCTGTTTTCAGTGCTACTTTATAGGTCTGCACATTTTTGATACACGGCGGCCCAGATTTCCCTGGGGACTTGCTCCATTGTACTGGTGCATCTCGGCGGAGGGACCCTTGAATGGCACCAACAAAAGAGGGAATTATGGCGTAAGTGACCTATGCCATTAATTACGCCACTCCCTATTTTTCCAGGGTTATTGCACTGCTCCTCTGTTATTCTCATGGAAAACAGTTAGAAAGTATTTATCATAGCCCCGCCCCCACTGAAATCAATGGCGATTGTGATTTTCCTTCAAATTTAGCCAGTTTTCATTCCACTGCCACTTAGACTAAAAATAAAGATGCTGGTGACCTGGCAAAAGCATAATTCACTGACTTTAAATGTATTCCTTGATTAGCACATCTTTTAAATGAAATGCAATGTGTTTGGGACTTGCTGAGAAGCAAGTTCGTTAACAATTGCATTGTCATGTCAATAAAAGTATACTCTTTCAAGCATATAGGGCCGTATATTCCGATCCCTATGGATGTGTACGAGCTGTGTACACACCCGTGGGGACATCAGAAATGCCGGTTTCAGGCATGCGAAGCGCATGCACTGAAAACTGGCATTTCCGATCTGTCAAAGAATGCTCCTGGCAGATCGGACGCCTGCCCTGGAGAAGGGCCTCTGCGGGAGGAGAGTTCCGCTTTCTGCAGAACCTCCGCCCGCTGAAAACCCTTAGATTTCTTAAGAGTTGAAAAAAAGTTTTAAAATTTTTTTCACTCATTTATCATTTTAAAATACTTTTAAAAAGGTAAGTTTATTTTTCGCCCTGTAAAAAACTTTAACTATTTTTTTCAAAAAATTTAATTTTTATTTAAAATATTTAATTTATTGTAATTTCAACTAATTTTTAAAAGGTGATTTAAAAAAAAATATTTAAAGTTTTACTGTGTTTTTGGGGTGATCTCCATTCCTATATTTGACGGGTCTATCTGTCAAGTGTATAAAGGGAGATTCCCTTCTTTGATTGGCTCCCCATGGCCCATGTGATCCCAGGGACGCTTGTGAACTGCCTGCACCTCTGGGATACGTGGGCCCTGTGCATTTCGAGTTGGAGAGGCCCAGGAGCAGAAGTATAAGTGCCTTGGGAGCCCGCAGGTAAGTTCGTAGATTTTTCCAGATCGGAGGCCTCCGCATGCAGGAAGCCTCCGATCGGAAAATACGGACCATTGTTTTTAACTTTTTTTTAAGCATTGATTGTTGCTATGAAGACGGTAATTGTTTGGAAACAAGAATAGCAAATGGTCCCTAAAAGTTGAAAGACTTCTAGATGACACTAGCCCCAGCTTTTCCCTCATGCTTAGATTAAAATATTCTGTATCTGGACGCAATGCCAGATTTATGGACCTGTTAGTCTAATAAAATTTGCTTCATCACTTATGTTCAACATTAGAAAAGGTCTGGAATTAATTGGAGTGCTAACCTACTGCAGCTCAGGTTTTTGTTTCTCTCCCTCAGTCATCAATTGTGAAGACCAAGATGATCTGGGAGATTCCTGTTGCTGTTTTTAGCAAAATAATCCCATAAAGGGGAAACACTTTGCATCAAATGTAATGGTCGCATCGCTCACGATTCCCCAGCGTGTTCCTACGGCATGTGTTAATTAGAAACACAGGAAAATAAGGAGTAAGTTATCAAGGGCGGGATTGGCTTGCTAGAAGGTGAAACTTATGGTGTACATCGACGGTGCACAAATCAGGATTTGGAATTTTAAACTGGATAATTAATATATTTAGTTGTAATGCATCTGTACCGTTGCATTTAGGTTCATCGTGACTTCCAGTCATTTAGAGATGGAAGTCACGATGGAAATTCTGGTCTGATATCAGAGTAAAGGTCATGCATTTTAGTCAGCTCAGAAAGAATTATCTGAGGAGATGCCATTTGTGATGTTGCTGATATAATTTTATACAAAATTAAGACATAAATGACTAACAGCTGATGATGTTGCATCTCTAAATGATTGGAAGTCACAATGAACCTAAATGCAATGGTACGGATGCATTACAACTAAATATATTAATTATCCAGTTTAAAATTCCAAATCCTGATTGAACAATTAACAATACATGCGGGCCAATCCAGGTGCACAGTACATGGCCAGAAAGTAGCACAAGTTTGAATCCACTGAACCTGCAAATACAACAGGAAAAAGATCCAGACTACTTTAACTTAAATAAGTTCCATGCAAATGGATGACAAAATGGTTGTTTATTCAAATTTAAATGTATTTTATTCAAGTTGACAGGTTAACTGAAGCATGTACCCCAAGAGAACAGAAGAAGCTACGCTAATTTCACATTTTTTTAGCCAAAAGATGCTTTTATTTTTATCTGTAACTGGTCCTTTTATCCAAATTATTTCAATTAGTTTTTGCCTTTCCATTACTGCGATGACTAGAAATGAAGTCAGCGTTAAATTTCAACAAATTGAACTAATAAAATTCTCCATGGTTAATGCTGTAGTGTGCACCAGTTCATGATTGTTCCAAGTTAGTTTGGTGTTGCATGCTAATGTTCCTAGCACAGCAACAAACGTCAATATTATGCAATTATGACTTAAGGAACGGAAAATGCTGGAAATGCTCAGCGGGTCAGGCAGCATCTGTGGAGAGAGGAACAGAGTTAACGTTTCAGGCCGATGACCCTTCGTCAGAACTGGAAAAAGTTAGAGATTTTAAGCAAGTGCAGGGGCAGGGAGAGGGAGGAGGGGAAGGAAAGAACAAAAGGGGAGGTCTGTGATAGGGTGGAAGGCAGGAGAGATTAAATGGCTAAAGGGATGATGGTGCGAGGCAAAAGGGGGTGGTGATGGCACAAGTAAAGCAACAAAAGATAGGTCCCGAGTTCATGATCTGAAATTGTTGAACTTGATGTCGAGACCGGAAGGCTGTAGAGTGCCTAATTGAATGATGAGGTGCTATTTCTCGAGCTTCCGTTGAGCTTTATTGGAATAGTGAAGGAGGCAGAGGATAGAGAGGTCAGAGGGAGTGAAGCAGAGAATTAAAGTGGCAGGCGACCGGAAGCTCTACATCTGCAGTATTTTGCTTTTGCACATCTTACGGAACACATGTCCGAACATTCAGAAAGGATCCAATCATTTTCTTTTTTCACACGGGCTGGAGTGCAATATTCTGATAGGGCCATGAAAGTAATGAGTCTTTAGAAGTTTCTTGTACTGTAGAGTGCACTTCTGAAGAAATGAAAATGAAGGAGTCTGGTGCAGCTTTGACACGCTCATTATCAGGCAAGTTCTTTCATGCAAATGTTTCGAGCTTGTCTGCGGTTTTCACCAAAGTGAAAGCATTGCCGTTGGCGTTACTTTGTAATTTAAAAAAAAAACTTTACTTTTGATGGCGACCAATGGAACAAGTCCCCACATTCATAGACTGTGTGATCCAGTGCACTTAGATTTGAGTGCAGAAGTTAAATTTCGTTCATGATTCAATAGCTGTCAAAAAACAGACCATCCCCTTATAAAAGGAAGCAAAAGAAATGCATTTTGACATTCGGAGCCCCATCCTTTAGCCTCTCGTTCTTTGGTTTATAGACAGCTCAAAGGGAGGGGATTCATTATTTTTTTGACAGCTGTGGAGAACCTAAATGATAGTCAGATCCAATTCCTTAGGGAACAAGAGCCTTTTACAGCATAAATCTACCCTTGAAACTATCTGTTTCATTGAGATTTATTGTGTAGAAATGATTTGGCAGGGCATTCTGCAAGACCCAAGATAGAAACATACAAAGATCGCTTAATTGTTTCCAATTGATTTCTGTTTTGCATTTTCTCCACTTCTCTTCTCTGTTGGCCAGTTGCCCTTCACAACCTTGCTGATATATTTATTCTTCATGGCAGAATTACCTTCTGAATCCACTGCCCCCAACCACTGTCCAAGCTGAAATTACTTATTTTTTTATTCTTTGGATGTGGACATTGCTGACAAGGCCAGCATTTATTGCCCATCCCTAATTGCCCTTGAGAAGGTGGTGGTGAGCTGCCTTCTTGAATCGCTGCAGTCCGTGTGGTGAAGGTTTTCCTGGTGGTTAGCTAGGCCATTTCAAAGGACAGTTAAGAGTCAACCACATTGCTGTGGGTCTGGAGTCACATATAGGCCAGACCGGGTAAGGGCAGCAGATTTCCTTCCCTGAAGGACGTTAGTGAACCAGATGGGGTTTTGCAACAATAGTTTCATGGTCACCATTACTGATAATAGCTTTTTAACGCCAGATATTATTTAATTAACTGAATTTAAATTCCACAGCTGCCATGGTGGGATTTGAACTCACAGCTCCAGGTCAGGCCTCACGGATTACTAGTCCAGTAACATAACCACTATGCTACCGTTTCCTATAATACTTAATAGTACGCGGCCTATAGGGGCGCATTCGTGCTAATGTGATTTGCCCGCAAGGACCGTAAAACCAATGCGATGAAATAACTTCCGAAGCTGCCAGTTGACTCCCCTTTCCGACATCTGGGAAACTGACAATTTGGGACACGTGGAACCTGCCGCATTTTCTTGCATGTAATCGTGAACGATGCAAACAGCCGATGGAGACTCCAGGCAGCTCCAATCAACTGATTGAAGGCTCCCACTTCCTGACTGCCTCCCGTAATTGTTAACAAGCTGATCGAACCTGGCTTTTAAATGACTAAGTGCAGGGTAAGTACTTACTGACCTGAACAAAAAAAGCCGGCACGCTTAATACGTTATAAGCGCCACTTTTGTAGTTGACGTCTATGTGAATGACAAATGGTTAGCACCATTTGCCCAATTTGGACAGGTTGGGTGATTGGGCAGAAGCATGGCAGATGCAGTATAATGTGGATAAATGCGAGGTTATCCACTTTGGTGGCAAAAACAGGAAGGCAGATTATTATCTGAACGGCAATAGATTGGGAGAAGGGGAAGTGCAACGAGACCTGGGTGTCAATGTGCACCAGTCGCTGAAGGTAAGCATGCCGGTGCAGCAGGCGGTTAAGAAGGCAAATGGTATGCTGGCCTTCATAGCGAGAGGATTCGAGCACAGGAACAAGGATGTCTTGCTGCAGTTGTACAGGGCCTTGGTGAGACCACACCTTGAGTATTGTGTGCTGTTTTGGTCGCCTTATCTGAGGAAGGATGTTCTTGCCATGGAGGGAGTGCAGCGAAGATTCACCAGACTGATACCTGGGATGGCAGGAATGACGTATGAGGAGAGATTGGGTCGATTGGGCTTATACTCGCTGGAGTTTAGAAGAATGAGAGGGGATCTCGTTGAAACTTATAAAATTCTAACAGGACTAGACAGATTAGATGCAGAAAGGATGTTCCCGATGGTCGGGGAGTCCAGAACCAGGGGTCACCGTCTAAGGATAAGGAGTAAGCCATTTAGGACTGAGATGAGGAGGAATTTCTTCACCCAGAGATTGGTGAACCTGTGGAATTCTCTACCACAGAAGGCAGTGGAGGCCAATTCATTAAATATATTCAAGAAGGAGTTGGATATATTTCTTAAGGCTAAAGGGATCAAGGGATATGGGGAGAAAGCAGGGACAGGGTACTGAATTTGGATGATCAGCCATGATCGCATTGAATGGCGGAGCAGGCTCGAGGGGCCGAATGGCCTACTCCTGCTCCTATCTTCTATGTTTCTATGGGCAGCTGTACGGGATTAGTGTGAGTGGTGCAAGTGGTGGACATGTACCGAGTGAGATCCTCTGTTCTATACAGCGGTATTCATTACCATCCGAGCCACCAGATATGCTCCTCTTTTTATTTACCTAAATCCATAATGTCACTGGGTGCAATGTGAAAAATGACCTAATATTATCTATGATCACCCATTTTGATATTGTAGATACACAAACCAATTTAAAATATTTGTATCAGCATTTATTATTTATCACTACCATTTCTGGTAGGCAATTTTATATGCATTTAGATAACAAGATGGTTTAGTCTTCATATTCATTACAAGCAGCGGTGCTGAACTGTCCATTTTGTTACAGCGGTAATCCAACATTAAAGGTTAACAGTGTACTGAAAATCGGTCTCTGTATTTACTTACTCACAATTGGAATAACCCAAATTGGCTGATTGAAGTTCATTTTGCGGCACAAAGGCCGCGATTTTGCCGGCGCTCAGAAAGGCGGGTCAGAGGTTAAATTCCTTTTGATTGACGGCGGGTCCCGAATCCGCCATCAACCCGCCTCCAAACAACCTTCCCAAGTGTTGGGTCCGCAATTTGCAAATGGACCCGACACCTACCGATGGGAAGCGGATTAAAGGCAATTACCTGCCTGTTAACAGGTACTTGCCAGTAGTTCTCAGCCAGTTTTTCGATTTTCCAGCTTTTGGCTCGGGTTTCCCTACATCTGGACACCACGCCAGGTAAGTGTGGCGTGTTGTGAGTCTGGTGTAATGTTTGTGAAAAGATGTCAGCTGCAGAAGTGCTGTGAAAGATGCAATGTTGCACATGATGAGTTTCAGAGCAAAGAAAATGTTGGTTACCGCATTTTTAAAACATATATAGATTTCTTTAACTTACAAGTTTTTATATCCAACTGTCTGCCCAGTGCCACCTCATTGGGAGAACCTCTCTCACCAGTGACAGATTGCTTCTGTCATCTCACCTGCAACCGCCATCTATTCCAACATATGGAGGGTGTCATTGGAGAGCCTAGGTGCAAGAGTTCACCTTTGTGCAGTGATTATCAGTGTTTTCAGCACCTCAATGCTGTCAAACACTGAGAAATCAACTGTCAAAATAAAATTGTGCATGGTCCCTTTAAGGAAACCGGCAGATGACGCGTCAAAAAATGACTTCATCAGACCCGCTTCCTGTTAATTGGCCGGCAAGCCCGCAGGGCAGGCTCAACAACGCCAATCAAGGGAAAATCACATCTGTGGAGCGGAGGCAGCTGGGGGCGGGACTGGAACCCGGAAACCAGCTGACCCGCACCTATCCCGACATCGATAAGAAATTTGCGGCCAAAGTATTCACTAAATGCAAAAAACATGCATCACTTGCACACAAAATGTAATCCACAGATAACAACTAGTCGAATCTAATCCAGGATCAAAACAAGTAAGAATGAATTCTAACAGATACGACATAGATTGCATTTCTTATACATGAACAGCTAAAATGAAGCAAAGGCTCATTTTCTTTACTTTGACTTTTGTTTCCACTGAAATCCGGTGACTCCAACATTTTCGTTACAACATTATTACAAACATACCACCCCTAAACTCGAGACTATACATATTGTAATAGTTGGATTTACTACAAGGTGAAAATAAAAATAAACAGTTTTTCACAGGCTTATATAGTTCCACATGTTGCTTCCTTGAACACCCAAACACAGGCACCTCATAATCAGTCGGCATTTTTTTTAAGAAAGCAGAATTTCATAATGTACCAAAAACAAAGCAAATAATTGAGAAGTTAATGCGTTTGTGGGATTTTATCCCTTTTTTAAAAAAACACAAGAAGGTGGTCGCTCGATAAAAATTTTATTTGACAACTATGCACTTATAAAAGAAGAAACCGGGTCAGTACATATCCAACATAGAGGGAATGTTAACCCCAAAAAACAAACGGGTTAGGGTCGGGTGAGAGGTTAAATGTTGAAAATCTGATTACCAACCCCAACCCGCCTCCAACCCGCCCACTTCCGCTTTTAACGGAGGCGGAACGGGGGGAAACAACCCGTTCCCAGGTGGCGGGTTGGTGATTTTAATATTATAATGAGGCTACGTGCCTCATATTTATCGACTGTTACGAATTTATCTCTGGCCGGCCGGATTTCCTGGGCCTTGGGAAACTCGCCAGTTAAAGAAGAGCGAGGATTGCTGGATCCAGGAGGTAAGGGCCTTTCCACTTCAATTCAATTTTTTATTTGTCATATATGCAGCAAACATGTGTACTGCACAATGAAATGTTGATTTTTACGAGTCCTCCCAACATTGGAATAAATATGGCATAGCAATGATAAAAATACTAACAGTAATACAGTAATAATAAATAAAAACAACAATAATAAATAATAATAAATTATTCATTCATAAGTCTTATGGCCTGGGGGTAGAAGCTGTTTCGAAACCTGCTGGTACAAGACTTACCCACTGGATCCAGCGTACCTTTGTCACCAGCCCCCTGTAATCAGAGAACCCTCCCCAACCCTTCTGATCTCCTCCCCCCGAACACCCCTCCTGAAGCCTCCGACCCACCCAACCCCCCAGGCCTCCGAATTCAACCCCCCCCCCCACCCAAGACCTCCGATCTCACCCCGAGGCCTCTGATATCACACACCCACCCTCACCCGGAGGCCTCCGATCTAACACACCACCCCGCCCACCCGAGGCCTCCGATCTCACCCCGAGGCCTCTGATATCACACACCCACCCTCACCCGGAGGCCTCCGATCTAACACACCACCCCGCCCACCCGAGGCCTCCGATCTCACCCCGAGGCCTCTGATATCACACACCCGCCCTCACCTGGAGGCCTCTGATCATACACCACCCTTTTGTGTGGTGGGGAGATATATCTCTGTACTTTTCTTATTGTGTTGAATTAAAAAGGCATGATAAGGCATCGGCCTTGGCTCAGTGGTAGTAATCTTGCCTCGGAGATAGAAAGGTCGTGGGTTGAAGCTCCACTCCTGGACCAGCAGTGTTGAGGGAGTGCTGCACTGTTGGAAACGCTGTATTTCAGAGGAGATATTAAACCGAAGGCCCTATCTGCCATCTCAGCTGGACATAAAAGATCTCCCGGCACTGTTTGAAGAGCAGGGGAATTCTCCTGGAGTCCTGGCATGCATTCACCCATCAACCAAAATGCGATGGTGCACAACCTTGGCTGTGAAAGCGTCTCTAATTAATAATAATCAAGAGGCTTGAAAGTACTTTGGAGACATTAGCAGCTGGATGCTTACGTGTGTTGTATGATGTTCCTCAGTTCAATGTTTTAACAGCGATGTTAACCTGTTTGAAACAGTAGACGAAGGCATGTCTTATGAATGCGTTGAGCATTTCTCTGCTAGTTTCATTGTCGGTAGTTTCTAGCCGAGAGTGTCTACAAAGCAACAAAAACCAAAAAAAACCAATATTCCTAGTTTAAAGAAATGTAAAATAAGCTGCGGTAGAATGTGTGGGATATTTGGTAAGCATTCACTTAAGAAGAAGAAAATATTCTGATGCCAGAAATCAGGAGATACTTTTTCTTTTTTCACGTGTTAGGAATGGAGGCCCAAAAAATCCACAAGTCAATACATGGAAACCTTGACAATCCGAGGATTTTATTCCATAAGTCCCTTTGGCATATTTATGATCTGCATTTTATTCATATTAAGCTGCCCAGCTCTAAAGACATTCAGGAATTAGAATATCTGGTTTATTTCATGTCCTGAGATTGTTATGCCATAGTTCAAGAGTAAACACCACTAAGCTATAACCATTGGGCACATCAGAAGGACACTTTTAGTGCTTAAAAGAAAGACTTGCATTTAGAAAGTGCCTTTCATGACCTCAGGACGTTCCAAAGCTCTTTATAACCAATTAAGTACAACACCCTCAAAACCTCCTTGAAAAAGTGTAACATCCCCACCGACACCTGGGAATCCCTGGCCCAAGCCTGCACAAAGTGCAGGAGAAGCATGCGGGAAGGCACCGAACACCTCGAGTCTCTTCGCCGGGAGCAAGCGGAAGCCAAGCACAGGCAACACAAGGAGCACACGTCAACCCATGCACCCCACCCACCCGCTCCTTCAACCACCGTCTGCCCCGTTTGTGACAGAGACTGTCGGTCCCGCATTGGACTCATCAGTCACCTGAGAACTTATTTTTAATGTGGAAGCAAGTCATCCTCGGTTCCAAGGGACTGCCTAAGAAGATTCTAAGAAGACTTTTGAAGTATAGTCACTGTTGTAATGTAGGAAATGTGGCAGCCAATTTGTGCACAGCAAGGCCCCACAAACAGCAATGTGATAATGACCAGATCATCTGTTAGTGCTGAATATTGACCATGGAGAACCCCCCAGCTCTTGGTCAAATAGTGCCATGGGATCTTTTACGTCCACCTGAGAGAGCAGATGGGGCCTCAGTTTAAAGTCTCATCCAAAAGAAGGCACCTCTGACAGTGCAGCACTCCCTCAGTCCTGCACTGAAGCGTGAGCTTATATGATGTGTTCAAGTCTCTGGAATGAGGCTTAAACCCCAAACCTTCCGTCTCAAGAGGCGAGAGTGCCGCCCACTGAGCCACAGCTGACACTTAAACATGATGTTATCTGAACTATCTCATCCAACTGGACTGCGACCTTTAGATTAAATGATTATATGTCTGAAAATCCTGCTTAACCGTGAAGCAATTATGGAATTAGAGAACTACAGTAAAAGGTGGAAGAGCAGTCTGCAAAAAAAAGATTTCATCGTGCCATATGACCTCGTTGGGTTAAATATCATTTTACAAAATTATAACCTCATAAATGTTAAGTTGGATAAAACATGAATTTAATTAATGTAGTGGCATATTTTAAATAATGCATACGTACTGCAAGTTTTTGCCAATGTTCACTTCAATTTGCTTTCAGTGATTTAAAAAGTTACTTCATCAAGTGAGCACTGTTGCTTCTTTCAAATGACTGTCAATCAAAGCAGGAGCGAAATGGCACAAAATTCTCTATTCCTGTGACAGAACCAAACACAACGGCCGCCATTTTATTAATGGAGGCGGGTTGGGTGTGGGTCAGCTAGTTTCCGGCTTCCGGTCCTGCCCCCAGCTGCATCCGCTCCACAGATGTGATTTTCCCTTGATTGACCTTAAGCCTACCCTGCGGGCTTGCTAGACAATGAACAGGAAACGGGTCTGATGACGTCATTTGATGATGCGTCATCTGCCGGTTTCCTTAAAGGGACCACACACAATTTTATTTTGACAGTCGATTTCTCAGTGTTTGACAGCACTGAGGTGCTGAAAACACTGACAATCACTGCACAAAGGTAACCTCTTGCACCCAGGCTCTCCAATGACTCCCTCCATAGGCTGGAATAGATGGCAGCTGCAGGTGAGGTGACAGAAGCGATCTGTCACTGGTGAGAGAGGTTCTCCTAATGTGGTGATACTGGACATGGATTTAAAAACTTGTAAGCTAAAAAAATCTGTAAATGTATTAAAAATGCAGTAAACAACATTTTCTTTGTTCTGAAACTCACCATCTGCAACACTGGATCCTTCACACCACTTCTGCAGCTGTCATCAATCCAGACACATTACAGCAGTCTCACAACACACCACACTTACCTGGCGCGGTGTCTGGATGTTGGGAAACCCGACCCAGAAGCGGGAAAATTGAAAAACCAGCTGAGAACTACTGGCAAGTACCTGTTAATAGGCAGGTAATTGCCTTTAATCTGCTTCCCGCCGTTAGGTGTTGGGTCCATTCGCAAATCGGGAACCCGACACTTGGGAAGGTTGTTTAGAGGCGGGTTGACGGCGGGTTCGGGACCCGCCGTCAATCAAAACGACTTTAACCTCTGACCCGCCTCCAAACCCGCCCTCTGAGCGCTGGCAAAATCGCGGCCAACATTTCCGAACAGTTAATTGTTCCTAAAAGATGCCTCCCAATAAATTGAAATAATTATTATTCACTTTGTTTTTAAAGGAGTTGATTTTCTTCAGATTCTAAGAGTAACCTTTCCCCTTTATTTGTTATTTTCCTTATCTAGTCCCTTACAGCTACAGACATCCAGTTCAGTCCAGACAATGTGCTTTTAAGACCTATTCAGAATGTCCATTCCGTTCTTTGGTCAGCCATCGAAGAAGCTATTGTATACTTGAGGGACAAAATGCCACTTTCTTTTCCTCTCGTTTGACCACCGAGACAATCACGATTAGATTGAAATTTCAGATAGCCAATTGTATCAACCCTATGACTGCAAGAAAGTGAACCCAGCACTTGGTAATTAAGCAAGGCGTCCTCTTCAAATAGTCAATTAGTTCAAAAGCAAAATATTGCGGATGCTGAAAATCTGAAATAAAAACAGTTCTGACGAAGGGTCATCGACCTGAAACATTGAATCTGTTTCTCTCTCTACAGATGCTGCCTGACCTGCCGAGTTTTTCCAGCGTTTTCTGTTCTTAGTCCATTCGTTCAGCCGGGTGCCTTTCCAGGGACACACAAAAGGCCATGTACAAACCTAGCTTCAAGTTACCACAATTTGTCCACTAATGATTTGCTCAGAAACCAGTGAGATTCGACATGGTTTAGCAGTAAATTTATTCGCAACTGAAACCTGTAGACGGGAACAAAAAAAACCAAATGAAATGTAAAGAAAGATAGAAATCTCACCCAACAGGAACTGAGCCCAAAGACAAAATGTAATAATGTATTATAGTCCACGTAGTTGATTCCAGTCACCTGTGAAAAATATTGGTATAATCTCCCTGATCACTGCTGCTCGAATTACATGGGTTTGGATATGGAAGCTTAATCGCTTGACATCTGCGGTTTCACTAATTGTCAACCAGAAACTGAGCTCTGCTGGTTTGGCCTTATTCCCAATAGCTTTCCCTCTACTCAAGGCAGTTTTCGTAAACAGATTAAGGGCCGGATTTCCCCCCCCCCCGGGGCAGTGTCACTGCTGGAGAAGAGTTGGCGCTGAATTTCCACCCTTTGCCTTGACCCCAACCTGATTTCTCAGGTTGTATCTATTAAATATGCAAGGCAGGCTCCCGGTGGGATTCCCCAGCACCCCCACATAAGGAACCCTGCAGCAAAATACTATGACGTTATAGACGACATCCACTGCATCGCCTCAAGGAAGAGCAGCCAGGATAAAGGGTCAGAAACAACTGGAAAATTTCTAATTAGATATTAATGAAAAGCTCGCTCCGAGCCACAGGACCTCCAGCTGAAGATGAGGGGCTGAAAGAGACGGAGAGTGGTGCCCACTATCTGGCCCTCTTTCTCCAACAACAGCAGCAACGAGATTTCCGCTGCTGTCCCAGAATGTACCAACACCCTTGATGTAAGAAAACTACTAGGCACTTGGTCTAAGCATTAAACAAAGCTTTAATCAACTGTTTTACAACATGGAGGTCTAGTTGTGTCCTTCACTAGTTCCTGTTAAGAATGTCCTGCGCAAGCTGGGCCCGTGCCCAAGTAGTTATACTCTCTCTGTAAAGCGCCACCCGCAGGCCACTCAGTATTATTTCATAAGCCTTTCTTTCATGAATGACTGATTCATGTCAACCCTTCCCCTGGTGATCCTGCAGTAGGCAGGAAAATCAACGACACTACAATAAGTGTCATGGCAGGCTAATTTGGTACAAACTATTTGGGTTTAACATCTGGCAAGCCATTAACAACATACATTTTGAACTTCTAACACAAAGCCCCCATATCTCCCAATTATCAGATCAATCAAACCGGCATTGCTGACAGTTAATGAGACATTACACTGCTGCAATGATGGGGGTTGACCTGGAGTAATCTTTCACTCACGACAATTTAGGAGTCATGCTTGATCGTACCCTGTCATATAGACAGCATCTCCAGAACCTTGGGAAGAAACTAAAGAGTCGGGTCAACTTGATCCAGAAACTCACCGGACCCACACGGGGAGCAGACGCTCAAACCCTCTGTATGGCATCACTCTCCCTGGTGTACTCTACGGCGGAGTACTGCTCTCTGGCATGGCTATCACGTCTGCATGTCAAATCCATTGATGTCCAGCTGAATTCTACTATGAGAATTATCACCGGTACGCATTTATCGACACCAACACCTTGACTGCCCGTGCTTGCAAACATCGCACCGCCACACCTACGCCGCGAATATGCAGTCTCCAGAGAATACAACCGCTACACCAGCAAAGACATGCCGATCCAGGCCGACAAGAACAACCTACCACCAACCCGTCTCAAATCTAGAAGGCCATTTTGGACCATCACCAAAGCCCTTCAGCGATCTCCCCTCAGCCTTGATGACCGATGGTGAAATGCTTGGAAGAACTGTGACATACGGAATGGATTCCTTATAGAGGACCCCACAGTACAACCCGAAGGATCAAACCTTCCTCGCAAACAGTGGACAACCATCAACTGCCTTAGAACCGGCCATGGTAAATGTTGTCACCTTCTCCGTAGATGGAAGATTAAAGCATTCCCATCATGCGACTGTGGAGCTCCTGATCAGACTCTGGAGAACATCATTGAGCACTGCCCTCTGAGGAAATCCACAGGCAGCCTACAAGATATCCACGCTGTTATACCGGAACCTTTGGCCTGGATATCTGACTTAGATATTGACATTTGATTTGCTTTGCTACTATCACATGAAAGAAGAAGATTTACTACAATTCTAGGAGGGGAGGCTAGCCAGGAGGGCATTGGGTTTGTCGAGTCTGGGGGGTAACAAAGGCATAGATGAGTGTTTTATCAGCTGATGGGCTGAAGCATAGGCAGAGGTATGTGATGTTATGGTGGAAATAGGTGGTACCTGTCACGGAGAGGATTATGGGGTCAGAAGCTCACCTCAGGGCCAACTTGGACACTGAGGTTGACAACATTCTGATTCAACCTGAGACACCGGCTGGGGAGGGAGATGAAACTGGAGGCGAGGGTATAAAGTTTGTGACGGGGCCGAAGATGATGGCTTTGGTCTTCCTAGTATTTAACTGGAGAAGTATTCTCGGGTCATAGACTATCACGCTAAACGAAAAATCCTGTTAAAACTGTGACAGGAAGACAGCAGCAGAAAAGTGTGGCAGGTAGTTGTGGATAAGTCAACATTGAAAATCCCACAGGTACGGTTTATATGACAGGATATACCAATTTGAATAATATAATAGTTGTCACATACAATGATTTACAAAGAACATACAGGGACCGCTCGCCATCTTTGTTTAATAGCTGACAAGGTAAATCACTGTCTCTGACGAGAAATATAGAAGGATGCTTTGGGCCCTCAATGGTTATTGCCACGATACACGTGCTTAAGATGGCTCAAGACATGATGTCACAAACACTACTGGGACCATTTAAGCAGAAGATATCAGAGCATCCCATTTCTGATTTTAGTAACAAATGAAAAGGAAGAGTCCCCATTCTATGCCTCCTGCAACTTTTCCTCTGAACCTACTTACCTCTCCCAGCTTGGAGTCATAGAGTCATTGGCCTAGAAATTCAGTTGTTTGTGCCAGCCGCTAGCGCCTTAGGAGGAGGAGAAGTGGGGCGCTAAGCGGTGAGCGCCCGGGCGCGGCGCGATCTGCGCCTCTCGCGAAATTCAGTTAAGATTTAGCGGTGGCGCAAAACCTTTGCGCGCGCTCAGCTGCGCGTGCAGATCCTGACGTCATTTCATGGTGCAACGCCCTTTGTGCGCTCCGAACCGGAAATTCAGTGGCGCCGGCCTATTGTGCGCCTGGCACCCCCCGTGACTGGGAGAGGGGAACGGTTCCCAGTCGCTGCGGGGCGCGGGGGGTGCTAATTAAAGGGGACTCCTCCTGCAGTATAACTGGCAGCCATTTTGCTCCACTCCTTCTTTGTGAGAGACGGATATTTGGAGAGAGACAAAGGTAGAGAGCTTTCTGGTTTGGCTCAACACTCGCACAGGTACTTGTGGCTTCAGGCCAGAGCTTTGCACTTGTCTTTACCTTCAGTGTCATAGCATTGATTGGAAACATATAATGGGGGCTGCAATGGGTGGAAACGTTGGGCTTCTCCATTGCATTCAAAGGGCTCAGAGACGCCGTGAGAGAGTGCCAGTCATGGCCAGATGGAGAAGGGCCAACAGGCGTCGGCAAAGGAGGCCTTACCCACCCAGCGTATACCGCCAGCAGTTCTCATATCTGAACATGTCTGAGGAGCAGTGTGTTTGGAGGCTGCAATTCAGAAGTGCGGTGGTCACTGAGATCTGTCACCTGCTTCGCGGAGATCTGCAGCCACAGCTGAGGAGCAGGACGTCTCTGTCGGTGGCAGTGACGGTGACGGTGGCTCTCAAATTCTATGCCACCGGCTCCTTCCAATCCGCTACTGGGGACATTTCCAACATCTCCCAGTTTGCGGTACATTGCTGCATCCGCCAGGTGACCAATGCCCTTTTCAGAAGGAGAGGTCAGTTCATCTCCTTCCCCATGACCGTGGACAAGCAGCAAGAGTGTGCAATGGGCTTTGCAGTATTAGCGGGCTTCCCCATGGTGCAGGGCACCATTGACTGCACGCATGTGGCTTTGCGGGCACCTTTAGAGAATGCTGAGGATTACCGCAACCGAAAGGGCTACCATTCGCTCAACACCCAGTTGGTGTGTGACCACAGGCAGCTCATACTAGCTGTCAATGCCCACTTTCCAGGCAGCAGCCACGATGCCTTCATCCTGCGCCAGACTTCTGTGGCAGACATGTTCGAGGCCCAGCCTCACCCACGAGGATGGCTTCTCGGGGACAAAGGCTATCCTTTGTGCACCTGGCTGATGACCCCGCTCCGTGCACCCAGCACCCCTGCTGAAGAGCGATACAATGACAGCCATCAAGCAACCAGGAACATCATTGAGCAAACAATCGGCGTGCTGAAGCAATGGTTCTGCTGTCTGGATCGTTCCGGGGGAGCCCTAAAGTACTCGCCTGAGCGAGTCTCCCATTTCGTTGTCATGTGCTGCATGCTGCACAACCTGGCTATCCGCAGGACTCAGCCACTGCCAGCAGACATTGGAGGACCACCAGAGGAGGAGGAGGAGGAGGAGGAGGACAACCAGCACGGGAGGGAGGCAGAAAGTGCAAGGGCCGCACCTCCTCTGCGCTCACTGTAGCAGGACTGGAGGCCGCACTCACCCTCCGGGGAGAAGGCCGCCGAGCTTCCCCACCCCTCCCGCGTTGCTGCAGCCCGCTGGTCCCCGGAGCTTCACTCTCCTCCGACCCTTCCCCCCTGCTCCCCTCCAGGGAAGACGTGTCACCATCATGGCCATGGGCTGCCTCGGCTGAGGGTGTCCCTGATGGGCCGGCTTCCTCTTCCTCCTCCTCTATGTCTGACTCGGACACAGTGCCAGCTTGAGGGGCCACCTCCTCACCTGGCGAGTCACCATCTGAAAGCAGGGAGGCACAAGAGTTGCTTTAGAGTGAGGACAGGGCGGCAGCGAGGGAGGCATGAGTGCTGCTGTGCACTGCATTGGTTCGATAGTGGCACAGGATGCTGGTGTGAGGCGCAAGTGGAAAGAGAGAGGTCAAAAAGGTGATGACCTTACCATTGGTGCCCAGAACAGGGTCAGCATATCCAGTGGCGACGGGGCCACTCAGCCGGCCTGCCATGATCCGCTTCACTTGCTGCTCGAGGTCACTCAGCTGTTTCAGGTCAGGACGACCTCCCCCGGTCTGTCGCTGCTGTCTTCTGTTATGCGCCAGCTTGCCCTGAAAGAGAAAGGATGGCCTCTAAGTACAGTGCCAAGCCCTGATCTTGCCTGCATTGCCTCCCATGGTTGAATAGCCCTGACAGTGTCAAGCCCTGATCTCGCCTGCACTGCCTCCCATGATCGAATAGCCCTGACATTGCCAAGCCCTGATCTTGCCCGCACTGCCTCCCGTGGTCGAATAGCCCTGACAGTGTCAAGGCCTGATCTCGCCTGCACTGCCTCCCATGGTCGAATAGCCCTGACAGTGTCAAGCCCTGATCTCGCCTGCACTGCCTCCCATGGTCGAATAGCCCTGACAGTGTCAAGGCCTGATCTCGCCTGCACTGCCTCCCATGGTCGAATAGCCCTGACAGTGTCAAGCTCTGATCTCGCCTGCACTGCCTCCCATGGTCGAATAGCCCTGACAGTGTTTAAAGTCCTGAATGTGCAAGTGCTTTTCATGACAGTCCCATAGCTGCTGGATGAGGGCTGGCCATTAGGGCTTTCAGGCCCTTTTGGCCATAAAGTGAGGTGCACATGCAGGGATGAGGAGGATACTGGAAAGGGTACTCACCCTGACAACCCGAGTGAGGTCGTTGAATTTTTTCCGGCATTGGGATGGTGTCTTGCCAACCACGCTGTTGGACGTGACCCTATTTGCCACCTCCCTCCATGCTTTCCGATATTCGGCAGGCAGCGGCCTCCTGCCACCCTCAGGGAAGAGGATATGGCGCCTGCGGTCCACTGCGCCAACCAGCAGCCTCAGGTCACCCTCGCCGAAGCGCTGCGCTCTCTCCCTGGCCTTCTCCATTCTCCTGGGCGTGGAGCAGTTCCAGAAGCAGTGTTCAGGCCTTGTCTTAGGGCTGCAGTGTGCAGGGCATGGCAGCCAAACAATTCCACCCTCCCCCTTTAAGTGCTGACCGGCGCCTGGCTGCCTGCCCTCAATGAGCAACTCGCCACACCTGCGCTGCGCCCGCCTTCGGTGTTTGCGCCCCGGATCGCCGGCTTAGCACCTAATGATAGGTCCCAGTCGGGACCAGCGGGAGCAGCGTGGTGAGACCAGTATAAAAACCGGAGAGAGGCGAGGCCCGAGACCAGTCGGGACCAGCGGGAGCAGCGTGGTGAGACCGGTATAAAAACCGGAGAGAGGCGAGGCCCGAGACCAGTCGGGACCAGCGGGAGCAGCGTGGTGAGACCGGTATAAAAACCGGAGAGAGGTGAGGCTTACCAACTCAGCAGCGGGGAGACAGGTAAAAAGTAATCAGTGTGTGACGTCACCAGGGAGCAGGTAGGTGATTGGTTGGTGAGTATTTCTCTTTTTTCAATACAAGCTTGAATTCTGTGGTGTTAAAATTCTGTGGTGTAGTGGGGATAGTTGGTAAATAAAGCGCCCTAGAGCATACCTGTAACTGGGGTATTGAATAAATTTTAAAAATTAATTAAAGGAGTAAGTCATGGCAGGAGAGTTCAGACCCGTGTTCTGCTCCTCCTGCTCTATGTGGGAAGTCAGGGATGCTGCCAGTGTCCCTGACGACCATGTGTGCGGGAAATGCATCCAGCTGCAGCTACTTGTAGACCGCATTGTGGCGCTCGAGCTGCGGGTGGATGAATTTTGGAGCATGCGCGATGCTGAGAGGCTCGTGGATAGCACGTTTAGCGAGTTGTTCACGCCTCAGGGTAGGGCAGCACAGGGGGTGACCATCAGGCGGAGCAACAAAGGCAGGCAGGTAGTGCAGGGAACCCCTGCGGACATCCCCCTTTCAAACAAGTATACCGCTTTGGATACTGTTGAGGGGGATGACTCACCAGGGGAAGGCAGCAGCAGCCAACTTCCTGGCACTGGGGGTGCTCCTGCTGCCCAGGAAGGGGGGAAAAAGAGTGGGAGAGCAATAGTGGTAGGGGATTCTCTAGCAAGGGGAACAGATAGGCGTTTCTGTGGCCGTAGATGTGAATCCAGGATGGTTTGTTGCCTCCCTGGTGCCAGGGTCAAGGATGTCACTGAGCGGCTGCAGGGCATTCTGGAGGGGGAGGGTGAACAGCCAGTGGTCATGGTCCACATTGGTACCAACGACATAGGTAAAAAGAGGGATGAGGTCATGCAGCAAGAATTTAGGGAGCTAGGTGAAGGATTAAAGAGCAGGACCCAAAGGTTGTAATCTCTGGATTACTCCCGGTGCCACGTGCTAGTAAGTATAGGAATAGGAAGATAGAACAGATGAATGCGTGGCTAAAGGGATGGTGCAGGGGGGAGGGCTTTAGTTTCCTGGATCACTGGGTCTGCTTCTGGGAAAGGTGGGACTTGTACAAGTCGGACGGTTTACACCTGAACCAGAGGGGAACCAATATCCTTGCGGGGAGGTTTGCTAGCACTGCTGGGGAGGGTTTAAACTAACTTGGCAGGGGGTTGGGGTACAGAGTGGAGCTATAGTAGGGGGTGATTTACAGCCAAATACAGAGGGAAAAACAAGTCAGCTGGGAAGGCAGAGCAAATATGTGAAGGCAAAAGAGAATATGGCAGGGCTGGAAGGCATTTATTTTAATGCAAGGAGTCTTGCAAATAAGGTGGATGAACTGAAGTTGTTGTTGAACACATGGGAGTACGATATTGTTGCTATCACGGAGACATGGTTGAGGGAGGGTCAGGACTGGCAGCTCAATATTCCGGGGTATAGAATCTTCAGGCGAGACAGAGGGGGTGTAAAAGGGGAGGGGGTGTTGCAATATTAATTAAGGAGTCAATTACTGCTGTAAGGAGGGATGATATATTAGCGGGTTCCTCTAATGAGGCCATATGGGTAGAACTTAAAAACAAAAAGGGGGCAAGCACTTTGCTGGGAGTGTACTATAGGCCCCCAAACAGTCAGGGGGAGATAGAGGAACAGATATGTAGGCAAATCTCAGAAAAGTGCGAAAATAATAGGGTAATAACAGTGGGGGATTTCAACTTCCCCAATATAAATTGGGACAGTCAGAGTGTGAAAGGCTTAGAGGGTGCAGAATTCTTAAAGTGCATCCAGGAGAGCTTTTTGAGCCAACATGTAGAAAGTCCTACAAGAGAGGGGGCGGTACTGGACCTAATTCTGGGGAATGTAGCCGGGCAAGTGGTGGAAGTGTCAGTAGGAGAGCATTTTGGCGACAGTGACCATAATTCGGTGAGATTTAAGGTGGTCATGGAAAAAGACAAAGACGGCCCGGAAATAAGGGTTCTAAATTGGGGGAAGGCCGATTTTAATATGATAAGGCAGGATCTGGCCAAAGTGGACTGGGAGCAGCTGCTTATAGGAAAATCCACATCAAAACAGTGGGAGACTTTCAGAAGGGAAATAGAGAGAGTACAACGCCAACATGTTCCTGTAAAGGTCAAGGGTGGGACCAACAAGCAAAGGGAACCTTGGATGACAAGGGATATACAAAAATGCATTAGAAATAAAAGGGGGGCTTTTGGCAGTTACAAAAGACTAATGACGGAAGAAGCCCTAGAGGAGTATAAAAAGTGCAGGGGCATACTTAAAAAAGAAATTAGGAGGGCGAGGAGGGGCCATGAAATAACACTGGCGAGCAAAATAAAGGAAAATCCTAAGATGTTTTATAAGTATATTAAGGGCAAGAGGATAACCAGGGAAAGGGTAGGGCCCATTAGGGACCAAAGTGGCAATCTGTGTGTAGAGCCAGAGGATGTAGGCGGGGTTTTAAATGAATTTTTTGCATCTGTGTTCACTATGGAGAAAGACGATGCAGACATAGAAATCGGGCAAGGGAACTGTGACATACTTGAACATATTAGCATCGAGAGGGAGGAGGTGCTAGCGGTTTTAGCAGGCCAAAAAGTGGATAAATCCCCAGGCCCGGACGAGATGTATCCCAGGCTGCTGTGGGAGGCAAAGGAGGAGATTGCAGGGGCTCTGACACAAATTTTCAGAACCTCTCTGGCCACAGGGGATGTACCAGAGGACTGGAGAACAGCTAATGTAGTACCATTATTCAAGAAGGGTAGCAGGGATAAACCAGGGAATTACAGGCCAGTGAGTCTAACATCTGTGGTGGGGAAATTATTGGAAAAAATTCTGAGGGACAAAATTAATCTCCACTTGGAGAGGCAAGGATTAATCGGGGATAGTCAGCATGGCTTTGTCAAGGGTAAATCATGTCTGACAAATCTGATTGAATTTTTCGAGGGGGTGACTACGGGGGTGGATGAGGGAAGTGCTGTGGATGTGGTTTACATGGACTTCAGTAAAGCTTTTGACAAAGTCCCGCATAGGAGACTGGTCAAGAAGGTAAGAGCCCATGGGATCCAGGGTGCCTTGGCGCGTTGGATCCTAAACTGGCTGAGTGGCAGGAGGCAGAGGGTGATGGTCAAAGGTTGCTTTTGTGACTGGAAGCCTGTGTCCAGTGGGGTACCTCAGGGATCGGTGCTGGGTCCCTTGTTGTTTGTGATCTACATAAATGATTTGGATGAGAATGTAAAAGGTATGATCAGTAAGTTCGCAGATGACACGAAAATTGGTGGGGTGGTAAATTGGGAGGAGGAAAGCCTCGGGCTACAGGACGATATAAACGGGTTGGTCAGATGGGCGGAAAAGTGGCAAATGGAATTTAACCCTGAAAAGTGCGAGGTGATGCATTTTGGATGGACAAATAAGGCAAGGGAATACACAATGAGTGGTAGGACCCTAGGAAGTACAGAGGGTCAGAGGGACCTTGGTGTACATGTACATAGATCCCTGAAGGCAGCGGAGCAGGTAGATAAGGTGGTTAAAAAGGCATATGGGATACTTGCCTTCATTAGCCGAGGCATAGAATATAAGAGCAGGGAGGTTATGATGGAGCTGTACAAAACGCTGGTGAGGCCACAGCTGGAGTACTGTGTGCAGTTCTGGTCGCCTCACTATAGGAAGGATGTGATTGCTTTGGAGAGGGTGCAGAGAAGATTCACCAGGATGTTACCTGGGATGGAGCGCCTCAGCTATGAAGAGAGGCTGGACAGGCTGGGTTTGTTTTCCTTGGAGCAGAGAAGGCTGAGGGGGGACCTGATTGAGGTGTACAAAATGATGAGGGGCATAGATAGGGTAGATAAAGAGGAACTTTTCCCTTTAGTGGGGGGGTCAATAACAAGGGGGCATAGATTCAGGGTAAGGGGCAGGAGATTTAGAGGGGATTTGAGGAGGAACTTTTTCACCCAAAGCGTGGTTGGAATGTGGAATTCAATGCCTGAAAGGGTGGTAGAGGCAGGAACCCTCACAGCATTCAAGAAGCATTTGGATGAGCACTTGAAATGCCATTGCATACAAGGCTATGGACCAAATGCTGGAAAATGGGATTAGACTGGACAGGGATGGATGGGCGGCGCAGACACGATGGGCCGAAGGGCCTCTTTCTGTGCTGTAAAACTCTATGACTCTATGATAGTCGTGCATCGCCTGCTTTAGCGCAGCAGCAACCTCTTGGGGCGATGCAACTGAATATCGGCGAAGGTGGCACTAAGTTGTGCCGGGCGCAAAAGTTAGCGAACGCCATGCTGTAGCGCCCCAAACGTGGCTATACTGAATTTCTAGGCCATAGAGTTATACAGCACAGAAAGAGCCCTTCGGCCCATCGTGTCCGCGCTGGCCATCAAGCCCTATCTATTCTAATCCCATTTTCCAGCACTTGGTCCATAGCCTTGTATGCTATGGCGTTTCAAGTGCTCATCTAAATGCTTTTTGAATGTTGTGAGGGTTCCTGCCTCTACCACCCTTTCAGGCAGTGAGTTCCAGATTCCAACCACCCTCTGGGTGAAAAAGTTTTTCCTCAAATCCCCTCTAAACCTCCTGCTCCTTACCTTGAAACTATGCCTCCTGGTTATTGACCCCTCTACTAAGGGGAAAAGTTCCTTTCTATCTACCTTATCTATGCCCCTCATAACTTTGTACACCTCAATAAGGTCCCCCCTCAGCCTTCTCTGCTCTAAGAAAAACAACCCCAGCCTGTCCAGTCTCTCTCGGAAATGCATAAGATGGAAGCATTCTGTCAAGTATTGCAGTAGCTTGCGGCCAACCACGTTTACTGTGAGCTTTCACAGGAGCTAGTCTTTTAGATCTTTTCCCATTCACGGTTCGGATTCTGCCTTGCCTGCCAGTATGAATCTAATTGTGTCTCTGCTGACCAGCTCTTTAACCTTAGCTCACAGCTAAGGTAACATGCAAGATGTGGCAGATGGACCGGGCCAGTCCCACAAAGCAAGAACCCACTGGTTTCCAAATCCAAAAGTCAGTGTACAACAGCTGCACGGCTCTAATTAACAAATTACACAGATTTGCCACAGCAGTTTGTTCAAAACCCCTGCACTAAAAGCTGCCACAGTATCAGACAGCACAGATGATGTGGCTGATACAAATTGTCCAGCAATAATGGGGATATTCAGATGTTGCATGCATTCTTTACTTAATACTTTGATGCACTTTGAGAGGACTAATATGGAACGACAGCATACTATAAATGGCACAATTTTGAAAAGTGTAGATGAGCAGAGAGACCTTGGTGTCCATATACACAAACCCTTAAACTAAGAACATAAGAACATAAGATTAGGAGCAGGAGTAGGCCATACGGCCCCTTGAGCCTGCTCCGCCATTCAATAAGATCATGGCTGATCATCGACCTCAACTCCACTTTCCCGCCTGATCCCCATATCCCTCGATTTCCCCCAGAATCCAAAAAATCTATCGATCTCAGCCTTGAATATGCTCAATGACTCAGCATCCACAGCCCTCTGGGGTAGAGAATTCCAAAGATTCACAACCCTCTGAGTGTAGAAATTCCTCCTCATCTCAGTCTTAAGTGGCCGACCCCTTATCCTGAGACTCTGCCCCCTAGTTCTAGACTCTCCAGCCAGGAGAAACAACCTCTCGACATCTACCCTGTCAAGCCCCCTCAGAATCTTACATGTTAAAAATGGCAGGGCAAGTTGATAAGGTGGTTAAAAATACATTTAGGTTAACTTGGGTTTATCAATAGAAGAATAGAATATAAAAGTAAAGAGATCATGTTAGAACTTTACAAATCACTGGTTAGGCCTCAGCTGGAGTGTTGTGGACAATTCTGGGCTCCACACTTCAGGAAAGACGGAAAGGCTTTAGAAAGGGTGCAGAGGAGGCTAATCAGGATGTTACCAGGGACGAGGGACTTCAGTTATGAGGAGAGGTTGGAAAAGTTCGGACTGTTCTCCTTGAAACAGAGGAGGTTAAGAGGTGACCTAATAGAGGTTTTCAAGAGAATCAGAGGTTTTGATTGAGGAGATAGAAAAAAATTATTCAGTCTAGTCTGGCGAGTGGGTCAATAACTAGAGATCATAGATTCAAAATCATTGGCAAAGAGACCAAGAGGGGAGATGAGGAGAAATTTTTTCCACTCAGAATTGTCAGGATCTGGAACGCTTGACCTGAAAAGGTGGTGGAAGCTGATAATTGTAAAAGAGAGTCAGACAGGTGCTTGAGGGTGAGGAACTCACAGGGTTAGGGACAGAAAGCGGGGGTGTGGGACTAAACACGACTGCTCTTTCAAAGAGCCGGCACAGGCACGATGGGCCGAATGGCCTCCTTCTGTGCTGTACGTTTCTGTGATTCTATGAACACCAAGGGGTTGAAAATAAATGGCGTGTGTATAAATGATACTCACAATACAAATACTGAAATTATAAAACAAAGTCATATTTACCAGATCCATCCAAGCAGCAATTGCCCATCTGTCGAGATGTTCTTATTAACACTGATTATCTCATGACCAGTTGCCAAATGTCATCTCCCTTATGGCATGACTATGCTTCACATCTCCATTCCTCGCCAGCAAATAAATTGATGAAGAATAATAATACTCTTTGTATTGTTCAGTAACAGCAGGGCACATTAACCCAGTGTTTTGTACTGCAGATTATGCCTGTTGCTACGAAAATTTAAAGTATGAGGAAAACCTTGATCAAAAAATTGCATTACAAAAGATGTCACAGTAACCAACGTGCCACTATGACATTAATGATTGGGTTTCAGCTCATCCAATTTAAAACTTTGAACGCGTCAAAATAACCTTTATAATTAAAAGAGCACAGAGAGGGTGTAGAAGCTTTAGAGGTGAGGATGAGTCAATCCACATATTAATTAAATATTGCAATATTCCTTTTAACATTTTGTCAGTCCATTTCATAAACTCACTCAACCAAACAGTCTCTTTGTACAATATTGTTCTTGCAAGTCAATCTAGAAATTTTTTTTCAACGTTTTGTTTAAACTGACAAGAAAGTCCATTGAAGAGAGAGAGAGACACCACAATTTTATGGAAAATGGAAACCATTACTAATTTTCAGTCAGTCTATCACACACCCACAGAAAATGTTAAGCAACCTTGGCATTTTCACAGAAGTTGCTGTAATGAGACAGCTTGGTAAGAATAAGGAAGGTTCATGTCTGAGTTACTGTGTTACTGAGAAGATATGATTTTACTAAGCGAGTCTGAGACTGTGCATTATAAAATAAAACACGCTCCACCCAATCATAGTTACAAAATCAGTCAAAATTAACCATCAGGCCTTCTTCAGATATACATCAAGCATGAGTAAGGGAAAATAAGCCCCACATCAGAAAATAAAGCATACTTTGAAGTCTACAGTGAAGACAAATCATTTTCTGTTCCTGAAGGCTCTTTTGATGTCTTAAAATATTGCAAGATACAGGAACTTATAAAACAGTAGATGTTTAGGATTCAGCAAATTACATCTCCTTGTATCATTCAGCTGGGAGTGCCTTTGAACATTTTGTATATCATCTTGGTCTGACATCAATGGTAAACCCATTCTTTTGTTTTGCATGGCTTTTCACACGAAAGAATATAAAACTCTGGGCAAAAATGAAAGAACAGCAGCTCTCAGAATCCAAATACAACAAAAGGTGTTTCAAAGACAGGAACAGTTTCTTATTTCTGACCTACTAACTCAATCTTTCCCAGGATCTGAAGTTTGTGGAACTCCTTAATTCCTTTTTTTCTTTCAACTTCAAGGGGGTGAAATTGGGTGCCTTTGTGCCTCTTGTTAACGCCCCTGAGGGCGCTAACGGGGCGCAAATGATTTTGTGACCGGGCACGGCGCTGACATCGACTCCCGCCATATTCAGTGGGAGTTTTGCGGCGGCACTACAGCATTACACCCCAATCTCCTTCACCTGGAGATCGTGACGTCACCACTGTGTGCATTGCCCCGGTAATGCCCCGGACCCAAAAGTGACTCCCGCCCCCTGCAGCAGCGCCGGTCGAAAACACCGACAGCTGCAGGAGGCGTGCATCGAGCGGCCGGCCGCCTCGGGGGTGAGCAGTAAAGGCAAGGTGGCCGAGGTAAGTGGAAAAAAACTTACCTTTCCTGTTCTGCTTGAGTGCCGGGCTGATCCCACGGAATCGCAGCTGCCTTGGTGGTCCAGGCAGGTACTTTTTAAATTGCAGAGCCTGCAGCGATGGCCCTTCCCTTTAAGGGAGGGAAGGAGCCCTCGAACGCGGCAGCACTGCTGAAGTTTCTGCTCCACTCTCTCCGACGTTAGCACGCTAAGAAGGAAGTGTAGCGCTTGATTTAGCGCTTCACTTCCCTCTTGGGGCGCTAAAACGCAATTTTGCGGTCGCCGGTGCTAATTAGCGCCGAGCGATGTTAGCGCCCCAAAATGGTCAATACCGAATTTTTTCCCCCAAGCTTTTAAAACCCATGCTTAACATCATTTAACCATTATTTTTTGATTTATCGGATGTTCTCCCTGACTCTCCTGAACTAGTCTAGAACTAGGGGGCAGAGTCTCAGGATAAGGGGTCGGCCATTTAAGACTGAGTTGAGGGGGAATCTATTCACTCAGAGGGTTCTGAATCTTTGGAATTCTCTATCCTACAGGGCTGTAGATGCTGAGTCGTTGATTATAATCAAGGTAGAGATAGATAGATCACTAGAGATAGATCACTATTCATGCATCAGTTCTGATGGAAAGGTCTCAATTTGAATCACTAAGCCATCCTTGCTCTATTGAGATACTGTGTATTTCTGATGTTTTCTCTTTACATTTCCAGCATTTATAGCTTTTATTTTCAGTTCCTGCCAGCACTGTTTTACCACAATGCGGACTTGAAGCTGTCTATCTTCCGTGGTGGCAGCTTTATCCCTCCATTACACTACAGCTGTCGGGCACAGACCATTATCTGTTGAGTGCGATTTGCAGCCATTAGACTCAAGTGATACTGCCAGTGGTACCTGGCTGTGAGTTATATGGAGCTCAGCAACAAAGAAGCACACTTGAATTTATGTGCATCGTGAAGTCCCTGGACAGCTAGTTTTTTAAAATGTTATAAAAAAGCCGTGGGAAAAGTGCTTCTTTTCTAACTTTAACAAGATTCACGAGTAACTTGTAAAGGAAAATTGGCAGGGCTATGGGGAAAGTGCGGGGGAATGGGACTAACTGGACAGTTCTGTCAAAGAGCCAGCACAGGCACGATGGGCCCGCTGAATGGTCTCCTTCTTTGCTGTAAGATTGTATGAATCTGTGAAAGTTAGAAAGTTCCGAAGCCAAAGCAAAATACCGCGGATGCTGGAAACCTGAAGTAAAAACAGAAAATGCTGGAAATACTCAGCAGGTCAGGCAACATCTGTGGAGGCATCTTAATGACACACTCTGTCAAATGATGCCTTGATGTCAAGGGCAGTCACTCTCACCTCACCTCTGGAATTCAGCTCCTTTGTCCATGTTTGGACCAAGGCTGTAATGAGGTCTGGAGCCGAGTGGTCTCGGCGGAACCCAAACTGGGCATAAGTGAGCTGGTTTTTGGTGAGTAAGTGCTGCTTGATAGCACTGTCGATGACACCTTCCATCACTTTGCTGATAATTGAGAGTAGACTGATGGGGTGGTAATTGGCCGGATTGGATTTGTCCTGGTTTTTGTGGACAGGACATACCTGGGCAGTTTTTCACATTGTCGGATAGATGCCTGTGTTATAGCTGTACTGAAACAGCTTGGCTAAAGGTACAGCTAGTTCTGGAGCACAAGTCTTCAGCCCGACAGCTGGGATGTTGTCTGGAGCCATAGCCTGTGCTGCATCCATTGCGCTCAGCCATTTCTTGATATCACGTGGAGTGAATCGAATTGGCTGAAGACTGGCTTCTGTGATGGTGGGGACCTCAGGAGGAGGCCGAGATGGATCATCCACTCGGCACATCTGGCTGAAGATGGTTGCAAACGCTTCAGCCTTGTCTTTTGCGCTCACGTGCTGGCCTCCGCCATCATTGAGGACGGGGATATTCATGGAGCCTCCTCCTCCCGTTAGTTGTTTAATGGTCCACCACCATTCACGATTGGATGTGGCAGGACTGCAGAGCTTTGATCTGATCCGTTGATTGTGGGATCGCTTAACCCTGTCTATAGCATGCTGCTTCCACTTTTTAGCATGCAGATAGTCCTGTGTTGCAGCTTCCCCAGGTTGGCACTTCCTTTTTAGATACGCCTGGTGCTGCTCCTGGGCATTGATGCTCTTTATTGATCAAACTGAACGAAAGGGTCAATTCTAGTTTCAATCAAGCAAGAGAGCCACACCATTAAAAACTACTTCCAAATGTGGCACTCTTGGTTTATTTGCCATTTTCAATGATTAATGAAAGTAGAAGCCAAGAATAATTTAAATATCCATAGACAACGTTAGGAAACAAACCAAAATTACTAGACTGTGACATTCACTTACACAGATTCAATCAGCTGTTACTTATGGTGATTGGAAAAGCAATAGATTCATGCAATCTTTCAATTCTCGAGAAAAGCTGATTGTCCATTCAACAAAAAAACCTGATTATTGGGTGTTGGTAGTAGTCTACTGAGATATGACCAAAAAATCTTGCTTGGCATCCAGAAAGGTATTTTCACCTTTTCAAAAATAAAACAGGATAAAATACCTGTTATTATTTGTAATTTAGTGAAATTGCAAGTCTGCCTGGCTCTGAATGCGTGATTCCTGAGAATAAGATTTCATTCCAGCTGTCAGCTTTGGAGCAGTAGTAGCACTCTTGCCTCTGTCAGATGATTGTGGGCTCAAGCCCCACTCCATTGACTCGAGTCCATATTCTAGGACGGCACTTCAATGCAGCACCGGGGAAGTGCTGCACTGCTGGAGATGCCGTCTTTCGGATGAGAGGTTATAAACTCTCTGCCCTGAGATGGAAGTCAAAGATAGCAAAGTGCTACTCAAAAGTTGGGGAAGTCTCCTGGCTTTATGGCCAATATTTCTCCTTCAAGCAACATCATTTACCTCATTGTTGTTTGTGTGACCTTGCTGGGTACAAATTGGCTGCTACATTTCCCACCATTACAACAGTGACTATTGACATAATAAAACTCACTACGCACTTTGTTTGAGTATAAAGCAAGGCTTTAATCAACTTGTTTCAGAACATGGAGGTCTAGTTGTACTTCACTAGTTCCTGTCTTACAAAGTGTCCCTGGGCAAGCTGGGCCCACACCCAAGTATTTATACTCCTTGGACGGCGCCACCAGCTGGCCGTCCAGTGTTATTTCATGAGTAGTTTCTTTATGATGATGAGATTTATAACAACTATATTGACCATTGGTTGTGAAACACTTGGGACATCCTGATGTTGTGAAATGCACACCACAAATGCAAGTTCTTTTCTTCTTTCATCAGCTAGAATAAAAAATAAGGGACAATCACCATGCACAATTATTTTCCAATACTACTCAAGCAGCTAACGAGTGTAAATGCCAAAAGTTCATTGAATCTAGCTGTGGAATGAATGGGCAATTCATCAAGAAAATGGCTCAGTGAGATTTGAGGAAAAGCCTATCTTACCACTCCGGCCCTGGACATTCTAGTAAGCTCAGCTGTGCATCACGTTTTAGTGGGGACAAGGGCCCTAAATCTATAAATGAAAGGAGAAGAAGTGTGGCATTATGACACGGGGGGAATTTCAGTGAGTTATGATATAAAATAAGAGAAATAAAATTCATATACGCGGGTGAATTGGAGTCTGAGCACCGACGGGGTTTTTGTGAATTCCAGGGCGAAAGAAGCCCAACCCACGAGGAACTTCTAGGATCAGCCTTATTTTCATGAGGACAGTTAGCACTCATCTGGCACTGCTGCAGCATTTACAATTCTTCGTTCGCATTTTGAAGGGCAGCCGCAATCTTTTGATTGCGTTAACCACCAGTCAGTTGGCATGGTGAAGCTGCAGAGATGGCAGTCAATGCTTTGGGTGGATGTGGCACTTAGACAAAGGTCTCATCAGGTTCTTCCTCGAGATGTTCGAGGGGTCAGTGCTAGGACCCCAGTTATTCACATATATATTAATGATCTAGACGAGGGAACTAGATGTAATATCTCCAAGTTTGCAGACGACACAAAGCTGGGTGGGCATGTGTGCTGTGAGGAGGATGCAGAGAAACTCCAGTATGATTTGTGTAAAGTCCGCGCCTCAATAATACACGGACTTTGGGAGAACAGTTTAACAGGTACTTTACTGAACAAGAGGCAGATTGAAACTGAAACTACAGAAGCCTGCTAGGGCCTTTTATACAGGGGTGGTCACTGCCGGTACTGCAGTCTAAGACTAGTTATTCCCTTAAAGGTACATACACAACAATTCCTCCCCTTTTAGATAAACATTACATAACATTCATTTAACAACTAAATAATAACTAATTACAATTACAATTTCCTCAGTAATATATACATCAACTGAAATAGTCATTTATAAGTTCAGTCTTTGAGGAGGCTTCCTGATCCGGACTGGATAGCGCCTTTCTCGAGTATCCTGTTCTGGCGGTGGAGTCATTTCTGGCTCATTGTCATTGGTTGGTTCGTCAGCTTCCAATACCCCTGCTTCTGAGGTAGACGCAATCTGTACTTCGGGCTCATTACCAGGTGCACATGCTTGTGGTACAGGTTTGGCTTGTTCCTGTGACTCTAGAATCTGGTCAGCATGGCGTCTCACGATACTCTCTCCAACGTCCACTGTGTACATTAGTGGTCCCTGCTGTGTGCATATCGTGTCTGGCTGCCATTTTTCTGTTCGGTAGTCGCGGGCCAAGACTGGTTGCCCTATCTTGAAGCTCCTGGTTGGCTTCTCATTTATGTGCTGGAACTGCTTATCCTCAACATCTCGTCTTATGTTTGGTTTGAGCAAATCCAAGCGACATCTTAGTCTCCGGTTGAAAAACAGTACGGCTGGAGTTTGGTTGGTTACTGCATGTGTCGCATTCCGGTAAGCAAACAGGAAGTTATCCACCTTGTGTTGCAGTGGTATGTCATCATTATACATTGCCTTTATGGCCTTTTTAAAGGTCTGAACAAACCTCTCAGCCAATCCATTTGTGGCTGGATGATATGGGGCAGATGTGTAATGTTTCACCCCATTATTCTTCAGGAACCTCCGGAAATCCTCAGACACAAACTGTGGGCCATTGTCGGAACAGATCTGTTCTGGTAACCCATTCCTGGCGAAGATAGTCCTTAGGACTGCAATAGTTTTCTCCGTGGTGGTGGAGGACATTTTAATGACCTCTGGTCATTTCGAATGGGCGTCCACAGCGATTAGAAACATTGAGTCCATAAATGGACCAGCGAAATCAATGTGTACCCATTGCCATGGAGATGAGGGTCACTCCCATGGATGTAGTGGGGCCTGTGGTGGAGCGTTTTGGACCTTCTGGCATCCTGTGCATCTCTTGGTCATATCCTCGATTTCTTTATCGATTCCCGGCCACCACACAAACGCCCTGGCTAGGCTCTTCATTTTTACCCCTCCCAGATGACCCTCGTGAAGCTCATTGAGTACTCTATCTCTCAACTTGGGTGGAATTACCAGTCGGGATCCACACATCAAGGTTCCCTGGCACACTGACAGCTGTTCCCTCCTTGGCGAGAATGCTGGCAACAGTGAGTCGCCATATGCTGGCCATCCCTTCACCGTCAAATCATAGACCCGAGAGAGTGTCGGGTCATTTTGGGTTTCCTTCTCAATACTTGCGTTTGTAACAGGCAAACATTCGACTATGGTCGCATGGAATATCTCCACAGGGTCCACTGCAGATGCTTCTTCCACCGTAGGCAATGGTAGGCGCAACAGCCCATCAGCGTTTCCATGTTGTTTCGTACCTTTGTACTCTATGTCATACTGATGTGCCCCTAGAAAAAGTGACCATCTCTGCAGCCGTTGCGCCGTCATCACCGGAACGTCCTTCTTTGGGTTAAAAATTGAGACCAGGGGTTGATGATCAGTCAGTAGGGTGAATTTCTGCCCGTGCAGATAGTGATTGAGCTTCTTCACCCCCCACACCAGGCTGAGGGCCTCCCTGTCAATCTGGGCGTAGTTACGCTCGGCTGAGGTTAGCGAGCGCGATGCAAAGGCTATTGGCCTCTCTGAACCGTCACGGAATTTGTGTGACAGCACCGCTCCAATGCCGTAAGGGGACGCATCACATGCCAACCGAATCGGTAGTGTTGGGTTGTAGTGGGCCAATGCTTCTTTTGAAGTGATTTGGCATTTACATTCCTGAAAGGCACACTTACACTCATCACTCCATTTCCATGATACACCAGTTTGAAGGAGGGCGTTCAGTGGGTGCAGAATTGTAGATAAATTCGGCAAGAACTTATGGTAGTAGTTCACCAACCCGAGGAACGACCTCAGTTGCGACACATTTTCTGGTGCTGGAGCCTTGATTACAGCCTCAATCTTGTCCGGCGACTTATGCAACCCTTCCTCATCAATCATGTGGCCACAATACGAGATTTGTCTCCTGAAGAACTCGCATTTGGGATGGTTGGCTCGTAGCCCATATTCCTGCAATCTCGTGAGCACCTGTTCCAGGTTGGCAAGGTGTTCATTGTCATTTTTGCCCGTAACCAGGATGTCGTCCAAATAACACTGGGTCCCCGGGATCCCTTGCAGGACTTGTTCCATTGCCCTCTGCCACATAGCCGGGGCTGATGCTACCCCGAATACCAGTCAATTGTACTGGTAAAGGCCTTTGTGAGTGTTTATCGTGAGGTATTTCCTAGATGCTTCTTCCACCTCCATTTGTAGATACGCTTGAGCCAGGTCAATCTTTGTAAAACGTTTCCCTCCAGATAGTGAGGCAAAAATATCTTCTATCCGCGGAAGCGGATACTGTACTGTGTGCAGGACTGGGTTCACAGTCACCTTGAAGTCCCCACAGATGCGAACCTTCCTTGGCTCCCCAGGCGTGCTGCTCAATGCTTTCTTCATTACAGGAACGATGAGTGTGGCCCACTCGCTCCAGTCCACCTTAGACAGCACCCCCGAACGCTCCAGACTCTCCAATTCAGCTTCCACAGCTGGGCGTATCACGTATGGCACCGGTCTGGTCTTGAAAAATTTTGGGGTTGCGTTATCCTCAATCTTTATGGTTGCCTTTACTCCTTTTAGAGTCCCAAGTCCTTGTTGGAACACCTCTTCCGCGTCAGATAGAATTTGTGACAGACGTCCAGGTGCGACGTCATCATCTTTTTTGTCAGTCACAGTTAGTGCCAGAATGGAATGCCAATCCAATTGTAGTCTTCGGATCCATTCACGTCCCAATAATGGTGGTCCTCCATCTCGTAGTATATACAAGTATAGTTTCTGTGTTTCCTTTCCGTTATATTCAACTGGCACCCTTATTTTTCCTCTGGGGTAGACCTTTTGCCCTGTGTATGTCTTCAATACAATGGACGTGTCCTTTAAGGGTATGTGTGAGAATAGCCGCTCATAGTCTTGTCAATTCATGACAGTTAGGGCTGATCCTGTGTCCAATTCCATCTTCACTGGGGACCCTGCTATCATGAGGGTGACCCAAATGGTTCGGTGATCTTCTTTTGCGATCACGTTGTGTAATTTTAAACAACTTAGTCGCCTGCTCCCAGAGTCCTTATCACTCTCCTGATCTTCGGAACTACTATCTGTCAGTTTCTTTACTTTCCTGTACTGTTCCTCAGTAGTTCTTGTCGTGTTGGTCTTCTTTCCCGACCTGCAGACTCTTGCTATATGTCCCATTTTTCCGCATTGCCTGCATATTTTGTCTTTAAACAAGCAGTCCTTCTGCTCATGGGTTGTTCTGCCGCAACGATAGCACTTTTCGGCTCCATACGCCATTTCGTTTGCGCTGTATTCTTGTGGTTTCTGTTGTATTTCCACAGCTCCCCGTGCTGCTGCTTCATAGGATACTGCCACGCTGAAAGCCTGTTCTAGCGTCAGGTCCTTTTTTGAAAGTAGTCGTTTCTGGGTTCCTTCACTCTGGAGCCCGCAGACAAACTTATCCCGTAAGGTGTCTGCCAGTCCTGCTCCGAACTGGCAGTGCTTCGATAACTTGTGTAGTTCCGTAAGATAGTCAGCATTGCTCTCATCTTTGTGCTGGTTTCTTTTATGGAACTTGAATCTTTCTGCTATCAGCAGTGGTGTAGGGCTTAGGTGTTCCTGTAAGATATGAACAATCTCCTCAAAAGTTTTCTCCATTGGTTTAGCTGGGGTAATTAAATTCCGCAATAGGCCGTACGTATTCGCACCCATCAGATTTAATAATACCGACGCCCTCTTTCCATCGGCCACCTCATTTGCCTTGCAGTACACTTCGATTCTTTCTAAATACGTGGTCCAGTCTTCTACCTCGTTGTCGAAAGCAGCGATACTGCCACTTTTCGGCATCTTGGGCGATTTAAAATGGCGCCTCCTGCGCTTTTGCTTCTTCCCCAATGGAATAAAATGGCACCTCCCGCCCTTTTGCTTCTTCCCCTTACTGCCATGCTGCTCCTAGCGTTCTACGGGGTAATGGCGTAGACCCGCAGCTTCGGCGTGTCTCGTTTTCCTTCCCCCCCCCCCCATTTGGTTTCTCTCCGCTGTCCTGTTCTCGAGCACCGACCGCGCCCTGTGCGCTCCACCCTCTCTCTCTTGTTTTCTTTTCCCGGCGATGCTGCGCGGCCCGATTTGTAGAGCCGCTCGTTCGAGCTTGAGCCCGCCGCAGTCTGGAAAAGTCAGCGCGCTACCTGCTACCAGCACGATTCGCTGGAACCACCATCTCTCCCGCAATTCTCCAAACACCGATGGATTCTTTGGGCGGTTGCCCTCGGTCGACGCCCGTTGCTCAGACTACGACCTTCCAGGACCTTCCTTTCAGGCGAGATCCCCGTGAGATGATGCCACACTGCAGGTGAGTTCGAACTTACTCGTCGCCACTGTAAAGTCCGTGCCTCAATAATACACGGACTTCGGGAGAACAGTTTAACAGGTACTTTAATGTACAAGAGGCAGCTTGAAACTGAAACTACAGAAGCCTGCTAGGGCCTTTTATACAGGGGTGGTCACTGCCGGTACTGCAATCTAAGACCAGTTATTCCCTTAAAGGTACATACACAACAATTTGGACAGGTTGGGTGATTGGGCAGATGCATGGCAGATGCAGTATAATGTGGATAAATGCGAGGTTATCCACTTTGGTGGCAAAAACAGGAAGGCAGATTATTATCTGAACGGCAATAGATTGGGAAAAGGGGAAGTGCAAAGAGACCTGGGTGTCCTTGTGCACCAGTCGCTGAAGGTAAGCATGCAGGTGCAGCAGGCGGTTAAGAAGGCAAATGGTTTGTTGGCCTTCGTAGCGAAAGGATTCGAGTACAGGAGGAAGGATGTCTTGCTGCAGTTGTACAGCACCTTGGTGAGACCACATCTTGAGTATTGTGTGCAGTTTTGGTCGCCTTATCTGAGGAAGGATGTTCTTGCCATGGAGGGAGTGCAGCGAAGATTCACCAGACTGATACCTGGGATGGCAGGAATGACGTATGAAGAGAGATTGGGTCGATTAGGCTTATATTCGCTAGAGTTTAGAAGAATGAGAGGGGATCTCATTGAAACTTATAAAAGTCTAACAGGACTAGACAGACTAGATGCAGGAAGGCTGTTCCCGATGGCGGGGGAGTCCAGAACCAGGGGTCACAGTCTAAGGATAAGGGGTAAGCCATTTAGGATTGAGATGAGGAGGAATTTCTTCACCCAGAGAGTGGTGAACCTGTGGAATTCTCTACCACAGAAGGCAGTAGAGGCCAATTCATTAAATATATTCAAGAAGGATTTAGATATATTTCTTAAGGCTAAGGGGACCAAGGGATATGAGGAGAAAGCAGGGACCGGGTACTGAATTTGGATGATCAGCCATGATTGCATTGAATGGTGGAGCAGGCTCGAGGGGCTGAATGGCCTACTCCTGCTCCTATCTTCTATGTTTCTATGTTTCTATGTTGTTCATTTCCTGGCTGGGGTTGGACATCATTTACCGGCACCATGATTTTTGCATCCAACCAGACATAAGCATGTAGCGTGCAACGGGTGAGAATGTTCCAGGACATTCTTGGCTGGACTGTATTGGAGTAAACACCATTATGACATGTCAAAGCATCTGAAGCAGTGCTTGAGAATGCCTTTGTCCTGTTCCATTATTTACTGCGGCATCTGGAATGAGATGAGGCATAAAGGTTCAGGGCTGTAGCAGCCAGTGCTATGCCCCTGGCGGAATTCAACCGGAGGCAAGCTTCTCTTATGCAGCATAACTCTATTCCTGTCTTTCTGATGAAATACATCCTATGAGGACAGAGATCCACTGACAAAGTCAAGTCCAAAATAACAACAGAAAGTGCTGGAAATACTCAGCAGGTCAGAGGAGAGGAGAAACAGAGTTTCGGGTCGAACCCTTCGTCAGAACTGGAAAAGGATAAGGAGGAGAGATTTTTAAGCAGGGGCAGGGAGGAGGGGGGGAGGAAAGAACAAAGAGGTCTGTGATAGGATGGAAGGCAGGAGAGATTGACTGACAAAAGGGATGATAGTGCAAGGCAAAAGGAGAGGTAATGGGACAAGTTAAGAAACAAAAGATGGCTCTAGATGATGTGTGAATGATGATGGCAGCGACATTAACAGCTACCATGTGAGAAAACAAGAGGAAAAAAAGAAAGAAATACAGGGGCCAATTTATCGTCTGAAATTGTTGAACTCGATGTTAAGTCCAGAAGGCTGTACAGTGCCTAATCGAAAGGTGAGGTGCTGTTCCTCGAGCTTACACTGAGCTTCGTTGGAAGAATTTAAGAGGCCGAGGATGGAGAAATCAGAGTGGGAGTAGAGGGGAGAATTAAAGTGACAAGTCCAAATTGATCCTTGGGATGAGAGGATTGTCCTATGAGGAGAGATTATGTAGATTGGGCCTGTACTCTCTGGAGTTTAGGAAAATGAGAGGTGATCCCATTGAAACATAAAAGAATTTGAGGGCGATTGACAGGGTAGATGCTGAGAGGTTGTTTCCCCTGGCTGGAGAGTCTAGAACTAGGGGGCATAGTCTCAGGATAAGGGGTCTGAGATGAGGAGGAATTTCTTCACTCAGAGGATTGTGAATCTTTGGAATTCTCTACATCAAAGGGCTGTGGATGCTGAGTCGTTGAGTATATTCAAGGCTGAAATAGATATTTTTGGACTCTAGGGGAATCAAGGGATATGGGGATCAGGCGGGAAAGTGGAGTTGAGATCGAAGATCAGCCATGATCTTATTGAATGGCGAAGCAGGCTCGAGGGGTCGTGTGGCCGACTCCTGCTACTAATTCTTATGTTCTTATGTTCCTAAAGCTACCTGTAAATGAGGTGAAAGATAACAGCGAGTATTGGCAGAATGACTCTGCTGAAATGTTATCTGCCAGTCATCTGTCCGTTTCTCTTCCTCTTCTCCCTCCAAATAGCAAATGGAAAGACATTCCAATTAGAATACAAACGGTCCAGATTTTAGTGACACAATATAATAATGGCAGTGCCAAAACCCTTGGCACAGACACATGTAATCAAAGGCATATGCAAACAAACAAACAAAAACCCCCTGCAAAAATCCTCTTATAACACAGCCTATAAAGAATAATTCTATGTGGCCAATCTCCTTTTAAATTCTGAATATTTATAAGACTGAAGCCAGCAACCTTGAATGCCTGTTTTATAGTGGCAAAATTCATCAATAAATGCATTTCAAGCATGAAATTAGGACGATGCGTAGCCATTCATTCAAGGTCATTTGCATAACATTTATCACAATGAAGCTTTGCCTGTTTTTGGCAGGAAGTTCCTGCACCCAATTCCCACCTGACCAGTTTTGGAATGCTTTCCAGTGAACAAATTGCCTGGATTAACTTTGTCAATCCCCCTTTCAAAATCTTGAAAACTTCAATATGTCCCCTTAAAGTCTCTTCTTTTCCAAAAGGAAACATTGCCTAAATATTTCCTCTCAATTTAAATCCCTATACTCAGAATCATTTTCTTTGCTCATCTCTCTCACGGGGACAATAATCACAGACAGATCTTCAAATGTGCCAACACCTAGATAGGTGCAAGTAAATAGAAAGACAAATTCTAATTTCAAAACAACAATAAATACATTTTACATCGGATACACAGCACAGAAAGAGGCCGTTAGGTCCAAGCAGTCCATGTTGGCATTTATGCTCCACTCGAGCCTGTTCTTTTCCTTCCTCATCTAACACTCTCAGCATAACCCTCTATTCCCTTCTCCCTCATATGCTTATTTAGCTTCCTCTTAAATACATCTATACCGTTCGCTTCAACCACTCTCTGTGGTAGCGAGTTCCACATTCTCATCACTCTCTGCGTAAAGAGGTTTCTTCTGAATTCCCCATTTGATTTCTTGGTGACTATCTTAATTTGATGGCATCTAGTTCTGTTCTTCCCCGCAAGTGAAACACACTCTCTGGGGGCAGTTTTAACACGGATGAGTGGGTGGGAGTGAGTGCTGGTGGGGAGTTAAATGGGCAAAAATTCAGAGCGCGTTGAGAAACCAGCTCTGGAGGTGGGTTAGCATTTTAAATATGGAAGTCTCGGGTTTGACATGCTTTTGCAGGTTTTATTGCGGCTGGCCAGGTTTCCCAGGCTTCGGGAAACCCGGCAGCTGCAGCAAGGAGAGGACAGCCTCGGGGAGAAGGTAAGTGGACCAGGAGGAGCAGGAGTGCTTCATCCCGGCCCCCCAAGCTCCCCCAACATTAGAAACCTCGCCGTGATCGGACATCAGACCTCCCCCACACACCTCCCGGGTTATGAATCTAACCCCCCTGATCCTGTAGCCTCTTCCGGAGTGCTCGCCACCTGACTGGAAGCCAAGCCTGTCAATCAAGTTGACTTCCAGGTGGAGAGCCTGTCAGGGCCAAAAGTCGCATGATGTGGAGTTTCCCATGTGGCATGTGGAAATACCCGGGATTCCCATCCGTAACACCGCCCCTCCGCCTACTTAACCTGCCCCAGTAAATATACAGCCCTCTGTGTCTACTCTATTTATGCTCTTCCCCACAAGTGGAAACACTCTCGCTGTATCCACTCTGTCAAAACCTTTCATAATTTTAAAGACCTCTATCAGGTCACCCCTCAGCCTTCTCTTTTCAAGAAAAAAGAGACCCAACCTGTTTATCCCTTCCTGATAGGTATAACCTCGCATTTCTAGTATTATCCTTGTAAAACATTTTTTCCACCCTCTCCAGTGCCTCTATATCCTTTTCTTAATATGCCAACCAGAACTGTACACAGTACTCCAAGTGTGGTCTAACCAAGTTTCAATACAAGTTTAGCATAATTTCTCTACTTTTCAATTCTATCCCTCGAGAAATAAATCCTAGTGCTTGATTTGCTTTTTTATGGTCTTATTGACCTGCAATTCAACTTTTAGTGATTTGCAAATGTGTGCTCCCAGATCCCTTTGCTCCTTGACCCCATTTACATTCTTATTTTCTAAGTAATATGTGACCTCCTTACTATTCTTCCCAAAATGTAATACCTCAATTATCTATGCTTAAATTCATTTGCCAATTATATGCCCATTCTGCAAGTTTATTAAAGTCTTCTTATAATTTGTTGCAGTCCATCTCAGTGTTGACTATCCCTCCCAATTTGCTGCTGTCAGCAAATTTAGAAATTGTGTTGTTGTCTAAATCATTAATAGAAATTGTGAACAACAGTGGTCCCAGCCTTGATAAATTGTGGGACACCTCTTTCTATCTTCTACCACTCTGAATAGCTAACCTTTACCCCTACTCTATGCTTTCTGTCTTTCAGGCAGATTGCTATCTATTCTGCTACTTGTCCCCTAACTCTGCATGCTCTAACCTTATTCATTAGTTCATTATGTGGTACCTTATCGAAGGTCTTTTGGAAATCTAGATATATTACATCTATTACAATACCCTTGTCTACTCTTTCTGTTACCTCTTCAAAGAATTCAATGAGGTTGATCAAGCAAAACTTTCCCTTTTGAAATCCATGTTGACTATTCATTATTATATTTTTGGTTTCTAGATGTCTCTCTATTTTCTCCTTTAATAGTGATCCCATTATTTTTCTTACTACCGATGTTAAGCTGACTGGTCTATAAGTAGCCTGGACAAGTTCCAACTCCCTTCTTAAACATAGGTATAACATTAGCTATCTACTAGTCTTTTGGCATTACACCTTTTTCTAATGAATTATTAAGTATGTGTAATAGTGCTGAAGGGATTATTACTAGTCCCTGACCCTTTAGGGCTACCCTGGACCAGGCGTATTCCTCAGACGTTCACCTTCAACTAAAGTTTGAGGTAGCCGAATCCTAAAGATGCTTAATTGGGTCTAAAGGTCCGGACTATCTCTTCCTAAAGGAAAGGAACAACCTGAAAATGTTACCGTCCTCCAGATAGCACTTTTAATAAGTTTAGCTAGACTGTAATGTTCCAAATATTGTGAGGGTCCGGAAAACTCCCCCAGAATTCTGCAATTCCTCACCAAAGAGTGTACAGAGATTGAGTTTGCGAGTTTGATACAGAAGTATTATGTGAGACAATTCTAAAAATATATAGATTTATTAAAGAATCAATTGTAATTTGCAGTTGCTGAGTCAATCGCAACATTAACAGTTACAAAAAGAGAAAGCTTTACAGTCTTATCAGAGATCTTTACTCTCAAATCTTAAATTCGCTACAGTTTTGCAGTTCTTAGTTTTATTCAGGATATCCACCAAAATCAAATACAGTACCTTTGATCCCTGAGGTACAAAGAGTTGGAGACTTACAGAGCTGGCTCTGAAGCCGAGAATCGCTTTGCCCCTTTAAAGCGAGTCTACTATCCCATTTGAGAGTTCAATATGTATACCCTTTAAGGTTTTTTGCTGATGTAAGCTAATTATCTCTAGTCATTTTTCTGCTGACCCCTGCAATTCCCACAGTCACCTCAGCTGGTAGCATTACAGAACCATGTCTCTTCTCTAGGTGTTCTAAGTTTATCATAAAAAACGGTGTAACAGCAGGTGTGATTTACTTGGTGTCATTTTTACAAAGGCAGATGTTTGTGCTTCTTTACGCAGTGTAAATTAGAACACCTTGTACAGGGTGAACTATTGTCTTGTTCCCAAAGGTTCAGACTGTCAGGAGCCTTTAACCTTCTGTTTCAATAAGGTTATTGATTCAGTGTCAACAACTATCTTATCTCAATAGCCAGAATGCTATCACAGCTTTTTCATAGTTAGGTTTCTAGATTTCCAGACCCAGTTTATCATGTTTTAATAAGGTCAGAATTCTTTCATAGAATGGTGTATTTTTCTGAATAGGTTATGTGGCTTAATCCTTCACAGTGCCCCTACTATCTCTTCCATAGATTGTTTTAGAATGCGTGGACGTAATGCATCCGGACCAGGGGTTTAATTCTCTTTGAGTTTGAATAGTTTATTTAATATTTCTCAGATTTTTAGTTTAATTGCCATGATATCATTTCTAATCTCATCTTTCGATGTCTAGCTGATCAATCTCCCTGGTAAATACTGAGGTAAAATAATTATTTAATATTTCTGCCATCTCACTATCACTGCCTGTGATTTTATCCTGACTGTCCTTTCATGGCCCTATTCCCATCCAGACTTTCCTTCTTTTATTTATGTACCTGTAGAATATTTTACTATTTTGTTTTATGTACCTTGATAATTTAATGTCATAGTTCCTCATTGACTTCCTAATTGTTTGTTTGACTTCTCTCCTAATCTCTTTGTATTCTCCTTTGCCATGCTCTCCTCTGCTATCCATGTACTTAGTGTATGCCTCTTTCCTTAACCTTAATTTTCCCCTTATGTCTTTATTCATCTATGGTGTCTCATTAGTATTTAGTTTGTTGTTGTTTTTTAGCAGAATATATTTTTCCTGGTCTCTATTGAACACCTTTTTAAATATTTCCCATTGCTGTTCTACATCATTGTTTGCCAATATTGTTGTCCATTGTATTTTCCCAAGTTCTATTCTCAGCTCCGCAAGATCAGCTTTTCTCCAATCTATTACCCTGGTTTTGGGGAAATAAACACAACTTGAGAAATTTGAAAAAAAATGACTCTCCTGAGTAGCACTGTGAAGTTTGTAATAGAAAAAGACAGTGAATATTTCAATGCTTTTCTATCATAGTCTACTGACAGATTTGCTGATTTTGCGAAAATGCAATCATCGCAAGAGTGGGTCTTATTTACAGCTTAATTGAGGGTGTCAACAATGATGAGGAAATGGAAACAGTAAAAGTGGAAATCAAGGACATGATTCAGATCAGCTAAGTAGGACACAAGGCTGTGGAGAAATAATTCCTGCTATAAACTGCCCTTTATGGTGACACTGTCAGAATTACAGGTCTTGATTAACATACATTTGAGGAGCAAAATTTCCCAATTACAAATATGTTCAAATCAAAGCACAGCCGCAGATCATCACAATAGCATATACCCGAGAGTGCACTTTCTGCTGAGGTGGGAAATAGATGTCAAACACAATAATGGAACTGACAAGTGAAGTGTAGAGGCAGACATCACGTTAAAGATGTTTGACTCTCTTAAAATGCACATGTTGTATTAAAATTCATCATTTAAATAATACTTCTCTAAAATTGCATTTGAAGCACTTTTTGTGCCCAAGATATTTTAAATCTTCCAACTGAGGTCAACAGTTCACACACATGCCTGCTTAACTATGCAATTCTGTCTATATTAATCTTGTAATGTTATTTTTGCAGCTTCTAAACTGTCAGAAGGCTGGAAATGGCATAATAACAAAAGTAGCTCCTGCACCATATTGTCGTTTAGTTGTGACCTCTCTTTTCCAGTCAAGGCTCATGCTGCACATATTCCATTTTGTGTATGAATTGCATATTTCCCAAAGACAATCTTGTTGTAACCCTTGACTTGTAATTGATTTCACTTGCAACAGTGCAGTTATATAAAGGCCCTGAATTTCCATAGGGGATTTCCCACTCCCCTGTCCATAACTCAAATGGTGTAAACAGTTATTTAGACCATTTCTCTGGAGGCTCCGCTGATTTCCGGTGGGAAAATCAGGAGAACCACCAGGAAAATTCAAGGCCAGTCTGCACTGGTTTAGCTCCATATCCCTTGCTAACCTTAACCGAACAAAAATACTTAACTCAAACTTAAGCAAGTATCGTAAGCAAGCCCACACATTTTCAAGACGCTCTGTCTCAATTTGAGCATGCGTCCTTTCCACTGCCATCAAAATTAGGGAGCCAGATGTAACTGCTAAAAGCTTATCTCCTTATTACTGCAACAACACACCTGGATAAGCCTCATCTCCTTGCAGCTGCACTCATCATTGTAGGTTGGCTTGCATCATTGCTGCCATGTGACATCATAATCTGAACTTTTTCAAAATCATGTTGAGCATGATCCCAAATTTATTTTATAGAGAAGAACACAGAAAAATAGGAGCAGGAGTAGGCCATTCGGCCCTTCGAGCCTGCTCCGCTATTCAATATGATTAGGGCTGATCCTCTATCTCAATACTATATTCCCGCTCTCTCCCCATGCCCCTTGATGCCTTTTGTGTCTAGAAATCTATCTATCTCCTTCTTAAATATATTCAGTGACTTGGTCTCCACACCCTTCTGTGGTAGAGAATTCCACAGGTTCACCACCCTCTGAGTGAAGAAATTTCTCCTCATCTCAGTCCTAAATGTCTTACCCCGTATCCTGAGACTCTGACCCCTCGTTCTAGACCACCCCCCTCCCCCCCCAGCCAGGGGAAACATCCTCCCTGCATCCAGTCTGTCTAGCCCTGTCAGAATTTCATACGTTTCAATGAGATCCCCTCTCATTCTTCTAAACTCTCGTGAATACAGGCCGTGTCGACCAAATCTCTCCTCATACGACAGTCCTGCCATTCCAGGAATCAGTCTGGTGAACCTTCGCTGCACACCCTCTATGGCAAGTATGTTTAATGGATGGTTAGTGTAAGGCCCATGCTCTCATATGCTTCGGTGAAGGTGTTAACGATGGTTTGGAGTTTGACCTCCGAGTGTGCACAGACGCAAGTGTCGTCTGCATAATGTAATTCGATGACAGAGGAAGGGAAGACCTTGAACCTGGACTGGAGGCGACAGAGGTTAAACAGTTTCCCGTTTGTTCTGTAAATTAGCTCCACTCCAGTGGGAAGCTTACTGAGGGTGAGATGGAGCATCCCGCAAGGAAGATCGAGAAGAGCGTTGGTGCGATGACACAGCCTTGCTTGACCCCGGTCCGTACATGAATTGGGTCTGTGGTGGAACCGTTGCTCAGGATCACGGCTTGCATGTCGTCGTGAAGCAGGCGGAGGATGGTGACAAACTTTTGAGGGCAGCCGAATTTGAGGAGGACACTCCATAATCCCTCATGGTTGACAGTGTCAAATGCCTTTGTGAGGTCAAAGAAGGCCATGTACAGCGGTTGTTGCTGTTCCCTGCATTTCTCTTGTAATTGGCATGTGGTGAAGATCATGTCCATTGTGCCCCTTAGTGGGCGGAATCCGCATTGCGACTCTGGGAGGTCCTCTACCAACCTGCCCCCGCCACACAGGACTGCCCCTCGATTATCAAAATCCATGACAAGGCCTTGGACAACGTGGACCACTTTCCATACCTCGGGAGCCTACTGTCAACAAGGGCAGGCATTGATGACGAAGTCCAACACCGCCTTCAGTGTGCCAGTGCAGCCTTCCGTCACCTCAGGAAGAGAGTGTTTGATGACCAGGACCTCAAACCCGGCACCAAGCTCATGGTCTACAGAGCAGTAGCAATACCCGCCCTCCTCTATGCCTCAGAGGCATGGACCATGTACAGCAGGCACCTCAAAGCACTGGAGAGGTACCACCAACACTGCCTCCACAAGATCCTGCAAATCCATTGGCAGGATAGGCGCACCAATGTCAGTGTTCTCGCTCAGGCCAACATCCCCAACATCGAAGCTTTGACCACGCTCAATCAGCTCCGATGGACAGGTCACATTGTCCGCATGCCCAATACGAGACTCCCAAAATAAGTGCTCTACTTGGAGCTCCGACATGGCAACAGAGCCCCAGGTGGGCAGAGGAAACGCTTCAAGGACACCCTCAAAGTCTCCTTGAAAAAGTGTAACATCCCCACCGACACCTGGGAATCCCTGGCCCAAGACCGTACAAAGTGGAGAAGCATCCGGGAAGGCGCCGAATACCTCGAGTCTCTTCGTCGGGAGCAAGCAGAAGCTAAGCGCAAACAGTGGAAGGAGCGCACATCAACCCAAGCATCCCATCCACCCAACCCTTCAACCACCGTCTGCCCCATCTGTGACAGAGACTTTAGGTCTCGCATTGGACTCATCAGTCACCTGAGAACTCATTTTTAATGTGGAAGCAAGTCATCCTCGGTTCTGAGGGACTGCCTAAGAAGAAGAAGATGGCAATATATCCTTTCTTAGGTAAGGAGTCCAAAACTGCACACAGTACTCCAGGTGTGGTCTCACCAAGGCCCTGTATAACTGTAGTAAGACATCCTTGCTCCTGTACTCAAATCCTCTTGCAATGAAGGCCAACATACCATTTGCCTTTGTAACTGCTTGCTGTTGCATGTTTGCTTTCAGTGACTGGTGTACAAGGACACCCAGGTCCTTTTGTACATCAACATTTCCCAATCTATCACCATTTAAATAATACTCTACCTTTCTGTTTTTCCTACTGATGTGGATAACTTCACATTTATCCACATTATACTGCATCTGCCATGTATTTGCCCACTCACTCCACTTGTCTAAACCGCCTTGAAGCCTCTTTGCATCCTCTTCACAACTCATAATTGTTAAGTCTGCGTGTTATAGTGAGAATTACTACACAGACCACAAGAGTAAATTCAACAGGTCTTTACTGGTTGGAGGTCGGACTATACTGAATACAATATTATTACACTGTGCTTATATACCGGTGTGGTCACCACCGGTATTACGTATACAGCAGCCAAAGAAAGTAGTACCTTTCTTAAGGTGGACCAGGCTTAAGTTCTCTTAAGGTGGAACAGGTTACATACACCACAATCCTCCCTTTTTAGCGTAACAGTCATATCCCCAAATAAACATAACATATATACATATATAACTTCAGGTATAACAGTTCAAAGGTTCAGTCTCTCAGGAGGCTTTCTGATTCGGCTTGGATAACGCCTTTCAGTGGTCTCTGATTCTTGTTGTTGAGGTGCCTCCTCTAGTTGGTTGCCAATGTATTGGGTGTCATCATCATCAAATACATTCTCGGCCGAGGTAGATGCTTCAGGTTCATGAACGTCTTCCACAGCTGTCTCTGTCACAACCATGGGTTCGACCCTTGCTCTCGACTCTACCAGTTGATCCGCATGACGCCTTATCACATTATGACCAATATCTACGGTGTACATCAGAGGTCCTTGTCTGGCCCGGATTGTTCCGGACTGCCATTTGTCGTTTCCATAGCCCCTTGCCATCACTGGTTGTCCTACGTCGAAAGTTCGCGTGGTCTTGCTGTTAATATGCCGAAACTGTTTGTTTTCCACTTCCCTCCGCACATTTGGTTTTAACAAGTCCAACTTGGACCGCAACCTCCTGTTATAAAACATCATAGCAGGACTTTGGTTAGTCACGGCATGATCGGCGTTTCTATATGAAATCAGGAACTTATCGACCTTGTGTTGCAGTGGAATCTGATCATCATTCATGGCCTTAATAGCCTTTTTGAATGTCTGGACAAATCTTTCAGCCAACCCGTTTGTCGCCGGATGATATGGGGCAGAGGTATAATGTTTAACTCCATTCTTCTTTAAGAATTGTTGGAATTCTTCCGATATAAACTGTGGTCCGTTGTCCGAACAGATCTGTTCTGGCAATCTGTTCCTTGCGAATATTGTTCTTAACACCGCAATTGTCTTTTCTGAAGTAGTGGTATTCATCTTGATGACTTCTGGCCATTTGGAATGTGCGTCCACCGCGATTAGGAACATGGAGTCCATGAATGGACCAGCAAAGTCAATGTGTACGCGTTGCCATGGGGCTGAAGGCCATTCCCATGGGTGTAGCGGTGCTATCGGAGGTGCATTTTGCACTTTTTGACACCCAGCGCAGCTTTTCGTTAACTCCTCAATCTGTTGGTCAATACCCGGCCACCATACGTAAGCCCTAGCAAGACTTTTCATTTTAACTCCCCCCAGATGACCTTCATGTAGTTCTGTTAAAACTCTTTCCCTTAACTTGGGAGGAATAATCACTCTTGTCCCGTACATCAAAGTACCATGGCAGACGGACAGCTGGTCTCGCCTTGCCGAGAATGCCGGTAACAGAGGATCACCCCGTGTTGGCCATCCTTTCACTGTCACCTCATAGACTCTGGACAGTGTCGGGTCATTCCTGGTTTCTCTTTCAATACTTGCGTTGGTGACAGGTAAACACTCGATAATGGTCGAATGAAATAACTCAACAGGGTCAACTTCCGTCGTGTCTTCATCTTCAGGTAGTGGCAGGCGCGACAGGCCATCAGCATTGCCATGCTGTTTCGTACCTTTGAATTCTATCTGATATTGATGTGCCCCTAAGAAAAGAGACCATCTCTGGAGACGCTGTGCTGTCATCACCGAAACACCCTTCTTAGGGTTAAAAATGGACACCAACGGTTGATGGTCCGTCAGAAGTGTGAATTTTTGGCCCTGTAGGTAATGATTAAACTTCTTCACTCCCCATACAAGGCTAAGGGCCTCCCTATTGATCTGCGCATAGTTGCGCTCAGCGGAGGTCAATGATCTGGATGCAAACGCGACTGGCCTTTCCGTGCCATTTGGCAATTTATGTGCGAGTACTGCCCCAATACCATATGGAGAAGCATCACAAGCCAACCGAATAGGCAGTGTCGGGTTGAAGTGAGCCAACACTTCCTCTGAGGTGATCAATTCTTTGCTTTTGCGAAATGCCTTCTTACAGTTTTCGCCCCAGTCCCATGGTACCCCTTTCTGTAAAAGAACGTTCAACGGATGCAGCACCGTGGATAGATTTGGCAGAAATTTATGGTAGTAGTTAATTAATCCTAGAAACGACCTCAACTGAGAGACATTCTCCGGAGCGGGAGCCTTTACAACTGCCGCTATCTTGTCAGGAGACTTATGAAGCCCCTCCCGGTCAATGACATGACCACAGTACGAGATCCGCTTCTGGAAGAACTCACATTTCTGCCGATTTACCCGAAGTCCATACTCTTTCAGTCTGTTGAGCACCAGTTCCAAGTTAGCGAGATGCTGTTCATCACCATCACCTGTGATCAGAATGTCGTCCAGGTAACATTGTGTGCCTGGAATTCCCTGTAATACCTGCTCCATGGCCCTCTGCCAAATTGCTGGAGCCGATGCCACACCAAAAACCAGCCTATTGTACCGGTACAACCCTCGATGCGTGTTGATCGTGAGGTATTGGCGTGACTCTTCTTCAACCTCCATCTGCAAGTACGCCTGCGCCAGGTCTATCTTGGTGAAGTGTTTCCCGCCAGACAGTGAAGCGAAAATATCCTCAATCCGTGGAAGCGGATACTGCACCGTGTGAAGCACCGGATTAACGGTGATCTTGAAATCTCCACAGATGCGAACCTTCCCTGGATCTCCTGGCTTATTGTTCGCAGGACGTTTCATAACGGGAACAATGGGCATAGCCCACTCACTCCAATCTACTTTAGACAGTACCCCTGAACGTTCTAGTGCTTCCAGCTCCGCTTCAACCGCAGGTCGTATTGCATAGGGTGCCGGTCTGGCTTTAAAAAATTTTGGTTGTGCATGTTCATCAATCTTGATGTTTGCCGTAATTCCTCTCAGTGTTCCCAGTCCCGGCTGGAACACCTCTTTAGCCTCATCCAATATTCTGGACAATCGTTTAGGTTTGACAGCTGTTTCCCCGGAATCTACCGTTAGTGCTTTCAAGGAGTGCCAGTCCATATTCATTTTCCTAATCCACTCCCGTCCTAGTAGTGGTGGACCTCCTTCAGGTAGCACATATAAGTCCATTACTTGGCTTCCTTCGCCCTTGTGGACCACTTCTACCTCTATTTTTCCGATGGGGTACACTCTTTGCCCCGTGTACGTTTTCAATATAATCTCCGTATCCTGTAAGGGAATATGTTGGAATAACCTTCTGTAATCTTTCTTATTCATGACCGTCAATGCCGATCCAGTGTCCAATTCCATTTTTACTTGGACTCCTGCTATCTTAAGAGTGACCCAAATTGTCTGGAGGTCTGTATCCTTACCAACGTTGTGTATTCTTAAGCTATCCAGTTCATTACTGCTAGCGTCTGAATCTGACTTCTGTTCAGTCAAACTGTTCTTTGTCACCTTGTGTACCTTTGCATATTTTCCATGCGGTGACTTTTTATTGCTGGTCTTCTTTCCTGACCGGCATACTTTAGCTATGTGGCCAAACCTGCCACACGTTCTGCATTCTTGGTTTTTAAACCAACACTGGTTCTGATCGTGCGTTGTCTTTCCACAACGATAACATTTGACAGAACTCAAACCCAATTTGTTTGTACCGAGTTCCAGTGGCCGTAGCTGCATTACTGCCGTGCCTCTCACTGCGGCCTCGTGTGCTGCTGCCATAGTGACCGCCTTCTCGAGAGACAGCTCATTCTCCTCGAGCAGTCGCCTTTGTGTATCCTGTTTAAATAAACCACACACAAATCTATCTCGAAGTGCCTCTGTCAGTCCCGTTCCAAACTGACAATATTTTGCTAGCTTACGTAATTCCATCAAATATTCAGCATTGCTTTCATTTTGCCGCTGTCTTCTATCGTAAAATTTAAATCGTTCCGCTAGCATCAGCGGCGTGGGGCTAAGATGATTTTTTAGGACAGTAACAATCTGTTCGAACGTCTTATCTGCCGGTTCATCTGGTGATAACAGGTGTTTCAATTGCCCGTATGTCTTCGCACCCATTAAGTTTAGTAATGTTAGTGCTTTATCTGTCTCAGGAATTTTATTTGCATTACAATAGTTTTGTATGCGTTCTACATACATAGCCCAGTCTTCTATATCACTGTCGAAGGCATTAATGTTCCCATGTTTAGGCATCGTAGCAATTTATCGTATTTTTAATGTTATCTAAGATGGCGGCTTCCCGCTCTTGCCGTCGTCCTCCGCCCACAAAATGGCGGTTTTCCCACGCTTGGCGGTCTTCACCCGTCCCCCGACGCTGTCTCCGCTTCACCGCAGCTCTTGCGCCTTCAGTTTCCCCAGACGCTGCGCCTTTAGCCCGAATGCGGCCCTTATCTCCGGTCGCGATCGATGTCCCACGCTGCGCCTCTCGCTCGAAAGCGGCCCGGCCCTTATCTCAGGTCGCGATCGACCTCACCGCCCTTATTCCTCCGTCTTCCCAGCCCCGTCGGTACAGCCAACGCGGTTGACTTTCTGTCGCGTCGCTGCCCGGCTTACCCACCACGAGGTAGTAGAAGAAGCTGACAGTCGCTGATGGAGGCTTCGAGGTCAGGATGTCTTCTGCACTCCAGTTGCTCGATGCCTGCCGCTCGACGTGTCTTTCCGTAGGTGATGAGGGTGGAAACCTCTCTTCGACGTCCTGTCTGTGGATGAAGTTGCCGTGGAAATTACTGCAGCAGGGTAAGAATCGGACTCGTCGCCACTGTTAAGTCTGTGTGTTATAGTGAGAATTACTACACAGACCACAAGAGTAAATTCAACAGGTCTTTACTGGTTGGAGGTCGGACTATACTGAATACAATATTATTACACTGTGCTTATATACCGGTGTGGTCACCACCGGTATTACGTATACAGCAGCCAAAGAAAGTAGTACCTTTCTTAAGGTGGACCAGGCTTAAGTTCTCTTAAGGTGGGACAGGTTACATACACCACAATAATCCCACCTAGTATTGTGTCGTCAACAAACTTGCAAATATTACATTCGGTTCCCTCATCCAAATCATTGCTATATATTGTGAATAGTCAGTTATTGGTGCAGAACAAGAGGACAGAGCCAATAGAAATTCTGGCATTTAGCTGCGGTGAGAGGAAATCAGCATTTGCGTCAGACCCCAATTCCACCAGGATTCCGCTTCATTGATCTCATCCTGCAAACCCCAAGCTAAGGCGGGGGGTGGAGGATGGTGGGGCACATCTCCAGTCTGCCCCACTTATATCCCAAAAGTATTTGGGGGGGTGGGGTGAAGGAGTTCCCATGATTCCAAAGGTGGTCGGCCCATTGCATCCCTCTGTTGTCCTACAGATCCCAGGAGAGTATGCACGAGTTCTGTTATGGACCGACAAAAGGGCCCAAGATGAACGTCTCATGGATGGGCAAATGTTCCCTGCGGAGAATAACAAAACAGAAATACGTGCAGCAATATTCGGTTCATAAGGGCTTATGGCAGCACAGCAGGGCAGTTGCCTCTACTACACCCCTACAAGCATAAATCACTTCCCGAATTATTCAAATGACCCCATTCCTGCAATATTTGACAGGGTCCTGGTGGGACCCAAGTGGCAGCTGGAAATCCTGCTCCAGCACACTTCCATCCCCTCAAGGATCCATGGATATTCTAGGTGAAGGTCTGATTAAAAAAAAAAGTGCTCAAGTAGTTGATCATCTCCAAAACTTGATACAATTCAACAAGATTATTGCTAACAGCCTTAACTTTACCTGGATCTGATTTAATTCCATCTTCACTGACCAAGTTTCAAACGCGCAAGTCCATGATTATGTCATGAGCCTCTGTCAGTGTTCATTTTCAGTTCTAATTTCAGAACATTGTTCAATACATCCCTCCAGATGTGTATTATGGACTGTTTCTGATTCTTCAAATATGAGAATTTAATCCACAATACTTACAGTGCCGTTCAGTCCCTTCCTACATTACAACATCCTGGGGGTCACCATTGGCCAGAAACTGAACTGGACCAGCCATATAAATACTGTGGCTACAAGAGCAGGCCAGAGGCTGGGTATTCTGCGGCGAGTGTCTCACCTCCTGACTCCCCAAAGCCTTTCCACCACCTGCAAGGCACAAGCAAGGAGTGTGATGGAATACTCTCCACTTGCCTGGATGAGCGCAGCTCCAACAACACTCAAGAAGCTCGACACCAGCCAGGGCAAAGCAGCCCGCTTGATTAGCATCCCATCGACCACCTTAAACATTCACTCCCTCCACCACCGGCGTACCATGGCTGCAGTGTGTACCATCTACAAGCTGCACTGCAGCAACTCGCCAAGGCTTCTTCGGCAGCACCTCCCAAACCCACGACCTCTTCCACCTAGAAAGACAAGGGCAGCAGGCACATGGGAACACCACCACCTCCAAGTTCCGCTCCAAGTTACACGACATCCTGACTTAGAAGTATATCGCCGATCCTTCATCGTCGCTGGGTCAAAATCCTAGAACTCCCTACCTAACAGCACTGTGGGAGTACCTTCACCACACAGACTGCAGCGGTTCAAGAAAGCAGCTCACCACCACCTTCTCAAGGGCAACTAGGGATGGGCAATAAATGCTGGCCTAGCGAGCGATGCCCACATCCCATAAACGACTAAAAAAAAACAACATTGACTACACTTCAAAAGTACGTCATTGGTTGTGAAGCACTTTGGGACGTCCTGAGGTCGTGAAAGGTGCGATAGAAATGCAAGTCTTTCAGAAATTCAGTCCTTTGGTGCTGAAATATTTCTGATGGCAGCTATATCTCCATCTGTGGCTCAGCAGAACATAACCTACCAAATGGGGTAGTAAAAGTTTTAAGAAGCTCTAGATGCAGAAATGGTTGCCAAAACCCAGATGATGAAGTGCCAAATGAGGAAAATATATGTGCTCCGGACAATTTGGGAGCCTGAAGGGCAGTACAATTGAATCGTTGCCATTTCATGGCTTCAGTTAATCATTTCAGTTCAACACAGCTCAGGACTTTGCCATTCCTTTTATAACTGGGGTCATTACAACAGTGACTCCACTTCAAAAGTACTTCACTGGCTGTAAAGCACTTTGAGACGTCCGGTGGTCGTGAAAGGCACTGGCCCAGAAATTTGGGTCGGGGGCTTCCCGTGGGTGCAAGCCCCCGAACTGCACTTACCTTGTGCGCCGGCCGTTGAGCTGTAGGGCCCCGTGGAATTCCGATCCTGGGCCTGCTCCAGCTGCCGGCGCGCAGTGCTTGCGTATCCCAGGGGCGCAGTTAGTTTGATGCATCCCCTGGGATCACGTGGGCCATGGAGAGCCAATCGGAGCAGGGAATGCTCCATTCATAAGTTTGACAGGAAGAGCTGTCAAAACTTATAAATACTACGGGCCCCAAAACATCACTAAATCTTCAAATACATTTTTTTTTTAAATCACATTTTTTAAATAAACTATAAATTACACGAAATAACTATTTTAAACAATAATTTAAATTTTTGAAAAAAATAATTTTATTTTCTAACAGGTCTAAAAATAAACTTACCCTGCTTTAAAGTATTTAAAAATAATAAACCTGTGGAAAAAATGTTTTAATTTTAATTAATTCACCACTTACCTTGTAAAATGCAGGCCTTACGCCTGCTTTTTAAACGTGTAAATTCTGGAGACTTACCTTCCAAGGAAAACCTGTAAAAAAAAAAAGTTCAAAGCGCACGCGCAGCCTCTCCCGCGCATGCGTTCGACCTCTTAACCCCTGCTTTCAGGGGAACGGAAGTGACGGTTTCCCGCGGATGCGCAGTGCATGCAGGAAACCAACACTTCCATTGGGCCTACGGGTGAGTACCCCGTGCGTACTCGCCCGTGGAGACCCGAATTTCTGGGCCACTATATAATTTTTTTTTTGAATTCGTTCCTGGGATGTGGGCGTCGCTGGTAAGGCCAGCATTTATTGCCCATCCCTAATTGCCCTCGAGAAGGTGATGGTGAGCCGCCATCTTGAACCGCTGCAGTCCGTGTGGTGAAGGTACTCCCACAGTGCTGTTAGGGAGGGAGTTCCAGGAGTTAGACCCAGTGACGATGAAGGATCGGCGATATGCTTCTCATTTCTGACCTTATGTTGGAGGGAAGGTCATTGATGAAGCAGCTGAAGATGGTTGGGTCTAGAACTCTGCCCTGAGGAACTCCTGCAGTGATGTCCTGGGGCTGTGATGATTAACCTTCAACCACCATAACCATCTTCCTTGCAAATCTTTCTTTTTTTCTTTCTTTCATTGGCATGCAATATTCTAAAGCTTGTGAGTTCCTCAATGTTGATGGCGACAACAACTTGTATTTATATAGCGCCTTTAACAGAGTAAAACGTCCTAAGATGCTTCACAGGTACGTTATCAAACAAAATTTGACATCCATATAAGGAGCTATTGGGACAGATGACCAAAAGCTTGGTCAAAGATGTCGGTTTTAAGGAGCGTCTTACAGGAGGAAAGAGAGCCAGAGAGGTGGAGAGGTTTAGGACGGGAATTCCAGAGCTTAGGGACTTGGCACAGCCACCAATGGTGGAGCGATTAAAATTGGGGATGCTCAAGAGGCCAGAATTGGAGGAGTGTGGATATCTTGGAGGGTTGATGCCAGCTTATTATGTTCTTTTTAGTTCCTTTGAGAATTATTGGAATGGAACTGAATCAGACAGATTCATACATTAAAAGCTGGCATGGTCCTTCAATCCTATCTGTACAGTCTCACATTTCAGCAACTCAATGTCAACACACACATCTGTTCACCTTGTTGCTCTTTCTACCAGAGTCAGCTTGCATACTGGTCCAAAGCCATGCAAATTGTTAAAATGTGACCCACTAGTCATGAAAATTCATAGCTGGGACTCTTCTTCCTTGTATATATTCATCCAACACTTACCCCATGCCAATTCAGTTTCCCTCCTGGGCTATGCAGGATAACTATGGATGGCTCGACCAAGGGGCACTGTGGTAGACTCAAGTACATGGGCTGTAACGTAACAGCAGTATCTGCAACAGTATTAGTCTGAAAATTTACAATCCTGTCATTTATCTTCCGATCTACCTGTTATTCTTTGTCCATGTTGTCATCTTAAATAACTAAAACGCAAGGAAGAATGTCTCCTGGCCATATGAGTTATCATTGGTCCATGTCCGTGCTTTAACGAGCTGTGTGTGACAGATAGTTTCAAAACCGCCCCAGTTTATTACATTTCCTGCTTCCTTTAATACATGCTGGACAGTTGGGTTCTTGGCTGGGTTTAAAATTACACTGTGGCCTCCGCCTAGCTTGTTGGAACCCTTCCTCCATGCCTATAATTGTTGCCCAACTTCTTCCATCCTTTTCATTGGATCCAGAGTAGTTATTCAGCTTCAAATTAGCTCTGAATGACACAGTATTGGATAACTGGGTCAGGCCTCAGCATTCGCAGCTTCTATGACATGTCTTTACTTGAGCTAAATTCAGCCGGCGCACAGATTCTTAATACAATTTCTCCCACGTTTGGTCCAGGCTGGTAAAAGAGTGCCCTTTCTGTATTGTTTTCTATGTGGGTTCAACGACAACACATTGTTGAAAGATTATGGCCTAGAAATTCAGTATAGCCACTTTTGGGGCGGTAAAGTCGGGCGGCCGCTAAAGTTTGCGCCCGGCGCAAAGTGGAGGCCACTTCGCCGATATTCAGTAGCTTTGGCCAAGGAGTTTGCTCGAGCGCTAAAACTGGCGATGCACGGCTATCTTTAGGCGCTAAGCCGGCAGTGCAGAGTGATACCGCCGAGGCCGGGCGCAGCACAGGTGCGGTCATTTCTTGATTGATAGCAGACACCCTGGCGCCGGCCAGCTCTTAAAGGGGGAAGGGTCGAGTTCGTCTGCTGCCACGCCCTGGATACTGCAGCCCTCCAGCTAGGCCTAAACACTGCTGCTGGAGAGAAATAGCGCCAGGAAGGATGCAGAGGGCCCGTGAGCGAGCGCAGCGCTTCTCTGCCCATGATTTAAAGGTGCTGGTTAGGGCTTTGGAGAGGAGACGCCATATCTTGTTCCCGGACAGTGGCAAGAAGCCTGCCACCAGGGTGTACAGGAAAGCCTGGAGGGATGTCGCCCAGAGGGTCACAGCCACCTGCGATGTCCCCAGGACTGGTGTCCAATGCCGGAAAAAGTTTAACGACCTCACTCGGGTTGTCAGGGTGAGTACCCTTTCCAGTGTCCTCCTCATCCTTGCATGTGCACCTCACATTATGGGCAAAGGGACCGCAAAGCCCTAATGGCCAGCCCTCATCCAGCAGCTATGGCACTGGCATGAACATCAATTGCACTTTCTGCACTTTACACACTGGCCAAGCTATTCGACCATGGGAGGCAGTGCATACAGCAACAGGGCACCACACTGGCCAAGCTATTCGACCATGGGAGGCAGTGCATACAACAACAGGGCACCACACTGGCCAAGCTATTCGACCATGGGAGGCAGTGCACACAACAACAGGGCACCACACTGTACTTAGAGGCCGTCCTTTCTCTTGCAGGCCAAGCTGGCCCAGAATCTGAGGAGCCGGACTGACACCGGGGGAGGCCGTCCCCAGTTCCAGCAGCTCAGTGACCTGGAGGAGCGCGTGGGTTGACTCATGGGTGCCCGGGTGATTGGCCCCGTTGCATGTGGAGATGCCGACCCTGTGCTGGGCCCCAATGGTAAGGACATCACCTTTTGGACCTCTCTCGTTCCCCTTGCGCTTCAGATCTACATCCTTTGCCACTGTCCGACCAATGCGCTGAATGCCACCACTCATGCCTCCCTCGCTGACGCCCTGTCCTCACTCTAAAGCTACTCTTGTGCCTTCCTGCTTTCAGCTGGTGAGGAGGAGGTCCCTGAAGCTGCCAGTGACAGTCCCTCGGAAGAGGAGGACGAGGAGGAGCAAGAGGAAGGCGGCCCATCGGGGGAACCCTCATCCGCGCCAGGGGATGGCAATGGAGGGGACACGTCTTCCCTGGAGGAGAGCCAGGGGGAAGTGTCGGAGGGGGGTGTAGCTCCTGTGCCCAGTGGCATCCAGCAACGCAGGAAGGGTCGGCCAGCTCGGCGGCCTTCTCCCCAGAGGGGGGAAGTGTTGCAGGGGAGTGTAGTTGCTGGGCCCAGTGGCGTCCAGCCACGCGGGAAGGGTCGGGCAGCTCGGCGGCCTTCTCCCCAGAGGGAGAGTCCGGCCTCCAGTCCGGAGACGGTCCTCGCCCAGGAGGTGCGCCTCCTCGATCAAATGTCCGCGGACTCGGATCGCCGGCACACCGAGTTCATGGGGGTTGTGGCACGGTTGCCTGAGGCCATCGAGTCCCTGGCTCATAGTGTGTCCGATTTCGGGGCCTCACAGGCCAGGGGTTTCGAGCAACTCGGGGCAGCACAAGCCAGGGGTTTCGAGCAATTCGGGGCAGCACAGGACGCGAGTCGGGCCGAATTCAGGGCAGCACAGGATGCGAGTCGGGACGACTTCAGGGCAGCACAGGCAGCGAGTGGCCAGTTGATCAGTGGTGCCGTGCAGTCACTGGCTGGTCTGATGCGGGCACAGACCAGGGCAGTACGGGCACTCACTGCTGCCACACTCGCTGTGTCAGCCAGGCATCGCCAGGGCACCAGCACGGCGGTCTGGCCTTCAGCAGATTGCTGCGCATGCTGCAGTGCCAGCCCGGCCGAGTGCCAGTGTCTCAGGCGAGCAGCGAGCGCCTGGCATCAGCCAGCTTGCCCCATTGCTGCAGCCGCCACTGCCACTCCCCCAGTGAAGCTGCCACGAGCTGCTGGAGAGACTGATGCTGCCCAGCCACAGCTGCAGCAGTCAGCAGCCGGCCCCTCAAGGGCCAGAGCTCGTCTAGACCGACCCCCAAGGGCATCTGCCATCACGCCATGTGCCCCTCAGGAGCCTTACCCCAGCCTTGCAGCACCCACAGGGCCCAGGTTGAGGCGGAGCAGCAGGTCGGCCAGGGGCCGGAAAAGGCTGGACAAGGACTCGCCCTCTCGGCACACAAAGTAGAGGGTGTTGCCAAATGTTTTTTTATATGGGGGTGGTTGTGTTGTCTATGGGGGTGGTTGTTTTGGTAAGGCCGAGGATGAAGGCCATTTGGATGGAAAAGTTATGTTATCCCTCCCCAGTTTGTGGGAGTGAGTCATGTGTTTGACTGTTTTTTGGGGGTGTTGTCTGTTTTTGGGTTTCATGTGGGAAGGGCCCTGAGTTTGTTCAATAAAGCTTTTTCTTTATTCAGCTTATCCATGTTTGATGTTTGAAGTGGTTGTTGCGTTAACCGGCTGAGGGCTTGCGGAGCGGCTGCATTCATGTCCCTTCATTGCCACAAGCCATTCCCTGACAGGGGGCCTAGAAGTGTCGTTCAATAAGCCGCCGACGGACGGCCCTTGGACCTTGTGGCTCCCTCCTGGGCTGGTACTCCTCCTCCTCCTCCTCCTCCTCCTCATGGTCCTCCTGCTCCTCCTCCTGAGGTGGTGGTCCAACGTGAGGTGGCAGTGCCTGAGTCCTGCGGACAGCCAGGTTGTGCAGCATGCAGCAAACGACAACGAACTGGGAGACTCTATCCGGCGAATACTGCAGAGATCCGCCGGAGTGATCCAGGCAGCGGAACCGTTGCTTGAGGACGCCAATCGTTTGCTCTATGATGTTCCTTGTGGCTTGATGGCTTTCGTTGTATGCCTCCTCAGCAGGGGTCCTGGGCGCGCGGAGCGGGGTCATGAGCCATGTACACAAAGGATAGCCTTTGTCCCCGATAAGCCATCCTCTTGGGGGAGGCTGTGCCTGGAACATGTCAGCCACAGTAGTCTGGCGCAGGATAAATGCATCGTGGCTGCTGCCTGGAAAGCGGGCATTGACAGCTAGGATGCGCTGCCTGTTGTCACACACCAGCTGTACATTGAGGGAATGGTAGCCCTTCCGGTTGCGGTAATCCTCGGCATTGTCGATAGGTGCCCGCAAAGCCACATGCGTGCAGTCAATGGCGCCCTGCACCATGGGGAAGTCCGCGATCCTCGCAAATCCGACTGCACACTGCTCCTGCCTCTCCAGGGTCATGGGGAAGGAGATGAATTGGTGTCTCCTTGTGAAAAGGGCATCGGTGACCTGCCGGATGCAGCGATGCACGGCGAACTGGGATATGTTAGCTATGTCCCCAGCAGCGGCTTGGAAGGAGCCGCTTGCATAAAAGTTCAGAGCCACCGTGACCTTCACTTCCACCGACAGAGACGTCCTGCACATCAGCTGTGGACGCAGATCTCTGTGAAGCAGCTGACAGATCTCTGCAACCACCTCCCTTCTGAAGCGCAGCCTCTTAACACACTGCGCGGCAGTCATGGTGAGATAGGACACCTGCTGGCGGTATTCCCTGAGTGGGTAAGGCCTACGTTGCCGACGCCTGATACCCCCTCTGCGTCTAGGCATGGCTGCCCCTCTCACACAGCGTCTGCGAGCCCTTCGCACATAATGCTGGAACTGAGGGTTGGCACCCCATGCAGCCCCCATAATATACTGGCAAACAATGAAATCACAATGAGGCAAATTGCCAAGCTCTGGCCAGAAGCCAAAAATACCTCTCCTATGTTGGGCCAAATCAGTAAGGTCTCTTCCTTGGTCTCTGTCCAGAAATCCGTTGCACAAAAGTCATTGCAGCAAAATGGCTGGCCTTTATAGTTCAGTGTAAGTGCCCTTTAATTAGCGCTCCCTGAGGCCCGCAGGGCCTCTGCTGCGTTCCACTTCACAGTTCTTAGCACCGCCACACCCACATTGGGCGGGCGCGACTGAAGTTCTGGTTTGGGGCGCACAAAGGGCGTTGCACGACGAAATGACGTCATAAGCTGCGCGCGCAGCTGAGCGCGCGCAAACACTTTGTGCCGGCGCTAAATGTCTACTGAAGTTGGGCGTAGGCGCAGATCGCGCTGCGCCCAGCCGCTAAGTGCCTAGCGCTCGAAGTCTACTCCTCTTAAGGCTCTAACGGCTGGCGCACGCAACTGAATTTCTAGGCCTATGTCTTTTAATCTAAAGTGTGTTCAAGTAAATTAACTGCTTTACAGGAGGCACCATCTTAGAGATCCATCCAAAACGAAACTACTCTGCCTCTCTCACATGCCCTCTGCTGGTATGGCATAAATAATCAAACAGGCAAATATGCTGGTAAGGCATAATAATCAAACAGGCAAATACCATCACTATTTGCTGATATCATTACATCTCCCTTTCTTAAAACAAAAGTATTTTACTTTTATCTAACAACATGTTTTCTTTGTATTACTCTGCATTTTAACTGTAACACTTAATGAACTTACATTATCATTATCATTATCAAGGTTTTTTAACCTTGTTTTGTGTGTTCACATGAAATATGTAAATACACTAGAACTTGAAGAGAGAATACGATAACATTACTTCCTTCTATAACAAAAGTCCTTAAACTTGCTCAATGAGTCTCTCAGGAGGCTTCACGTGTCTTGAGGGTTTTCTGATTGATTGTCCTTGAATCTGAGTTGTTGCCTCAGATGATGAGTTCTCAGCTGTGTGATCAGGTTGTTCAGCAGTATCAGTCTTTTGACCTGCTGTGGCTGGTCCCATGAGAAGATCCCGATGATTTCTTCGCAGAACAGCACCCTCATCTGTCTGAATGGTGTATGATCTTGGTTGAACTTCACTCAGGACAGTTCCCTTCTGAGTCCATATGTTTGTTTTGTCTTTGAACCTTAATTGGTCACCAGTGTGGAGTTCAGGTAGGTTTTGTGTTCCTCTGTCATAGTAGTACTTTTGCTTTTCTTTCTGTTGTTCTTTGAACTTCCTCACTTTCTCCCCCTCTTTTGTTTTCAGGAGGTTCTCCGGGATGGGTAGGTTTGACCTTAGCAGACATCCCATAAGGAGTTGGGCTGGTGACATACCACACTCGAGCGGCGTTGTGCGGTATACAAGCATGCTCTGGTAGAAGTCAGTTCCACTGTCTTTTGCCTTGTACATCAGTCTTTTCACTGTCTGGACCGATTTTTCCACTAATCCATTGGACTGTGGAAAGTGAGGACTTGACGTTGTGTGGACAAAGTCCCACTCTTTGGCAAAGTGTCGGAAACTTGCATTGTAAAACTGGGGTCCATTGTCTGTGAAGGCCTCGCTTGCCACGCCATGTCTGGAGAATATGGCTTTCATACATGTTATCACAGCATCTGCAGTGGTGGTGTACAGTCTACAAACCTCTGGATACCGGGAGTAATAATCTGTGACTACAAGATAGTCCTTCCCTTGACATACGAATAGGTCAGCGCCTACCTTCTGGTAAGGTCTGTCTGGCGCTGGGTGTGGCTTTAGTGGTTCTACAGGATTGCTTGCTTGATATTTCAGGCATATTTTGCAGTTTGATGCCTCATTTGTCACATCTTGGTTGATTCGTGGCCAGTACATCACCTCTCGTGCTCTTTTCTTACACTTTTCGATTCCCAGATGTCCTCCATGGATCCTTTTTAGCATCTCTTTTCTCAGACTCTTTGGGGTAACTATTTTACTTCCTTTGGAGATGATGTCTTTGACCACTGATAGTTCCGCCCTGCAGTTCCAGTACTCTGCCATGTCAGGTGAGCAGTCTTGCTTCATGTTGGGCCATCCATCCAAGATGCTTTTCCTCAGTCGTCTCAGTGTTTCATCTTTGTTTGTCTCAGTCTTTATGAGCTCCATTTTTGCATCTGCTATGGGCAGTGCACTTGTGATCATGTCCACGTAGGCGTTCACGTCTTCATCCATTTTGGTGTTTGCGGGCTCTCTTGGGTCAACAGCTCTGGACAACGTGTCTGCTGTATACATCAGCTTACCCGGGGTGTACGCAACATTCAGTGTATAGCGTTGCAGCCTGATCATCATTCTTTGTATTCTAAGCGGACAGCCATTTAGTGGCTTTTGGAACAATGCAATCAAGGGCTTATGGTCAGTCTCTACACTGATTGCTTGTCCTGACACAAACTGGTGAAATCTTTCACAGGCGTATGTGATGCTGAGCAGCTCCTTTTCTATTTGAGCATATCGCATCTCCGCGTCTGTCTTTGAGCGCGATGCATATGCAATAGGTTGCCAGTCATCATATTTTTGCAGAAGAACGGCACCGAGCCCACTCTGTGATGCATCTGATGATATCTTGATGGGTCTCGCTGGGTCATAAAACCTCAGAACTGGTTCCTCTGTGAGCAGTTTCTTTAGATCGCTCCATGACTTCTCATGCTCATGATTCCATTCCCATTCTATGTTCTTTTCAGTTAGTCGTCTCAGTGGTGCCAGCTTTTCTGAGATGTTGGATATGAATTTACCCATGTAGTTGATCATTCCATTAAACCTCTGCACGTCCTTTTTGCATTGTGGCTTTGGCATATTCTCAATGGCGGACACCTTTCTGGGATTTGGTCTGATGCCCTCACTGCTAAGGATATCTCCCACGAATGTCAGTTCTGTCACCCCGAGCTGGCATTTCACTCTATTCAGCTTCAGGTTTGTTTTCCTTGTTGCTTCCAGCACTTTTTTCAGTCTCTCGCCATGCTCAGTTCTCGTGGTTCCCCATACTATGATGTCATCCATCGAGGTATCAACTCCCTCCAGGTGCTCATAGATCATATGGATTGTTTTGTGATACACTTCAGGAGCTGAGGCAATGCCAAATGGTAACCTTAGGAATCTGTATCTGCCAAATGGACTGTTGAACGTGCACAGTCTTGAACTTGCCTCGTCCAGTTTCATCTGCCAAAATCCTGATGATGCATCTAACTTGCTGAAATACTTTGCATTTGCAAACTGTGACATGATTTCCTCACGTGTAGGAAGCTTGAAGTGCTCTCTCTTTATTGCTCTGTTTAGATCTCTTCGATCCAGGCAAATTCTGAGCTTTCCATTCTTTTTGTCCACAACAACGAGGGAACTCACCCATTCAGTTGGTTCATCTATCTTCTGAATCACATTCAGGCTTTCCATCCTGTCCAACTCTGCCTTTAGTTGCTTTTGAAGAGCAAACGGAACTTTTCTGCATGGATGTATGACCGTTGGCGTACTTTTGTCTACTCTGATCGTGTGTTCTCCTGGAAGGCAGCCTAGACCCTTAAATAGGTCGTTGTACTCTTTCATGAGCTCATCATAGACTGTCTCCCCTTCGCTTTCCACAACGAGGACTCTCTTTACCAGGTTCAGTCTCTCACAGGCTATTAAGCCTAGTATGGCCTGCACATCCTTTGGCACCACGATGAATGCTAGCGTGTGCTCTCTGTCCTTGTGTGTCACTTTGACAATGCATTTTCCTTTCACTGGTATATCAGTACCTGAGTATCCTGTCACTTTCACTTTTGTTCCATGTATCTTTGGTTTGGGTCTAATTTTCTTAAAATCAGTCTCTGATATCACATTAACTTGTGCTCCAGTATCCAATTTAAATGGAATGTGTATGTCATTCACTTTTAGTGTCAACATCCAGTCTCTTTTTTCTTTTTTGTTTTCAGACACAACATCCACATAGAACTCCTCTATCTCGCTTTCATCTACTGCATGGAGCTTGCTTTGTTGCGCTTGGTTCTTACAGCAACGGGCATAATGGTTGTTTTTGTTGCAACTATTGCATGTTTTACCATATGCTGGACACTTTTTTGGTGGATGCTGTGTACCGCATCGACTACATGACTTTCGATTGCCCCTTTCATTTTTGTTCGCTGGCCACGCCTCTTTTTTCACATTGGCGCTCTTTTTGTTAAACGGTTTGTGTCCATTCTTTCTCACTGCACCCACGTTGCAGCTACTGTCACTGAACAGCTCCTTTGCCTGCGACTTCAGAGTCTCTGTAGCCCTACACAGCACTATGGCTTTTCCCAGGTCTAGATTTTGCTCTCTTAGCAGTCTTTCCCTCAGACCATTATCTGGAATACCACACACCAGCCTGTCTTTTATCAGCGAGTCTGTCAGTCCCCCAAATTCACACGTTTTGCTTCTGTTTCTCAGTTCAGTCACATACTGATCAATAGCCTCTCCCATTTTCTGTACACGTGAAAAATCTGTGCCTCTCAAACGTCACGTTACGTTTAGGTATGCAGTAGGCCTCAAACTGTTCCATTATTTTATCCAGCTTCATTTTGTCTCCATCAGCAGCGAATGTGAAGTTATTATACACCTCCAGCGCTTCATCACCCACGACATGTAAGAACACTGACGCTTTCATTTTATCACTTTTCTCGTCAGCTCCGATTGCTGTTAAATACAACTCCAAACGTTGTTTGAACCTCCTCCAACTTTCAGCCACATTACCTGTCAACTGAAGCTTCGCCGGTGGGTGTAAACCTTCCATTTTTCACTTCGTTAGCTATTCTCCAAAGGTAAGTAACGATGTTCTCTTTTGGCTTGCTAATATGTGAAGAGCTGATTTCGCTGGGTAGCTTACTTGCCACGACTCCGTTCACTGTCTCGTCGAGTTGCTAACTTCAGATTTTTCCTCTTCATCTCTTCCAATCCCTCTTCTGACACCATGTATTGTTTTCTATGTGGGTTCAATGACGACACATTGTTGAAAGAGTATGGCCTAGAAATTCAGTGGGCCTTGCGCCCACTTAGCGCCTAAAGAGCTCTTCTGCGCTGGTGGGGTTGGTAGCGCGGAAATTGAGTGCAGCTTTAATGGCAGCGGTAGCCGGTAGCGCTGCGCCGGCACCGATGACGTCATCGGTGTGCGCAGCGCCCCGGTTCCGCCCCGATGCCGGCCCGACGCCCATATTCAGTTGCGGCTGCCTCTTCCGCAGCGGCCGCAAACAGCGTTCGTGAAACACGGCCTTCATGCAGCGTTAGTGGGGCACATAAAGGTGGAGGTGCGGCCGGTCGCTTTTTCGGCGGCCGCCTGCCCGCACCTCCCTCCCCGGCCCCCTACACCACCCCCCCCCCGCGGCATTGGTGGCTGATTCCCGCGAGCCCGGCACTTCTCCGTGGTGCTGGGCTCATTTGCCGGCAGAATCCAGCGGCGATCTCACGGCTGCAGGCAGCTCCTCCTTAAGAGAAGGAGGAGGCCTGCAGTACCCCAGCCTGCCGCACCGCATCGGGTGGCGCAGCGGCAGCTGGAGCGCTGAAATTCACTTTCAGCGCCCCAAGCGGAGGCGGGCACACCCTGGAACAGCGCCCGGTTCCGACTTGGGGCGCTAAAAGTGAATTTCTGGTGGGCGCAACGGGCTCCGGGCGCTGCGCAAACTTTTGGGCGCAACTGAGCTGGCGGGGCCATACCTAATTTCTAGGCCTATGTCTTTTAATCTAAAGTGTGTTCAATTAAATTAACTGCTTTACAGGAGACACCATCTTAGAGATCCATCCAAAACAAAACTACTCTGCCTCTCTCACATGCCCTCTGCTGGTAAGGCATAAATAATCAAACAGGCAAATATGCTGGTAAGGCATAATAATCAAACAGGCAAATACCATAACTATTTGCTGATATCATTACACTTTCATGAAGCACTTTGGCACATCAAATACTTACAAAGCTATTTCGTAGTTATTCATCTGCTCCTCCGACTGAAATGGGAAGGCTTTATATTTTTATTGCTTTACTTTTTTTAATTCATGGGATATCGGCATCGGTAGCGAGACCAACATTTATTGCCCATCCCTAGTTGCCCTTGAGAAGGTGGTGGTGAGCCGCCTTCACGAACCGCTGTAGTCTGTGTGGTGAAGGTACTCCCACAGTGCCGTTAGGGAGGGAGTTCCAGGATTCTGACCCAGCAACAATGAAGAAATAGCGATAAATGTCCAAGACGGGATGGCGTGTGATTTGGAGGGGAGCTTGGAGGTGACGGGGAACTTGGAGGTGGTGCTGTTCCCATGAGCCTGCTCCCCATCTCTTTACAGGTGGTGGAAGTTGCAGGTTTGGGAGGTGCTGTAAGATTCTAAAAACTGTAATAAAACCGCTGCTACCGTGTGGAGATCGAAATTGCGAACGAATTGTAAGATGATAACAGACGGATTTAAAATGTAAGAAATCAGCATGTGTTCTTTGTTTGTGAAGACACAAAGTGGTGGTCAGTATATCTTCTTTGGTTGAGAGGTCACCTGGACAAGAAGGGGAGAACATACATCTCACAGGAACAGGAATGTGTCATGCGGATGGAACTCCAATTAGGGAAGGTTTGGAGTGGACAGACCTATCCAAGGAAGGCAGGGTGTAATTTACAATCAACGAGGCCTTATAACCCAGTGGCGGGAGTTTTCAGAGATAAGAAGAAGAACTGAGAAGACCAAGCAGGAGGAAGATTGAAGTGAGAAAGCTGGCCAGTTTATGTTTCGACTCACAGTTTCCCTTGACCGGTCACCCAGAAATGAAGGAGTATGTATGAAGTCGGACATGGGCTTAGATGTTGATAAAGGGGGTACTTTTATGTACGTTTGAATCATTAAAGGGGCACTTTTATATACTTTGAATTGATGAGCTGCAGGCATATTTATTGCCGGGAGTTCTTTGATTTATTGCCCAAGGTGCTTCTATGTACACTTGAATTTTGAACTATAGTCTGATTAAAAGACCAATTTTATTGATCACATCCTTGTCTGTCATTGTTAAGCTAATTCGTAATTCTCGAGGTCCGAACAGTAGTAAGAGAAAGTGCTACAGTGCTGCCAAAGAAGCCTTGCCGAGTTGCTGCAGAGCACCCTGTAGATGGTTCACGCTGCAGGCACAGTGCGTCGGTGGGATCTGTTCATCAATATGCACAGCTTCTTTCTCCACATCTTGAAACAGGAGAACTAACCCGTAGCTCAGCATCCTCCTTGTTTCAATCCTGAAACGTACAAGCCATTGCTTCCACTTTGGCCACAATGATGGCTTGCTATTTTAAGCTGCCCAGGGATCAACTTTAGGCATGTCGAGTACATAATGGCCCAGAAATTCGGGTCGGAGGCTTCCTGTGGGTGTAAGTCCCCGACCTGCACTTACCTAGCACGCTGGCCATTGTGCTGTGGGCTCGCGTGGGATTCCGATCCTGGGCCTGCTCCAACTGCCGGCGCGCTGTGCTTGCGTACCCCAGGGGCGCAGTTAGTTCGATGGGCCATGGAGAGCCAATGGTAGCAGGGAATCTGTATTCATAGATTTGACAGGAAGACCTGTCAAAACTATGAATACAATTCAGCCCCAAAACATAACTAAAACTTCAAATACATTTTTTTTTAAATCACATTTTAAAAATAACTATAAATTACATAAAATAACTTTTAAACAATAATTTAAATTTTTGACAAAATTAATTACAGTTTCTAATGGGGCTAAAAATAAACTTACCTTTCTTTAAAGTATTTAAAAATAATAAACTTGTGGAAAAAATGTTTTAATTTTACTTAATTCACCACTTACCTTGTTAAAAGCAGGCCTTGCGACTGCTTTTTATAAGCGTAGCTGCTGGAGACTTACCCTCCCAGAGAAACCTGGGAAAAAAATGGAAGTTCCAGGCGCACGCGCTGCCTCTCCGGCGCACGCGTTCGACCTGTGAACCCCTTCCTTTAAGGGAATGGAAGTCCTGCGCATGCGCAGTGCGTGCACGAAACCAGCACTTTCGTTGGGCCTACGGGTGAGTACCCAGCGTGTACTCACCCGTGGGGAACCGAATTTCTGGCCCATAGTACTTCACAGACATGGCTCAGTGGTAGCACTCTCACCTTGGAGTGAGAAGGTCGTGCGTTCAAGCCCCACTCCAGAGATTTGCGCACACAATCGAAGATGACACTTCAGTGCACTACCGAGGTCAGAGGCATCGTCCTTTTGATGAGGTTTTAAACCGAGGTCCCGTCTGCCCTCTCAGGTGGATGTAAAAGATCTCATGGGACGATTTTGAAGAAGAGCAGGAGAGATCCCCCCGTGTCCTGACCAATATTTATCCCTCAACCTGAATCACTAAATCAGAATATCTGGTCATTATTACATTCCTGTTTGTTGGAGCTTGTTGTGTGCAAAATAGTTGCCGCGTTTCCTACATTGCATCAGTGACTACAGTTCAAAAGTACTTCATTGGCTGTAAAGCGTTTGGGCCATCTTGAGGTCGTGAAAGGCGCTATACAAATGCAAGTCTTTCTTTTTCACCGATTTATGCAGGTCTCGTTATACTTTCTGATCCCCTGTTAGGTAACCAAACCAAGGCTTTTTTGGCTTTAATCGGATTTTATTAACAAAGCGAACTGCACAACATTTCAATGTATGCGTTACAGGTTCCTAAAAACTTTTCTCTCAAAGATTCCAAGCATTTCTCTGCCAGCTCAATCGGTTTAAGTGTCTATTGTACTACAGGTAGACTACCCTTTATCCGAACTTCCGAAAACCGAAACCCTCTAAAAACTGAAGGTTTTTTCGTTCAGCGTAAGTCGTGCGCACGACATGACCAGAGTGGCGCACGACTTACGCTGAGCAGAGGGTCAGCGTAAGTCGTGCGCACGACCCCCCGCGGACCCCCGCCGACCCCCCCGCTGACCCCGACCCCCGCGGACCCCCCCGCGGACCCCCGCCGACCCCGACCCCCGCCGACTTACGCTGAGCAGAGGGTCAGCGTAAGTCGTGCGCACGACCCCCCGCCGACCCCCCCGCGGAACCACCTGACTCTCTTCCAAAGGCTCGAAAGCAACGAGAGCTCTGAACCCGCGGCGGTGCCGGCCCCTGTTCCGACCGAGCACGACGACCTGTTGGTGGAAATGCGGAACTTCATTGCATTCCAGGCTAGCAGCGACGGACAAGCCACGACTGCGGACCCCCCCCCCGCAGACCCCCGCCGACCCCGACCCCCGCCGAACCCCCCGCGGACCCACCCGCGGACCCCCGCCGACGCCGACCCCCCCGCGGACCCCCGCCGACCCCCGCCGACCCCCCCCCGCGGACCCCCGACGACCCCCCCGCGGACCCCCGCCGACCCACCTTCCGAAATCCGAAATTTTCCGAAAACCAAAACACGGCTGGTCCCGAGGTTTTCGGATAAAGGATAGTCTACCTGTAATTGCAATATTCTTGTTCAAAAACAGGTGGTTGAAAATTATGCACCTACTATTATCTTCCCTGTTGTGTTTAGGATATTACTAAAACAACAACAACAACTTGCATTTATATAGTGCCTTTAACATAGCAAAATGTCCCAAGGTGCTTAACAAGGGCATTATCAATAAAAACATTTTGGACACCGAGCCACAGAAGGCGATATCAGGACAGATGACCAAAAGCTTGGTCAAAGAGGTAGCTTTTAAGGAGCATCTTAACGGAGCATAGAGAGCTAGAGAGGTGGAGAGGTTTAGGGAGGGAATTCCAGAGTTTAGGGCCTAGGCAGCTGAAAGCACGGCTGCAAGTAGTGGAGTGATGAAAATCAGGGCTGGGCAAGAGGCCAGAATTGGAGGAGCGCTGAGATCTAAGGATTGTAGGGCTAGAGGAGGTTACGGGGATATGGAGGGGCAAGGCCATGGAAGGATTTGAAAATCAGGATGATAATTTTAAAACGGAGGCGTTATCGGACCGGGAGTGAGTGTAGGTCAGCGAGCACAGGGGTGAAGGGTGATCGAGACTTGGAGCCAGTTAAGATACGGGCAGCAGAGTTTTGGATGAGCGCAAGTTTATGTCGGGTGGAGGATGGGAGGCCGGGAAGGAGAGCATTGGATTAGCCAAGTCTAGAGGATGAGGGTTTCAGCAGCAGATGAGCCGAGGCAGGATCGGAGTCAGGCGATGTCACGGGGGATGTCACGGAGGTGGAAGTAGGCAGTCTTGGTGATGGAATGGATGTGGTCTGTACACATCTTACTGCCGATTAATAATACAAGATGCGTTCCACTGCTACTGGAGGTATAGGTAAATGATTGGAGCGTGCCACCTATTGGGACATGTCATGAAATGATCCTTCGTGAGGTCTGTCTTCAATCAGCTTTACTACAGCCTCCAAGGTTCAGCCAATCATGGTGCTACATTTTAAATTGTGTCCTGGGAACTCACAAATAAAAAGGTGTTGTGCATCAAATACACACAGAACAGTTGGATGAATTTGTAGTTTTATTTTTACAACAAAATATATGTGTTTTTATATAGTTGTAATAGAGTTTATTAGAAATGTGGTCGTCTTTCTAGTAGCCAAGAGGGCGTGGTCATGGCTGGAGGGTGGGGACGTGGCTGGAGTTCTGAGATTTGCTACGGCTATTACTGAAAACCATAATAACAACAACATTATCAACTAATGGCTTCACATCACAAGACACAAAAAGGGAAGATGAGCTTTCATTTTCAAAACCAGCCAAGCGTGAAGTTGTATTTTCAAAATTTCTGGAGCGCTTGCTCAAAACTGGCAGTTTATGGCACAGCCTGGTCGATGGCAAGCTCGCACTATAAAGCTCCTCACTTTGGCCCCCAAAATCCACAGGTTAGGGTGGGGGGAGTGGGAAACATCCTGGGAACTTTGCACTGAAATTTGCGGGCTCGCAGGAGGTCCTTTAATTTCCATGGCAACGGCGGGCACATGCGCCATCTCGGGGCACATCTCAGACATTGTGAGGGCGACTGGCACATGTTGGGTCCCGTCGCAGGAACAGCTGCAACAATAGCCCTCTTCCTAAGGGATCCAGGCCACGATCTTAGTCAGAACTCCCAGGTGAGCCCCTACTTCCGCTGTTAATTGGCCAGTGCGCCTGGTCATGACACTCCTCCACCCTAAGCTATGTCCCTCTGAGGGCTGGAAAAGCCAGAACTTCCAGTGTGGGGACTCCCTGCCACTTGCCGCCCCCCCCCAACCCCATTCCCCCCCACCGCCCCACCGCCACATAGCGGGGTCCCAGCCTGATATGCAGCTCTTTCGGAACTGCAGCGGGCGTGCTTCAGAAGGGTCACAGATTTTCAGGGCACACATCCATCTATTTGCTAGAATATTTTATTTTCCCTGCAGCGTTGATTTGGCACCATCTAACATTCACAAAGACGTGTTGGCATCACATACTTCTGCTTTTCAAATGTGTTGGTGGATAAATATACAGTGTTAAATCCAAGCCCATTTTCAAACAAACAAACAATTCAAATTTGTTTGTGCCTGTTGTATGAATTTAAGAACACTGCTCATATCAGTGTCATTCTATACAGCAGGCATCATGCGGAGTCCTAATGCTGTTAACTGCTTCAATATAATAGATTTCTGGCAGTCAGTAGGGAGAGTATTATCTACTTTGGTCCTGTCAGAACACAATTTGAATACACCTATAAAATGTTCAACTCCTCTACGATTTATGGGCTCTGCCAATGTTAGCTCCTCAACGGGTTACAAGAGAACAACTAACACATTGGATGTCGCACTTAAAGGCGCAGGATTACGCTTGAGAAAGGCCCTTTGGCCCATCTTAACTCATCTATCCAGAATGACTCTTAAAAGTCCCAGTTGCATCATTCAATTGGTTGTCCAGGGATTTCATCTCCATGACTTTAGCCAGGAATCCTTTCCATGCGTTAATCGTTCATTTTGTGAAGAAAAATTCAGATATCAGCCCTAAACTTGCCTTTTACTAATTTGAACCCGTGTGGCCTTATCCTACTCCCACAGTTTAATTTAAGAATAGTAGTCCAGGTTAACCTTTGCAGCACCAGCTTTCTGGCCATTTTTATGAATCATATTTTATATCCAAAACCCCAAGACAGAACTGTGCTGTTGGGGAATCTTGTGGGAGTGGCTTAGGGAATAGGCCAGGCTAACCTGACTAAGGTGCATTAATATGCAAACGGCCATCTCACACTGACGTCACCACCGTCTAACATGATTACTGGGAACAATACTCCGAGAGGTAACTCAGAAACACTATCAATAAAACACAGTCCCAACCGAAACTGGTGAAAGGCAGGAGATGGCCAGGCCATTGTCTTCCAGGAGGTAAGCCAGTTAAGCAAGGTCGGTTTGAGATTGAAACCTATTACCTGCTAATGGGGGTCACCAACTCAGGAAACGACAGAGAGCCAGTATAATTTTTCACCAAGATTTCAAAGGTCATGAGTCACTCCAGGCCACAGGGGGGTCCAGACAGATCACCTGAGTCAATACCATCAATCAGTATTGGTGGGAGGAAAAGGCGATGGGTTTTGGGAATATCAGGAGCCGTTTGAGGGCTGTTCCCTTCTTCTCCTCGGCATCAGTTTACAGCGAGTCTCCCGAGTGGGGCTCGGCTCGACGGAACACCGCCAGAAGCTGAGCGCTGCTCTTCATCCCTCATCAATGGACCTCGACTCAAATTGGAACTTGGATACTGCGTCGGCGGTACGGAACCAGGAGCGAGACGTACAGGAAGACAACGGGCAATCGGGGTGAGCATATTGCCTGCGCCTACACATCTACAAGACCACTTAGCTGGGTGAGGGGGTGATTGGAAGTTCCAACCAAACCTTAGAGGGGTTTAGTGCTGGGGTCCTGTGTTTGTTTATTTCACGGGAGGGTCCTTTTATTAGCCATGGTAATTTAGCACAGTGTGGCTTGTTGGACGAGCCAGGGTTGTATTGTTTTGTACAGTTACGAGTGTTATTGATAATCCTATTAAACACAATATAGTTGAGCTCAAACGCGTGTCCGAGTCTGATCTGTCCCATATAATCCCTATCGTCTAGAACTTGTAATAAGAGGTGTGTTTTCGGTGCGCCCAAGGAAACCACTTACACCTTTTCCATGCCATTTGCTAACAATAAGGTCACGTCTCAACCACCAGACTCAAAAGGTTAGGACTCTCCAGTCTTTCCTCTTATCTCAAACCGCTGACACCAGGGCCGCAATTTTGCCAGCGCTCAGCAGGCGGGTTTGGAGTCGGGTCAGAGGTTAAATTCAATTTGATTGACGGCGGGTTCTGATTCCGCCGTCAACCCGCCTCCAAACAGCTTGCCCAAGTGTCGGGTCCCCGATTTGCACATGGACCCGACACCTAGTGGCAGTAAGCAGATTAAAGGCAATTACCTGCCTATTAACAGGTACTTGTCGGCAGTTTTCAGCCGGTTTTTGGATTTTCCCACTTCTGGGTCGGGTTTCCCGATGTCTGGATGCCACGTCAGGAAAGTGTGGCGTGTTGTGAGTCTGCTGTAATATTTGTGGAATGATGACAGCTGCAGAAGTGGTGAGAAGGATCCAACCTGTACATGGTGAGTTGCAGAGCCAAGAAAATGTTGGTTACTGCATTTTTAAAACATTTACAGATTTCTTTAGCTTACAAGCTTTTAAATCCAACTATATATCCAGTGCCACCTCATTGGGAGAACCTCTCTCACCAGTGACAGATCGCTTCTGTCACCTCACCTGCAGCTGCCATCTATTCCAGTCTATGGAGGGAGTCATTGGAGAGCCTGGGTGCAAGAGGTCACCTTTGTGCAGTGATTGTCAGGGTTTTCAGCACCTCAATGCTGTCAAACACTGAGAAACCAACTGTCAAAATAAAATTGTGCGTGGTCCCTTTAAGGAAACCGGCAGATGACACATCATCAAATGACGTCATCTGACCCGCTTCCTGTTAATTGGCCGGCAAGCAGGACGGGCTTAACAAGGTCAATCAAGGGAAAATCACGTCTGTGGAGCGGGAAGCAGCTGGGGGCGGGACTGGAAACCAGAAACCAGCTGACCCACACCCATCCCGACACCGATGACAAAATCGCGGCCAAGGTCAACCTCATGGTTCTTCTCTGCACTGCCTCAAACTCTGGAATATCCCCCCGGTTTCTTAGTGACCAGAACTGGACACAGTACTCAAGGTGTGGTCTGACCAGAGCAGTGCAATTTGATCACAACCTTGTCCGAATTGTATTGTATGGTTTGGGCTATGAAGTTTAACATGCTATTACCTTTGTCGATTACTGCTCTGCATCGGTTAGATTTTTGAGTATTTAGCCTACTAAATCTCCAAGGTCGTTTTTCCAGCTTCATCCTTGGTTATTTCAGCACCATTCATCAAGTGGGTGTGTTGCCCATCTTTCGATCCTAAGTGTATTACTTTGCATTCGTTTGTATTAAATTCTATATGCCATTGTTCTGTTTACGTAGATATTTTGTGGAGCTCATTCTGTAATTTCTGAGTTGCCTCCTCAGAATCCACTGTTCTCCTGGTTTGGTGTCATCTGCAAATTTGGCCAATTTGAATTGAGTTTCTGACTCTAAGGCCGGAATTTTTTGTGGGGGGGGGTGGGGTGGAGGTCAGCGGGGGCGTTTGGAGGTGGGTTGGCTGGAAAAAATATTTGACTGTGGGTAGGGAACCCTCTGTCAGCCTGGCTCCACGTTAGTCTCCCAGATGTCCAAGGGAGTGAAGGGTTATGGGGAGTGGGCAGGGAAATGGAGCTGAGCCCAAGATCAGATCAACCATGATCTCATTAAATGGTGGAGCATGCTCCAGGGGCCAAATGGCCTACTCCTGCTCCTATTTCTTATGTTCTTATATTCTTATGAGAAGCAATTGATATCATCATTAGATATATTGTTAAGACCCAATGAAGTAGTAATTTATGCCTACCTTTCAATTTTAGGTGTTCCCCACAGCTTCCTCGCTGCTCTGGGATCACGTCAGGTAAGGAGGTCGGGTGTTGTGTCAGCATGGGATGATTTCTTTATTTGACAGCTTGAAATGTGGTATAAAAGCTCCCATCTCACAGCTGTTCACTTTCCAAGTTCAGAAGCTGTTGCTTACTGCATTTGGAAGACAGACTGAGCATTATGCAGCTTGCAAGTGTTTGGAGCTAACTCTCTACCCAGTGCCACCTCATTGGAACAACCTCTCTCACCATTGACAGATTGCTTCTGTCCTCTCAACCTCACCTGCCATCTATTCCATCAGCATCATTGCCCTTGAAAAAATCTCACCTTGGTCCTCAGAATCCCACCACGATCAGCCCCAACACCAGCAGCACCAGTCACACCAGCAGCACAAACAACAACACCAACCTTTTCCGCAATCAGCTGGTGATGCACAGGACACGGGGCATCAGCACCTGACCACATTGCTGCCCAAGACACCAGAGATGGCCTCACCACAGCCAGATTGACTTCACTTGACGCTGTACACCCTGGCTGCCACATGATGCACCAGGTTGGCAGCACCCCACACCAACACCTTAAAGCATATGGAGAGAGTCATGGGAGAGCCTGGGTGCAGCCGTGCACCTCTGTGCAGTGCTGGTCAGTGTTTGCAGCACCTTAATGCTGCAGAAAACCGAGAGCAAAACTGTCAAAAACATTTTGCGCATGGTCCCTTTAAGGAAACCGGCTGATGATGCATCAAGTGACATCATCAGACCCGCTTGCTTCAATTGGCCGGCAAACACACTGGGCGGGCTGCACAGGCCCAATTAGCATAAAATTCTTCTCACAGAGCGGGATGGAGCCAGCAGCGGGGTTGCACCCCGCCACTGCCCTCAGATGACCCCAACCAGCCTTGGAAGGCGAGATCGCAGCCTAAGTCACTGATGTAAATTAGAAACAGTGGAGGTCACTATGCCAATCCCTGTGGCACCCCACTCAGTACTCCCCCGGCGCCACCAGCACCACCACCACTCCGACTCAACTTCTCTAACAAGTACCCTTCATTTGCTAACCCTCTGCCGACCTCTTATCCAGATCCTGAAACCCCATGGTGTTGAGCTTACCTAATGGCCTTTTATGAGGAACTTTGTCAACTGCCTCCTGGAAGTCGAGATATAACATGTTGTAGGGCTTATCCCCAATCTACTTGCACTGTCACTTATTAAAGATCAGGCAAAGGAAAGGTATGGTGATGAAGAATTTTCAGAACAAAGTTATCCAGACTGGCGATTAGAAATAGAAGCAGATTGTGAGGTATGTCTTTTTACAGCAACATGAAGAAAGAACAGGAGGCAAGGGCTAAACAAATACTAACTATTCCAAGCCAGGGAATATGTGCAAATGTCACACAACTGGGTGTGGAAGCAAAATGAAGTTCCATGACGCAAGATTTTTATAGGACATTAATATTGTTGAAGAAGGTGTCCGAGAGATGACTCAATAATAATAACCATTATCATTTTGGTGAAATATAGAGAAGGGAAGGAGTTTGTTATCAATGTAGACACCAAACGCCCAAAGCAAAATGAATAAACATTGATGGAAATTTCAATATGTGAATGGACCAGAAGAGAAGCAGATGGCCCCGATTTTAACTCTGGGTAGAGTCACTGCTCAGGCCCGAGTTAAAATTACAGTTGAGTCTCAATGATGTCATCGGGCCGCAACATGCATATGTAAAGAAGGACCCTGTTGGCTCCGGGCATGTGTCCTTGCTGCCTGCTCAGGAGAACAGGTTAAAATTGCAGATGTTGTGATCATGGTGGCTTTTGGACAAGTAAGAGCCAGGGTGATTTTAGCTTCCCAATCGTTAGGTTTCTGCTGAGCGAGTACGGTTAATATCACCCCCAGTTTGATACACACCAAGAGAAAAGAACATACCTAGTGGCCAAAGACCAGCTTACAGAACAAGGTCAAGAAAAAGGTCCATATGAACTATCAAGATCTTCTGTATTGTATATCAAAAGAAAATTACAGTACCATTTGCCCTAATGCCCTAGAAGGACAAGGGCAGCAGGCGCATGGGAACACCATCACCTGCAAGTTCCCCTCCAAGTCACACACCATCCTGACTTGGAAATATATCGCCGTTCCTTCATCGTCGCTGGGTCAAAATCCTGGAACTCCTGAAGGGATAATTACTAGTCCTAGCCCCTTTAGGGCTACCCCGGATCAGGCGTATTCCCCAGACGTTCACCTTCAACTAAAGTTAGAGGTAGCTGAATCCTAAAGACGCTTAATTGGGTCTAAAGGTCCAGACTATCTCTCCCTAAAGGAAAGGAACAACCTGAAGATGTTACTGTCCTCCAGATAGCACTTTTAATAAGTTTAGCTAGGCTGTAACCTTCCGGATATTATGAGAGTCCGGAAAACTCCCTCAGAATTCTGCAACTCCTCACCAAAGAGTGTACAGAGATTGAGTTTGCGAGTTTGATACAGAAGTACTATGTGAGACAATTCTAAAAATATATAGATTGATTAAAGAACTGACATGTAATTACAGTAAGTATTTCAATCACAACATTAACAGTGCCAAATACAAAAAGCTTTTACAATCTTATTATCAGAGATCCTTACTCTCAAATTTTAAGTTCATTACATTTTTACATTTCTTAGTCTTATTCTAGGATATCCACCAAAATCAAATACAGTACCTTTTTGATCCCTGAGACTCAAAGAGTTGTAGACTTACAGAGCTTGCCTCTGAAGCTGAGAATCGCTTTGCTCCTTCAAGCGAATCTGTCTTCCCATTTGAAAGTTCAATTTTTATACCCTTTTTGCAGTGGCATTTCCTTTGAAGTTTTCTGCTGATGTAAGCTAATTATCTCTAGTCATTTTTCTGTTGACCCCTGCTATTTTTACAGTCAGATCAGCTGGTAGCATTACAGACTCGTGTCTCTACCTTTAGGTGTTCAAAGCTTATCATAAAAAATGGTGTGGAGCAGATGCATCTGTTTGATATCATTCTTACCAAAGTCTTATGTTTGTGTCTCTTTCCGAAGTATAAATTAAAAACACCTCAACCGGGTGCACCATTGTCTTCTTAGTTACCTCAACTGGTTGTAACACAGACTCGTGTCTCCGTGTTTCATTTGATGTTACTTTTACGAAGGCATATGTTTCTTTAATTTTCTGTGATTATTTACAAAATATACTTGAAAACACATTAACTGGGTGTACCATTGTGTTCTGTCCAAGGCTTCAGACTTTCAGGAACCTCCAACCTCCTGTTTCAATAAGGCTATTGATTTAGTGTCAACAACTTATCTTATCTCAATCACTTGTATGTTGTTTACAGCTTCTCCATTGTTAGGTTTTTAGATTTTCAAGCCCAGTTTGTCATGTTACAAAGGCCAGAATATTTCATAGAATGGTGTATTTTTCTGAATATGGCTTATTTCTTCACACTCCCTCCCTAACAGCACCGTGGGAGTACCTTCACCTTAGAGACGGCAGCGGTTCAAGAAGCTGGCTCGCCACCACCTTCTCAAGGGAAATTAGGAATGGGCAATAAATGCTGGACTTTCCAGCAATGGCCACATCCCAGGAATTAATTAAAAATATATAAAGCAGTCCACTTAAGTATTCTATATAAAATCGAAATAGACAGTCCTCATTATGTCTTCACTAAGATGAAAATATGTTTACCAGAATATGAAGTAGCAAAATAATTTTCTAACTATTTGCTAATTTCATATTTATTATTATTAAATGTCTAATTTATTTCTTGCTATAGCCACATTTGTAAAAAAACTGGATACTGTTAAATAAAAAGGTCAATGTGAATACTTCTGTAGGACACAAATATAAATCTATGCTTCAACATAAACTTATATGCATTCCATTCACAAATGAGGGACACAAGGCTTGGGGGTCGATATTTGGAAATAGATTGCATCTACTGTGAACTGTACTCCCCTGGCTGGGGAGTCTAGAACCAGGGGTCACAGTCTCACAATAAGGAGTCGGCCATTTAGGACTGAGATGAGGAGACATTTCTTCACTCAGAGGGTGGTGAATCTTTGGAATTTTCTACCCCACAGGACTGTGGAGGCTCAGTCATTGAGCATATTCAAGACAGAGACTGATAGATTTTTGAATATTAAGGGAATCAAGGGATATGGGGATAGTGCAGGAAAGTGGAGATGAGGTCGATGATCAGCCATGATCTAATTGAATGGCGGAGCAGGCTGCAAGTGCCAAATGGCCGACTCCTGCTCCTATTTCTTACGTTCTTATGTTCTTACTCATTCACTGTAAAAGTCTTTTACACAAGGACAAGTTACAAATGGAAAAGTTAATTTGCTCCCTATATAGCTCATCAACGAGGCACACATTTGTAATAATAGGGATAATTTTACACAATTGGAAGCATGATTTCAACAAAATGACTCCTTTCCTATAGAGCTTTTGCAGCCTGTCTTGCACTTTGATGCATTTAAGAGGATTTATAGAAGAGCAACAAGGGTGCTTCCTAGAATTAGGTGTTGGAAAATGACAATTGAATATAACAAGATAAGATAGAAAGAGGAAAGAAAAGACTTGCATTTATAAATATGGTTCTGCTGTTGTGATATTTGCAGTTCTGAAATATAGAACCAGCTCTGTGTTTTAAAATTCTGGCACCAACAAGCCCGAAAGCCTTGGGGCCCTGGCATTGAATCACGCCAAATGACCTGACCTTTCCTGTATTAATGTTGTGTACAGCATTGGAACATTCAAGCTCAGAGGATATATACATGAATCTGATTTGTTTCTTGAGAAAGCCTGCTTAATGTTACGTGGAAATTCTGGTGTAATAAATAAAGGGTTCTCTCCCTCCGACATTTACAGAAGCCTAGGAGCCATAATTGAAAAGCTGCAAGGTGGCGATGCAAGGCAATCGAGGCATGGATGTGGCATCAATTGCCTTCACGTGTTCAAGCTGCTGGTGCTAAAAACCTACTCGCATAGGAAGACTGAAAATGGCCAATAAGTTAGAATCAAAAAGTATTGTATTGTTCCACGGAAGCTCAACGTAAACTCGAGGAACAGCACCTCATCTTCCAATTAGGCACTTTGCAGCCTTCCGGACTCAATATCGAGTTCAACAATTTCAGATCATAACCTCGGCCCCCATTAATTTTTTACCTGTAATTTTTCCCTCCTTTCCCCCCCCCCCCTTTCCTTTTGTTTCTCTCTCCCACCTGGCAGCTATCTCTTGCCCTGCCAGTACACTTCACACCTAATCTCAGCCTATTACCATCTCGTCTGGCTTCGAACACCTTTTATTGTCTCTTCTACTTCTTTTGTCTCTTTCACTTCTTTTGTCTGATCGCAGCCCTGCCTTCGATCTATTTTCTTTTCTTTCCAGTTTTGAAGAAGGGTTCGACCCGAAACGTCAACTCAAATTTCTCTCCACGGATGTTGCCTGACCTGCTGAGTTTTTCCAGCATTTTCTGTTGTTATTTCAGTAAATGTTCAATCCTGGTAAAAGATTGGAATAAGTTGAATTCCTTCAGAATACTTCGATCTGGGGATAATGACAGTTTTGCCTCAGAATTCAATTCATTTGATACAATCAGACCATCCATACCATTTCAGAATGGAGTAAACGAATCAGTCGAGGATAGGTGGGACATCAATACAAGGTCTAATGCTCAGCATAAAGGATAAATGCATGCCCCAGATGAGCAAGCACAGATTAAACAAGCATGCACCCAAGTGGATTAACAAAATCAAAAATGAAATGAGATTTGAAAAAGAAATAACCTCAACAAATGCTGCCGTGTAAAAGAAAGGTGCAAACACTGGCACCTCTGCAACTCCCTGACGGCAAAGCCCGCATGCCAGAACCAGCACACGGCCTTCTGCAGAGAGATGAAGTCAGTTCATTACAGAGGAAGACAGAAGTTCTTTCCAGAACGGATGACAGTTTCCAAGAAGGTGGGTTAACTCAATCCAATGTCTTTCGAGTGGGAAGTGTATGGTCACCATCAATTATACTAATGCGCAATCTTTATTTGGAGAGATGAAAATTTGGATGGGGGTCCACTGACCTCGCCGCCCCAACTCCCGATAGCTACTCTTGGTGCATAAAGCTCCACCCCAATGAGTAAATTTCTAAAATTAACCCTGTGGGCAAAACTTTAAGTTCGACGGGGCATAAAAGGGGCATTAGAGGATCGGTCATGCATTATACATCCTGCCCGTTGTATGCCCCGCCCGGTTTGAGTGGAGAGGAAAATTAGGCGAGGAACATAATTGGCTACCGTACGTTTTATGCCCCTGCCAGAGTTGAAAATTCTGGCCAATACTTCTTACATAATTGTTGGTTTTCAGCTGAGATTTTTCACCGAATCATTATTGCATTGGGGCTTTGAATTATGTCGAGAGTTACACAGGGCCAGACTCGTTTTTATTGGAAGGAAGGCAAAGGGAGGAGAAACGATCCAGCTTCTTAAAATATAGAAAGGAATTGATAATGTAGGTGAAAGCAAACTATTCTGCAGAGATTGTAAGTGCAGAAGAGAGATTTCAAATGAGCAAGCCTCAAGTCAAACATGAGATTCAAAGGAATTTTCTCTTCTCCACAGAGTCATGGAGATGTGGAGTAGTCTCCCAGCAAAAGCAATCGATATTGAGTTCAGTAACTGCCAAAAATGAGTTCAATAAACAACTGGTTGAGAACAGGATTGTAAGTTATAAGGATAGATATAGACGGAGATGTTCACCTACTCTCTGGGACATAGTGATCATATGCTGGGCCCAGGGAAACACTGTTTGCAGGTCAGCGGGACTGGGGCTGAACCGTGGGAATGTGAGGATGGGAAAAATATCCAGGAATTTCGCTTTCTCATCTTTGGGGATCATAAAGTATTTTTTGCAGATTTTTCCCTCAAGAAATGAATTGGGTGGGGCAGAATCCAAGATCGGATAAATTGTACAAAGTATACAGAAAGAATGGGCTTGATTTCCAATTGGCATTTTATCATTGCAAGTTCTTTTGATTCAAGGATCACCTACACAGAACTAGGTCGCACAGTTCAGCAAATCAGTAATGTCACTCCCTAATCTTTTTTCTGGTCATTCATGTGCAAGTCCATCTGAAAGACTAAAAAGAGACAAAGGCTTAGAAATTCGGTATAGCCGCGTTTGGGGCGCTAGTCCTGGCGATGCGCAAAGTTTAGCGCCAGGCGCAATTTCGCGCCACCTAGCGCGATATTGGGTTGTAGCACCCCTAAAGGTGATTGCGGCGCTAAATCAGGCACTGCAAGCTACTCTTAAGGCACTAACCCGTCGGCGCAACCCAATTTCGCGGTGGCGGGGCACAGCGAGGGTGCTGTCAATAATCACTTTCCCTGAGACACACTGGCGCTGGCCAGCTCTTAAAGGGGCAGGTGAATTGGCATCACCAGACACACTCACTGCCTTTTAGGCCTTCAAAGCGGTGGGAGCCTACCTGTGGCACACCAGCCTAGCAAGACATGGAAAGGGTGAGGCAGAGGGTGGATTGCCTCACTGATGGGGCATTGGATGCTTTGGTTGGCGCAGTGGAATCAAGGCCAAGGAAGATGGTCGCAATGTGATTTATGTTTTGGACAGTTTCCCGGGTGTGAGAGCCAGTTATGTGTCAGTGTATTAGTTTTGCTTTCTGTTGCCATAGCTTTCTCATGTTTGAAGGAACCACATTTTGTGTAATGAAACACTTTCTTCATTTACAATGGCCATGCCTGCTCTTTACATTCATCTTGCCCTTCACAGGCTTGGGGGTATCAGACCGGTTCCATTCCTGTTCTTGGAATGGCAGCAAGCATTCCATGAGAGGGGCCTAGAAGCTACTTCTGATCAGCCTCTGACGCGCAGCCTGAGAAGAGCCGCTCGCGTAGAAGTTCAGGCGAGCAGGCATCTTCTCAGCCACCGACAGAGATGTCCTGCACCTTATCTGAGGCTGCAGATCTGGCTGAAGCAGCTGGCACAGCTCAGTCACCACCTCCTTTCTAAATCGCAGCCTTCTGACACACTGCTCCTCCGGCATGTTCATGTAGGAAAACTGCTGTCGGAAAACCCTGCCAGCGTAAGGTCTGCTGTGGCGACGTCTGTTGGCCCTCCTCCGTCTGGCCATGCCCGCCCCCCTCTCCCAGCGTCTCAGTGCCCTTTCCAGATGATTCAGCAGCAGGACATTCCCCTCCAATGCAGCCCCCATAATAAGTGCCCACAGGAAGGTTCCCCGTTGTCAAGGCTCACCAACAGCAAGGTGATGGTCAGAAGGCTGAAGATCACTGCCTGCGCTGGCTCAGTGGTCAAATGGCTCTCAGTGTGCAGCTCAGCAACTCTTTGTAGCTCTCGAGGAAGTTGTGCTCCAAAAATGGCTGCCGCTTTTAAACCACACCAGTCCCCTTTAAATAACGCTCCTCCAGCCCGAGAGCGACTTGGTAAGGCCCAGGTAAGCTGTCACTATTAACGCCAGGCGCTACGGAGGGGGGTGCCACTGAATTTTCGGTCCGGGGTGCCCAAAAGGCGTTGCACACTCAAATTACGTCATAATCAGCCTGCGCCCATGAGCGGGCGCTAAGATTTAGCGCCGGCGCTAAATGCATGCTCAATATGGGGCGAGGTGCTAGGCGCCTTGCGCCCGCCCGGAAATTGGCTAGCGCCCCACTTCTCGGCCTCTTTAGGCATTAATCAGTGGCGCTAACAACCGAATTTCTCCCCCAAAATTTCATTGCTTCTAATCAACTGCCTTAGGTTGCTGTAATCCACTGAAACTGAACCAATATGCCAAGTGAAGATGGGTGGGCTTTGACAGAATTGAGCCCAAACTCTCTGAAGATGGCGGACATGTGCCATGAATCCGAGTGCCCGATACAGGTAAGCCTTTCACCTGCGATCAAAGCAAGAGGACGATCACCAGCTGCATGTAAAAGTTTTGAAGCAAGAGGAGGTCAACACCAGTGATGGTGAGATGCCTTCCTTGCTATGAACAAGTAAACAAATGGCATAATTGCCCTGTGGCACTAAATGAAAAAGCTTCATTTTTTTACTCTTTCATATCATTTCTGCAGAAGGAAAAAAGTCCAAAGCATTGCATTTCACAGATATCTGCCAATTTTAAGAATTGCAGCTCCTGATTCTCATGAGAAATGCTACAATATAAAAACCAAAAAAGGACATTATTTACGGTCAGCGCTCATAATATCTTTCTTTAATGCAAGATAAACCAGGTCACGCTTATTAACTTATGTCATTGTAGTTTGTCCAATGTTATTAAAACGAATGACCCTGAATTTCCACAGTGTTCTTCCAATCTCCTGTTGCCACTTTGAGTGTTTCAAGAAATTGCTGCATTTGTGCTGCTAAAACAAATTAAACTCACCGCAGAAGGTTAGGGCTGGTATTAAGCAGCATAAGGACCCTATTATTGATGAGACTTATGTTCCTGCAATGCCACACAACCGCTCTCTTTCTGTTAATGTTATTTTTCCATTCTGTCTTTTTTTTTTAACCCAATCGTTCTTTCCCTCTCTTTCTGCACCTAATTTCATAAGAACATAAGAACATAAGAAATAGGAGCAGGAGTAGGCCAATCGGCCCCTCGAGCCTGCTCCGCCATTCAATAAGATCATGGCTGATCTGATCCTAACTGCCAATCTACTATCACAGAACCATCTCCTGAATCTAACAGAATTAGACACACGAAATAGGAGCAGGATCAGGCTACACGGCCCCTGGGCCCGCTCCGCTACCCACAGGGCCATGTCCGATCCGAACCTAGACTCATGTCCAAATTCCTGCCTGCTCCCCGTAACCCTTAATTCCCTTTACTTCTAGGAAATTGTCTATTTCTGTTTTAAATTTATGTAATGATGTAGCTTCTACAGCTTTTTGGGGGCAGCATATTCCATGGACCTACCACCCTCTGAGTGAAGTAGTTCCTCCTCATCTCAGTTTTGAAAGAGCAGCCCCTTATTCTAAGGCTATGCCCCCTACTTCTAGTTTCACCCATCATCGGGAACATCCTCCCCGCATCCACCCGATCCAACCCCTTCACAATCTTATATGTTTCAATAAGATCGCCTCTCATTCTTCTGAACTCCAATGAGTAGAGTCCCAATCTACTCAACCTCTCCTCATATGTCCATCCCCTCATCCCCGGGATTAACCGAGTGAAACTTCTTTGTACTGACTCGAGAGCAAGTATGTCTTTTCTTAAGTATGGACACCAAAACTGTAATCAGTATTCCAGGTGCGGTCTCACCAATACCTTGTACAACTCAAATTCACCCGGTTTCCTTCTCTGTTGTTCCTACTTCTTTCTCCTATCCTAAAATGTCATTGGTTAAGGAGATACATTGTGGGCCCCATCATTCACCAAGGTCTCGGATGCCCCATTACCAGCTCGCGCACTTCCAGCAATTTGCGGCGCAAAAAATTTGCGACCTGAAAGGTTGGGGTAGAGTCTAACGAACTGGGCATACCGCGCGATGTCCCGCTCCAAGAAAACCTGCGCCATTATTTCAGAATGGTGTCAATGTGCCTCATCGTGTTTCCATCCTGGTGCTACTTTCTGTCATGATGTAAGCACGCTGACATGCTGAAGCAGTTTAGTGCATTTACAAGGCCAATGAAGGAAATTCAGAGTAACAGCAGCTTATCGGAAGTCCCGAGAATAAATGAATTGCCATTACTGCCGCCTGGTCAGAGATTATATTTGCCAGTGCCATCAACCGCATGAGTTACAGCTTTACAGTAATAAACCCGCTCCTTAAGGACAATATTAGCAAAGGACTGGGTGCAATTCACCCACCCACACAGAAAGGATGCACAGCATCAGGAGATATCTGCAGAGTTGTTGCGGGCAGGTGATGGTCTTACTGCAACATCAGGCGATATGGTGATGATCATACTGTGAAAGTGATACAAAGGCTGTTTAACAAACTTTGTGAAGAAGAGCAAGTACCTGAAGACTGGAGAAAAGGTGATTCAACAAATGAAACAGGAGCAAACACAACAAGTACAGAGGAATATCCAGAACAGTATTTGCTAAGAAACTGCAGGGGAGAATGAAACGACATGTACAAGTTGTACAGCACGAAGAACATGCTGGTTTTAGATCAGGACGATGTACAATAGACTCACTGTTTGTGATAACAACACAACTTGTATTTATATAGCATCTTTAATGTAGTAAAACGTTCCAAGGTGCTTCACAGGAGTGTCATAAGATAAAAAAAGGTAGATTTTGCAGAGATTCTGAGAACACAACATCCATTGTTACAACAACTTCATAGATTTTAAGCAGGCCTTTGAAAGTGTTTGGCAAGAAGGGATATGGCATGTCTCGAGGATGTATGGTATGTTTGAGAAACTTGTCATACTGATAGAAAACATCTATAATAAGTCCCCGAGTGCTGTTAGAGTGGAGTGGAAACTAATGGAATGGCTTAGATCAACAGTGAGGGTGAGACAAGGAGTCACGCTGGCCTCGGATTGATTTAATCCAGTACTGGAAGCATTAAAGAATCTTGCACTAAAAGATGATATTGGAGGAGCCGCCTTATTTGGCAAAATTTTAAAACATTCTCAGATTTGACATTGACCTTAATACAACATCTAAAACAGTTTAGCGGTATTAGTGATCAGCTGTACGCGGAGAGTAGAACATTTGGATTACACATCAACAGAAAGACAAAGATGATGTCATCTTGAAAGCATCAGGTAGACATACATATTGCAGTCAGAAGGGATACAGTTGAACAGGTGGAAACGTTCGTATACCTCGGTGGATTCGTGTCAGAGAATGGGAGCTGTGAAGAAGATAGCAAAAGAAGGATTTTACTTAGTTCTGCTGCTCCTAGAAGATTAAGCAGGATAAGAGCATAAGAACATAAGAAATAGGAGCAGGAATAGGCCGTTCGGCCCCTCGAGCCTGCTCCGCCATTCAATAAGATCATGGCTGCTATGATCTTGGCCTCAGCCCCACTTTCCTGCCTGCTCCCCATAACCCTTGACTCCCCTGTTTTTCAAAAATCTGTCTTTCTCCGCCTTGAATATATTCAATGACTCAGCCTCCCCAGATCTCTGGGGTAGAGAATTCCAAAGATTCACGACTCTCTGAAAGAAGAAATTCCTCCTCATCTCCATTTTAAATGGGCCACCCCTTATTCTGAGACTGTGCCCCCTTAGTTCTAGATTCCCCCACGAGGGGAAACATCCTCCCTGCATCTACGCTGTCAAGCTCCTCAGAATCTTATATGTTTCAATAAGATCACCTCTCATTCTTCTAAACTCCAATGAGTAGAGGCCCAACCTGCTCAACCTTTCCTCATAAGACAACCCGTTCAAGTCATGAATCAACCAAGTGAACCTTCTCTGAACTGCCTCCAATGCAAGTATATCCTTCCTTAAATAAGGAGACCAAAACTGTACACAGTACTCCAGGTGTGGTCTCACCAACGCCCTGTACAATTGTAGCAAGACTTCCCTACTTTTATACTCCATACCCCTTGAAATAAAGGCCAATATTCCATTTGCCTTCCTAATTACTTGCAGTACCTGCATTCTAACTTTTTGTGTTTCATGTACGAGGACCCCCAGATCCCTCTGTACCGCAGCATCCTGTAGTCTCTCTCCATTTAAATTATATTTTGCTGTTTTATTCTTCCTACCAAAGTGGATAACCTCACATTTTCTGGAACATAGGAACAAGGCTAAAGATATTGTGGTAAAAACAAAGGCAAGAGTTTATGAAGCGATCGTTATCCCCATATTATTATACAGATCTGAGTGTTGGAACACGAGAAACGTTGAAAAGCAAAAGATACCGACAGCAGAAAAGGTTTGTTTGAGAGGATTACTGGGAATGTCCAGGATGCAAAGAATCACAACTGATAAGAATATGCCTGGTTGAGCATTAACAGGGGCTTACTAAACAAGGAAGACTCCAAACAGGTGAACAAGACAATCCAAAGTAAATCAGGAAAACAAATTCTACAAAGTCTTCAAGGAGGCAAGCAAAGTGGCATACAGTGATTAACACAAGAACCTTTAGATGCACTTTAGAAAGAATAGTCAGAGGCACAGAGAGGCTTCTAGGGACAAGTACTACTGCAGATGCTAAACAGAAAAAATACTCTTCCAGTAATAAGAGTGTTGTCAGAAATGATGGGCTGGATTTTCCTTCAGTTACAGCGACAGAAATGGTGGGAGAATTGGGTGGTGAGGCTCAGTGACTTGTACCTACTCTGGCCTCCATATTCTTCCAAGGCCCCAGCAAACACTCTATTTGACGTATCAGCCATGGCTCAGTTGGTAGCACCCTTGCCTCTGGGTCAAAAGGTTGTGGGTTCAAGTCCCACTCCAGAGATTTGAGTGCAAAAATCTAAGCTGACACTCCAGTGCAGTACTGAGGGAGTGCTGCACTGTTGGAGGTGCCGTCTTTCGGATGAGATGTTAAACTGAGGCCCCGTCTGCTCTCTCTTGGTGGACATAAAAGATCCCATGGTGCTATTTCAAAGAAGAGCAGGGCAGTTATCCCCGGTGCCCTGGCCAATATTTATTCCTCAACCAACACCAATAAAACAGATTATCTGGTCACATAAAATAAAAACAGTTAACTCCAGGATGATTTGGACAGGTTGGGTGATTGGGCAGAAGCATGGCAGATGCAATATAACGTGGATAAATGTGAGGTTATCCACTTTGGTGGCAAAAACAGGAAGGCAGATTATTATCGGAATGGCAATAGATTGGAAGAAGGGGAAGTGCAACAAGACCTGGGTGTCCTTGTGCATCAGTCGCTGAAGGTAAGCATGTAGGTGCAACAGGTGGTTAAGAAGGCAAATGGCATGTTGGCCTTCATAGCGAGAGGGTTTGAATACAGGAACAAGGATGTCTTGCTGCAGTTGTACAGGGCCTTGGTGAGACCACATCTTGAGCATTGTGTGCAGTTTTGGTCGCCTTATCTGAGGAAGGATGTTCTTGCCATGGAAGGAGTTCAGTGAAGATTCACCAGGCTGATACCTGGGATGGCAGGAATGACGTATGAGGAGAGATTGGGTCGATTGGGCTTATACTTGCTGGAGTTTAGAAGAATGAGAGAGGATCTCATTGAAACTTATAAAATTCTGACAGGACTGGACAGACTAGATGCAGGAAGGATGTTCCCGATGGTCGGGGAGTCCAGAACCAGGGGTCACAGTCTAAGGATAAGGGGTAGGCCATTTAGGACAGAAATGAGGAGGAATATCTTCACCCAGAGAGTGGTGAACCTGTGGAATTCTCTACCACAGAAGGCAGTAGAGGCCAATACATGAAATATATTCAAGAAGGAGTTGGATATATTTCTTAAGGCTAAAGGGATCAAGGGGCATGGGAAGAAGGCAGGGACAGGGTACTGAATTTGAATGATCAGCCATGATCGCATTGAATGGCGGAGCAGGCTCGAGGGGCCGAATGGCCTACTCCTGCTCCTATCTTCTATGTTTCTATGCTTCTATGTTAACTCTGTTTCTCTCTTCACAGCTGCTGCCCGACCTGCTGAGTATTTCCAGCATTTTCTGCTGTTATTTCAGGTTTCCAGCATCCGCAGTGTTTTGCTTTTGTGTTATCTGGTCATTTATTTCATTGCTGTTCATGGGAGCTTGCTGTGCACAAAATTAGCTGCCACGTTTCCTATATTACAACAGTGACAACACTTCAAAAGTACTTCATTGGCGGTAAAGCGCTTTGGGACATCTGGTGGTCGTGAAAGGCACTATATAAATGCAAGTCTTTCTTTTCATTTCTTTGCCTTTGTTTGCCAACATTAATTGGTTTGTTCAATTTAACAAAACCTTACAAATCTGCTTCCCCTTTTTCTTTTAACCTCTGTGCAGTTACCAACTCATACAAACAGGTTAACACACCATTTTGAAATCTACTATCTTTGGCTGTTTGCATGTGACAACTCATCTTTTATCCAACACTTGGATTCACTGCCAACGTCAAGGCTTCTGTGTCATGTCTGCCTGGGGTGTTGCGTCAGTAGTGGAGAAGGAGGAGTCATGTCAGAAATAATCATATCTCCTTCAGCCCCACAACACCCCCCGAGATATCTGCCTCTAATTCTGCCCTCTTGAGCATCCCTGGTTATAATCGCTCAACCTTTGGTGGCCGTGCCTTCTGTTGCCTCGGCCCTAAGCTCTGGAATTCCCTCCCTAAATGTTTCCGCCTCTCTACCTCTCTTTCCTCCTTTAAGACGCTCCTTAAAACCTACCTCTTTCATCAAGCTTTTGGTCACCTGCCCTAATTTCTCCTTATGTGGATCGGTGTCAAATTTTTTGTCTTAAATTACTCCTGTGCAGCGCCTTGGGTCGTTTTACTACGTTAAAGGCACTATATAAATACACGTTGTTTTTGTTGTTGTTGCATGAAGCAATCTCTTTGGCAGTGTGACAGAGATTGTAAAAACATCAAATCATCTGGTATCCACACTACTTAAAAAATCATTCGTTGGGAAAACCAAAAGTCGGTCACTCGCTTCTTAAGTGGTTAGCAAATTATGACTTGGGCTAATTAAGATACCAGTTTAACAACTTCATGCTCAATTATGCAGGCGTGTTAATCTGAGGCAAACCCTAAAAATCTTGCCATCTCGGGAGATAGGGAAAGAAATAAAGTTTAAAAAAAACGTTGTCTGTTTGCAGAGAGATGTAAACAAAAATGGCCAAAGCAGGCTGTTAACTGTTTGTGTGCCAATGATTTCTACCTTACTGCATTGTTGTAACGAAGCCAAAAATGAGTTGAAATGGATGTGATATTTGCACTTTTCACTGATATTTTCCAAGTTAAAATTCTGACATTCATAGGGAACTAACCTAAAAAAGGCATGAATACATTTTTCACCCCAGCCATGTTGCTAAGATCAGTGACTAAATTAGCAGAGACCAGCAGAAAGAATACTGGACGAGGCCATGGTAGGAGCTAGGGCTACATTTTTAGAAAAGGAGTTAAATTCAGAAAGCGGATGATCTCAAGAATGCCATAATGAAATAAATCAATCACATTCAGCCATACAAGCGATAGATTGCAATGTATACGCTATGCAATTCGTCTCAAAGCCCTTTGCCTCAGGAATCCTGATTCTGTTGGTGAAATAAATAAATTAAAAACTGCATAAATATTTTTGAACCAATTTAATAATTTCTTTGCACAAAGAGATGAAGCCAGCAGACAACTAAATTAAATCCCACCAAGTTAAAAGTATTGCACAGCATGTGCCCTGTATTTGAAATCTGTACACAGCTATGTGACATTACACATCCTGATATCACAGTGCTGGGAATAGGGAGGATAGTGGAATATTAAAATGTATTTCTCCAGGAGGAATACTTCAGTCTGATGCGAGACTCATCGATGCTCAAAGTAATATTAAAAAAAATAATAAACGTATCCGACAACTCACAACACAACAGTTATGCTGAATCTTTATAAAGCGTTGGCTAGGCCACAACTGGAGTATTGCGTTCAGTTCTAGTCACCACACTTTAGGAAGGATGTGAAGGCCCTTGAGAGGGTATAGAGGAGATTTACCAGAATGGTTCTGGGGATGGGGGATCTTAGCTACAAGGACAGGCTGGAGAAGCTGGATTTGTTTTCATTAGAGCAAAGGAGGTTGAGGGGTGATTCGATAGAGGTGTACAAGATTATGACGGGTTTGGATAGGCTAGACGGACTAGGGGACACAGATTTAAGGTTTTGGACAAGAGACACGGGGGGATGTGAGGAAAAACTTTTTTTATGCAGTGAGTGGTGAGGACCTGGAACTCGCTGCCGACAGAAGTGCTGGAAGCGAAGACACTCAGTGTTTTCAAGGGGAGACTGGATAGGCACTTGAGGGAAATAAACTTGCAGGGCTACGGGGATAGAGCGGGGGAATGGGACTGACTGGATTGCTCTGCAGAGAGCCGGCACGAACTCGACGGGCTGAATGGCCTCCTTCTGTGCCGATGTGACTCTATGGGGGCGATTTTCCCACTGGAGGTGGGATGGAGGCGAGTTTCGGTTTGGGTGGGTTTGAAACCCGCCTCCACTGATAGTTTTCAAAAAATTGCGATTTTTTCCCTGATTGGCCACTTGATTTCAGAGGTGTGGGTTGCCCTTGCTCAATTAGTGTTTGGGGACTGAAACTCGCCTCTGCTGACAGCACTTTTCCAGCCTGGTTTAAGGGCTGCTTGCTGCCTTGGATCATTCCACTGGATTTCTGCCGATGCTGCACCACCTGCAACATATTCTGAGAAACCACTATGTCCAATTCCAAGGCAGGGGTCTCTCCGAGGTTCTCGGATGAGGTGCTGCAAATGTTGTTTGAGGGGGTGACAGCTAGCAGGGAGGTGTTCTTCCACTCATCTGGGAGGAAGAGGCCTCCCAAAGAAACCAAGGCTGTGTGGGTCCAGCTGGCAAGGGATAACCCCAGATCTGTGTGCAGATTGGGTGAATGTTTCTGTGTATTGATGAAATGCCAGCCCTGTTGGAAAGCATTAAAATGATTTGATGCCAAAATGTTGGCATTGTGGCATCAGTTCTTTCACCTTAGGCAGCTCCACATTGCAGGCTCCGCGACACTTGCGTTGTCAGGTTGGTGGCCAGAGTGAAAGGAGGCCAGAGAGCCATGTCCATTGTCAATGATATCCTAGGATGGAGCCAAGGACATGTGGCAATTTGGGCAACTTATGCAAATCTGGCCAGGATAAGTTCATCCCTTGCATCACGGGCAGCCATGTGCTCGCGTGCTGCCGCTGCTGCTGGTCGATACACCGGCGCTCTGACCTTCTCCTGCTCCTCCTCCTGCTCCTGCTCCTCCTCCTCCTCCTGCTGCCCATCCTCCTCCTCCTGCTGCTCCTCCTCCTCCAGACCCTCCTCCGCCTCACCCTCCTCCTCATCCTCATCTGAGGAGGGCTGGAACTGAGCCATTTGCTCATCAGGAAGCTGCAAGCCACTACGCTGTGCGATGTTGTGCAGTGCACAGCAGATGACGACCATTCTGGAGACCCTGGCTGGTGTATACTGCAGGGCTCCATCTGATCGGTCAAGGCATCAAAAGTGCATCTTCAACAACCCAATGGTTTGCTTGATGATGGGCCTGGTCGAAGTGTGGCTGGCGTTGTAGCGCTCTTCAGCCTCGTTAGCTGGCCTCCTGATCGGCATCATTAGCCACTTCTTCAGGGGGTAGCCTTTGTCACCAAGGAGCCATCCGTTAATTTGGTTTGGTGGATTGAAAAGCGGAGGAACACTAGAGTGCCGCAGGATGAAAGAGTCATGGCAACTTCCACAGAACTTGGCGCAAATATGCAAGAACTCCTTCTTGTGGTTACACACCAGCTGTACATTGAGGGAGTGGAAGCCCTTTTGGTTGACAAAGATAACTGGGTTGTGATGGGGTGTCCTAAGGGCCACATGTGTGCAGTCTATGATGCCATGCACCATTTGCAAGCCTGCCATAAAGCCAACCGAACGGGCGGTTACAATTGCTTGATCCCTTGAGAACTGGATGTAATTGTGGGCCTTAGCAAAAAGGGCATCGGTAACCTGGGTGATGCAACTGTGGGCGGCTGACTGGGAGATGCCGCTGATGTCTGCTGATGATCCCTGGAAGGGGCCTGAGGCAAAGGAGTTGAGTGCGGTGGTGACTTTGACAACCACTGGTAAGGGGTGTTCACCCATTCCTCTGGGCACCAGGTCTTGCTGCAGCAGTCCACAGATCTCTCGGACAATCTCTCGCGAAAGTCTCAGCCTCCTTTGGCACTGCTGCTCACTCACTTTGAGGTAGCTCATCCTCTGTCGGTAAACCCTCTGTTGGGGGTATTTCCTGCGGCGAGGTGTCTCGATGCGCTGGTGCCTTCTGCCCTGTGCAGCATCAGGTAGCTGAGCAGGAGGTTGGGGCTCCTGCTGCTGTTGCTGCTGAGCTGCCTGGTTCTGCTGCTGCCCTGGATGGTCCTCATCCAAATCTGAGGTCCATGGTGAAAGAAAATGAATGGTTCCCATGCTGCTTGTAGATGCCTCCGTTGGGGAAGCGCTCATTGCAAGCGGGGAGAGGGTCCTCCAAGGAGGTTCCACAGTTGATAGATTCAAGCTGCAGCACCCCCGACTTCGGAAGGCCTGCAAAAGTGCTCAAAGACCCTTTAAAGCAAAGTTCTGCCACCTGCAACTAATCCCTGATGAAATCTCTGATTTAATGTTGGACCTGCAGCTGTGAGGATACCACCCACTTGTCAACCCGCCAGGTTTAGCTGGCATGGTTTAGGAGGGTCGTGGAACACGCCGAAGTGGTTGAAAAATCACGAGGGCCTCTCAAAATAGGCTTAGAGAGGCCCTTAATGAGCATTTAAGCCTCTTAACAAGCTCTCTGGCCAGCTGGAGGTGGGACCGTTTCCTGCCCTGCAAAACCGGCCCCGGCAAAATCCTGCGGAGGCAGGTTCCGAACCCGCACTCAGGTTTTCCGATTTTCCTGCCTTTCCTGCCTCCAAACCCGCCTCCTCGGGTCTCAGCTAATCGCCCCCTATGACTCTATGGGCTGGATTTTGTCAATGGGGGCATGATGGAGGTGGGACTCCCACTTTTTGGGTTGTAGTCCCGCCTCCATTGACTTGTGGTCAACCCACGCGATTTTCCCTTGATTGACCTTGTTAAGCCCACCCAGCGGGCTCAGCAGGCCAATTAAGGGACACCTGATTACTGGTGACGTCAGCGATTGACATTTCATCTGTCAAGAGCTTTTGACAGATGAAAAATCAGCGTTTGACAGCTCTGTGAAGCTGTCAAACGCTGACAATCTGTCTTCTAACTTGAGTCCTTCTACTCAGACTCAGTTAGAGATCTCTCCAGACCAGAAAGCAGAGGCTGCAGCTTTTGACAGTTCAGCGGCCATTCTGCTTTCTGTGCCGGTGAGCTGAGGGACTCCCGAGACCTGAAGGAAGGAAGCCTGCAGGAGAAAGTAAAGGTAAGTAAAACGTACTAAAACACTTTACACACACCTCACACACTTACCTCTGCACACATGCACCCATCACTCACCTGCACAACGGACATCTCGACCCCTCCAACCCCTTCAGACCGACGGTCCGCCTCGCTAACTTGACGTGGTTTGGAGCCGTCGGGAATCCCACACTTCAGGGCTAAAAATAGGGATGAGGCAAAAAACTGCCTGTTAACTACCTGTTAACAGGCAGTTAATTGGCACTAATCCCCTTCCCGCCTGGGGGAGGCGGCTCCCAGCACAGGTCGGCTACCCGCCTCCTGGGGCATTGGCACGGAGGCAGGTTGGAGGCGGGATGGGTTCCTGCCCCCTGATTCTGAAATTTTCCCACCACTTCCGCCTCCAAACCCGCCTTCACGGGGCTTGGAAAATCGAGCCCTATGACTCAAAACTAATGGTTTCTCCAATTTGGTTATCACAGTTTGTATCACGGCATGAAGAAAATCATTTACTCTGTTTCTGTGCGCTCAGTCTTTCACAGTCTAGCGGGCGAGGGGGATTGTGTGTCCATATTTTGTTGTAGCTAAAAAGAAGGTCTTGCTCCATCTTATTAATGTAGGCCGTGCACTGATCTGCATTATTAATTTGTTTTAGCTTCATCAATTCGCACACTTGTGTCCCTCTGAACCCTCAGGCAAATGCACGGAGCGAGCTTATCTCGAGTTATTCCAAATTCATCACAGCTATTTTGTTCTAAGTTACACTGCAACCCTCATGAAAAAGGTGGGAATGACTGTTTAGGTTTTCTAATCTTGGCATCCGAGCTCCTTAAAAGTTCACGGCCCCGATCTTGAAGTCTTGCGTCTGTAAATGAGGCAGAATGAGACCTCTGCCCGTCTGGGAGGTTGTGCTCGAACTGTATAAAACACTAGTTAGGCCACAGCTAGAGGACTACATGCAGTTCTGGTCACCACATTACAGAAAAGATGTGATTGCACTAGTGAGAGTACAGAGGAGATTTACGAGGATGTTGTCAGGTCCGGAGTACTTTAGCTATGAGGAAAGATTGGGGAGGCTGGGGTTGTTTTATTGGTAACAGTGGAGGCTGAGGGGAGACTTAATTGAGGTGTAGAAAATTATGAGGGGCCTAGATAGAGTGGATAGGAAGGACCTATTTCCCTTAGCAGAGAGGTCAATAACCAGGGAGCATAGATTTAAAGTAATTGGTAGAAGGATTAGAGGGGAGTTGAGGGGAACTTTTTTCACCCAGAGGGTGGTGGGGGTCTGGAACTCACTGCCTGAAAGGGTGGTAGAGGCAGAAACCCTCATCACATTTAAAAAGTACAGGTAGACTATCCCTTATCCGCAATTCCGAAATTCGAAAACCTCTGAAAACCGAAAGTTTTTTCGTGGAGCGTAACTAGAGTATTTATGGTCTATATTTATCCCACTATTTAATTTACCAAATTATTACTGTACAAATAAACTGTAATACTATTTATAGTCTTTATTTATCCCACTCAGTGTGAATATTCATAAGGTTCGCTGCAGAAATATTAATGTGTTTGCTTACGGGGTGCTGCCCAGACCCCCGCTAGGGTGTTACATACTGATTCTGAATACCATTCTGAAATCCGAAAAATTCCGAATTCCGAAAAACATCTGGTCCCAAGGGTTTCGGATAAGGGATAGTGCACCTGTACTTGGATATGCTCTTGAAGTGCTGCAACCTACAGGGCTACGGACCAAGAGCTAGAAAGTGGGATTAGGCTGGAGAGCTCATTGTCGGCTGGAACGGACACGATGGGCCAAATGGCCTCCTTCTGTGCTGTAAACTTCTACGATTGTACGCTGCCCCCTTCAGAAATCCTGGGGTAAACTAATTTTAACATTGCTGGGCAGGTCAAAGATGCAAGTCCCATCGGCAATTAATGCATCATGCCAGGAGGCCCAGAAAATACAGAGGGAGCGGGGAGGAAGGACTTGGAAGGCTGCAGTTAAAGCTGCACTGCTCTTAAAGCAGAATCTGCCGGCAACAAGTTGATGTCACTGGAATAACAAATCAGGTGGAGTGTTAAAACAGGCGGCTGAACCAATTCAGCCCGTTTGCTGCCTGGCAGAAAGAGTTCAAATGGAGCCCTGTAATCTCGGTGTATGCACGGCAACAGAAATTGATGGTGTCGGAAAGGGGTTGAATGAACTTGAATTGCCCCAGTTAGGGAACACCGTAGGTTTCACGTTTCATTATAATGCTCAACTTTGTATCAACCCGGGCTTCAGGGGTTAAGTTACAAAAAGAGATTACACAAATTAGGGTTGTATTTCCTAGAACTTAGAAGGTTAACATAGAAACATAGAAGATAGGAGCAGGAGTAGGCCATTCGGCCCTTCGAGCCTGCTCCGCCATTCATTGAGATCATGGCTCTGATCAGGGGTGATCTGATCGAAGTTTTCAGGATATTAAGGTGAACAGATAGGGTAGACAGAGAGAAACTATTTCCGCTGGCTGGGGAGTCTAGGACTAGGGGGCATAGTCTAAAAATTAGAGCCAGACCTTTCAGGAGTGAAATTAGGAAACACTTCTATGCACAAAGGGTGGTAGAAGTTTGGAATTCTCTTCCGCAAATGGCAATTGATGCGAGATTAATTGTTGATTTTAAATCTGAGATTGATAGATTCCTGTTAGCCAAAGGTATTAAGGGATATGGGCCAAAGGTGGGTATATGGAGTTAGGTCGCAGATCAGCCACAATCTCATTGAATGGTGGAACAGGCTCGGGGGGCTGAATGGCCTGCTCATGTTCCTGTGTTCCTATGTTCCTATGTACCTAGCAAGTGCTACAAAACATTCAGAAGGTATAAATCTATAATATAAAACAAAGTAGGGCAGAGCACAGCACAAAGGCTGAAGAAACAAAGTCGTGTTAACTAATGTCCTGAACAAAATTACAGAAATGTTTCAGAGATTGTAACAGTTGCAGCTTTGGGCCAAATCCTCTTGGAAAAATAACGACATGTTAACAACGTATGCCATTATTAATATACAAATCGGCCAGCTCGTCCAGGGAATTAAGAGATAGGGTGTGAGTTGCGAATCTCCAGAACTTCCTGGTCGATTTACGCCGCTCCAATATTTGCTTCACACAAACGGCATCTCGCCCTTAGCCTCTCCGTTATTTTGTAAGAACTTTCTGGATTTGCCCATTAAACTCACCGCAGAAGGTTAGGGCTTATAATTAACAGTGCAGGTACCCTTTTAGCGTGATATTGTTCATGCAATGCCAATCAACCTCTCTGGCCCAGAAAGGGAACAATTTATACTGTGGAGTTTCATTTCGGCATGCAGTAAATTAATCTTAGAGATTTTAAACATTTGAAATTTGAATATTTTTTAATAAACTTTTCCTTTCCGTCTCTTTTCTCTTTCTCTCTCAATCCAATCTTTCTTTCCCTCTCCATTTCTCTTTCTGCACCTGATTTGACTCGCGGTCATTCCTTTCTCGATTCTTAAAATCTTACTGGTTAAGGAGATTCACTGTTGGTCCCGCCGTTCACCAAGGTTCCAGTTGCCCTGTTGCCCTCGCCGTTATCAGCTCGCACTTTCAGCAAGTTAAGCTGCAAATTATATTCGGGCTGAATGGTGCAGGACAAAGTCTAATGGCGCACCGCGAAATGCCTCGTTCCAGCAAGATTAGGCCCATTATGTCAACAGTTATTTATTTAACAGTTAGATGAAAGTCTCCATGTAAAACACAAACAAATTCACATTTCAAGAACACATTAGAATGATGGTGGTGTGGGGGAGGAATTATTTAGGAACACATTAAGGGTTAATATCTGCTTATGCTTTTCACTCCCAATATAAATGGTCTTTTCCCACATAAATGGAATTTATGGATCTGACATTGAATATTAGCAAAGCAAATATCTACCATGGGGCAAAGTACGGAGATCAGGCGAGAGGCTGTGTTACAAGATCAGGTCTCACCACAGATACTTCCTTGGGTTCAGTTGGAACCAGTTGTTCCCGTAAGTGGTCTGAGCATCTAATCTCATATGTCTACTTGCATGATAGCACAACAATAATAGTCCTTTGTGATCAGGGCTGGGTATTTGTTTCTTTTGTACATTTATTCCTTCAATCTCTCTCAAGGTGGACTGGTGAAACAAGGCCAGAAAATCTTCAGTTTCTTTAATTGACAGTAAGTTGAACATACAGGACAGCTGTTATGATCAGTCTCATTTCATTTAATCTGTACATATTATCCTTTGCATAATGATACAAAGTAAAGAAGATGCCACAATACCCCACATCAGTGGTCATCTTACTTGACTTTAGACAAGATTGCTTCAAATTAGGCTCCAGCATTTCTAACCGCTTTTTCTTAGTGAAAGCCCTTCACCACTTTTCCTTTTACAATTCCAACTGGTTTTGCAGCCTTCCCATTTCTAAAAACATTCACTGTCATCCTGTGTTCCTGGAATTCTTTCTTCCCTCTCTCGCTGTTCATAGTCACAAAAAGGGATCAAAGACTTTCCAATACAGTGGGCAGGACCATAGGAGCAGGAGTAGGCCATATGGCCCCTCGAGCCTCTGAACACATAATTTAGGCAGACATTATTGCAGTAGTAAGGGAGTCGCCATTGCTATTCCACGACTGCTCATTCAGCAGCCAGGACTGCGGATTGCACAGCTACCCTGCATATCTGCAATGCGTTCTCTCATCCAGCAGTCACTCCTAATAATTGTCAGGTTTCACCAAAGACCCTCTTGCACCGTACTTTGTATTAGGTGGCAGGACAGGATCACTAACAAAGTACTAGAACAACAAAGCTATGATAATCAATGCTCAGCTTCGTTGGGCTGGACAGGTTGTTCGGATGGACGACTTATGGTTGCCAAAGCAGGTGCATTATGGAGATCTGTCCCATGGCAGAAGAAAGCAGGACAAACTGTAAAGGCACCACGATGATGCACTCAAGATTCACTTAAATCACTGCAGTATGGTCACCGACTTGTGGCCACCCCTAGCCACAGAGACGGCAATGGCGTACTGAAATGAAACAAGGGGTGAAGGGCCCTGAGCTACAACGCTCTGAAGCATGGAGGCAAGATAGGGGAGACGGAAGGATCATCAACATTCAAGAGGACCCCCCTCCCCCTGACCTCACTGGAATGTAGTCACATATTACTTGGAAAATACGAATCTAAATGGGGTAGAAGAGCAAAGCGATCTGGGAGTACAAATACACAAATCACTGAAAGTAGCGACATGGATTAACAAGGGCATAAAAAAAGTAAACCAAGCACTAGGGATTATTTCTAGATTTGAAAAGTAGTGAAGTTATGCTAAACTTGTATCGCACCTTGGTTAGACCACACTTGGAGTACTGCGTACAATTCTGGTCACCATATTATAAAAAGGATATAGAGGCACTGGAGAAGGTGCAAAAAAGATTTACAAGGATGATACCAGAAATGCGAGGTTATACCAATCAGGAAAGGATAGGCTGGGTCTCTTTTCTCTTGAAAAGAGAAGACTGAGGGATGACCTAATAGAGGTCTTTAAAATTATGAAAGGTTTTGATAGAGTGGATACAGAGAGAATGTTTCCACTTGTGGGGAAGAGCAAAACTAGAGGCCATCAATATAAGATAGTCACCAAGAAATCCAATAGGGAATTCAGAAGAAACTTCTTCACCCAGAGAGTGGTGAGAATGTGGAACTCGCTACCACAAGGAGTGGTTGAAGTGAATAGTATCGATGCATTTAAGGGGTGGTTAGATAAGCATATGAGGGAGAAGGGAATAGAGGGTTATGCTAATAGAGTTAGAGAAGGAAAAACAGGAGGAGGCTCGAGTGGAGCATAAATGCCAGCATGGATTGGTTGGGCCGAATGGCCTGTTTCTGTGCTGTATATCCTACGTAATCCTACGGAGTTATGCGAGGCATGTGGTAGATAATGTCTGTCACACATCAGCCTGCAAAGTCATCAATGCACCAATCTAGCATGAGCTTATGCTCCAGTCATCCTGGACTATGAAGGTCACACGACTACTGTGGGAGTTCTGCATGGCCAGAGATGCTTTCTTGCAGATGAGATATTAAGCAAGGCCCTGTCTGCCTGTTCAAATCCATGGTACTATTTGAAAAACAGCAGCAAATTATCCCAGTGTCCTGCCAGTATCCATCACTCAAACAACAACAGCAAAATAGATTTACAATTCATCTCATTTGCTGTTGGTGCACAAATTAGCTGGCACTTGCATAACAAATGTGACTGCACTTCAAAAACAATTCATCAACCATGAAGTGTTTTAGAACATCACACAATGTGACAGGCACTAAACATTGGACCTCATTTACGGGTGATCAAGGAGTTAACAAAATCTGGAGCTTTTATCCTGCTTTGCCATTCTAATTTAGCCTTTTGAAACACAAGATAAACGAGGAGTGCAAGTTTTCTTTCACGCTTCTCACTATCTGATCATGAGAGCATTCATTCACGTCGTCCTCTCTGGTTTCATAGGTGAGCACTGCCAATAGTGACAGAGGAGAACATTGGATGACAGCTGACCCTGCTATCAGGTCTCATTTTCTGCTCCCATTATTAATATAGGGCGGTATACAAGGGCTGTAATTTTACGAAATCTCTGGCACCAATGCTAAACTTGTCACATTTGCTGACAATGCGAAATAGGGGAAGTTGTAAAGGCAGCAGATGCAGCAAAAGGGATTTAACTCAGTCACGCAATGGGGACGGCACATGAAATGAAATTTGGCACTGATAAATATAAACTAATGTACATAGGTTGAAAAATATAGGACACAAGCATAAAATAAATGGATTGAATGTCTAGACAATGTGCCAAATCAATGTCAAGACAGTGGAATATAGATTTACAGAAGTTATGCTCAGCAATACATTTAGACTGTCATAGACTGTTTGGTCACCTCACCCATGCCACAAGAAAAAGAGAGTTCATGTTAGAAATTGCTATTGGGGCTATAAGCAAATGAATGCTTAACATATTTGTTATTTTAATGAAGGCTTTAACCCATATAAAAAGCACGGTGATGCCTCTTTTGACCACAGAAAGATTTAATGTGATAAACCACAAAAATAAAGAGAGCCTTCAACAGCCAAGGATGGAAAAGAAAGACTTGCATTTCTATAGCGCCTTTCACAACCACCGGATGCCCCAAAGCGCTTTACAGCCAATGAAGTACTTTTTGAAGTGTAGTTGCTGTTGTAATGCAGGAAACGCAGCAGCTAATTTTTGCGCACAGCAAGCTCCCACAAGATGTGATCATGCCCAGATAATCTGTTTAAGTGATGTTGGTTGAGGGATGAATATTGGCCCAGGACACCGGGAATAACTCCGCTGCTCTTTTTCAAAATAGAGCCATGGGATCTTTTAAGTCCACCTGAGAGAGCAGAAGGGGCCTCGGTTTAACGTCTCATCCGAAAGACGGCACCTCCGACAGTGCAGCACTCCCTCAGTACTGCACTGGAGAGTTAGCCTAGATTTTTGTGCTCAAATCACATAGAGGGGGACTGTGAACCCACAACCTTTTGACTCAGAGGCGAGGGTGCTACCAACTGAGCCACAGCTGACACCTAATGGACACTTGATGGAGAGTAACTGGAGGAAGAGCTTAGGAACAGAAGGAGCTCTCTTCAACTGCATGGTTGGCAATTTAGCTCTTCCTCCTTGAAAGAAAATAGACCTTGCGATCAGAGTCTCCACAACAGAGTCTGGTATGCAGATATCGAATTATGATTGTTGGCATCTGTTAAAATGTATAACTACCATTCATCTCCTTTTGGGACCTCGCTCCAAACTCAGTTTTTTCCGGGTCTACAGCAGATGGCGGCCGCCACAAAGAAGGCAAAATATTTTCCAGTTATTTTTTCGCGGAATGAAGAGGAGCAGGAGTACTGGCTCCGCAAAAAATACTGTGACCCACTACCAGTCTCAGCTCTCCCCCGCCCCACCCCCTCTTGTTCGCCACTGCCCCCACCCCCCCCCGCACACCTCGGAATAATTGAAGTCACCGAAATTTCCCAAAGGCCCTGAATGACGAGTTGCATTGGAACGTCTGGTTAACGTCCACCGCTTGCTGGTTTTCCGGAGAGGAGGTCCAAGGCTCTAACCCCAGCCAGCGTCGGGCTGACTACTTCGGGTGCCTGTACCAGGCATGACGCTCAGTTTTGGGCAGGATTCCGGCACTACACGAATCTCTCCTCCATTATCTTTATTGTTGATATCACTATGATTGTGTGGTGTATTCTTAAATCCTTCACTTCATTGATAGGTTTGGATTTTCTGAAGATTAACTACCCAAGCCAGTACCACAAACGGCACCACAAAGTACTACGATTGCAAATACCAGTAGAGACTATGGTGTAATGATATCAGCAAATAGTGATGGTATTTGCCTGTGTGATTATTATGCCTTACCAGCATATTTGCCTGTTTGATTATTTATGCCTTACCAGCAGAGGGCATGTGAGACAAGCAGTTTAGTTTTAGTTTCGTTTTAGATGGATCTCTAAGATGGTGTCTCCTGTTTAGCTGTTAACTTAGTTGTAACACTTTAGATTAAAAGACATTCTCTTTCATCAATGTGTCGTCATTGAACCCACAAATACAAATCAATACATGGTGTCAGAAGTGATTGAAAGAGATGAAGAGGAAAAATCTGAAGTTAGCAACTCAACAAGATAGTCGCAAGTAAGCTACCCAGCGAAATCAGCTCTCCACATATTAGCAAGCCAAAAGAGAACATCGTTACTTACCATTGGAGAATAGCTAACGAAGTGAAAAATGGTAGGATTACACCCACCGGCGAAGCTCCAGTTGACAGGTAATGTGGCTGAAAATTGGAGGAGGTTCAAACAACGTTTGGAGTAGTATTTAGCAGCAATCGGAGCTGACGAGAAAAGTGATAAAATGAAAGCGTCAGTGTTCTTGCATGTCGTGGGTGATGAAGCGCTGGAGGTGTATAATAATTTCACATTCGCTGCTGATGGAGACAAAATGAAGTTGGATAAAATAATGGAACAGTTTGAGGCCTACTGCATACCTTAACGTAACGTGACGTTTGAGAGGCACAGATTTTTCACATGTGTACAGAAAACAGGTGAGACTATTGATCAGTATGTGACTGAACTGAGAAACCGAAGCACAACGTGTGAATTTGGGGGACTGACAGACTCGCTGATAAAAGACAGACTGGTGTGTGGTATTCCAGATAATGGTCTAAGGGAAAGACTGCTAAGAGAGCAAAATCTAGACCTGAGAAAAGCCATAGCACTGTGTAGGGCTACAGAGACTGTGAAGTCGCAGGCAAAGGAGCTGTTCAGTGACAGTAGCTGCAATGTGGATGCAGTGAGAAAGAACGGACACAAACCGTTTAACAAAAAGAGCGCCAATGTGAAAAAAGAGGCGTGGCCAGCGAACAAAAATGAAAGGGGCAATCGAAAGTCATGTAGTCGATGCGGTACACAGCATCCACCAAGAAAGTGTCCAGCATATGGTAAAACATGCAATAGTTGCAACAAAAACAACCATTATGCCCGTTGCTGTAAGAACCAAGCGCAACAAAGCAAGGTCCATGCAGTAGATGAAAGTGAGATAGAGGAGTTCTATGTGGATGTTGTGTCAGAAAACAAAAAAGAAAAAAGAGACTGGATGTTGACACTAAAATGAATGACACACACATTCCATTTAAATTGGATACTGGAGCACAAGTTAATGTGATATCAAAGACTGATTTTAAGAAAATTAGACCCAGACCAAAGATACATGGAATAAAAGTGAAAGTGACAGGATACTCAGGTACTGATATACCAGTGAAAGGAAGATGCATTGTCAAAGTGACACACAAGGACAAAGAGCACACGCTAGCATTAATCGTGGTGCCAAAGGATGTGCAAGCCATACTAGGTTTAAAAGCCTGTGAGAGACTGAACCTGGTAAAGAGAGTCCTCGTTGTGGAAAGCGAAGGAGAGACAGTCTATGATGAACTCATGAAAGAGTACAACGACCTATTTCAGGGTCTAGGCTGCCTTCCAGGAGAACACACGGTCAGAGTAGATAAAAGTATGCCAACAGTCATACATCCATGCAGAAAAGTTCCGTTTGCTCTTCAAAAGCAACTGAAGGCAGAGTTGGACAGGATGGAAAGCCTGAATGTGATTCGGAACATAGATGAGCCAACTGAGTGGGTGAGTTCCCTCGTCGTTGTGGACAAAAAGAATGGAAAGCTCAGAATTTGCCTGGATCCAAGAGATCTAAACAGAGCAATAAAGAGAGAGCACTTCAAGCTTCCTACACGTGAGGAAATCATGTCACAGTTTGCAAATGCAAAGTATTTCAACAAGTTAGATGCATCATCAGGATTTTGGCAGATGAAACTGGACGAGGCAAGTTCAAGACTGTGCACGTTCAACAGTCCATTTGGCAGATATAGATTCCTAAGGTTACCATTTGGCATTGCCTCAGCTCCTGAAGTGTATCACAAAACTATCCATATGATCTATGAGCACCTGGAGGGAGTTGATACCTCAATGGATGACATCATAGTATGGGGAACCACGAGAACTGAGCATGACGAGAGACTGAAAAAAGTGCTGGAAGCAACAAGGAAAACAAACCTGAAGCTGAATAGAGAGAAATGCCAGCTCGGGGTGACAGAACTGACATTCGTGGGAGATATCCTTAGCGGTGAGGGCATCAGACCAGATCCCAGAAAGGTGTCCGCCATTGAGAATATGCCAAAGCCACAATGCAAAAAGGATGTGCAGAGGTTTAATGGAATGATCAACTACATGGGTAAATTCATATCCAACCTCTCAGAAAAGATGGCGCCACTGAGACGACTAACTGAAAAGAAGATAGAATGGGAATGGAATCATGAGCATGAGAAGTCATGGAGCAATCTAAAGAAGCTGCTCACAGAGGAACCAGTTCTGAGGTTTTATGACCCAGCGAGACCCATCAAGATATCATCAGATGCATCACAGAGTGGGCTCGGTGCCGTTCTTCTGCAAAAATATGACTACTGGCAACCTATTGCATATGCATCGCGCTCAATGACAGACGCGGAGACGCAATATGCTCAAATAGAAAAGGAGCTGCTCAGCATCACATACACCTGTGAAAGATTTCACCAGTTTGTGTCAGGACAAGCAATCAGTGTAGAGACTGACCATAAGCCCTTGATTGCATTGTTCCAAAAGCCACTAAATGGGTGTCCGCTTAGAATACAAAAAATGATGATCAGGCTGCAACGCTACACACTGAATGTTGCGTACACACCGGGTAAGCTGATGTATACAGCAGACACGTTGTCCAGAGCTGTTGACCCAAGAGAGCCCGCAAACACCAAAATGGATGAAAAAGTGAACGCCTACGTAGACATGATCGCAAGTGCACTGCCCATAGCAGATGCAAAAATGGAGCTCATAAAGACTGAGACAAACAAAGATGAAACAATGAGACGACTGAGGAAAAGCATCTTGGATGGATGGCCCAACATGAAGCAAGACTGCTCACCTGACATGGCAGAGTACTGGAACTGCAGGGTGGAACTATCAGTGGTCGAAGACATCATCTACAAAGGAAGTAAAATAGTTATCCCAAAGAGTCTGAGAAAAGAGATGCTAAAAAGGATCCATGGAGGACATCTGGGAATCGAAAAGTGTAAGAAAAGAGCACGAGAGGTGATGTACTGGCCACGAATCAACCAAGATGTGACAAATGAGGTGTCAAACTGCACAATATGCCTGAAATATCAAGCAAGCAATCCGGTAGAACCACTAAAACCACACCCAGCGCCAGACAGACCTTACCAGAAGGTAGGCACTGACCTATTCGTATGTCAAGGGAAGAACTATCTTGTAGTCACAGACTATTACTCCCTGTATCCAGAGGTTTGTAGACTGTACACCACCACTGCAGATGCTGTGATAAGATGTATGAAAGCCATATTCTCCAGACATGGCGTGGCAAGCGAGGTCTTCACAGACAACGGACCCCAGTTTTACAATGCAAGTTTCCGACACTTTGCCAAAGAGTGGGACTTTGTCCACACAACGTCAAGTCCTCACTTTCCACAGTCCAATGGACTAGTGGAAAAATCGGTCCAGACAGTGAAAAGACTGATGTACAAGGCAAAAGACAGTGGAACTGACTTCTACCAGAGCATGCTTGTATACCGCACAACGCCGCTCGAGTGTGGTATGTCACCAGCCCAACTCCTTATGGGACGTCTGCTAAGGTCAAACCTACCCATCCCGGAGAACCTCCTGAAAACAAAAGAGGGGGAGAAAGTGAGGAAGTTCAAAGAACAACAGAAAGAAAAGCAAAAGTGCTACTATGACAGAGGAACACAAAACCTACCTGAACTCCACACTGGTGACCAAGTAAGGTTCAAAGACAAAACAAACATATGGACTCAGAAGGGAACTGTCCTGAGTGAAGTTCAACCAAGATCATACACCATTCAGACAGATGAGGGTGCTGTTCTGCGAAGAAATCGTTAGGATCTTCTCATGGGACCAGCCACAGCAAGTCAAAAGACTGATACTGTTGAACAACCTCATCACACAGCAGGTCAAAAGACTGATACTGTTGAACAACCTGATCACACAGCTGAGAAATCATCATCTGAGGCAACAACTCAGATTCAAGGACAATCAATCAGAAAATCCTCAAGACACGTGAAGCCTCCTGAGAGACTCATTGAGTAAGTTTAAGGACTCTTGTTATAGAAGGAAGTAATGTTATCTTATTCTCTCTTCAAGTTCTAGTGTATTTACATATTTCATGTGAACACACAAAGCAAGGTTAAAAAACCTTGATAATGATAATGATGATGTAAGTTCATTAATTGTTACAGTTAAAATGCAGAGTAATACAAAGAAAACATGTTGTTAGATAAAAGTAAAATACTTTTGTTTTAAGAAAGGGAGATATAATGATATCAGCAAATAGTGATGGTATTTGCCTGTTTGATTATTATGCCTTACCAGCATATTTGCCTGTTTGATTATTTATGCCTTACCAGCAGAGGGCATGTGAGACAAGCAGTTTAGTTTTAGTTTCATTTTAGATGGATCTCTAAGATGGTGTCTCCTGTTTAGCTGTTAACTTAGTTGTAACACTTTAGATTAAAAGACATTCTCTTTCATCAATGTGTCGTCATTGAACCCACAAATACAAATCAATACATATGGGACTTGTATTTTACTTCCTACTGTATCACCTCACATGACCACTTATTAAGCACATAGGCTGTAGAATTACCAGTAGTGGCAGGGCGAAGGGAGAGGTCCATTTTAGTTGAGAGGGACTGTAAGATTTAAGACACAGATAGAGGAGCAGATGGCTATGGAAATCAATGGGCACATTTTCAAGAGTCGGGAGTGTTGAACCAGCAAGAGAGCACGCAGAAGCCCCGTGCTGAATTTCATTCTGCAGATCAGAGCTCGGAGAAAATCAAAGACTGCCTCTCCGATTCATCAGTGCCTGAACTACAGATTGGCTACACTCGAGTGCATTGTGGAAAGAATGCAGCTGGAATTGAACCCCGAGGTTTTTACAAACAAGGTGCACTGTTGCAAATAATAAAACACAAGGGTCAGCTCCTCAAACTACCCAGGGTACGGTTTGCAAATATTGAGAGAGTGAAGGGAAAAAAGTTCTGTCTTATGTCGGAATCTCATCCAGTTCTTTCTTGCTCTGACTTTCCTTATTTAAAATGTTATTACTCAGGTTATAAAATCTAAAAAAAAAAGTTTCTAAATGATGCATTTATTAACAACAAATTAGATATAATCAATAAAATCTCTGGAGGACAACATATGGCAATTCAACTTGAAGGTACAACATTTTTGAAAAGGGTCTTGCCAAATCTGTGAGCAGCTTAAACCGGAGGCAATCCACTAATAAAGCAAGAGCAGATATCTTGGGAGCACCATGGTTGTCCCTAGCCTGTCAATTAGCTATGATACCTGGAAGAAGTTACAGTTTTCTCCTCCTGATCACAAATCTCAGCCAAGTCACTGGAGCAATTACAGTAAACTTGAGGGAATCACATTTTTCCTTCATCCTACTGTGAGCCAGAATAAACTAACCAGACCGATTTAAGTGGAGGAAATCTATTCCTCCTACGAGAGCGAGAGTGAGCCAGAACTGCGAGCCAGATTCCTTGAGCTAAGCAGAAAGGGGCAGGAATGAATAACAATGCTCCTCTTTTTACAGCTCAAAGGTTTTTCAGCCTTAAACAACTACGTTCTACTTTAAAAATTCAAATTAAAGTAGTGGCCCTGATTTTCCGAAGAGGTTCTCTCGATCTCCTTTGGTGAGATATCAGCAGAATCCCTGGAGGAATGGGGTCAATGCCCATTTTCCAAGGTTTACGTCATTCCCCTGGGTTTCAGGCAGGAGACCAGCTGCAGAATGTCCAGCTGCACATGTCCAATGGACAGAGGGGGAAAAATTCAGTATCGCCCCATTTGGGGCGCCATTATTGGCCATGCGCAATGTTTAGCGCCTGGCGCTAATTATCGTCTCCGACAGCAAACTTGGCTTTTATTGCCCCTGGAGGTGATTGGAGCGCTAATCAGGCGCTTCACACCTGTCTTAAGGCGCAAAGGCCTAGGAGCGAGGCGCTACCTCAGAGCGCTGGCGAAGCAAGGAAGGACAAATCCAAATAAACCTGCAAAGTGCTGCTCAGTACTCAAAACTCCTTCACACAGCGTTGAATCTCTCCAGAAGTCTCTCTCTCTCTCTCTCTCAGAATGCGTGGTGCAAAAATGTCACCGACAAAAAAAGGCAGGAAGCGGTCGCCTTTAAATAGCGCTCCCCCAGTCACTTTCTGACAGCATAACGCTCCCCTCAACTTGTCGTTGCTAGCGGCAGGTGGTAAGGCAGGGGGCGCCACTCAATATCCGGTCCGGGGTGCTACCGGGGCGTTGCGCACTCGAATTATGTCACAATCTGCCGGCGCAGGAGATCGTGGCGGTAGTGTTTAGCACCGCTGCAAAATGTCTAGTTAATTTCGCGAGCGGAACAAACATCGCCGCGCCCGTCCTCTAGTTGCTTTGCGCCCCACTTGGTGCCCTCTTACGGTGCTAACGGGAGGCGCAACCAACTGAATTTTTCCCCCAGAATGTTTTAAAATACTTAATTAAAACAACTGGTGTGCACAAGGTTCATACTTCCATTTTGGATTACGCTTCCTCGCCTAATCTTTTTGCACCCCTACATTTTGTGCTTGGAGAAGGCAGGGGGAAATCTCAGAGTTGCCACGCAAAATGGAGATTAGCATCTCCTTGTAAAATCCTTGGGAGCCTTTACAAAGTCACCTTCTCAGTGTAGAGCTTCACACACCATGTCCAGAACAGAGGCTCGAAAATCAGTGGGCCTCGCAAAATTTTCTCTCCGTAAATGTTAATTTATGTTAAGCAACCCCTCGATTTTAAAATTCTCATCCGCGTTTTCAAATCACTCCATGGCCTTACCACTCCCTAACTCTGTGATCTCCTCCAGCCCTACAACACCCCTGCGCTCCTCCAATTCTGGACTCTTGAACAACCCCGATTTTCATCGCTCCACCAAAGGCGGTCGTGCCTTCAGCTTCCAAAACCCTGAGCTCTGGAATTGCCTCCCAAAACCTCGCCACCTCTCTACCTCACTTTTCTCCTTTAAGACACTCCTTAAAACCTACCGCGTCTGCCCTTATGTGGCTTGGTGCCAAAGTTTGTTTGATAATCGCTCCCGTGACACGCTTTAGGACATTTTACTGCGTTAAAGGTGCTGCACTATATAAACGAAAGAAAGATTTGCATTTCTATAGCACCTTTCACGACCACCAGACGTCTCATAGCGCTTTACAGCCAATGAACTGCTTTTGGAGGATAGTCACTATAAATGCAAGTTGTTGTTGTTGAAAATCCTGCAGGTCCCACAGACCCCGCAATTGGATTTTCTCGTCCCCCCACACCTGGATTCCCCTGCTCCCCCCACACCTGGATTCCCCCGTCCCCCCACACCTGGATTCCCCCGTTCCCCCCACACCTGGATTCCCCCGTCCCCGCACATCTGGATTCCCCTGTTCCCCCACACCTGGATTCCCCCGTTCCCCCCACACCTGGATTCCCCCGTCCCCCCACATCTGGATTCCCCTGTCCCCCCACACCTGGATTCCCCTGTCCCCTCACACCTGGATTCCCCCGTCCCCCCACACCTGGATTCCCCTATCCCCTACACCTGGATTCCCCTGTCCCCCCACACCTGGATTCCCCCGTCCCCCCACACCTGGATTTCCCTGTCCCCTCACACCTGGATTCCCCCGTCCCCCCACACCTGGATTCCCCCGTCCCCCCACACCTGGATTCCCCTGTCCCCCCACACCTGGATTCCCTCGTCCCCGCACACCTGGATTCTCCTGTCCCCCCACACCTGGATTCCCCCATCCCCCACACCTGGATTCCCCAGTCCCCCACACCTGGATTCCCCTGTCCCCCACACCTGGATTCCCCCGTCCCCCCACACCTGGATTCCCCTGTCCCCTCACACCTGGATTCCCCCGTCCCCCCACACCTGGATTGCCCCGTCCCCCCACACCTGGATTCCCCTGTCCCCCCACACCTGGATTCCCCTGTCCCCCCACACCTGGATTCCCCAGTCCCCCACACCCGGATTCCCCCATCCCCCACACCTGGATTCCCCCGTCCCCCCCACACCTGGATTCCCCTTGTCCCCTCACACCTGGATTCCCCTGTCCCCCCACACATGGATTCCCCCGTCCCCCACACCTGGATTCCCCCGTCCCCCACACCTGGATTCCCCTGTCCCCTCACACCTGGATTCTCGCTGCCCCAAAACCGAGATTCCCCTGTTCCCTCACACCTGGATTCCCCTGTTCCCCCACACCTGGATTCCCCTGTCCCCCCATGCCTTGATTCCCCTGTCCCCCCCATGCCTTGATTCCCCTGTCCCCCCCACACCTGGCTTCCCCTGTCCCCCCACACCTGGATTCCCCCATCCCCCCACACCTGGATTCCCCTGTCCCCCCATACCTGGATTCCCCTGTCCCCCCCACACCTGGATTCCCCTGTCCCCTCACACCTGGATTCTCGCTGCCCCCACCCCCACACCTGGATTTCCAATAACACACTCCCAACACACAATGCCTTGCAACAGAAGTGCTAATTTGTAAAATCTACTATTGCATTGCCAGTGACCTGCTTGCATTGCCCGTGGTAAGTATCTGCCATTAATTCCTTAATAAAAGCAAGAGATGCTGGTAAACACTCAGCAGGTCAGGCAGCATCTGTGGAGAGATGAAGGCAGGGTGAAGGTTTGTAAAGTTATCCACTTCAGTAGGAAAAATAGAAAAGCAAAGTATTTTTTTAAATGGTGAGAGATTGGGAAATGTTGGTGTTCGGAGGGACCTGGGTGTCCTTGTACACAAATTACTGAAAGTTAACATACAGGTGCAGCAAGCAATTAAGAAAGCAAATGGTATGTTGGCCTTTATTACAAGAGGATTTGAGTATAAGAGTAAAGACGTCTTACTGCGAATATATAGGGCCCCGGTGAGACCACACCTGGAGTATTGTGTACAGTTTTGGTCTCCTTACCGAAGGAAGCATATACTTACCATAGAGGGAGTGCAACGAAGGTTCACCAGACTGATTCCTGGGCTGGCAGGACTGTCCTATGAGGAGAGACTGAGTAGACTAGGCCTATATTCTCTGGAGTTTAGATGAGAGGTGATCTCATTGAAACGTACAAAATTCTTACAGGGATAGACAGGACAGATACAGGGAGGATGTTTCCCCCTGGCTGGGGAGTCTAGAACCAGGAGTCACAGTCTCAGAATAAGGGGTCGGCCATTTAGGACTGAGATGAGGAGAAATGTCTTCACTCAAAGGGTGGTGAATCTTTGGAATTCTCTACCCAAGAGGCTCAGTCGTTGAGTATACTCAAGACAGAGATCGATAGATTTTTGGATATTAAGGGAATCAAGGAATATGGGAATAGTGCAGGAAAGTAGATTTGAGGTAGGAGATCAGCCATGATTTTATTGAATGGTGGAGCAGGCTTGAGGGGCCGAATGGCCTACTCCTGCTCCTATTTCTTATATTCTTATGTTTCAGGTTAATGACCTGTTGGCCAACAAATAATTGATGAACAAGGAGAGTGTACCACGTACATGGAACATCAAATGTTTACTCACATTCAAGAGGCAGATGAGGCAGTAAGTGATTAATTAGACTACTGGAATTGCATGCTTCAATCCCAATTAATTAGTCCTGTAACAAGCAATGCGAATTTCAAAGACCAACATCAATTCTTCTTCATGGATACAAGTCACTTCTTTTTCTCCTGAATGCTTACAGAAATATTTGCAGCCATAGTGCTGTGGCAATACGCTGGGAAAGTGCTGAACCATCAACAAGCTGTATCGCGGAATAGGGAGTTGTGGATTAGTGCCCTTGACCTCTCTCCATTACTGAATTCCAATTCTGGCTACGGTGCTGAGCAAAGACCAGCATGGGAGTGAAAATCAATCACGGGTTACTTTGAAGCACAATTTCCAACTGACATGAATCAACTGAGCGGCCTGTGGGTGGCGCTGTCTAGGGAGAGTATAAATACTCGGGCACGGGCCCAGCTTGTGCAGGACATTCTTAACAGGAACTAGTGAAGGACACAACTAGACCTCCATGTTGTAAAACAGTTGATTAAAGCTTTGTTTAACGCTTAGACCAAGTGCCTAGTAGTTTTCTTATGTCACCAACCATCCACTTTTTGTGCGAACCTCTCGCAAACCCAGCCGCGCCAACCCTGCCCCAGTTTGTGCGGCTCGCATGGGCAATCTGAAATTAGCTGTTTGAGGTGACCGGATTGGCCATTGATTATTTCTATGCGTGGGCTGAAATACTGTGCGCACGCAGGAGAAATCAGCGGTGATGCATTACGGGGCTAGTCCAGCTGCCTCAAAAGCAGCTGATTTCAGAGCGCCCACGCCAACAGCATGAACAGGGGCTGGAGACAGTCGGCAAATTGGCACGCCAGTCTTTGAAGATTTTGTCAACTGCGGAGTCTCATTTTGCACAGGCAGCTTTCCCAGCAGTGCAAAATTGGGAGTTGCGCAGTATTTGTCTCAAATATTGGTCTTTATTTAAGTCTAACAAACGTGGGATTCTCACATTCCCTTTAGTGTTCAAACATTCAATTGTTCCAAACCACTCTAATATTGAATGAGTCTCCTCATGTTTCTGGTGCCTTCACTCTATGTCCTTCTCACGCACCACTCTCCCACCATTTTCCTTTCATTTTAGTTCCCATTCACGTTTTATTCCACTTCATGTCATGTCCATTAGCCATGCATTATTCAGTCAGCCCTTATACCTCCAGCCCATGCTTCTTCTCTCTATCTGTCATTGTGCTTTCTACACCTGCCCGATTATTGTCTGCTTTGTTCGCCCATGAGAGTAATGAAAACAGAAGTGGGTACTGTGAGTTTGCCGAAAAATTAATTAAATGTATGGCTTTTCAAAATTAATAGTACAGGGGTGACACAATCATAGTTGCCAACCATCTGCTTTCTGCCTCAGTGATCAGCATTTGGGGCTTTGTGTTATCTGCTGATTTTATGTCTGCACAAAAATCAGCAGACATCACGGACCTTTCAGCCCCTCGCCATCCAACTCCTCCTAAAGCTGGGGGCTAATGTGCTGGACAGGCCCCACTCCTCCTAAAGCTGCTGGTTAATGTGCTGGACAGGTGCCACTCCTCCTAAAGCTGCTGGTTAATCTGCTGGACAGGCCCCACTCCTCCTAAAGCTGCTGGTTAATGTGCTGGACAGGCCCCACTCCTCCTAAAGCTGCTGGTTAATGTGCTGGACAGGTGCCACTCCTCCTAAAGCTGCTGGTTAATGTGCTGGACAGGCCCCACTCCTCCTAAAGCTGCTGGTTAATGTGCTGGACAGGCCCCACTCCTCCTAAAGCTGCTGGTTAATGTGCTGGACAGGCCCCACTCCTCCTAAAGCTGCTGGTTAACGTGCTGGACAGGTGCCACTCCTCCTAAAGCTGGTGGTTAATGTGCTGGACAGGTGCCGCTACTCTCCTCTTTGCTCGCTTCCAGGGTACTCGCCCTGACGGCCACCTCCATATACTGGAGGCAGGAACACTCACAAGAATGGGAATTTCCAGCCTCACAGAATGCAAAGCCAGTAATCAGGGCCAGCAGCGCTGTGAGTGCACAATGAGGAGAGGGGCCTGTCCAGTGTATTAGCCAATGGACTTGCAGGCAGCTTGAAATCGTTTCCAAGGGAAAGGAGGAGGAGCAAAGGTAAAGGCATGGCAAAGAGGGAATGAATGGGAAGGAAGTGGGGATTTGGACATGAGTGCAGGGGTAGTGAAAGAGTGGGAACTAATGGCAGTATTGATGGAAAGTAAATAGATGACAATAGAGGAAAGGAGACAATAGATGGTGAGGAAAGGCAGAGTGAAGAAGCAAAAGCTGGGAGTGGTGCTTTATATGGTTGCGGAGAAAAGCGAAAGAGCACCAACATTAGCTGAAAGAAAATAGGAAGGGAGAGTATTAAGTCCGTGAATGATTGAGACACGAACTAGCAGGAGTGAAAACAAACAGATCTTTACTGGTGGAAGGCAATAACGAAACTAAACAACAGAGGCTCTCTAGCGCCTTTTATACAGGGGTGGTCACTGCCGGTACTGCAGTCTGAGACCAGTTATTCTCTTAAAGGTACATACACAACAATTCCTCCCCTTTTAGATAAACAGTACATAACATTCATTTAACAACTAAATGATAACGAATTACAATCACAATTACTGTTGCTAGATACATTGGTTAAGTTTAAGCAATTATAAGTTCAGTCTTTGAGGAGGCTTCCTGATTCTGTCTGGATAACGCCTCTTTGGGGTATCAGGTTCTTCTGGCAATGTTGAGTCAGAATCAATGTCGTTGTTTGGTTCATCTGCTTCCAATATTACCGGTTCTGCGGTAGCTGCAATTGGAACGTCGATTTCATTACCAGGTGTATCAGATCATGGTGTGGAGTTGACGTTTTCCAGTGACTCTAGAATCTGGTCAGCATGGCGTCTTACAATGCTCTCCCCAACGTCCACGGTATACATGAGAGGTCCTTGTCGTGTACAAATCGTTCCTGGTTGCCATTTCTCAGTGCGGTAGTCCCGGGCCAAAACTGGTTGACCTATCTTAAAACTCCTGGTCGGCCTTTCATTCATATTCTGAAACTGCCTGTTCTCCACATCTCTTCGAACGTTTGGCTTAACCAAATCCAAGCGGCATCGTAGTCTTCGATTGAAGAACATCATGGCTGGAGTTTGGTTGGTAACCGCATGTGTCGCATTCCGGTAGGCAAACAAGAAGTTGTCCACCTTGTGTTGTAGGGGTATATCTTCATTACACATTGCCTTGATAGCCTTCTTGAATGTTTGGACAAACCTCTCGGCCAATCCATTAGTGGCTGGATGATATGGGGCAGATGTGTAATGCTTAACACCATTGTTCTTTAAGAACCTCCGGAACTCTTCAGACACAAACTGTGGTCCATTGTCAGAGCAAATCTGTTCAGGCAGCCCATTCCTGGCGAATATGGTTCGTAAAACTGTGGTAGTTTTTTCCGTGGTGGTTGAGGACATTTTTATTACCTCTGGCCACTTTGAATGTGCCTCCACCGCAATTAAAAACATCGAGTTCATGAAGGGACCAGCAAAATCAATGTGCACCCTTTGCCATGGAGATGAGGGCCACTCCCATGGATGCAGAGGAGCTTGTGGTGGGGCGTTTTGGACCTTCTGGCATCCTGCACAGCTCTTGGTCATCTGTTTGATTTCTCTATCGATTCCCGGCCACCACACAAACGCTCTGGCTAAGCTCTTCATTTTTACCCCACCCAGATGACCCTCATGAAGCTCATTGAGCACTCTATCCGTCAACTTAGGTGGAATTACTACTCTGGATCCACACATCAAGGTTCCGCTGCACACTGACAGCTGTTCTCTTCTCGGTGAGAATGCTGGGAGCAGTGGTTCGCCATGTGCTGGCCATCCCTTCACCGTTAAATCATAGACCCGTGATAGTGTCGGGTCATTCCGTGTTTCCTTTTCTATGTTTGCATTCGTCACAGGGAGACATTCGACTACGGTCGAGTGGAATAACTCCATTGGATTCACTGCAAGGTCTTCTTCTTCCACCGTCGGCAACGGTAGACGTGACAATCCATCAGCATTTCCATGCTGTTTAGTTCCTTTGTACTCGATGTCATATTGGTGTGCCCCTCGGAAAAGGGACCATCTCTGCAGCCGTTGTGCTGTCATTATCGGTACGCCCTTCTGAGGGTTGAAAATGGAAACAAGCGGTTGATGATCGGTTGGTAGAGTAAATTTTTGACCGTGCAGATAGTGATTGAACTTCTTCACCCCCCACACTAGGCTGAGGGCCTCTCTGTCAATCTGGGCATAGTTACGCTCGGCAGAAGTTAACGAGCGTGACGCAAAAGCTATCGGCCTCTCCAAACCATCAAGGAATTTATGTGACAGTACCGCCCCAATGCCGTAGGGAGACGCATCACACGCCAGCCTGATTGGCAGTGCTGGGTTGTAGTGAGCCAATACTTCCTTTGAAGTGATTAAGTCTTTACTCTTCTGAAAAGCACGCTTACAATCATTGCTCCATTTCCATGCTACCCCCGTTCGTAGCAGGGCGTTCAGTGGGTGCAGAATTGTCGACAAATTCGGCAAAAACTTATGATAGTAAATCACCAACCCGAGGAATGACCTCAGTTGCGACACATTTTCAGGCGCTGGGGCCTTAACAACCGCTTCAATTTTGTCAGGGGACTTATGTAACCCCTCTTCATCAATCACATGGCCACAATACGATATTTGTTTCTTAAAAAATTCGCACTTGGTGCGGTTGGCTCGCAGCCCATGTTCCCGTAGTCTAGTGAGCACCTGTTCTAGGTTGTTAAGGTGTTCACTGTCATCTTCACCTGTTACAAGGATGTCGTCCAAGTAACACTGAGTCCCCGGAATCCCTTGCAGGACTTGTTCCATCGCTCTTTGCCATATCGCCGGAGCCGATGCTACTCCGAATACCAATCGATGATACTGGTAAAGACCTTTGTGAGTGTTTATCGTGAGATACTTCCTAGAGGACTCTTCAACCTCCATCTGCAAATATGCTTGTGCTAGGTCAATTTTTGTAAAACGCTTCCCTCCAGACAGCGAGGCGAAGATGTCTTCTATCCTTGGAAGAGGATATTGTACTGTGCGAAGGACAGGTTTCACCGTCACCTTGAAATCCCCACAGATGCGAATCTTCCTTGGCTCTCCGGACTTATTGCTTAACGTTTTCTTCATGACAGGAACGATGGGTGTCGCCCACCACTCCAGTCGACCTTAGACAACACGCCCGCCTTCTCCAGATTCTCCAGCTCTGCCTCGACGGCTGGGCGAATTGCATATGGTACCGGTCTCGCTTTGTAAAACTTGGGAACTGCATTCTCTTCTATTTTTATCGAGGCGGTTATGCCTTTAAGCGTGCCCAGTTCTTGTTGAAATACCTCTTTGGCGTTAGCTAAGATTGTTGACAATCGTCCAGGAGTGACGTCTTCATCTTTTTTACCATCCACCATCATCGCATGAATGGAATGCCAATCTAAGTTTATCTTCCTGATCCATTCCCATCCCAATAACGGTGGTCCACCATTTGGCAGTATGTAGAGATACAATTTCCGTATTTTCTTGACATTGTATTCGACAGGCACCCTTATTTTTCCTCTGGGGTATACTTTTTGCCCCGTATACGTCGTCAAGACGATGGATGTCTCTCTCAAGGGCATGTGTGAAAATAGCCGCTCGTAGTCTCGTTGATTCATGATGGTTAGCGCTGATCCTGTATCCAATTCCATTTTAACTTGGGACCCTGCTATCGTGAGAGTGACCCAAATGGTTCGGTGATCCTCTTTTGCGATTACATTGTGAAGTTTGAGACAGCTTAGTCTCCTGTTTCCGGATTCACTATCGCTCATCTGGTCTTTGGAACTACTGTCCGTCATCTTTTGTACTTTCTTGTACGGTTCCTTAGTAGCCTTTTTGTTGTCGCTGGTCTTCTTCCCAGACCTACAAACTCGTGCAATGTGTCCAATCTTCCCGCATTGTCTGCATATTTTGTCTTTGGACCAGCAGTCCTTTTGGTCATGGTTAGTTCTGCCGCAGCGATAACATTTTGCAAATCACCGTGTCATTTCGTGGGTGCCGTATTCCTGTGGTTTTTGTTGAATTTCTGCAGCTCCCCTGGCTGCTGCTTCATATGATACTGCCACGCTGAAAGCCTTATCTAGCGTCAGCTCTTTTTCTGAGAGTAACTTCTTCTGTATTCCTTCACTCAGGAGTCCACAGACAAATTTGTCCCGTAGGGTATCTGCCAGTCCTGCTCCGAACTGGCAGTGCTTTGATAGCTTGTGTAGTTCCGTAAGATACTCAGCATTGCTCTCATCTTTGTGCTGAGTTCTCCTGTGGAATTTAAATCTTTCTGCTATCAACAGCGGTGCAGGGTTTAAGTGCTCCTGTAGGACAGCAACAATTTCGTTAAAACTCTTCGCCTTCGGTTTGGCTGCAGTAATCAGGTCCCGCAATAGGCCGTACGTTCTAGCGCCCATTAAGTTTAACAATATCGATGCCTTTTTCCCCTCCGCTATATCGTTTGCCTCGAAATATACCTCGACTCTTTCCACATACGTGGTCCAGTCCTCTAATGTATTATCAAAAGCAGTGATACAGCCAGTCTTCGGCATCTTGCAAATCTAAAATGGTGCCTCCCGCGCTTTGCCTTCTTCCCCGATTTAACAAAATGGCGCCTCCCACGCTTTGCCTTCTTCCCCGCTTTTGTTAGCGCTTCTTTCCACGGTTTCTTGCACGTATTCTTTTTCTTTTGTGGAGCGGACCCTCTGGGACACTTCCCTCCCTCTTCTTAGGTCCGAACGCTGCCCGGCTTCGAAACACCGGCCGCGCCCTGTATGCTCCACCCTCTCTCTCTCTCTTTGCTTCCCGACTCGCTGCCCGGCCCCGTTGAAAAGCCACCCGATCGAGCTTCAGCCCGCCGCAGCCCAGGAAGGATCAGAGCACTACCTGCCACCAGCCCGATTAGCTGGGAAACCACAGACCGAGGAACCCAGCCTGGCTCTGGACAGTCTCTCCTGCAAGTTTTTAACCCGATGATTGACGGTCGACACCCGTTTCTTGAGTTTCAATGGCCTCTATTTTTTTTTTTCTTCTTTCTTCTGGCTCCGACCTTCAACAACGTCATCGGAGCTGCTGCTGAGTTGCAGGTAAGTTCGTTTCTTACTCGTCACCAGTGTTAAGTCCGTGAATGATTGAGACACGAACTAGCAGGAGTGAAAACAAACAGATCTTTACTGGTGGAAGGCAATAACGAAACTAAACAACAGAGGCTCTCTAGCGCCTTTTATACAGGGGTGGTTACTGCCGGTACTGTAGTCTGAGACCAGTTATTCTCTTAAAGGTACATACACAACAGAGAGTGCCAGCATAAACTCTGGGCAGGTGATGAGGGAAGAACAGCACATTTAAATAGGTTGGAGAGGGACGAGTTCCAGGCTGAATTAGCGAGGAAGAGGAAGAAGATTGTCAGGAGTAACTAGAAGGAGCAGAAGAAAGCGAATCATGAAAGGAGTTGGGAGTTGGATAGGATGCAGCGTCTCTATGACTGGGTTGTGGGAGTGAGGGGAGAAAAAGAGAGAAAACTTGACTTGGTGATCTGGGGTAGTGGATATGAAGCGGGGGGAAGAGAAACTGAAGACAATAGTACTATAATTTGTCTAATTGTTATATTTTTCCCTCCTTAATTTAAAGTGCAATGAGACATCTTACTGCATTTGAAGAGCACTATAGGAATACAAGTCATTGTATTTTTTACATCAATGCTTTCTGCATTGAAAATGTTCAATTATTTACCTCTTTTAATAATCTGAAGATGTTGCAAGTCCACAGACCATTATTAACTCATAGAATTACCTAGGATATACGGCACAGAAACAGGTCATTCGGCCCAACCAGTCCATGCCGGTGTTTATGCTCCACTCGAGCCTCCTCCCGTCTTTCCTCATCTAAATCTATCAGCGTAACCCTCTATTCCCTTCTCTCTCATATGCTTGTCTAGCTTCCCCCTTAAATGCATCGATACTATTCACTTCAACCACTCCCTGTGGTAGCGAGTTCCACATTCTCGCCACTGTCTGGGTAAAGAAATGTCTTCTGAATTCCCTATTGGATTTCTTGGTGACTATCTTATATTGACAGCCTCTAGTTATGCTCTTCCCCACAAGTGGAAACATTCTCTCTGTATCCACTCTATCAAAACCTTTCATAATTTTAAAGACCTCTATTAGGTCACGCCTCAGCCTTCTCTTTTCAAGAGAAAAGAGACCCAGCCTGATAGGTATAGCCTCGCATTTCTGATATCATCCTTGTAAATCTTCTCTGCACCCTCTCCAGTGCCTTTATATCCTTTTTATAATATGGCGACCAGAACTGTACGCAGTTCCCTAAGTGTGGTCTAACCAAGGTTCGATACAGCTTAAGCATAATTTCCCTACTTTTCAAATTTTTACCTCTAGAAATAAACCCGAGTGCTTGGTTTTCTTTTTTATGGCCTTGCTAACCTGTGTCGCAACTTTTAGCGATTTGTGTATTTGTACTCCGAGATCCCTTTGTTCCTCTACCTCACCTAGACTCGCACCCTCCAAGTAATAAGTGACCTCCATATTCTTCCTACCAAATGTAATACCTCACATTTATCTGTGTTGAACTTCATTTGCCAACCATATGCCCATTCTGCATATTTATTAATGTCCTCCTGCAATTTGTTGTAGCCCTCCTCAGTATTTACTATCCCCCCAATATGGTGTCATCTGCAAATTTATAAATTGTGTTTTTGATTCCAAAGTCTAAATTGTTAATATAAATTGCGAACAACAGTGGTCCCAGCACTGATCCTTGTGGAACACCACTACCCACCTTCTGTCACTATGAATAGCTGCCTTTCACCCCTACTCTCTGCTTTCTGTCTTGAAGCCAGCAGCTATCCACTCTGCTACTTGTCCCCTGACTCTACATTCTCTGACCTTGTTCCTCAGTCTATTATGGGGTACCTTATCGAAGGCCTTTTGAAAATCTAGATAAATTACATCTACTACATTACCCTTGTCTACTCTCTCTGTTATCTCTTCAAAACATTCAATATGGTTGGTCATGCAAGACTTTCCCTTTTGAAACCCTTGCTGACTATTCATTACTATGTCTTTAGTTTCTAGATGTTCTTCTATTTTCTCCTTTAGTAGGGATTCCAGTATTTTTCCTACCACCGATGTTAAGCTGACTGGTCTATAATTCCCTGGACATGTTCTATCCCCCTTCTTAAATATCAGTGTTACATTAGCTATCCACCAGCTGTCTGGCACTAGACCTTTTTCTAACAAATGATTAAATATGTGTAGTAATGCCCCTGCTATCTCTTCCCTAGATTCTGTTAAAATGCATGGATGCAATCCATCCGGACCAGTTTGATTAATTTATTTAATCCCCTCTTTTTATTTTAAATGCACTTATCTCATTACTAATCTCATCATCCAATTTCACGTCCACCTGTTCTATCTCCCTGGTAAATACTAAAGCAAAATAATTATTTAATATTTCTGCCATCTCTCTATCGTTACAGAATTCACAGATACCCCACAGTGCAGATAGAGGCCATTTCGGCCCATCGAGCCTGCACCGACACATATCCCACCCAATCCCCATAATCCCTACACCAACACATATCCCACCCTATCCCTGTAACCCCACGTATTTAATCCCCCTAGCACTAAGGGTCAATTTTTATCATAGCCAATCAACCTAACCTGCACATCTTTGGACTGTGGGAGGAAACCAGAGCACCCGGAGGAAACCCACACAAACACAGGGAGAATGTGCAAACTCCACACAGACAGTCGCCCGAGGCCGGATTCGAACCCGGGTCCCTGGCGCTGTGAGGCAACAGTGCTAACCTGTGGTACTATCCTGTCTATCCCTTAATGGCCCTATTCCCATCCCAACCTTCCTTTTATATTGATGTGCCTGTAAAATATTTTACTATTTTGTTTTATGTTCCTTGATAACTTAATTTCATAGTTCCTCTTTGCCTTCCTAATTATTTTTTTGACTTCTCTCCTAATCTCTTCGTGTTCTCCCTTGCTAATCGCATCCAGCCATATTACCTGCACACCTATAGGCTTCCTGTTATATTACCTTTCACAGTGCAGAAAACAAGATGGAAAAAAATCCACCAACAGTATAAAACATAGGAGCAAGTTTGGGCCATTTTGCCACTCAAGCCTGTTCCGCCATTCAATGAGATCATGGCTGCCTTTGCCCCACATCCCTTGATCCCTTTGGTTAACAAAAATCTACCAATCTCAGATTTAAAATTAACAATAGATCTAGCATAAATTGCCATTTGCGGAAGAGAGTTCCAAACTTCTACCACCCTTTGTGTGTAGAAGTCTTTCCTAACTTCACTCCTGAAAGACCTGGATCTAATTTTTAGACTATGTTCCCTAGTCTCCTTATTTCTCTTTATGTGGCTCGGTGTCAAATTTTCTACCTTTTAATACACCTGTGCAGCGCCTTGGGACATTTTACTATGTTAAAGGTGCTATATGAAAACAAGTTGTTGTTATTGTTGTAGTCCTAGAACCCCCAACCAGTGGAACTATCAGTTCCCCTGAATATCGTGAAACCTTTGATCAAATCACCCCTTAACCTTCCACGTTCCAGTGAAAACAACTCTAGTTTGTGTAACCACTCCTTGTAATTTAATTCTTGGAGTCCAGGTATCAATGTGGCAAATCTACACTGTGCTCCCACCAAGGCCAATGGCCCAGAAATTCGGGTCCCCACAGGTGAGTACGCACGGGTTACTCACCCGTAGGCCCAGCGGAAGTGCCGGTTTCGTGCATGCACTGCACATGCGCGGGAAACCGGAACTTCCGTTCCCTTAAAGGAAGGGGTTCACAGATCGAACGCGTGGGCCGGAGAGGCAGCGCGTACGCCTGGAACTTCCGTTTTTTTCCAGGTTTTCCCGGGGGGGTAAGTCTCCAGGAGTTACACATATAAAAAGCAGGCGCAAGGCCAGCTTTTAACAAGGTAAGTGGTGAATTAATTAAAATTAAAACATTTTTTCCACAGCTTTATTATTTTTAAATACTTTAAAGAAAGGTAAGTTTATTTTTAGCCCTGCTGGAAAATGTAATTAATTTTTTCAAAAATTTAAATTATTGTTTAAAATAGTTATTTTATGTAATTTATAGTTATTTTCAAAATGTGACTTTTTTTAAAATTCATTTGAAGTTTTAGTGATGTTTTGGGGCTTATAGTATTTATAGTTTTGACAGCTCTTCCTGTCAATTTTATGAATGGGCATTTCCCTGCTCCGATTGGCTCTCCATGGCCCACGTGGTCCCAGGGGACGCATCGAACTAACTGCGCCCCTGGGATACGCAAGCACTGCGCGCCGGCAGTTGGAGCAGGCCCAGGATCGGAATCCCACTCGGGCCCACAGCTCAACGGCCGGCGCGCTAGGTAAGTGCAGGTCGGGGGCTTGCACCCACGGGAAGCCCCTGACCCGAATTTCTGGGCCATTAATATATCCTTCCTAAGGTGTGGTGCCCAGAACTGCTCACAGTACCCCAGGAGTGGTCTAACCAGGGCTTTGTATAGCTGTAGCATAACTTCTACCCCCTTGTACTCTAGTCCTCGAGATATAAAGGCCAGCATTCCATTAGCCTTTTTGATTATGTTCTGGTCCAGTCCATGACATTTTAATAATCTATGTACGTGAACCCCAAGGGCGAAAAATTGAGTTGCGCCCCCTTTGGGGCACTAAATTCACCAGGGCGCTACTTTTAGCGCGCCCGGAAAAGTTAGCGCCCCTGTGACCGAAATTGAGTGGTAGCGCCCAAGAGGGAAGTGGGGTGCTACTGAAAGCGCCCCGCCTTCCTCTTGGGGCGCTGCGGGGGAATATTGTGGTGCTACGTGCCATGGTATTGCAGGCCTTCCTCCCCTTCTTAAAGGGGAGGGGCCTTGCGCAGCACAACCCGGGGCCCAGCTGGGCTCCCGGGGATCTGGAGCGCTGGCAAAAGAGCCCGGCACTCAAAAGAAGTGCCGGGCTCATGGAGCGCAGCCGGCACTTCGCGGGGGGGCGAGTAAGAAGGCTGGGGACCGGAGCAGAGGCAGGTGCTGGCAGGCGGCCAGCAACAAAAATGGTCGCCCAGCACCTCGCCTTTAAATTGTGCCTCCCAGGCCGCAGGTAGGCCCCCCTGATCCCGTCGGACATAGCGTCGGGCGGTAAGTCAGGGGGCGCTCCTGAGGATCATGGCCGGGGCGCAAGCGGGGTGCAGCGCACGGCGATGATGTCATTGCCGGCGGCGCAGCACCTCGGGCCGCTAACAGTTAGCGCTATCGCTAACCTCCCACTGAATTTCACGGGAGGTGTTGGCGGTGCCGCACCCAGGCGCTAGTTGCCTAACGGTGAGGCGCAAAGCAACCGAATTTTTGCCCCCAAGTCTCTTAGGACCTCCACTGTTTCTAGCTTTCTGCCATTTAGAAAATACTCTGTTCTATTCGTCTAAGGTCCAAAGTGAATGACCTCACATTTACCTACAATGAAATCCCTTTGCCACAGTTTTACCCATTCGCTTAATCTATTAATGTCTCTTTGTAATTTTATGTTTCCATTCACACTGCTTACAATGCTACCTATCTTTGTGTCATCGGCAAACTTGGATATATGGCTCTCTATCCCATCATCTAAGTCATTAATAAATGCGGTGATGGTTGAGGCCCCAACACAGATGCTTGCGGGACACCAGGAGTCACATCCTGCCGATTAGAGTACCTGCCTATTGCTCTTACTCTGGCCCCTGCCACTCAGCCAATCTCCTAACCAGGTCAATAATTTGCCTTCAATTCCACGAGCTTCAACTTTAGCTAACAGTCTCTTATGAGGGACTTTATCAAATGCCTTTTGGAAGTCCATATAAATAACATCCACAGATATTCCCCTGTCAACTACTTTAGTCACCTCTTCAACAAACTCAATCAGGTTCTTCAGGCATGACCTGCCCTTTACAAATTCATGCTGGCTCTTCAGCTGAAAAGTTTCAAGGTGTTCAGTCACTCTGGGCTAAAATTTCGGTGGCGCCGCGTTTGGGGCACCAAGCTCGCCTGGGCGCCGGAATTTGCGCTCCGGCCAGAGCCGCTCGCGCCCTCCCGATATTCAGTGGGAGCACCCCAAGAGGGACTCGGGGCGCTGCTCGAGGCTCCCCGCATCCCGCTTGGGGCGCTCAAACTGAATATTGCCGCGCTACGTGCCACAGCGCCACATGCTGTGGCATGGCGCGCTGCTGTACTGCAGGCCTTCCTCCCCTTCTTAAGGGGGAGGGGCCTGCACCAGCGCGATCACCGATCGCGAGTGCCAGCAAAAGAGCCCGACACCGAGGAGAAGTGCCGGGCTTTTGGGACACAGCCGGCACTGCCCGGGGGGTGGATCAGGAGGCCGGGGAGGGTGGCGCGAGGAGGTGCTGGCAGGCGGCCACCGGAAAAAATGGCCGCCCCGCACCTCCACCTTAATTTGCGCCACTACCGCCACAGGTAGGCCCTGTGAACCGGTCGCGATTTGCGACCGGCGTTACAGAGGTGGGCGCGACCAAATATCGCGATCGGGGCAGGAGCGGGGCGCTGCGCACACCAATGACGTCATCGGTGGCGGCGCAGCGCTACAAGCTGATGCCGCCATTAGCGCCCCGCTAAATATCGCGGGAGGCGTGGCCAGTAGCGCTAAAGCCACTGAGTGCCCTCTTTGGGCGCTAACTGGTGGCGCAGCCCACTGAATTTCTAGGCCTCTATCCTTAATTATAGACTCTAATAATTTCCCAACAACAGATGTTAGGCTAACGGGTCTATAATTCCCTCTCTCACCTTTCTTAAATAGCAGCATGAATTGCACAATTTACCAATCTAAAGGAACAGTTCCCAAATCAAGAGAACTTTGGAAGATTATAGTTAGGGCACCCAAATTTTCTCACCTACTTCCTTTAAAACCTTGGGATGGAAATCACCTGGTCCTGGGGATTTGTCACTCTTTAGTGCCATTATTTTCTTCATTCCTGTTATTTTGCTTACATCAGTATTAGTTTCCTTGGGATGTCTAGCATGCTTGCCTCTTCCTCTACTGTAAGTACTGATGCAAAGTAATTATTCATCATGTCTGCCATTTCCTTATTATCATTGACAATATCACGTCATCAGTTTTCAAAAAGACCCACATTGCTTCTGACCACCCTCTTTTTCCTAATATAATTGTAAACATTTTTTGTGTTGATTTTGATATCCCTTGCATGTTTCTTTTCATGCTCCCTTCTTGTAGCTCTTACTATCTGTTTTGTCACCTTTTGTTGTTCTTTGTATCTCTCCCAGTTGCCAGGATCCGTGCCAGTTGTTGCATTTTTGTATGCTTTTACTTTTAGTTTTATGTTGTCTCTTACCTCTTTAGCCATTCATGGCTGCTTTGGGCAAGTAGAGCTCTTGCCCCTAAGGGGTATAAACTGGTTCCGATTGCATTAAGTTCTTTTTTGAACATCTCCCACTGATCTTCTGTCGTTTTACCCATTAACAGATTTGCCCAGTTTACTGTGGACAGTCTCTGTCCCATTGCATTGAAGTCAGCCTTACCTAAATCTAGAATTTTAGTAGCTGTTTCGCGTTTCTCCCTTTCAAACATTACATTGAACTCTTATCATATTATGGTCGCTATTGGATAAATGTTCATGCACCATTAGACTGTTAACTAAATCTGGCTCATTACTCATGAGAACTCATGTTGATTCTAGGACATATTATTGCAGAAAACTGTCCTGAATATACTCAAGAAATTCACTACCTCTCTGGCATGAGCTAGTCTGCTTATCCCAATCTATATGAAAGTTAAAATCCCCCATTAAAACTACTCTGCCTTTGCTACATGCTTGTTTGATTTTATACATTCTACCACTTAACAGCTGTTATCATGGGGCCAATACACAACTCCCTCAACAGTCTTAAATCCTTTTCTATTTCTTAATTTTACCCATAAAGTCACCACTACCTGCTTACCTCTCATTATATCTTCTCTTATCATTGAAGTGATTTAATCCTTAATCATTAAGGCTACTCCTCTCCCTCTACTATTTTTCTGTAAACCTTATAATTTGGTATATTTGGTTCCCAGTCCTGACCATCATGCAGCCATGTCTCAGTAATGGCTACCATGTCACGCCCTCCAAGTTGAATTTGCACCTGCAATTCATTCAATTTGTTCCAGTGTGTTTTTATAAAAAAAATTCTTACTTGGGCCACACACCCTAACTGGTCATTTCTCTCTCCTGATTTAATTACTTTACATCTTTTAGTTATCCCTTTGCCTGTAGTGTCTAAAGCACAATTTCTGACTATTACTCTACTCTCTCCTCTTTTGTTTTTTAGAACAATTATTTACACTACCTTTTCCACCTGAGCCCTCTTCCCCCCCTTGCCCCCCTCCCACCCCCGCCCCCATTCCCCCCATTTACTAGTTTAAAGTCCTCATGATTGCCTTATTTTCCACTAGGACCTTGGTCCAAGTCCAGTTCAAATTTTCCTGGGGATATGCCTCCAGACTTCCCTAGGAAATACATTTTCCACCAGCCAACCTTAGGGGGCGATTTTATTAATGGGGGCGCACTGGAGATGGGACTGCTGCTTGGCTGGTCGATGTCCCGCCTCCATCGATTTGTGGCCAACTCACGCTATTTTCCCTTGATTGACCTTGTTAAGCCCGCCCAGCGTTATCATCATTTGACAGCTCTGTGAAGCAGTCAAACAGTGACATTCTCTGTAGTTTGATGAGGGCTTGCATTCAAGACCTCACCAAACTCCTTTGTTTTACAGAAATGAGATGGTTGTGGCATCTGAGAATGCAACGGCTATCTCTCATCTGCAACACGGAGGTCCGAGACTCTCTGCATACACACCGACTGAAGCCTGCAGGAAGAAACAAAGGTAAGTACACTTTTAAAAACACTTTGCACTTACCTCGGATACTCACCTCTACACTCTTGCACCCATCACTTACCTTCACAGCACACTTTTGCACCCCCCTGACCCCCGACCCCCGCAGACCCAGTACTCGCCTCGCTGAGCTGGCGGGTTTTGGAGCCTTCAGTAAGCCCGCACTTGTGAGGGCAAAAAGGGGACAATCCTATTTTCTGCCTGTTAACTACATGTTAACAGGCAGTTAATAGGCTTTAATCCCTTCCCACCTCCAAGGAGATGGGACCCGGCGCGGGACAGCTACCAGCCTCCTGGGAAGATGACATGGAGGCGGGTTGGGGGCGGGTTGGGCACCCGCCCCCAAATTCTGCCATTTTCCCAGCAGTCCCGCCTCCATACTCGCCTCCCCGGGGCTGGCAAAATCACCCCCTGATATTCTAAATATTGTGCATTTTAACTCCCCCCTCCAATTAATGTAACTGCTGGAATATTAGGTAAAGCTATAGTTTAAGTCATGACACGGTCAAGTCCCACTGCACTCTTATTCACAGGGTAATTATGGATATGAAAGGTCATTCAGCCCATCTTAATTCATCCATAACAATCTTCCTGTTCATGCAATCATTTAAAAAAAAATAATTCCAGGATTTTTGCCTCCATTACTCTATCTTAACATTCGTTCCAAGTGGTGACCACAGTATGAATACCTTCATTAGTTCTAAATGAACCTTTTACTAGTTTGACCCTCTCTCCCTTTTTCTTCTACTCGCAATTAAATTTAAAGTAACTTTTTTAATTCCCTTAACTTTTTGTTTTACCCATTGCAACGACATTTTTTGCAGGCTTTTCAGTTTTCACAAAACTGAATTGTCGAATGTGATTCCAAAACAGTAATAAAAATCCTGAAATCCCAACGTGATAAAAGGAATTTAACTTATTCAGTCAGCTTGAAGCTATCGACCTGGTCATTGGCCTTTATCCAGGGCTGTTTTTTCAGTTGTACATTGCGTTTTTTGAGTTGTCAGCTTTTTGGAGGCTGTATCAGCTTTTTTGAACCTATTTGTCAGCTTCTCCGAGATTTGTCAGTTGGCATGAATAATTATGCACCTTTAGCAAACTGTAGGCAGTGCTACAAGGCTTATCCGCAGTGTTAGGACATTGAGTGTGAGTGTGTGCGTCTGTGAAAAAGAAAAAAAAGACTTGCATTTCTATAGCGCCTTTCAGGACGTCCCAAAATGCTTTACAGCCAATGAACTGCTCTTTGGAGTGTAGCCTTCTGTGGTAAACCACTGCTAACTCTGTACATGTCTGTGTGGTAAACCACTGTTAACTCTGTACAGGTCCGGGCATGTCTCCGCCCCTGGCTCCACCCCTAAGCCCGGGTATAAAGGTGACTCACCACCCTTCCCCCGGGAGCTCTTAGGATGGATCCACTAGCAGAGGCATGCTCCAGTTCTTAGTCAATAAAAGCCTACTTCGTATAAGTTCAACTCGTAGTCTTTGGTGTTGTTGATAGTGCATCAATTTTATTGACTAAATTTTCGACATGGAGCAAATCTTGAAGCCGGAACGTTTAGACCTGGATCCTCAAGCAGCAGATGCAGCCAATAACTTTGAACACTGGCTGAGCTGTTTCGAAGCCTTCCTGGAGGCCTCCAGCACTATCGTCACTACAGATGACGCGAAACGGCTTGTCTTGAACTCACGGGTGAGCCACCGAGTCTACTCGATCATCCGAGATGCCACAACTTACGCGGCCGCCATCGCGATGCTAAAGGAACAATACGTGAGGCCTGTTAACGAGGTCTACGCCAGACACCTCCTGGCTACCCGAAAACAGCGCCCCGGGGAATTGGGCGCCGAATATTTACTGGCACTGAGAGTCCTCGGCCGGGCCTGTAATTGCAAAGCGGTGACGGTCAAGGAATGCATGGAAGACCTGATCCGAGACGCCTACGTAGCCGGCATCAGGCCCAACTATACTCGGCAGAGGCTGCTGGAACAGAGGGGGCTCGACCTGCAGAAGACGGTGGCCCTCGCTAACTCGTTAGACGTGGCCCTCCAGAACATGGACGCCTACCCCGCTGACCGGATGGCCACGTGGATGTCACGGGAGCAGCCATCTTGGGACCCGGTAAGGCCACAATCCGCCAGCAGCCCAACTACAGCTGCAATGACCAGAGGCCAGAAATGCTACTTCTGCGGCCAAGCCAAGCACCCCAGACAGCAATGCCCAGCAAAGGACGCGACCTGCTCCAAATGCGGCAAGAAAGGCCACTACGCAAGAGTGTGCAGGGCGAAATTGACCCCCAATTCCAGCAGCGCCGCGTGTGAACCGTGCAGGCCGCCATTTTGGACCCCACCAACCATGTGTGAGCCGTGCGGGCCGCCATTTTGGGCACCACCAGCTACGGGGGGGCCGCCATCTTGGACACCATTTCGGGACCAGGCCCCCGGCGCGGGCGAATACTACAGCGACCCACCGACCTCGACGATGGCCTCCATCACCCTGGACCAATCTAGGCCCCATCAACTAGCCAGGTCCATGATGAACGTAAAGGTAAATGGCCATGCCACAAATTGCCTTTTCGACTGTGGAAGCACGGAGAGCTTCATCCACCCCGACACGGTGCGACGCTACTCCCTATCGGTTATGCCCACACGCCACCAGGTCTTTATGGCCTCAAAGTCCCATATGGCAGGCGTCGGCGGCTACTGTGTAGCGACTCTGACAGTGAACGGCGTGGAGTACAGAGATTTTAAATTCCTCATCCTGCCACAGCTCTGCGCTCCTGTACTGCTAGGATTAGACTTCCAGTGCCATCTGGAGAGCGTCACAATGGCATATGGTGGGCCCCTGCCCCCACTTACAGTCTGCAGCCGGCAGAATTTAAACATGGCGCCACGCAAAGTATGCAGCCTGTCCACCCTGAAGGTCAAATCCCCCCCGTTGTTCGCTAACCTCGCCAAAGACTGCAAGCCAATTGCTACTAAAAGCAGGCGGTACAGTGCCGGGGATAGGAGCTTTATTAAATCAGAAGTAGAAAGACTCCTGAGGGAAGGGATTATCAAGGGCAGCACCAGCCCATGGTGAGCCCAAGTGGTGGCAGTGAAGACCGACGAAAAACAGCGCCTGGTTATTGATTACAGCCAGACGATCAATCGATACACGCAATTAGATGCATACCCACTTCCCCGCATATCTGACATGGTCAACCAGATAGCACAATACCGGGTATTCTCGATGATTGATCTGAAGTCGGCATACCACCAGCTCCCCATCAGGCCTGAAGACCGCCAGTACACGGCCTTCGAGGCCGACGGTCGCCTCTACCACTTCCTCCGAGTCCCCTTCGGCGTCACCAACGGGGTCTCGGTCTTCCGCAGGTGGCTGCAGGCCACCTTCCCCTATCTAGACAACGTCACCATCTGCGGCCATAACCGGCATGACCACGACGCCAACCTAGAAAAATTCCTCCGTATGGCCCAACGGCTGAATCTGACATACAACAGAGAAAAATGTATGTTCCGCACCACGCGCCTTGCTATTCTTGGCTGCATGGTGGAAAACGGAGTCATCGGCCCCGACCCTAACCGAATGCGCCCCCTCCTGGAACTACCCCTCCCCCACTGCCTAAAAGCCCTGAAGAGATGCCTAGGGTTCTTCTCTTACTACGCCCAGTGGGTGCCCAACTATGCGGACAAAGCCCGGCCCCTCATCAAGTCAACCTCCTTCCCCCTGACGGCAGAGGCCCGTGCGGCCTTCACCCTCATAAAAGAGGACATTGCGAAGGCCACAATGCACGCAGTGGATGAGTCCATCCCTTTCCAAGTGGAGAGCGATGCATCCGACTTCGCCCTAGCCGCAACCCTTAACCAGGCGGGGAGACCCGTGGCCTTCTTTTCACGGACCCTCCAGGGCCCCGAAATTCGACACTCCTCAGTCGAGAAGGAGGCCCAGGCAATAGTGGAGGCTGTACGGCACTGGAGGCATTACCTGGCCGGTAAACGTTTCACCCTGCTCACTGACCAACGGTCAGTAGCATTTATGTTTAACAACAGACAAAGGGGGAAAATCAAAAATGATAAGATACTGCGGTGGAGGATCGAGTTATCCACCTACAACTACGATATCTTATACCGGCCCGGGAAACTTAATGAGCCCCCAGACGCCCTATCCCATGGGACATGTGCCAACGCACAAGTCGATAGGCTACGGACCCTCCACAATGATCTCTGCCACCCGGGGGTCACCAGGTTCTTCCATTTTATTAAAGCTCGCAACCTGCCTTACTCCATCGAGGAGGTCAGGACCATGACCAGGAACTGCCAGGTCTGCACCGAATGCAAACCGCATTTTTATAGGCCAGACAGGGCACACCTGATTAAAGCCACCCGCCCCTTCAAACGTCTCAGCATCGATTTCAAGGGGCCCCTTCCCTCCTCTGACCGCAACACGTACTTCCTCAATATTATTGACGAGTACTCCCGTTTCCCCTTCGCCATCCCCTGCCCGGACATGACCAGCGCCACAGTCATCAGGTGCCTCAACGACCTGTTCGCCATATTTGGCTTCCCCAATTACATCCACAGTGACAGGGGCTCGTCGTTCATGAGCGACGAGCTGCGCCAGTACCTGCTCGAGAAGGGCATAGCCACGAGCAGGACTACCAGCTACAACCCCCGGGGTAACGGACAGGTAGAGAGGGAGAACACAACGGTGTGGAAGACCGCCATGCTCGCCCTAAAATCCAAGGGCCTCCCAATCTCCCGCTGGCAAGATGTCCTCCCCGATGCGCTCCACTCCATACAATCACTGCTCTGTACTGCCACAAACGCCACCCCTCACGAGAAGATGTTCGTCTTCCCCAGGAAATCCACCTCGGGGACATCACTACCGCCATGGCTGACGTCTCCGGGACCCGTCCTGCTCAGGAAACACGTGAGGAGCCATAAGACGGACCCCCTGGTCGAAAAGGTTCACCTCCTCCACGCCAACCCACAGTACACCTACGTGGCGTATCCTGACGGGTGGGAGGACACAGTCTCAATTCGAGACCTTTCACCCTCAGGTACCACCCGAAACACCATCGATCACCATCCACTACCTCCACCCACCACCACAACCCACGACGCACCACCGGGGTGTCTACCACAAACTGACGACATGCCGGTGCCATCCCTACCCCGAGAGGACGGCACGCCAGTGCTCCGTCCCACGCGAGAAGCGGCCGCGGGCAAAGAACCGCCACAACCGGCATCACGAAGATCATTACGGCAGACAAGACCCCCGGAGAGACTTTCGTATATGAACTTTTGAAACACTTCACCCCGCCGGACTCTTTTTTAAACGAGGGGTGAATGTGGTAAACCACTGCTAACTCTGTACATGTCTGTGTGGTAAACCACTGTTAACTCTGTACAGGTCCGGGCATGTCTCCGCCCCTGGCTCCACCCCTAAGCCCGGGTATAAAGGTGACTCACCACCCTTCCCCCGGGAGCTCTTAGGATGGATCCACTAGCAGAGGCATGCTCCAGTTCTTAGTCAATAAAAGCCTACTTCGTATAAGTTCACCTCGTAGTCTTTGGTGTTGTTGATAGTGCATCACCTTCTTCTTCTTCTTAGGCAGTCCCTCGGCACCGAGGATGACTTGCTTCTACATTAAAAATGAGTTCACAGGTGACTGATGAGTCCAACGCGGGACCTACAGTCTCTGTCACAGGTGGGGCAGACAGTCGTTGAAGGGGCGGGTAGGTGGGGTGCTTGGGTTGACGTGTGCTCCTTGCGCTGCCTGCGCTTGGCTTCCGCTTGCTCCCAGCGAAGAGACTCGAGGTGTTCAGCGCCTTCCCGGATGCTTCTCCTCCACTTTGTGGGGTCTTGGGCCAGGGATTCCCAGGTGTCGGTGGGGATGTTACACTTTTTCAAAGAGGCTTTGAGGGTGTCCTTGAAGCGTTTCCTCTGCCCACCTGGGGCTCTCTTGCCGTGCCGGAGCTCCGAGTAGAGCGCTTGTTTTGGGAGTCTCAAATCGGGCATGCGGACAATGTGACCCATCCATCGGAGTTGGTTGAGCATGGTCAGAGCTTCGATGCTGGGGATGTTGGCCTGAGCAAGAACACTGACGTTGCTGCGCCTATCCTGCCAATGGATTTGCAGGATCTTGCGGCGGCAGCATTGCTGGTACCTCTCCAGTGCTTTGAGGTGCCTGCTGTACATGGTCCATGTCTCTGAGGCATACAGCAGGGCGGGTATCACTGCTGCCCTGTAGACCATGAGCTTAGAGCTGGGTTTGAGGTCCTGGTCTTAAAACACTCTCTTCCTCAGGCAACCGAAGGCTGCACTGGCACACTGAAGGCGGTGTTGGGCTTTGTCGTCGACGTCTGCCCTTGTTGACAGTAGGCTCCTGAGGTATGTTGTAATGTAGGAAACGCAGCAGCCAATTTGCAAACAACAAGCTCCCTTGACAGCAATGTGATAATGACCGGATAACCAGTTTTTTTAGTGATGTTGATTGAGGGATAAATATCGTCCAGGACATCAGAGATAAACAAAAGCAAAAATACTGCAGATGCTGGAAATCTGAAATAAAAAGAGAAAATGCTGGAAATACTCAGCAGGTCAGGCAGCAGAGATATCTCTTCCTGCTCTTCTTCGAAATAGTGTCACGGGGATCTTTCACATCCACCTGAGAGAGCAGACTCTGTTTAACGTCTCATCCGAAAGACGGCCCCTCCAACAGTGCAGTGCTCCCTCAGTACTGCACTGGAGTGTCAGCCTCACTTTTTGTATTCAAGTCCCTGGTGTTTGGAATGCCGCACAAAAAACACAAGGCTGGTCCACTACTTGTACATAAAAGTCAGGATAAGAATTTAAGGGTTCAACTGGTGAAAGGTAAATTTAAGATTGGTACAGGTACAGTAAAAAACATCTTCACACAATAAATCAGCACTTGGACTAGACTCTTGGGCAGGCAGGGTAGTGGAGGCAAAACTCTTAGCAGCCAGTTGGATACCATTATGCAAAGGTTGTAGGTTTGTTTTTCTGGATCGATGAATTATGGTGGACCGAATGACCTTCCTTAGCTGTATTTATCTTGTGATCTAATGGCCCGAGTTCAGAATGATATTGTCAAAAGCCTAGCTGAGGTTTCCTGCCCTTTTTCCTACAGGTGGGAAGATGAGGGAAATGGAGAAAAATAACTGTAAAAGCACAGATTTTCACTCTGAGACAGAGTGCTGGAATCTCCACTCTGTACTGTCTTATCTTCAACTAGAAAAGTTAAAGAATTTATTGAACAATTTATGTTAGTCAGCCGTGGCTCAGTGGGTAGCACTCTCGCCTCTGAGTCATAAAGGTTGACATGAATCTTGTCAGTCATGTGGAAATGACTTATGAAATAATCCTGGGCAGCCTGCTGGTGGCGCTGTCCAGGGAGAGTATAAATACTCAGGCATGGGCCCAGCTTGCTCAGGTCATTCTTTAACAGGAACTAGTGAAGGACACAACTAGATCTCCATGTTGAAAAACAGTTGATTAAAGCCTTGTTTAATACTCAGACCAAGTGCCCAGTAGTTTTCTTACGTCAAAGGTTATGGTTTCAAGTCCCACTCCAGAGACTTGAGCACAAAAATCTAGGCTGACACTGCAGTGCAGTACTGAGGGAGTGCTACACTGTCAGAGGTGTCGTCTTTTGACTGAGATGCTAAACCGAGGCCAATTGTCGTAATGTAAGTCTATGTGGTCTATTAATCTTTAGTTTGGTTAGAACCTGAAAAACCATTTGTATATATAACAGAAATCCATATTTAACAGATAAAGATCTAATCTGGACATACGGGGGCGATTTTACCAGCCCTGGCGAGGCGGGTATGGAGGCTGGACCGCCGGGAAAATGGCAGAATTTGGGGGCGGGTTGGGCACCCGCCCCCAACCCGCCTCCATGCCATCTTCCCAGGAGGCGGGTAGCCATCCCGCGCCGGGTCCCATCTCCTTGGAGGCGGGAAGGGATTAAAGCCTATTAACTGCCTGTTAACAGGCTTCCCGAAGGCTCCAAAACCCACCAGCTCAGATCAGCGAGTACTGAGTCTGCGGGGGTCGGGGGGGGGGGGGCGGTTGCAAAAGTGTGGTCTGAAGGTAAATGATGGGTGCAAGAGTGTAGAAGTGAGTATCTGAGGTAAGTGCAAAGTGTTTTTAAAAGTGTACTTACCTTTGTTTCTTCCTGCAGGCTTCAGTCGGTGGATATGCGGAGAGTCTCGCACCTCCGTGTTGCAGATGAGAGATGGCCGTTGCATTCCCAGATCCAACAAACATCACATTTCTGTAAAAGAAAGCAGGTTGATGAGGTCTTGTATGCAAGACCTCATCAAACTGCAGTGAATGCCACTGTTTGACAGCTTCACAGAGCTGTCAAATGATGACAATTCATCTGTCAACATTTTTTGACAGATGACACGTCATACGTTGATGTGCTCTGCAACCAGCTTTCCTTTAATTGGCCTGCTAAGCCCGCTGGCTTAACAAGGTCAATCAGGGAAAATAGCATGGGTTGGCCACAAATCGATGAAGGCGGGACATCGACCCGACAAGCAGCAGTCCCACCTCCAATGCGCCCCCATTAACAAAATCGCCTATGTTTCAGATAGACCCAACCAGTCACTCTCCAGTCAGCAACATGGCTATTTTCTCTTAAACATTTAAAATATTATATGCATTTACCACATTGTTTGCTCTTTTATTTCTTATGTTTATATCTTTAAGAAGAGGTTGTGTATGGTGTTCTCTTAAGCTTATATTAATGCCCCATTATTGCTTTTGTTTCTGGTTCAACACTAAGAACTCCTCACTTTCCACCTTCTCAATTCTTTTCAGAATTTTAAAGACTCAATTAATATCTCGCTTCACTTGTGCTTTTCTAATAACATCAATTTTCATTCTTGAAGCCCTTGCCCACTAAGTAATGCAAGACTCTTGTTGGTGTTTCCATTTCAGCCCCCCCAGTCTTTCCCCGGCTACAGTGACCAACACTCGATGCAATGAGCCATGCAAAACATAAATTTTCTTCAACAATTTATGCAAAACACATTTCCACAAGATTCCACTCACTTGCTCGTCAATGCTGCAAAGCAGCGAGACCTGAATGTGAATTGCATTATGTAGTGACACTAATGCTTGGTTGTGGACAGTGGCAAAACCATAGCCTCAGTAACAGCTGAAGTCCACAAAGGCTCTAATCTAAAATAACAACAGAAAAATGCTGGAAAAACTCAGCAGGCCAAGCAACATCTGTGAAGAGAGAAATAGAGTCAACAGGGTAGATTTTCCTGGAGCCGTCAGGTGGGGTTTCAGGCGTGTGGGGGGGGGAAATCCCGATTTCGGGGGTCTCAACACCATCCCACCCAAAACCCGCCTCCACGTAAGTTTCAGGGGAGGCGGGTACCCGCCCTGCACTGGGACCCGCCAACCCGAGGCGGGAAGGGATTAGTGCCAATTAACTGCCTGTTAACAGGTAGTTAACAGGCAGTTTTTATCCTAATCCCCATTTTTAGGGGTGTCGTGTGGGATTCCCGACGGCTCCAAACCACGCCAGGTTAGAGCAGTTGGGCCGTCGGGTTGAAGGACTTGGAGGGGTCGCGATGTCAGTGTTCAGGTGAGTGATGGGTGCATGAGTGCAAAGGTAAGTGTGTTTGGTGTGTTTAAAGTGTGTAAAGACGTTTAAATTACCTGTACTTACCTTAACAGCCTTTCCTCCTATAGGTTTCGGGTGTCCATCACTCAGCCGGCACTGTAAGCAAAATGGCTGCGATCTGTCAAAAGTGACAGCCTTCAGCTTTCAGTGCCGGTGAGACTTCTAACTGAGTCTGTGTAGAAGGACTCAGGTTAGAAGTCAGACTGTCAGTATTTGACAGCTTCAAACAGCTGTGAAACACTGATATTTCATTGGCCTGCTGAGCCCGCTGGTCGGGCTCAACAAGGTCAATCAAGGGAAAATCGCACGGATTGGCCAGACATCGATGTAGGCGGGACTAAAACCCGAAAGTTGAAGTCCCACCTCCTTCCCGACAGCTTCAGGAAAATCTACCCCAACGTTTCAGGTCGAAACCCTTCGTCGGGACTGAAGAAGCACAGGAAATGAAACAGATTAAAAGGCCAGTTTGGGGGCGGGGAGAGAACAAAAGAGAAGTTGTTGTGTCTGTGTATAATAAAACACAGACTGCAGGAGAAACGGTACAACAGGTGTTTACTCAACGTGGCTCACAGTGGAACTGATCTGTACAGATTACTACTCAGTGCTATATACAGGTGTGGTCACTGCCGGTACTGCAGTATACATGAGCTGAATAAGATAGTTCCCCCCTTAAAGGTATATACATTACAGAAGTGAAGAGACATTAAGAGGTATTCAAAACCAGACGAGATGGTGATAGGACGACTGGAGACAGGAGACGGCTCTAGATTAGGTGTGAAATGCGCTGGCAGAATGGGAGACAGCTGCCATGTGGGAGAGAAAAAAAAGGGGGGGGGAAAGGGCCAAAACAAAGGTGTGGATAAAAAATATAAGTAAAAATGTAATGGGGGCCGAGGTTACGATCTGAAATTGTTGAACTCGATATTGAGTCCGGAAGGCCTAATCAGAAGATGAGGTTCTAATCTAATCTCAGTTGAAAGTTCATAAAACATGGCCTCACCTGACTCCTGAAACAGATTACAACCCAATCTTTGTCTGTTACCAAAGTCTGAAAGCACAATGATGTCTTTAAAAAACAATTAAAATGTACGAGATTGGATTGAACTTGTGTGATGGAGAATAAGGAATCAAACTGGAAGTACCATCAGTGTGAGATGGAAACCTAGTCGTTTGTCATTAAGAAAAACCTTACAGTTTTGCGTACTACTTAAAATAATAGTACTCATTAGAATAATTGTCTACAAAAACATAATTCAAAAGCATAGATACATTTAAATAGACATTTTTATAATTGGATTGGAAAGCAAAATTGCTATTACTTCTGTACTGCTCACTCTAGCAACTCAGTCATAGTATAATTGGTCCCCATGGCAGGGAATAGAACCAAAACATTTAAAATAAAACTTGATAACTAAAACACGGGGAAGGGGGGGATTTTAAACCCCCAAAACGGGTGGGTTGGGGTCAATTGGGAGGTTAAATTGTTAAAAACCTGAATCCCGAGCCCAACCTGCCCATTTCCGGTTTTCCCGGAGGAGGGACGGGGAGGAGTCAGCCAACCTGCTCAAAAGGAGGCGGACTGGCACTTTGAAATATTGCAAATGAGGCTGGAAGCCTCGGATTTAACTTGCTGTTCAGATTTAACTGTGGCTGGCTGGGATTTCCGGGCTTGGGATTCCCATCAGCAGCAGCGAGGTGAGGACAGCCTTGGGGAACACTCCGAGTGGGCCGGGCAGAGCAGGAGTGCTTCCTTCCTGCACCCTCCCCAAGCTTCCTAACCATCTACCCTACCCAACTCCCCATACAACCACCCTCTCCCCACCCTGCCCCTGGGGACCAGACCGTCCCCCCCAACCACCAGCCCCCCCACCCCACCCCCGCGTTCAGGGCTCGCACCTACCTGTGGTCAGGGACTCTTCTCCAGTGTTCCCCGCCCGACTAGAAGCCAGGCTGTCAATCCGGCCGGGGAAACTGTCCATGATAAGGATAAGGAGTAGGCCATTTAGGACAGAAATGAGGAGGAATTTCTTCACCCAGAGAGTGGTGAACCTGTGGAATTCTCTACCACAGAAGGCAGTAGAGGCCAATACATTAAATATATTCAAGAAGGAGTTGGATATATTTCTTAAGGCTAAAGGGATCAAGGGGTAGGGGGAGAGGGCAGGGACCGGGTACTGAATTTGAATGATCAGTCATGATCGCATTGAATGGCGGAGCAGGCTCGAGGGGCCGAATGGCCTACTCCTGCTCCTATCTTCTATGTTTCTATGTTTCTATGAAGTCACACGCACGCTGTGGAGTTAAACCTCCGGGTGTCCCACGCTCTACCGCGCGCCCCCCCTCCCCTCCTCCCACCCCCAACTATCCCGGCGGGTCCAAACATAAAAATTCTGGCCAAGATCCCACATAGTGGACAGCCTTTGCCGTTTCTGCAGCAGAGGCTAAATTACCATAGCAGCAAGTTCAATTTCAGAGACATCAATAAAATACTGCTGGAATTTCTGATTTTAAAAATGTCCTTTGGACATTGAGGGTGTGTAAATGCCAAACGTGATATATAGCTTTTTCAGTGTTCAGCAGTGATTTGTAACAGACGATAGATTGCGGTGCGGTGTAACTTTAAATGGGATTGGAGGAGCCGGCAGATTTTTGGTAATACAGTAATATTATCATGGACAAGAAGGTGTGAAGCGCCAATGAATAATGTGCGCTCAGATTACATGCAGAAATGTGGCATATTATTCGTTTTTAACTGAACATGTTTTGCCACCATTATACAGAGAGCGATGTGGCAGTAAGGACTGCGGTAGACATATCTTAATCAGTCATTTCTCCTGAGAGTCGTCGAACCGTTTTTATTCTCACTTGCACTAAAGAGAATTGCAGAAATTAAAATATCTGAGTAATTAGCCCCAGTCTGGGCTTTGGTTCAGTAACACTTTTTAAACAGGAATTACTTCTGACAATTATGCAGCAATAACTCAATTCAACAATAACTCAATTATGAAAGGTGATGTAGAGTCTTTAATAATGTAGCCACCACTGCCTGCATGGAATGACATCTGGTATTTAAATATAATGCATCAATGACCTATGTCAAATAACCATGATCCTTTGAGAACATTTAAAATCCCGAGGTAATAGTTTAAATATTCACAGATTAATTTAAACTTAAGAACATAAGAGCTTAAGAATTAGGAACAGGAGTAGGCCATACGGCCCCTCGAGCCTGCTCCGCCATTCAAATAAGATCATGGCTGATCTTCGACCTCAACTCCACTTTCCTGCCCGATCCCCATAGCTCGCGATTCCCCAGAGTTTAAAAATCTATCGATCTCAGCCTTGAATAGACTCAACGACTCAGCATCCACAGCCCTTTGGGGTAGAGAATTCCAAAGATTCACAACCCTCTGAGTGAAGAAACTCCTCCTCATCCCAGTCTTAAATGGCCGACCCCTTATCCTGAGACTATGCCCCCTAGTTCTAGACTCTCCAGCCAGGGGAAACAAGCTCTCAGCATCTACCCTGTCAGTCCCCCTCAGAATCTTATATGTTTCAATGAGATCACCTCTCATTCTTCTAAACTCCAGAGAGTATAGGCCCAATCTACTCAATCTCTCCTCATAGGACAACCCTCTCATCCCAGGAATCATTCTAGTGAATCTTTGTTGCACTGCCTCTAAGGCATGTATGTCCTTCCTCAGATAAGGAACATAAGAACATAAGAACATAAGAAATAGGAGCAGGAGTAGGCCAATCAGCCCCTCGAGCCTGCTCCGCCATTCAATAAGATCATGGCTGATCTGATCCTAACCGCCAATCTACTATCACAGAACCATCTCCTGAATCTAACAGAATTAGACACATGAAATAGGAGCAGGATCAGGCTACATGGCCCCTGGGCCCGCTCTGCTACCCACAGGGCCATGTCCGATCCGAACCTAGACTCATGTCCAAATTCCTGCCCGCTCCCCGTAACCCTTAATTCCCTTTACTTCTGGGAAACTGTCTATTTCTGTTTTAAATCTATGTAATGATGTAGCTTCTACAGCTTTTTGGGGCAGCATATTCCATGGACCTACCACCCTCTGAGTGAAGTAGTTCCTCCTCATCACAGTTTTGAAAGAGCAGCCCCTTATTCTAAGACTATGCCCCCTACTTCTAGTTTCACCCATCATCGGGAACATCCTCCCCGCATCCACCCGATCCAACCCCTTCACAATCTTATATGTTTCAATAAGATCGCCTCTCATTCTTCTGAACTCCAATGAGTAGAGTCCCAATCTACTCAACCTCTCCTCATATGTCCATCCCCTCATCCCCGGGATTAACCGAGTGAACCTTCTTTGTACTGACTCGAGAGCAAGTATGTCTTTTCTTAAGTATGGACACCAAAACTGTATGCAGTATTCCAGGTGTGGTCTCACCAATACCTTGTACAACTGAAGCAATACCTCCCTATTTTTATATTCTATCCCCCTAGCAATGAAAGCCAACATTCCATTGGCCTTCTTAATCACTTGCTGCACCTGCATACTAACCTTTTGAATTTCGTGCACCAGGACCCCCAGATCCCTTTGTACTTCAGTACTTTCCAGTTTCTTGCCATTAAGATAATAACTTGCTCTACGATTTTTCCTGCCAAAGTGCATAACCTCACACTTTCCAGTATTGTATTCCATCTGCCAAATCTCTGCCCACTTAATTAGCCTGTCTATGTCCCCTTGCAGGTTTTTTATGTCCTCCTCACTCACTACTTTCCCTCCCATCTTAGTATCATCTGCAAACTTTGATATGTTACACTCGGTCCCCTCCTCCAAATCGTTAATATAGATTGTAAAGAGTTGGGGACCCAGCACTGACCCCTGCGGAACACCACTAGTTACTGATTGCCAGTCTGAGAATGAATCATTTATCCCAACTCTCTGCCTTCTGTTAGATAGCCAATCCTCTATCCATGCCAGAATATTACCCCCAATCCCGTGATTTTTTATCTTAAGCAATAATCTTTTGTGTGGCACCTTGTCAAATGCCTTTTGGAAGTCTAAATACACTACGTCCACTGGTTCCCCTTTATCCACCCTATATGTTACTTCCTCAAAGAACTCCAGCAAATTTGTTAAACATGACTTCCCCTTCATAAAACCATGCTGACTTTGTCGTATTAAATTATGATTATCCAAATGTCCTGTTACTGTCTCCTTAGTAATGGACTCCAAAATTTCACCTACCACAGATGTTAGGCTAACCGGTCTATAGTTTCCAGCCTTCTGTCTACTGCCCTTTTTAAATAAGGGTGTTACATTAGCAGTTTTCCAGTCTGCCGGGACCTTTGCCGAGTCCAGGGAGTTTTGGAAAGTTATTACCAATGCATCCACAATCCCTACTGCCACTTCCCTCAAGACCCTAGGATGTAAGCCATCAGGTCCAGATGATTTATCCGCCTTGAGTCCCATTATTTTACCGAGTACCACTTCCTTAGTGATTTTGATCGTGTTTAGCTCCTCCCCCCATATAGCCCCCTGTTTTTCCAGTGTTGGGATATTCTTAGTGTCTTCTACTGTAAAGACTGATACAAAATATTCATTCAGTGTTTTTGCCATCTCCATATTTCCCACCATTAATTTCCCAGTCTCATCCTCTAAGGGACCAACATTTACTTTAGCCACCCTTTTTCTTTTTATATAACTATAAAAACTCTTACGATCTGTTTTTATATTTTTTGCTAATTTACTTTCATAATCTATCTTCCCTTTCTTAATCAATCTTTTTGTTTTTTTTGCTGTCTTTTAAAGTTTTCCCAATCCTCTATCCTCCCACTAGATTTGGCTACCTTATATGCCCTTGTTTTTAGTCGAATACTATCCTTAATTTCTTTACTTAGCCACGGATGGCTGTCTTTTCTTTTACACCCTTTTCTTCTCAGTGGAATATATTTTTTTTGGAAGTTGTAAAATAACTCCTTAAATGTACACCACTGATCATGTATCGTTTTACCCTTTAATCTATTTTTCCAATCCACTCTACTCAATTCCGCTCTCATACCTTCATAGTCTCCTTTATTCATGCTTAGCACGCTTGTTTGAGATCCAACCTTCTCACCCTCTAATTGAATATGGAATTCAACCATGTTATGGTCACTCATTCCAAGGGGATCCTTTACTAGGACATTTTTAATTAATCCTGTCTCATTACACAGGACCAGATCTAAGGTTGCTTGCCCCCTGGTCGGTTCAGCTACATACTGCTCAAGAAACCCATCCCTAATACACTCAATGAACTCATCCTCAAGGCAGCCCTGCCCAATTTGATTTGTCCAATTAATTGATAGTTAAAATCCCCCATAATTATAGATGTTCCCTTATTACAAGCCTCAACTATTTCCTGATTGATACTCCGTCCAACAGAGTTGCAACTGTTCGGAGGCCTATAGACTACGCTCACTAGTGTTTTTTTCCCCTTATTATTCCTTATCTCCACCCAAACTGTTTCATTATCCTGATCTTTTGACCCAATATCATTTCTCTGTATTACAGTGATTCCTTCCTTTATTAACATAGCCACCCCACCTCCCCTTCCTTCCTGCCTTTCCTTCCTGATCGTTAAATAACCTGGTATGTTTAATTCCCGGGCATTGTGCACTTATTCTGCTATTACTCACATCAAGTAGAAAAAGACTGGCTGGCATAAAACTGTTGATTTAAACATTGCACGGGAAGGCCAATGGGGCCAAATGGCCTACTCCTGCTCCTATTTCTTATGAAAATAAAATGTGTGTTAGTAAATGCTCCTGATGACTCGTGCACAAGTTGGAAGCAAAACATTACATTTATGATTTCTTTGCTGTAACCAATTACCTTGAATCTGATTATGAATATGGATGTTTCAGTCCCCTTAATAAGTACATCAATTAGCAGATTCTGTACACTGTAACTAAAAAAAAAACACTTAAAACGGTGGCTCTTTAAATCATGAGAGATCAAAAATGCTACAATCATGCAAAACGATCTTTTAGGAGTAATTAATGAAGATGTGATTTTGAACAGTGATTCTGAACAATATTGCAAGTCAGTTTTCAGAATTAGATTTGGAGCAAAATAAAACACACCGATGGAAAGAAATTGAGGTTGGTATCACAGCTACCAATAAGATCATGGCTGATCTTCAACCTCAACTCCACTTTCCTGCACTATCCCCATATCCCTTGACTCCCAAAAATCTATCGATCTCTATCTTGAATATGCTCAATGTCTGAGCCTCCACAGCCCTCTGGAGAAGAGAATTCCAAAGATTCACCACCCTCTGAGTGAAGACATTTCTCCTCATCTCAGTCCTAAATGGTCAACCTCTTATTCTGAGAATGTGACCCCTGGTTCTAGACTCTTCAAAATAGTGCCATAGGATCTTTTACATCCACCTGAGAGAGCAGACGGGAACTTGGTTTAACGTCTCATCCGAAAGACGGCACCGCCGACAGTGCAGCACTCCCTCAGCACCGCACTGGAGTGTCAGCCTAGAATTTTGTGCTCAAGTCCCTGTAGTGGGACCTGAACCCACAACCATTCTGACTCAGAGGCGAGAGTGCTACCCACTGAGCCACAGCTGACATAATAACCGTCTAGAGTCCAAGGCATATAAACCACCCAACTGGTCTTTAATTTCAGTCCTTTACTGTTGAATGCCGTGAAATTTTAATTTATATCAGTATAATTACAGTCTGCATTATCAACCCTACTACTGGCACTGAAATTATGTCTAATTTATAGCATCTACATTACTGGAATTTGTGACCGAATTTACAGTTATTTCGGTTTTTATTTCAACTTTTCCTCTAGCACTTGTTGTTCAGTTAGATCCACCACGGCTGCCATTTTGCTTTTGCCCCGTTCAGAAATGGGTTTCCAGATTTCTTCCTAGTTTCCGTCTATATTGCTTTATGATCAGCTGACAGGAAGTGTACTTGCACAAAGTAGGGGCAGGTTCACCTGGTTTTTTTTCTCCCTCTCGAGACGGAGGGATGTTTCTGCTACGCAGCTCCATCTAGTAGAAGAGCCAAAAATGCAGAAAGAAAATCACCCCGGGCATGTTGTCATACCAGTCAAGGTGGCTGTTCAAAATTGCGACCCACTGCACGGGTGTTCAACACTCTGCCACGATAGATACAACAACACGCTACATGAAAGGCGTTCTTTTGATTCTTGGTCTAACCAATTGAAGTCATTCACAATCAAATAGTCATCCTTTATTAAACAGATCCGTAACCTAACCATCTGTAAGATAATAAACAAAGTGATACAGTAGTCAATCTGTATAGTTAAACGCCCGGTGACTAGTGCATATCTATAGAGAGCTGCACCTTTAAGAGCATACATGACATTTTCCTGATTGGCTCAAATAGCCAATAATTAAATATTTTTGAATCAGTCAAATATCCCATTGGCTGAACATGAACAGAACAATAAAGAAAGACTTGCATTTATATAGCACCTTCCACAACCACCAGACATTCATTGGCTGGAAATGTAGGATTCGCAAAAATCCAGGAAAATACAGTCTACATTGTAAAACCCCTGAAATGGCCACATTTTATGAACACAAGATGGAGTTGGCAGATCACATGACTCATTTCAGAAGGACATACCACTGCAGTATCTTAAAGAAACCTGAGTTACCACCGATTAGAAGGTTCCAGAACTGACTGCAATTGATATGGTAAAATGGTTACAGTAATAACAAAGTCAAAACAAAAGTATTTACACCTCAAGGTGTGTTAATTGCTAGCAAAACGCAAACCCATCTCTGAAATCGCAGAGCACAGACAAAACCTATTATCTGTACCAAACTCAGAGGGACACAGGACAGATCCCATTAGTTTCATTTACAAGACATTAAAATAAAGTACCCGCTTTTGTCAAAGCAGCCTGCCCATTACTTTAACAAAAGAAAACCCCTGATTTGGCGCCAAGATAAGGGCAAGAAAACAGTATAACAGTTGGGGGAAAAGAGACATTAAAAAAACAACACACAGTTTCAGACAGACATGAGGTCAAAGGCAGAGCGAGTGGAGAGGTTCAATTACGGTTCGAGGAGCACGGAGGGCCTACAAGTTCGAGCAGGAGAGCAGGTTCAGGAGCCGGTCCCATAAGGAAGATTGGAGATCCTGGACGATACAGGAGCACCAAGCTCAAGGACAGTTTTAAAAACCCTGGTGCGCATAGAGGCCCAACTCCACCTAGCTGATCTAGTTGAGGTATACTTAGAGGCGGGAGGGTTTTTAATATTAAGGGCTTTGTAATTCGGGAGTGTTATTCATCCTTCGTTGTGCCGTGCGCTTTCTCCACCCCCGTTTTATTATATCGCTGATCTAGAATTGATGTATTATGATAGTCAAAGTAACTCTTGTGTGTTAAATTTTAGTTCCCATTGAGAGGCGTGTTCATGATTTTTGTCTGCATTGTTTCTTCATTCTCGATGTTTTATTCTCCTTAAAAATAAAGATACCTTTGATTTAAAACTTACCTTGTCTCACCTGATCCATTTGTCTTCTGAGTCACAAGTTGGGCCAACACATCAAGGTGGTCTGGCAATAAGCCCAGTGTCTAGAACCAGTGAGGGGGGAGCGCTTCGGAACCGCTCACGAGCTGTGTGAAATCAAAAACTGATCTCGCACACCACAAGCTCGTTAAAACGACCCCTTACAGAAAGCACTTTTTTTTTGAGCTGTAGTCACTGCTGTAATGTAGGAAACGCAGCAGCCAATTTGCACACAGCAAGCTCTCACAAATAGCAATGTGATAATGGCCACATAATCTGTTTATGTTATGTTGATTGAGGGATAAATGTTGGCCCAGGACACCAGGGATCACTCCCCTGCTCTTCTTCGAAATAGTGCCAATGGGATCCTTTACATCCGCCTGAGAGAGCAGACGGGGCCTTGGTTTAACGTCTCACCTGAAAGACGGCACTTCTGACAGTGCAGCACTCTCTCAGCACTGCATTGGAGTGTCTGCCTAGATTTGTATACTCAAGTCTCTCAAGCAGGACTTGAACCCACAATCTCCATAAACTCAGAGGTGAGAGTGCTACCCACTGAGCCACAACTGACTCATCAAAACGATGCTTCAGCAGCAGGTAGGAAATCTGCCAACCAACTACCACAAAAAACAATGAAATGTCCGATTTACCACCACCGCACCCCCCCACCCCGCAAATGTTTCTATACAGCTTAAAATAGCGTTTATAACATAATACACAAAAGAACTCGGGAGGAAGAAACACTAATCTTACCCACAATATCAGCCATTTTATGTTAAAAGTGTCTCCCAAGATGTTTCCCTGATACAGGTCTGTCCCCTTTATTTGGAGCTTGGGGCTTGAGCACTGCTGCATTTATGGAGTTTGTTTGGTGTATCTGTTAATTTACCAAATGAAAAGGTTACACCAAGTAACCCTGGAGTGAACTAGTGAACGAATGGTGACTCTGCACACCACACTGGTGGATGACGACAACTCCTAGCATGCAGCTCTGTGGAGTCTAATAGTGAATAGGCAGGTGGAGCAGACAAACAAGATGTCATGACAAACCTTATAAATAGCCAGCCTTGTTGTCAAATAAATAAATATGTATATTGCAGGGGAATAAAATGGGCTATTTTCCTTTGTCTGCTCCGAGCCGTGGATTGGTGGGTCAGAATAAACACCTGTAAAAGGGACCTCTGATTTTCCTTCCATTAAATTAAAGTGAAAGGAAAGTTTGGGGGGGGGGGGCGGCTTTACAGGCGTGCACTCTGACCTGTCTCTTTTTCTGATAATTCTTTGCTCCAACTGAACCAACGCACAGCCCCTGGAAAATCTCACCTAAAAGGTGGTGAACCTTTGGAATTCTCAACCACAGAAGGCTGTGGAGGCCAAGTCACTGAATATATTTAAGAAGGAGACAGATAGATTTCTAGACGCAAAAGGCGTCAAGGGGTATGGGGAGAGAGCAGGAATATGGTATTGAGATAGAGGATCAGCCATGATCATACTGAATGGCGGAGCAGGCTCGAGGGGCCGAATGGCCTACTCCTGCTCCTATGTTTCTATGTTTCTAAAATTACCTCCTCGAACTGTTACAACCAGAGCTGCTCCCCTCTCCCTGCTATTAAACACGCACATCCCCATTTCTCTCAAAGTCCACTGGGTTTAATTTCATATTCATACCCTGCTTTGCTGGCCTCACTCTCAGGTCCTCCTCTCACCCTCCCGCTGTGTTCTGGGCACTGGCTCAGTTGGGAACATGCTAACCATCACAGACACCACCCCACATTACTATGTGCGATCTCCTTAGTTTATTTACATCAAGGCAACTTAAGGTGGTACAACATTATTTGTTGCTCATTTATACATTAAACCAAGCTGGAAGAATGAATAATGAATAATGAATATAGGGTACTGTGTAGATTTAGATTTTTCTTTATCCCTGGTTGTCAAATATACCAAATTCCAGTGACCGTCAAGAAATAATACCAAAAGTATACGTCATGGAAAACTACCAAAATTCCCAATAAAAAAAAAGAAATTTGAAATAAAGTCTATTATTGTGAAAAACCATGACAAAATGGCTGTGCTAAAGAGCAAGTGAATAATCGGCCACATAGGTGCTTATTTGGAGACAAATGGCATCTTATTAAAAGGTGTTCATTCGTATAGAACGAGCCAGAGAAAAGCACGTCAGTTTGAATTTGCTTATTTTTTTTTATGGCTGTTGATTTTATTTCCTCTCGACATTTAAGAGCGATACAATTGACAACTCAAGCACTGCAGGATACAAATGTGCTGCAAATATATTCCAGAGCCCGAGGAGAGACTGTGTCAGCAGTGGGTCGAATTGTCGCACCCTCGCCTCTGAGTCAGAAGGTTATGAGACTTGAGCACAACTATCTAAGCTGACACTCCAGTGCGGTGCTGAGGGAGTGCTGCACTGTCGGAGGTGCTGTTGTTTGGATGAGACGTTAAACCGAGGCCCTGTCTGCCCTCTCAGGTGGACGTAAAAGATCCCGCGGCACTCTTTCAAAGAAGAGCAGGGGGAGTTATCCCCGGTGTCCTGGCCAATATTTATCCCTCAGCCAGCAGCACGAAAAATCACATTGCGGTTTGTAGGTGCGACGGGTGTGGGGAGCCACGGGGCTGTGTAGATACGGGGCCGTGCTCTCCGGGCAAGGTAGGTTCTGGACCCAAGTGCAGAAACCAGGCTAGAGGCAGGTATACAATCTTTAAGGTACTTTACTAGATTCACACATAGCTAGATTCATACAAGGAACACAACAACATACATAGAACTCGAGACAAGTTACAAAACAGCTAGTCAAGATAGGAACTCAGGACAGCTTCCATGAGGCAACCTACTTGTCCATACTGAGCTGGGATAAGCTTACCACAAGCGCAACCAGCTTGCCGAGACGAGACTCGAGACAAGCTATCATGAGGGGCTGCCACAGGGGTAACAGGCTTATCAATACAGAGCTCAAGACAAGCGCCAACATGGCAACACGCTGGTCCAGCCCAGCACCTTATCAAGACTAAGAACAACAAGAACACAGACTTAGATACATCTTAAATACAGAGCTCGAGAACCATGGCAGCCAGCTAGTCAAAGCCAGCAGCCACAGAGCGAAGGCTAGTCCCCGGTTCCCCGGTTAGGACTGAGCACAGAGGAAAGCAACCACAGAACTTATATACCAAGAAAACCAGGTGAAACCCATGAACAGCTAACAGGCCGTTAAGAATTAACACAGGAGGCTAGGAACAATTAACAAAGGGCTAGAAACAAACAAGTGAAGGTGCCATCTAGAGGTTACAGAAGGAACTGACTGGCACCCTCACAGTAGGAGCTCGCTGGGAGCAAATTAGCTGTTCATTTCCTACATTACAACAGTGACTGCACTTCAAAAAGTACTTCATTGGCTGTAAAGCTCTTTGGGACATCCGATGGTCATGACAGGCGCTATAGAAATGCAAGTCTCTCTTTTTCTTCCCCCTTTGATACACAAGTCTTATGATGTTTTCTGCATTGAGCCTGCCCTCTGAAAGCACTCCAGTAGAGAACCACTCCAACAGCATTTAGATGGCATGGAGCTGGATCAGTGAGTATCATTTTCAAGCTTTGGGGCTTACGTCTGCACAACCACCAAATTCTGCTTCTAAACAGGGAAATAACACTACGATGAGATCGGGGTCGATTTTCAGTGTGCCGTGAGGTGGGCTTTTAGGCGTGCGGGGGGCAAAATTCCCGAATTCGGGGGTCCCGACACCATCCCGCCCAAAGCCCGCCTCCACGTAAGTTTCAAAAGGAGGCGGGTACCCGCCCCGCACTGGGACCCGCCGACCCGAGGCGGGAAGGGATTAGTGCCAATTAACTGCCTGTTAACAGGCAGTTTTTAGCCTAATCCCTATTTTGAAGGGTGTCGTGTGGGATTCCCAACGGCGCCAAACCACGCCAGGTTAGAGGAGTCGGGCCGTCGGGTTGAAGGACTTGGAGGGGTCGAGATGTCGGTGTTCAGGTGAGTGATGTGTGCATGAGTGCAAAGGTAAGTGTGTTTGGTGTGTCTAAAGTGTGTAAAGAAGTTTAAATTACCTGTACTTACCTTTACAGCCTTCCTTCCTCTAGGTTTCGGGAGTCCATCACTCAGCCAGCACTGAAAGCAGAATGGCCGTGATCTGTCAAAAGTGACAGCCTTCAGCGCCGGTGTGAGTTCTAACTGAGTCTACGTAGAAGGACTTAGGTTAGAAGTAAGACTGTCAGTGTTTGACAGCTTCAAACAGCTGTGAAACACTGATATTTCATCTGTCAAGAACTCTTGACAGATGAAATTTCAGTCTGTGACGTCACCTGTTGCCGGGTGGCCCTTAATTGGCCTGCTGAGCCTGCTGGGTGGGCTCAACAAGGTCAATCAAGGGAAAATCACGTGGATTGGCCACATCTCGATAGAGGCGGGACTAAAACCCAAAAGTTGTAGTCCCGCCTCCTGAATGAAAATCGACCCCTGTGCGTGACTCCTTTGGCTCGTCCCTTCAGCTTCACGACACTGGCAATTGCTTATTTCTGTACTTGTTTTTTATTTGCTCGTGGGATGTGAGTGTCGCTGGCAAGGCCAGCATTTATTGCCCATCCCTAATTGCCCTTGAGAAGATGGTGGTGAGCCACCTTCTTGAGCCACTGCAGTACAACTGAGTGACTTGTTAGGGCATTGCAGAGTCAACCACATTGCCGTGGGTCTGGAGTCACATATAGGCCAGAGCAGGTAAGGACGGCAGATTCGTTTTTACAGTAATCCAGTCGCTTCATGGTTACCATTACTGATACTAGTGTTTTTTATGCCAGATTTATTTAATTAATTAATTGAATTTAAATTCCCCAGCTAGCCGTGGTGGGATTTGAATTCATGTCTCCAGATGACGAGTCCAGCAACATAAACACCACACTACCCTATGCTATTGCTGCTTTCCCATTGCCAACTAACTCAAGTGTATGGGTACCTTTATCCTGAGACTAACAGGTTGGCAGTCTAAATGAAACGATACAGGGACCAATCAAGTCAACCAACCAAAAAAAAACACGCACTTGTCCCGTCTCCCGGTAACTGCAATCCACAAACTGATGGATTTAAGGTACTTTTACATAGCCTATCATTTTCTGTAACACAAACCTACTGCTGGCTCTCATCAGTGGAGCGTTTGATTTAATCTGCACCCACTGAAAGACACAGGATTGTTTTTCTAAAAACTCAGGAGGGGGAAGATTACCCAACCTGAATCTAGCCAATGTAGGTCAGGATTTTCTTTTGTTTAAGCTGGTGATTCGGCAGTCGAGAAAATGGACACTAAACTTGTCGATAACCTATTGTGAGTGCAATGCTGCTATTTATTTAAACAGTCTACTTGGAAGCAAGAAATGAAGCAAGCCACGCAGAATATTGATCTGTCGTGTTTGAGAGGGAGGGAATCGTACACTTTTTGTAGAAACCCAATTTTTTTCTAAATAAATGTTTAAGCCGATTTTTAACAATTAATAAAAACACTATACTTCTACCAACATTTTTATTTTTCATATTAGAGCATCTATTACATATAATGCGCAATAAATACATATATCAAAACATTGAAACAGCATCTCAAGTGTTTCATATTTCTCCACAAAATCAATACATCACAAAAATCAATTGTAAAATAATAATGAACATGAAGTGTTGCCACATTTAAGGCATTCATAGGACGATATACTGGGTTATTTATACGTGTTTTCACAAATCCAATCCCTGTTTTGAATATCCATTTATGTTGAGAATAAAGCACAGTGGGGGAAAAAAAACTATGCATCATCTGTAAATATTATTATCCTCCAAATACATTTTGCAATCAAGAATTGAGAGGGGAAAAGACCTTCATGTTTGTTCACTGATTAAGTAGCACAATAAATACTACGTTTCCAGTGATTCATCAGTAACAAAACAGCAGCACACATTTCCAATAGATGTGTGGTCACGAGCTGTTCAGTTTCGACTTTGTGCAGTAGCTCAAAACTGCCATAAGGTGGTGGGAGATGTACATTTCAGTGATGAATGTACTGAAGTCCCAAGGCAACATGGATACTGCATGCCTTTATTTTTGTAAGAGATGATAACACCGTACTTCTTTGGCAAAGGCAAAGCATATGGGAGCACAATATTTATGATCGTCTTGTTAGGCTTTTATGGAACGCACTGAATTAGTCGATAGGATCTGCAACAGAGAACAAGTTTAAAATGAACAAGAGGTACTCTGCTGCCAACTAAATGAGTTTTTCAAACCTTAGTCATTTTTTTTGCCCCACTACTAAAGGATTACAGATTAGTAGTGGCAAAACAATGACTATCAAACAATGCCTACTGTGAGCACAACTGTGCTTACAAATGAGAAAAATGTGAATTTTAACTATCAATTTGAACCTGTGAAATAATTTGTCTTCAGTCATGGGCCTTTCCAAATGATTCAGCAATAGTTATGGATCACACGGTCGATTAAAGAGTAGGTGCAGTTAACTTGTGAGCTTCCAAGAAAACAGGATAACATTAATGTGATCTTTGACAGTTGAGCAACATAAAGTTTAATTACAGACAAATAGTTGGGATTTACCAAATTGTCATTGGTTATTTGCAGCTTTGGTCGAGTGTCAGCCATGGCTCAGTTGGTAGCATGCTTGCCTCTAAATCTGACAGTTCATGGGTTCAAGTCCCACCCTAGAGCATAAAACAAATCTAAGCTGACACTCCCAGTGCAGTACTGCGGCAGTGCTGCACTGTTGGATGGTGCTGTCTTTCAGGTAAGATGTTAAACCGAGGCCCCGTCTGCTCTCTCAGGTGGGTGTAAAAGATCCCATGGCCACTATTTTGAAGAAGAGCAGGGGAGTTATCCTGGTGTCCTGGGGCCAATATTTATCACTCAGCCAACAGCACTAAAACAGTTTATCTGGTCATTATCACATTGCTGTTTGTGGGAGCTTGCTGTGCGCAAATCGGCTGCCGCATTTCCCACATTACAACAGTGACTACACTTCAAAAAGTGCTTCATTGGCTGTAAAGCGCTTTGGGACATCCTGAGGTCGTGAAAGGCGCTATAGAAATGCAAGTCTTTCTTTCTAAGACTGCATTAGTTCCAGAGCTCAACATGTGTCTTTTGATACCTCAGAATAATGTTGTCAACTGACAATATGTTACATGCATTTCTATGTGAACATTATATATTCTCACGTGGGGACACCAACATGGGCACCTGTTATGCATATAAATATATGTAATCTTATTGAAGACAGTACATCTGAACACACAAAGACTTGATTAGCAAACTTCAAGGTAAATTTTACCAAGGCTAAATTACTTCCTTTTTTGTGGGTGATGGGATTTAAACAAATTATGCAGCTACACAATAATGCACAGATTAAAACACAGAATTAGAATCAAAGATGTCAATTATTTTCAATTGGTTTTGCTCTACACTAATAAGAAAATCGCCAATTTTGCTTATCTCATTCCAAACTCTTGCAGCTTGGTTACCAGAGTGTTGTGGACCATGATTTACTTCCAAGTATCATCAAGATCACTGTCAGCAGCACAAGGCCACAGAGTTTAGGCTGGATAATCAGTTGGGAATACTTTGGTTCTGTGTAGTATTCAGTCCAATGTTTGCAAACTCAAACCGTTCACCGCTGTGCAGACTTCAGCAATTAGTAGCACTGGAACTTGAATACTGTCAAGTTGTCCACTGGCTAAACTCTTAAGCTGCTCCATTATTTCTCTTTTCTGTTCAGCTTGCACTAGCATACAATAACAAATATCAGATCATAGCTTGACAAGATCAGATAATGTTATGAATCAATGGCCATTTCTCTGAAATGACGGTGTTGCACATGTGTGCATAGTGCACAAGACATGATCATAGCATTTGAAAATAATGGCTGCAATATATGGATGAGAGGGAAGGAGATTAGTCCTGATGTCTAGACATTTAGAATAGTTCATTATTGTACTATGGGGCATTTAAGCTGCATGAGTAGACCTAGATCTATTTTCAATACCCAATGGGCAACTTAATTAATCCTTCAAATTAAGTCTGGTTCACCCTTTCTTACCAACACCAAAAAACACAAATGGACAAATATATATAGGATACACCAGTCTGTTTAGATTCATAACAAACAATGGAAACTTGTTACATGTACAATTAGCTGGACCACAACCTACTAAAAACATGCATTATCATCTCAGTTCAGTCTTCACTGTTGGGGGAGTGGGACTAGCTGAGGTGCTCTTGCAGAGAGCCGGCATGGGCTCGACGGGCTGAACGGCCTTCTTCCGTGCTGTAACGATTCTATGATTCTATGATGATATAACCAATTGCACAGTGCATTTAGTCCAAAAATCAATAGTACCATCTCACACAAAAATTGTCGCACTGTTATTTAAAGTTGATGGAAAATTATTACAAATATCCTGAAGGACGGGAATATATAGATAGAAACCTTTAGTGAAAGAACACATACATAAATGATCCAGTCAATGGTGTGGCTCATCAGACCTACCCACAGGTAGTTGAACTTCCCTCACACTAATGAATGGTATGCTCTGATGAAAGCCAACAGTCCATCAATTTACCTGTGCTACATATTTTGTCAGTTCACAGATGATGGTGTTCCACCAAGGTAGGGGTGGACAGGAGGTAAAAGGTTGCTTGCCTCCTGCCGTCCATATGCCTGATCAGCTGTTTGAACATGTTACGACGTACTGATAGGAGGTGGACATATCAAAAAAGGAATGCACACTCTAACATAAAAGCTGATGCTTCATCACCTCAAAGCCTGTAATCCTCAAGCCTTGTATTGTACTCTGCAATACTTTGATGTATTTTTCCCTGGTGGGCATCTCTATAAAGAATTAGAATGTGAAATTCTTGCATGCACCAATCCTGCATTCAATGTGCATAGACACAATAGTGCTACATTACTGTGTTACACAAGAGAAGAGCTTAACCTCAGCCTACTCTTTAGAAACATGAGCCCCTTTATATTATTTTTTCTACAATAATATTTCACAAGAGCCAGAAATCTTAGACGGTACAGCGTTACATTATCAACCCCTTATACCTTCAGAACAAAACTGAAGGTGGATACTGAGCATATTGTAGCCACCTTATTCCTGGATTCACTAGTCTGTTGGTTTTGCCTTACAGACGCAATACTTACAAAGTCACAGCAGGAAGCAAATAAGTCTTATAGCAGCAGATTCCAGCCCAATGCAAGCAGTACCATAGAAACTGAAATTTCTAGCAGTGATATGCATAAAATTACAATAAAACTAGCATTTATAGAAAAAAATATCTCAACAGAAAATGCAAAATAAAATCCTTTCAACTGGAACTTCTGATGGTCAAAAGCTTCCAGCTGATATGCCATGCAGTGAGTTCCCCAATGGTTTTTAGACTCTACGAAGATAAATGGACCATATTTAATATATATTTTTCAGCTTACGAATTCGCAATCAGGTGTTTTTGCACCATTAGCAAATAACACATCTGATCAGAGTTCATCGTTTACCAGCCAGCTCTGTTTCGAAGAGAAATTGTAAATAAAAACTAATAATACTGATGCACGTTACTGATTTTTGCATCTTAAGCCACATACAGATCAGGTCGGACGAACCAGACTCGCACACTGCAATGTTCTGGGCACCGGAGAAAGTACTTCACCACATAACATTAGTGCTTTCAAACATAGTTCCACTGTCAATATCTGTATCTTCTTCACTATCAATAATGTATAACTGTATTTTACTGTCAGTCTTTGTATGACAGGACCTAACTCTGGGGCAACGATTTTTCTTTACTTAAAAAAACTGGGGAATAATAATATTGTCTGTGCTCGTTCAAAAAAACAACTTACACTTCAACTATACATTAAAAAAAAAGCTGAGATTTAAATATTTAACAGATCCATGTGGGCAGATGGATAAACCACATATTTCTCACCAGCTTTATTTTCACCTGCCAAAGAGAAGCCCATCACTTATTAACACAAATACATATTTCACCATTTGCTGGAAACACTGCATATTCCATGTAAACATGCTCAGTGCTTTAATTTTTCAGTATATGCTTCCGACCTCACCGACGCCTGACACACTATTACAGCAGATGACATGCGAGATCTTCCCAGCTCAGATCAAAGCCTGCGTGAATGACACTGCACATCACAGCAGGAAACCGAGCTCATTTCTTTCGGAATGACAATGCTCGCTTGTAACTTTTGGTTTTTTAAAAAAAAATATATATAATTAAATAATCCAGCACCCATTAATGTTAGGTTCTTGCAGCCTGAATTGGCATTACTGCATTGTAATCAGTCACCTCCAAGCCAACTAATGGCACATTCGCTTTGTATTTTTTTAAAAAGGGATAAAGGAGGGAATAAATAAGTTTTATCCCACCCTGCAAGTACATCAAAAGGAGCCGGAGCGCTCTGGTCTGCCTGCATGCAGCAAGCACCGTACTTAACAGCACTGCAATGCCCACAATAACCAATGCACACACCGAGTAACTGGGGATAGACCGGGGGGGGGGGGTGGGGGTGGAGAGAGAAGCAAGGAAAAAAAGACAAGACAACTTTCATATTTCAAGTGCATTCCTGTCGTTGAGCATGAGCTGGAAGTTGCGAATAACTGGGCAGCCCTCTACCTCCAATTGAGCTCCTCTGTCACCCCCAGCAACTTAAAAAAAAAAGAAAAGGGACAATCAATCCCTTTGATTAAAAAAAAAGTGGCGCCGCAAAAAAAATAAACATTCCTCAAAACTGGAGCTGGCCAGCTGATTAGTTTTTCTCCTTTACACATCAGATTAATCGTAGCACATCCCACCACCAAAAATCACACACACACACACTGAATTCCTTTTACTCACAGTCGAGCTGTTTAAGACTTGCTGGAGCGCTGATTCAAGTTCCTCCACCGGCTTGATGCTCAGAGATGGCTGGTTGCAGAGAAAAAGCCTTCAAAAAAGGTCCGGATAGTCTTTTCTCCAGCCTCTCCCCAGATAGAGGGACCCAGGATGATGATGGTGTTGAGAGAGAGAGAGAGAGAGAGAGAGTGTGTGTGTGTGTGTAAATGTGCAGCTCTCCAAGTCCTCCAGTGTCTACAGAGCCAGGTAAGGTATCAGAGTGATCAGGCTGCTGACACTCTCATAGCGATGCTGGTCCTCTCTCTGCTTTGCGCCTGTGCTCCAGCGACTGCTGTACAATCAATCTAGCCTGACTGGAGCTAATAGGCCTCTATTTAACCAGCCAATCAATATCCAGGATTCCTCAGCTCGTCCCCAGTGTGTTGCACAGTGTTCACACCAACAATAGGAGTTTTCTCGCACTTGAACCAACCTTTTTAAAAAATTAAATTATCTACTTTTAAAAAAAATAGGGAAAAACAATTACAACATACCCTGAATACATATTAATTCAATGACCTAAAATAGAAGATTTTTTTAAAAAGTAAAGCAGCTTAAAAGGGTTGAATGCTAGAATTATGAATGCTTTGATTTTAAACAGATCAAACAAGGCACATAAAAGGTATTTATGCACCCAAACATTTGTAAAAATATGACACATAAAATATTACTGATTTTGCAACAGTGAGAGTTTGACTTTTTACATGGCGTGCGTGGTATTTTAACTTTAGTACAATTTACCAATTCCTATAAAAATGTATGTGGAAAGCTGCACTGATTTTTCATTGTGGATAGTCTGTCATCAGCGCGCATACTTGGAAAACTGGTCCTCGAGAGTAGTCGAGGCAAATAGACCAGACGAATCCTGGATTCAGTCCCTGCTCAGTGTGGAGTGTGAGCCGATCTGAGCCAGGATACCAGTTTGAGTTGCAACAATTGGCTTCAGCGCCTGTAAGCCAAGAATAGTAAATTCAGCCAGGGCTCTGGCTCATGCTTGCAATCCAGTGACCACTGCTGTAAAGTACATGAGGTGAACGTTTAACAAGGGCTGGATCTGGCTTGACGGGGACGTAACTCCCGTGGTTGAATAGCTTATGCCACTGATGAAAAATGGCTGATTGGGAAGTGGACTGGGGCTCATAGAACAGGACCCCAGTAGGGGTAAATGACTCCAAGTGTCAGCTGTGGCTCAGTGGGTAGCACCCTTGCCTACTGAGTCAGAAGGTTGTGGGTTCGAAGTCCCACTACAGAGACTTGAGCACAAAAATCAGATGACACTCCAGTGGAGTGCTGAGGGAGTGCTGCACTGTTGGAGGTGCCGTCTTTCAGATGAGATGTGAAATTGAGGCCTCGTCTGCTTTCTCAGGTGGATGTAAAAGATCCCCTGGCCACTATTTCGAAGAAGAGCAGGGGCGTTATCCCCAGTGTCCTGGGGCCAATATTTATCCCTCACTCAACATAACAAAAACAGATTACCTGGTCATTATCACATTGCTGTTTGTGGGAGCTTGCTGTGTGCATTTGGCTGCCATGTTTCCCACATTACAACAGTGACTACACTCCAAAAGTGCTTCATTGGCTGTAAAGAGCTTTGAGACGTCCGGTGGTTGTGAAAGGCGCTATAGAAATGCAAGTCTGTCTATCAATGAGGGCAGCACGGTGGCATAGTGGTTAGCACTGTTGCCTCACAGCACCAGAGACCCGGGTTCAAATCCGGCCTCGGGCGACTGTCTGTGTGGAGTTTGCACATTCTCCCCGTGTTTGCGTGGGTTTCCTCCGGGTGCTCCGGTTTCCTCCCACAGTCCAAAGATGTGCGGGATAGGTTGATTGGCTATGATAAATTGACCCTTAGTGTTAGGGGGATTAAATACATGGGGATAGGGTGGGATATGTGTTGGTGTAGGGGTTACGGGGATTGGGTGGGATATGTGTCGGTGCAGGCTCGATGGGCCGAAATGGCCTCTATCTGCACTGTGGGGTTTCTGTGATTCTGTGAGAGGAGGAGGGGAAAGTTAGAACAACAATGGGTGGACAATAAGTTTTTCCAATTATCTTTCACACACTCTTATATTAATTGCATTTCTATTGACCGTACATTGGCCCGTATTTTCCGATCGCAGGCCTCCCGCCTGCGGAATCCTGCGATTGGGAAAAATCTACGCCCTTACCTGAGGGCTCCCGGGACGCACACACTTCCGATCCTGGGCCTCTCCAAGTGCGCAGGGCCCACGTATCCCAGGGGCGCAGGTAGTTCGCAGCATCCCTGGGATCACGTGGGCCATGGGGAGCCAATCAAAGAAGGGAATCTCCCTTCATACACTTGACAGGAAGACCTGTCCAATATATGAATGGAGATCACCCTAAAAACAGTAAAACTTTAAATATTTTTTTTTAAATCACATTTTTAAAATGACTTGAAATTACAGTAAATTAAATATTTTATACATTTTTCAAAAAAATAATGAAAGTTTTTGACGGGGCTAAAAATAAAGTTACTTTTTTTAAAGTATTTTTAAATGATAAATCAGTGAAAACAATTTTTTTTTACTATTTTCAACTCTTATGCTGGTAAAAGCAGGCCTTACCCCTGCTTTTACCAGGCGTAAGATTTCTAAGGGTTTTCTGCGGGTGGAGGGTCTCCAAAAACTGAACTATCCGCCCGCAGAGGCCTTTCTCCAGGGCAGGCGTCTGATCTGTCAAGAGCATTCTTGACAGATCGGAAATGCTGGTTTTCAGCGCGTGTGCTTTGCATTCCTGAAACCGGCATTTCCGATGTCCCTACGGGTGTGTACACAGCGCATAATTAAAAACAAAGAATAATTTTCCAATATTACCAACTCCCACTTGTTCTTAACTTGAGGGCTCTGTCTGCATTTTTTAACACTTACACTGCAGAAAATTTGAGGAATACCTCAATGTTGCAGTTTACAATGACAATGTGTGCAGGATTGCTTACAGATCATTTTAAATCTAAGTCGTACAATGGGCGGATTTCCTTCAACTTCTGATCTCCATGACCAGGATGTGAGGTGGATTTGTGGCAAAAAGGGGGTCGGGGGTGGGGGGGGAGGGAGGTGCAGGTGCCGGTGCTGTGCCAGATGTCGGCCAGCTGCTGGGCCTCACAGCTGGCACATCTTTTTACCCAAGTGATTCACGTGAAAACTGGAGCCCGTATTTTGCGGTGTAACCGGTTCCGAGACATGTATTTGGTTCGCTGGAACATTGAGGTGACTGGTATGTCACAAGCTGTCTGCAAAGGTCCTTCATCTACACTGAGGGTGAATGTCTACCACATAGCAGATAAAGGAAACTCTGTCTACTGACGACGGTTGCTACGATTTCGAAAAAGAACAGGGGAGTTCTCCCCGGTGTCCTGTCCAATATTTATATCACAACTATCACGAACACAGATCTGGTCATTATCAGATTGCTGTTTGTGGGCGCTTGCTGTGCACAAATTGGCTGCCGCGTTTCCTACATTACAACAGTGACCACACTCCTAAACATACTTCATTGGCTGTAAAGCACTTTGGGACGTCCGGAGGTCATGGAAGGTGCTATATAAATGCAAGTCTTTCCTTAGTTTCTGAGCCATTGGTACTGGTTTATTGGCTAATGTTGTCTCATTGATCAGAAGATTTTCTACACAATTGGTGCAGTCATCTATGCAAGGTGGAACAACAACTTGTTTTCATATAACATCTTTAACATAGAAAGATACACCAAGTACCGAAAGAGAGAAATTACAAGTGGCGCAACTGGGTGACGAGAAGGGGTGGATCCAGGAAAGAGGATCCCAAGAGGACAATAAAAGCGACAGAAGTAAAGGGCTCACACCTCGAGTTGCAGTCAAAACGCACCAATGAATGGACACAGAAGGAATTAAGCTTGTATAGATGTGGCCAATCATTGAAACTTATAAAATTCTAACAGGACTAGACAGACTAGATGCAGGAAGGATGATCTCGATGGCCGCGGAGTCCAGAACCAGGGGTCACAGTCTAAGGATAAGGGGTAAGCCATTTAGGACAGAAATGAGGAGGAATTTCTTCACCCAGAGAGTGGTGAACCTGTGGAATTCTCTACCACAGAAGGCAGTGGAGGCCAATTCATTAAATATATTCAAGAAGGAGTTAGATATATTTCTTAAGGCTAAAGGGATCAAGGGATATGGGGAGAAGGCAGGGACAGGGTACTGAATTTGGATGATCAGCCATGATCTCATTGAATGGCAGAGCAGGCTCGAGGGGCGGAATGGCCCTATCTTCTATGTTTCTATAAGTTTAGGAAATACATAACCTGATCGTAACCGGAAAACAGGGAAGTGAGGATACAAGGGGGTCCAAGTTGGGGTCCTGTGATGGGATGAAGTTGACTTGCAGATAGGGTGGAGTCAGCTTGAAGCATCAACAAACTAATGTCCAGGTTTGGGGTCAATTGTAGAGCGGGAATGACTCCAGGAGCTGTTCGCGGGGAAGTGTATTAGTGGACACACTGCCGGAGGTCATCCAGTAAAAACAGAGGACTGAGGAGGAGTAAAAATTCAACCATGAGCCAGAAGAGGTTGATCCAGTACTCCAGTGGAGGTGCATTGTGTCCTCAAGTGTTAGCAATGCACACAAGCAGATAAATGAAGAGCAATGTGAGTGAAACCCAGGGACTGAAAGCAGCAGTAGAAGCTTGAGGCGTAATCCAAACCAGTCTAGTGGTGAATGACAGAGGAGCACTGAAGGACACGTAGAGAGTCAGGAACCATGGGAAACAAGCAGAAAGCAGCAAAGCGGAGATCATTCAGCAACAAGGGAGCACAGCAGGATGGGGACCAGCAGGAATAGATCAGAGCCAGCTCAGCTTAGAGTGAAACAGTTCTAGTGCAGGAAAAGAAAAGAGAGAGACTGATGTAATAAAACTCACTACGCACTTGGTTTGAGTATAAAGCAAGGCTTTAATCAACTTGTTTCAGAACATGGAGGTCTAGTTGTACTTCACTAGTTCCTGTCTTACAAAATATCCCTGGGCAAGCTGGACCCATGCCCGAGTATTTATACTCCTTGGACGGCGCCACCAGCTGGCCGTCCAGCGTTATTTCATGAGTAGTTCTTTGTGATGATGAGATTTATAACATTGACTACAGAAGTAGACCAGTTACAGGAATAACATCAAACCAGCAGGGAATAGTGTTGGTGGTGGAGATCACAGTAAAGCCCAGAAGCCAGAAGCGAAAAGGATTTCCATCCAAGAGAAAGCGGATTTCTGTCCAGGATCCAACACGGTGACAGAGTAAAGCTAAGACGCCAGCAGTGCCTGCTCCTGAAGTCCAGGGGGCAACAGCAGTAGCTGGGTTTGGACGAGGCACTGCAGGTTACCTTAAACCTGAAGCAAATCGAGTGGCAGAGCAGTCATGGCAGCTGAGGCAGCCAGTGCACTCCGGAAGAGCAGTGCAGCCGTGATGGCAGAGGAGGCATCATCAAATAGATTTGATCATCTGTAGCATTACAGAATCTAAATAGTGACACATTAACCCAGACCAGCTTGGGCTATCAGAGGAACAGAAATAACACAGGAGGAGCAGTGAAAACTTTATTATGCAGTAGAGGGTTAGATGATCAATTTTGCATTACAGACAACCAACAACAACAGCTTGTATTTATATAGCGCTTTTAACGTAGTAAAATATCCCAAGGCGCTTCACAGGAGTGTTACCAAACAAAATTTAACACTGAGCCACAGAAAGAGATATTAGAACAGGTAACCAAATGCTTGGTCAAAGAGGTAGGTTTTAAGGAGCGTCTTAAAGAGGAGAGAGAGGCAGAGAGGTTTAGGGAGGTGATTCCCGAGCTTAGGGCCAAGGCAGCTAAAGGCACAGCCGTCAATGGTGGAGCAATGAAAATCAGGGATGCTCAAGAGGCCAGAATTGGAGGAGTGCAGAGATCTCGGAGGGGGTTGTGGGGCTGGAGGAGGTTACAGACATAGGGAGAGGTGCAGACAAGGATGAGAATTTTAAAATTGGGGCTACGGGCAGCAGAGTTTTGGATGAGCCCAAGTTTATGTAGGGTGGAAGATGGAAAGCTGGCCGGAAGAGCATGGGAATAGTCAAGCCTGAAGATAACAAAGAAATGGATGAGGGCTTCAGCAGCAGATGAGCTGAGGCAGGGGCAGAGTCGGACGAGGTTACGGAGGTGAAAGTAGGTGGTCTTGGTGATGGAGCATATATGTTTTTGAAAACTCATCTTGGGGTCAAATACGACACCAAGGTTGCGAACAGTCTGGTTCAGCCTCAGACAATTGCCAGGGCGAGGGATGGAGTCAATGGCTAGGAAAATCAGTTTGTGGCGGGGACCGTAGACGATGGCTTTGGTCTTCCCAACATTCAGTTGAAGGAAAGTTCTGCTCATCCAGTACTGGAAGTCAGACAAGCAAAGTGACAAATCAGAGAGAGAGGAGGGAGGGATTGAGAGAGGTGGTGGTGAGGTAGAGCTGGGTGTCGTCAGCGTACATGTGGAACCAGGAGTCGTGTTTTCGGATGATGTCGCCGAGGGGCAACATGTAGATGAGAAATAGGAGGGGGCCAAGGATAGATCCTTGGGGGACTCCAGACTTAACTGTGCGGGAGCGGGAAGAGAATCCATTGCAAGTGGTTCTCTGGCTACGACTGGATAGATAAGAATGGGACCAGATGAGGGCAGTCCCACCCAGCTGGACGACAGACGGCCCGTCATAGAAATGGATTGGTTCTTGAGAGCAGGCAGCTCAAGAGCTCTACGTGTGCAAACAATTAATAGAAGGAATTCAGAAATTCGCAGCAGAATTTTTACATGGCCTGCTGTTAATAATGGCCTGACTGCAAAGCACGGATATATTACAACTCCACTATCACTGGATCAGGAGACTATCAGGATGGTCGAAGGCGAACTCGATGGACCTTGGTCTTTTTTTGTCCAGCAATTCGTCTAGCAATGGTTCAGTCTCAACTGGAGTATTGTGCCCAATTCTGGGCACCGCACTTTAGGAAGGATGTGAAGGCCTTAGAGAGGGTGCAGAAAAGATTTACGAGAATGATGAGGGACGTCAGTTACGTGGATAGACTAGAGAAGCTGGGGTCATTCTTGTAGTGTCCGTGTGTAGATAAAGACACTGAAGACAGGAGTTGGTTCATAGGTATTTACTAAGCAAGTCTGGGGGGGGTTTCTAAAGGATATACGCAATACACAGGCTTATATAGCCCAAGTGGCAATTACCGGCATTACGCACACCTGGGGCTCTTAAAGGCACATACACCATAATTGCTCTTAAAGGCACATACACCACAATTCCTCCCCTTCTAGCTAACTAGTACATCATATTTTAAGTAATTATTAATTACATGTTATATGCAAAATAATATACATTGCTGTATTAATTAATTATAAGTTAGTCTCTCAGGAGGCTTCCTGACTCGGTCCAGATAACGCCTCAGGGGTGTAGTAGTTTCTGGTGGTGTAGTAGGTTCTTCTGGCAAGGCTGATTCGGCTTGAAGGCCAGTGTCGGGTTCATCGGGCTCCAGTATCACCGGATTGGAGGTAGATATGGGTATCTCTACTTCATCGTTAGATGTATAGAGTGGTGGTGTAGGTTGTCCCTTTTTGGATGACTTGATGATTTGGTCAGCATGGCGCCTTATTATGCTGTCTCCGATGTCCACGGTATACATCAGTGGTCCTAATCGTGTGCAGATAGTTCCAGGCTGCCATTTCTCGGTACGGTAGTCCCGGGCCAAAACCGGTTGGCCTATCTGGAAGACCCTAGTTGGCCTTTCATTCATGCCCTGAAACTGCCGGTTCTCCACGTCCCTTCGGATGTTGGGCTTGACCAAATCCAACCGGCATCTTAGGTTTCTATTGTAGAACATCATGGCGGGAGTTTGGTTAGTAACCATATGCGTTGCATTCCTATATACAAATAAGAAGTTATCCACCTTGTGCTGAAGTTTTATATCTTCATTACCCATGGGCTTGATGGCCTTCTTGAAGGTCTGGACAAACCTTTCAGCCAATCCATTGGTGGTGGGATGGTATGGGGCGGACGTGTAGTGCTTTACCCCATTGTTCTTTAAGAACTTTCTGAATTCTTCGGACACAAATTGCGGTCCATTATCAGAACATATCTGCTCCGGCAGCCCATTCCTGGCAAATATGGTCCTTAATACTGTGATGGTTTTTTCCATGGTGGTGGAGGACATCTTTATTACCTCCGGCCACTTGGAGTGTGCATCAACTGCGATTAAGAACATTGAGTCCATAAATGGACCAGCAAAGTCGATGTGCACCCTTTGCCAGGGAGATGAGGGCCACTCCCATGGATGTAGAGGGGCCTGTGGCGGAGCATTTTGGACCTTCTGGCATCCTAGGCAGCTCTTGGTCATGTCTTCGATGTCTCCATCGATACCTGGCCACCATACAAATGCCCTAGCTAGGTTCTTCATTTTCACTCCACCCAGATGCCCCTCGTGAAGCTCCTTTAGCACTTTATCCTGGAGTTTGGGTGGAATCACCACTCTGGATCCACACATCAAGGTTCCTCGGCACACTGACAGCTGTTCTCTTCTTTGCGAGAATGCTGGCAACAGTGGTTCGCCATGTGCTGGCCATCCCTTCACTGTTAAATCGTAGACCCGTGAGAGAGTAGGGTCATTTCTTGTCTCCCTTTCAATGGCAGAATTTGTCACCGGTAGACATTCCACTATGGTAGAGTGGAATATCTCTACTGGGTCTACTGTAGGTGCCTCTTCTATCGTTGGCAACGGTAGGCGTGATAAACCGTCAGCATTCCCATGCTGTTTTGACCCTTTGTATTCAATGTTGTATTGGTGTGCTCCTAGAAAAAGGGACCACCTCTGTAGTCTTTGTGCCGTCATAATGGGGACACCTTTTTTAGGGTTGAATATGGAGATGAGGGGTTGATGGTCAGTCAGCAAGGTAAATTTTTGTCCGTGTAGGTAATGGTTGAATTTCTTCACTCCCCATACCAGGCTGAGTGCTTCCCTGTCTATCTGGGCATAGTTACGCTCAGCTGAGTTCAATGAGCGTGATGCAAAAGCTATCGGCCGTTCCGAGCCATCAGGGAATCTATGGGACAATACCGCTCCTATGCCGTAAGGGGATGCATCGCACGCCAGTCTGATTGGTAGTGATGGGTTGTAATGAGCCAAAATTTTCTCGGATGTGATTAAGTCTTTACATTTATGGAAGGCACGTTTACAGTCTTCGTTCCATTTCCAAATCACTCCTGTCTGTAGAAGATCATTAAGAGGGTGTAGAATAGTTGATAAGTTCGGTAAAAATTTATGATAGTAATTTATTAATCCCAGGAATTACCTTAATTGTGAAACATTTTCAGGTGCTGGGGCTTTTATAACTGCTTCAATTTTTTCAGGTGACTTATGCAACCCTTCCTTATTAATTATGTGGCCACAATATGATATCTGATTTTGGAAAAATTCGCACTTGGGGCGATTTGCTCGTAGGCCCCGTTCTTTCAGCCTAGTGAGCACCTGCTCCAAATTGGCAAGGTGCTCGTTGTCGTTTTCTCCTGTTATAAGGATGTCGTCTAGGTAGCATTGAGTCCCCGGAATCCCTTGCAGGACTTGCTCCATAGCTCTTTGCCAGATAGCTGGAGCTGATACTATTCCAAAAACCAGTCGATTGTACTGGTACAGGCCTTTATGTGTGTTTATTGTGAGATACTTTTTAGAGGTCTCCTCAACCTCCATCTGTAGATATGCCTGTGCCAAGTCAATTTTTGTGAAACGTTTCCCTCCGGATAGTGAGGCAAAAATATCTTCTATTCTCGGAAGAGGATACTGTACCGTGTGAAGGACCGGGTTTACAGTCACCTTAAAGTCCCCACAGATGCAAATTTTTTTCTGTTCCTCAGAGTTATTTTTCAATGTTTTTTTCATGACTGGAACGATGGGTGTTGCCCATTCGCTCCAATCTATTTTGGATAATACGCCTGCCTTTTCCAAATTCTTCAGCTCTGCCTCGACTGCCGGACGTATTGCGTATGGCACCGGTCTTGCCTTAAAAAATTTTGGAATTGCTGTATCTTCCACTTTTATTGAGGCGGTGATGCCTTTCAAGGTTCCTAGTTTCTCTTGAAACACTTCTTTGGCGTTGGCCAAGATGTCTTTTAATCGTTCAGGTATGATGTCATCATTGTTTTTTTCCTTACTGGTCACCGTCAGTGCCTGAATGGAGTGCCAGTCTAAACGTATCTTCCTTATCCATTCACGTCCCAACAACGGTGGACCACCATCTTGTAGAATGTATAAATACAACTTTTGTATTTCTTTGCCGTTGTACACCACAGGCACCCTTATTTTTCCTTTGGGGTAGACTTTCTGCCCCGTATATGTTTTTAAGATAATGGATGTGTCTTTTAGAGGTATATGCGAAAATAGCCTCTCGTAATCTCGTCGATTTATTACGGTTAGAGTTGCTCCTGTATCTAGCTCCATTTTAACTGGGGACCCTGCTATTGTGAGGGTAACCCAAATGGTTTGGTAATCCTCTTTGGCAAGTACATTATGTAATTTGAGACAGCTTAGTCTCTTGTTTCCGGAGTCGCTATCGCTATTCTGGTCTTCGGAGCTACTGTCCGCCATCATTTGTACCTTCCTGTACTTTTCTTTATTGATTTTTTGTTTTCTGTCAGTGGATTTATTTTGTCCAGATTGGCATACCCGTGCAATGTGTCCAATCTTACCACATTGCCTGCATGCTTTGCCCTTGAACCAGCAGTCCCTCTGGTTATGGGTGGATCTGCCGCAGTGATAACATCTTCCGAACTCCTGTGTCATTTTATGGGTGCCGAAGTCCTGTGTCTCTTGTTGTATCTCTGCAGCTCCTTTTGCTGCTGCTTCGTATGATACAGCCATACTGAAAGCTTTGTCCAATGTTAAATCTTTTTCAGAAAGCAGTCTTTTTTGTGTTCCTTCACTTAAGAGACCGCAAACAAATTTGTCTCAAAGATAATCCGATAGTCCTGCTCCGAATTGGCAGTACTTTAATAGCTTTCTTAATTCGGTTAGGCAATCAGCGTTACTTTCATTCTTGTGTTGATTTCTCTTGAAGAACTTGAATCGTTCCGCTATCAGCAGCGGTGTTGGGTTTAAATGCTCCTGCAGGGTTTCAACAATTTCTTTAAAAGTCTTGTCCTTTGGTTTGGCTGGAGTGATTAAATTTCGTAACAGCCCGTATGTCTTCGCGCCCATTAAGTTCAGAAGTACTGAAGCTTTTTTTTCATCTGTTATTCCATTTGCAGTGCAATAAACCTCTACTCTTTCCACGTATGTGGTCCAATCTTCTATTTCGCCATCAAAAGCCTCAATATTACCAGATTTAGGCATTTCAGAAAAGATATGGCGCTTCCCGTGCTTTTTTTTTCTCTGTAGCAACGATATGGCACTTCCCGCGCTTTCCCGCCGCTGCTACCGATAACAACGCTGTTTTACTGTGGTTTCCGTTTATTCACTGTTGGAGACTCGTTCCCGACGGAGGTCTAAACGCTGAACTGCTTGCCGCGCCGGCCGTCTCTCGAGTGCACCCTCCCAGTCCGTTATTGCTTGCCTCCGATTTCGCTGCCTGTCTCAGCTGTAGAGCCCGCCGCTGGAGCTCCAGCCTGACGCCCAGGAAGGATTAGCGTGTACCTGTCACCAGCTTGGCCAGCTGGTGAAACCACAGTTTCTCTTACTTCCTTGAGTCTTCTGGACGCTGGAGGAATCGATGTCCTTGAGGTGCTGCCGAATTGCAGGTAAGTCCGTTTCCACTTCGTCGCCACTGTAGTGTCCGTGTGTAGATAAAGACACTGAAGACAGGAGTTGGTTCATAGGTATTTACTAAGCAAGTCTGGGGGGGGTTTCTAAAGGATATACACAATACACAGGCTTATATAGCCCAAGTGGCAATTACCGGCATTACGCACACCTGGGGCTCTTAAAGGCACATACATCATAATTGCTCTTAAAGGCACATACACCACAGTTCTCCTTAGAGCAGAGAAGGTTGAGAGGAGATTTGATAGAGGTGTTCAAAATCATGAGTGGTCTAGACAGAGTAGAGAGAGAGAAACTGTTCCCATTGGTGGAAGGGTTGAGAACCAGAGGGCACAGATTTAAGATGATTGGCAAAAGAACCAAAGGCGACATGAGGAAAAACTTTTTTACGCAGCAAGTGGTTATGATCTGGAATGCACTGCCTGAGAGGGTGGTGGAGGTAGATTCAATCATGACTTTCAAAAGGGAGTTGGATAAGTACCTGAAGGAAAGAAATTTGCAGGGCTACGGGGAAAGGGCGGGGGAGTGGGACTAGCTGAAGTGCTCTTGCAGAGAGCTGGCACGGGCTCGACGGGCCAAATGGCCTCTTTCTGTGCTGTAACCATTCTATGATTCTATGGTTCTATGATCCTATCTTTTGACAAAAGTAGCAGTTACCCGAGGCACACAGTGTAGTGTAGACATCAGTTTACCCATGACAGGCATCCAAAGTGAACCAGAAGAAAAGAGGTCATTGATACCATGACCTACGAATGTACAGACAGAGAATGATTTTGGCAGAACTGGGCTCCATCTCAGAGAAGTTCACCACAACCTATTTACTGACTCACTGCCTTCAAAAATCACTTGGATGTACCTCTGGGCCAAGAAAGGAGTTGTTGGATGGAACACCAACCCCTGGGAATTCTTTCTGTCTTCCATCTTGTTATCATCTCTACATCAGATATTGTAGGACAGAGTTGTCAGAAAATCAATGTCAATGCTCTATATTTTTATATTGCTATGGGAAATTAACAGGAACTAAAGTCTTCCCTAATTGCAGTTGTCACAATTTGCAGACCTATATAGCTTTCTGAATTGCATCTACATACTAATTTTCTTGAGCAATCACTTCCTATCCCACCAAATTAATGTTGACTGTGATATTGCGCCAAAAAGTCTGCTGCCTAGTAAGATTCTTATGGACGTGACTGTGAATAAAACAGTCGAGCAAGTTTCATGAATGACAAGTTGCAGAAATAAATGCATAAATCCATTTTCTTTGTCAATAAGGGTCCTCAAACTAGTCCTGTTGTTAAACACAACTATACTTATAAGATTTATGTCAATCATGAGTTATTACATACGAGATGATTCTTCTATGGCACTTTAGTCATTTTTGTAATACAATTAAAATTACACTTCAGATATTTACTTACAGTGTAGATTACTGATTATGTCAAATATGATGAATGCACTTAGTGCTAACGGTGAAAATAGATGCATTGAACCAGTGTTAGATCTAGCTATATTCATATTTACAGAATTAACCGCTCATCCACAAATTTGCCAACTTGGCAATATTTATTGTTTACAAAAGGCATTTGGGAGAAAATATAGAAAAATAACGATGAATATTGCATGTTGAAGAAAATAAAATAATGAAATAATTATAGAATTAAAAAAACAGCACAGTAAGTGACAGCTTGGCTTCGTGGTAGCACACTCACTCCTGGAGTATGAAGATGGTGAATTCAAGCATTGTTGGAGTACCTTCACCATATGGACTGCAGCAGCTCAAGAAGCCCCACCACCACCTCAGGGCTGGGGCTCGTTGCTCTAGAAAAGAGAAGGCTGTGGGATGACTGGACAGGGGTAAGAGTATGAAAGCATTTGAGAGGGCAGATGTAGAGAAGATGTTTTCACTTGTGGGAGAGTCCAAAAATATAAAGATAGCCACTAATAAATCCAATAGGGAATTCAGAAGAAACTTCTTTACCCAGAGGGGCAGCACGGTGGCATAGTGGTTAGCACTGTTGCCTCACAGCGCCAGAGACCCGGGTTCGAATCCAGCCTCGGGCGACTGTCTGTGTGGAGTTTGCACATTCTCCCCGTGCTTGCGTGGGTTTTCTCCGGGTGCTCCGGTTTCCTCCCACAGTCCAAAAATGTGCGGGTTAGGTTGATTGGCTATGATAAAAATTGACCCTTAGTGTTAGGGGGATTAAATACATGGGGTTACAGGGATAGGGTGGGATATGTGTCGGTGCAGGCTCGATGGGCCGAAATGGCCTCTATCTGCACTGTGGGGTTTCTGTGATTCTGAGAATGTGGAAATCGCTACCATAAGGATTAGTTGAGGCGAATAGCATTGATGCATTTAAGGGGAAGCTAGATAAACACATGAGGGAGGAAGGAACAGAATGTTATGCTGATACAAAAAGAAAATACTGCAGATGCTGGAAATGTGAAATAAAAACAGAAAATGCTGGAGATACTCGGCAGGTCAGGCAGCATCTGTGAAGAGAGAAACAGAGTTAACGTTTCAGGTCGATGACCTTTCATTAGAACTGGAAAAAAGCAGGAAATGGAACAGATTTTTAAGCAAGTGTAGGGGCTGGGAAAGGGGGGAGGGGGTGAAAGAACAAAAGGGAATGTCTGTGATAGGACCTTCTATCCTATCACAGACCTTCTCTTTTGTTATTTCATCCCCTGTTGTTATTTCTGAATGTTATGCTGGTCGGGTTAGGTGAAGAGGAGTGGGAGGAGGCTCGTGTGGAGCATAAACACTAGTATTAACCAGTTGGATCGCATGGCCTGTTTCTCTGCTGTACACTCTATGTAATTCTATGTACAAGGCACAATTTCTAAAACTTGCAGATGACACAAATCTTGGAAGTATAGTGAACAGTGAGGAGGATAGTGATAGAATTCAAGAGGGCATAGACAGGCTGGTGAAATGGGCGGACACGTGGCAGATGAAATTTAATGCAGAAGAGTGCAAAGTGATATATTTTGGTAGGAATAACAAGGAGAGGCAACATAAACTAAAGGGTACAATCCTAAAGGGGTGCATGAACAGAGAGACCATGGGGTATATGTGCACATGAAGGTGGCAGGGCAGGTTGAGAAAGCGATTAAAAAAGCATATGGGATCCTGGGCTTCATAAATAGAGGTTATGGGCTCGATTTTGCCAGGCCCGAGGAGGCGGGATTGGAGGCGTGTGAGGTGGTAAAATTGCCAAAAATGGCGGGCGGGCCCGATCTCGCCTTCATCCCACCTCCGAGCAATTTTCCCAAATGTGTGTTTTCTGACCCCGTTTCCAACCCACTTCCAAGAGGCGGGATAGCCCCTTAAGGCCCTTAACAACCATTTAATTGCCTCTATAATCCCATTTTGAGAGGCCTTTCTGATTTTAACAGTTTTCCCATGAGCTGCACGTCTCCTCTGGAACACGCCAGTGAATCCTGGTGGCATCACAAGTGGATTGCTTACTAACAGCTGCAGCTCCACCATTAAAAAGGAGTTTTCAGCAATTTTCATTTGCAGGTAGCAGAACTTTGTTGTCTCAGGTCTGGGGGAACTTTTAGCAGGCCTATTCATTGTTGTGGAAGTTTGGAGCCTGACACCCATCTTCAGTGTGACGTCCTGGGAAACCCCTATCCCCACCTTGACTGAGCGCTTCCTCAACTGAGGTATAGACCAGAAGAATGGAATACATTTATTTCCTTTCCTCCTGGACATCAGATTCGGATGAAGACCAGCCACAGCAGCAGCAGAACCATGAACAACAGCAGCACCAACAGCAGGAGCAACAACAGGAGCTCCAAGCTGCTGCTCACCCACCTGAAGCTGCACAGGTCAGAAGGCGCCAGCGCACGGAAGCATGTCGGCGCAGGAGATACCCCCAAAACAGGTTCAAGAGACAGAGGATCAGCTACCTCAACATGACTGAGCAGCAGTGCCAAAGGAGACTCTGACTCTCGCGAGAGGTAGTGGGTGACATCTGCGCAATGCTGCAGCAAGGGCTGGAGCCCAGAGGAGCAGGTGGACACCCCTTACCAGTGGCCGTCAAAGTCACCACCGCACTCAACTTTTTTGCTTCAGGCTCATTCCAGGGATCAGCAGCAGACATCAGCGGCATCTCCCAGGCGGCCGCACACACTTGCATCAGGCAGGTAACCGATGCCCTCATTGCCATCGTGCACAATTACATCAATTTCTCCAAGGATCAAGCCAGTGTAACTGCGCGTGCGGTTGGGTTTGACAATCTGGCAGGCTTTCCAAGGGTGCAGGGTGTCGTTGACTGCACACATGTGGCCCTTAAGGCACCCCATCACAATCCAGGTATTTTTGTCAACTGCAATGGCTTCCACTCCCTCAACGTGCAGCTGGTGTGTGACCACAAGAAGGAAATTTTGCATGTTTGCGCCAAGTACCCTGGCAGTTGGCATGACTCCTTCATCCTGCACCAGTCTAGTGTGCCTCCGCTCTTCAGTCCGCCAGACCAACTTTTCAGATGGCCACTTGGAGACAAGGGCTATCCCCTGAAGACATGGCTAATGACGCTGTTGAGGAGACCATCCAACGAAGCTGAGGAGCGCTACAAGTCCAGCCACATTTCCACCAGTTCCATAATCGAGCAAACCATCGGCTTGCTGAAGATGTGATTCAGATGCCTTGATAGATCAGGTGGAGCACTGCAGTACTCAGCAGCCAGGGTCTCCAGAATCGTCGTGGTCTGCTGTGCACTTCACAATATGGCACAGCATCATGGTTTGCAGATGCCTGAGGAACAAGTGGCTCATCGCATAGCCTCCTCAGATGAGGAGGAGGAGGAGGAGGAGGGGGAGAGCGACAACGAACAGCTTGCAGAGGCTCATCAACCAGCGGCAGCAGCATGTGAGCACATTGCTGCCCAGGATGCAAGGCAGGCACTCATCTTGGCCAGGTTTGCTTAGTTTAGCCAATCAAGCACTTTTGCCTCGCAGCTTCTTACCAGAGCATCAACAATGACCAAGAACCTGCGGATTCCTATCACTCTGACCACCATACTGACAATTGTAAATCACCCTAAGCCCTCAATGTGGATGTTCCATTTGTGAAATGACACAGGCCACAACTTCAACAGTTTGCCAGCAGAATTTTTTTATCACAACAAGCAACTAGTGGCATTTCAAAAATAAACACATTACACCCGAGTGACTACCCTTGTGACTACTTGTGCATTATCTTCCTCTTACGCATGCTCCTAAGTGGTGCTTCCCCTGTGACTTCAGCAGATGTGGAGGCCCCTTGCTCACTTTCTTGCTGATCTTGCCTCAACACCTTTGGCGGGCTTCCTCTAGGGTTGCGAGCCTGTGAGGACTCGGCAACAGTCTGCTGCTCCTGCAACTGTGCAGGGGTTGAGACACCGATCTCAGTTGGGTGGGGACTCTGGTGGGGCTCTGACTGAGGGCTCTGCAGTGGCATGGTCGTGTAAGCACTTGGAGAGGAGCCTCCATTTCCTTGTTGTCTGCCACCAACATCCCTCTCATGGGTCAGCCCCACTTCAGAGCTAGCAAGTGGCTGGACAGCACCTTTCTGCACTTCAGGGGGGCCATGAGGACCTGTTTCTGTGCTGGAAGTCCTACTCCAGAGGACTACCATGAAGGTCTGGTTTCTCTGCTCAATAGCTGACCATCGCTCCTCAAGAGATGTCAGTCTATTCTGAACAATGACCATGTTTTTACGACCCTCCTCCTGTCCTCGCTCTTTCCCTCTTATTGTGGGCTCTCTTTTCCTGCAATGAGGGACACAAGTGGAGTTTGTGTGAGAATGAAGGTGTGAGTGTAGAGATTCCATAGCGTAGATGCTTAGAAGGAGACAAAGGGCCCTCCCTGTATGTTGTAAGTTGTCATTGCATCACAGTGATAGAGAGTGTGAGGGCTGCATGGTTGAATAGTTAAGTGAATGTGACCATAGAGAGATAGGGAATGGGTAAGGGTGCAGGGATGTAAGTGTCAAATGGGATGTGGAGGAAGAGGTTGGCAAAGCAGAGTGCTGGTGAGGAAAGGCATTGGGGATCAGATTGAGGCTGATGAGAAAGTCATACTCACTTTTCCTGTGCAGAGGAGGTCATGAAACTTCTTCCTGCACTGCAGCCAGGTTCTGCGGCACATAAAGATGGAATTGACCTCCTGGGCCACTTGCAGCAAAACAGCTTTAGTCTGCTGGGGTGGCTTTTTTCCTCCCTGAGGAAGGGAAGAGCACCTCCTTATTAGATCTTGCTCCCTGCACCAGAGCTTGGAGGGAGAGCTCATCAAAGCGAGGTGCACACTTTTGCTTGCTGGTGGACATGGTCAGTAAATGAAGTCCTTCATACAATGTCCAAAGCGTTTGCAGTCTGCAGAAGAAGCAAGGCTGCTTGCAGGCCTTAAGTCCAGCAGCACTGATGATATCATCGGAGGCGACTTTCAGGATGAGAAGACTCACTGGGCCAGGGGTTCCCACACGCTGGAAATCAAGTGCCCAATTAGGGGAAAATCACACTTTTTTCCCACTTCACATTGGAGTCGGGGTCCTGACACGATTTCCACCTGACACGCCCCAGCCCGACTCAGTGACAAAATCCAGCCCATAGAGTACAAAAGCACAGAAATTATGATGACCCTGTATAAAACACTGGTTCAGCCTTAACTGGAATATTGAGTCCAATTCTGGGCACCGCACTTTAGGAAGGATGTGAAGTACTTAGAGAGGGTGCAGAAAAGATTTACGAGAATGATTCCAGGGATGAGAAACTTCAGTTACGTGGATAGACCAGAGAAGCTGGGGTCGTTCTCCTTAGAGCAGAGAAGGTTGAGAGGAGATTTGATAGAGGTGTTCAAAATCATGAGGGGTCTAGACAGAGTTGATAGAGAGAAAATGTTTCCATTGGCAGAAGGGTCGAGAACCAGAGGACACAGATTTAAGGTGATTGGCAGATGAACCAAAGGTGACATAAGGAAAAACTTTTTTACGCAGCGAGTGGTTAGGATCTGGAATACACTGCCTGAAAAGGTGGTGGAGGCAGACTCAATTGTGGCTTTCAAAAGGGAATTGGATAAGTACCTGAAGGAAAAAAATTACAGGGCTACGGGGATTGGGCGGGGGAGTGGGACTAGCTGAAGTGCTCTTGCAGAGAGCCGGCACGGGCTCGACGGGCCGAATGGCCTCCTTCTGTGCTGTGAACATTCTATGATTCTATAATTCTACGTAAAAAGCCCCAGTGCAGGACCTCAGCACATAAGCTAGGGCGATACTTTAGGGCTGTATTTTCAGAGGTGTTGTTTTTAGGATGAGATGTCTTGGCAGTTGGACATAAAATGATGCTGTGGACTATAGGAAGCCCAGCAGGGAAAGTCATAGCAGGCCAACGTTCATCTTTAAATCAACACCATGAAAACAGATCACTGCTCATTTATCTCACCGCTGTGTGCACATTGGCTACTGTGTCTGCCTAGATAAAAACGGTGACTATATTTCAAAAATAATTAACTGGCTGTAAAACACTTGGGAATTCCTGAAGACGTGATAGGTGTTATATAAAGGCAAGTTATTTTTTTTTGAGTATTTGGCTGAACTGCATACGAAGAAGTGAACAGTTTAATGAAATATACAGAATTAAATGTTAGAAAACAAATAGATCGAATTTTGAGTTTGAGAATCTTTTAAATTGATTGAAAGTAACTGTGTCTGAAGAACTTATCCCATTGGAATCTCAAATTGTGTATTGTACTAGTCAGTCAGTCATCACCACTTATGATCCTGATCATTCCCATTTTTAGATGCAATGTTAAATCAGGTAGATGCAAAAGTTCCCACGGCACTATTCAAAGACCATGGGAATTCTCAAGTGCCCTAGCAAACATTTATTCCTCAGCCAACAACACTAACAGATTATCTAGTAATTTATCTCATTGCTATTTATTGGACCTTGCTGTGCCATGTTTCCCTACATTACATTGACTACGCTTTAAAAATTACTTCATTAATTGCTAAGCGCTTTGGACGTTTTGAGGTCACGAAAGGCACTTATGCGAATGCAAGCTTTTTTCTGTATGGATGAGGGGATGCTGTGGTGCTGGAACAATGGTGGGCGAGGGAGGGGGGAGTGAAAGAAAGAAAGAATGAAAGAAAGAAAGAAAGAAAGAAAACAAGCTGCGAAATTCAATGATATACAATAAAATGTTTGGTATTGAATTCAAGTTAAGTATGATGAATTATTTCAATAGTTTGATGAACTAACCAAACACAGTGACCATAGCTTCAAGTATGAAAGTTAAATATCTGTCTCTGACCTCAATTAAAATGGATGGGGGGCAGGGTAGAAATGGCACTGGGGGACACGTAATTTCCCCTCATTCTCTGCAGCAGAAGGAATGTTCTGTGCTCATTATTGAGAACTCTCAGTACTGGTAAATTGCCAGCAGAAACCCATATTTTACCACTCTATGTAGTGTACCATCATTCCAACTCTTCCGTAGAAAAGCACACTATTTCCAGAACGCTATTGCCTTAATATAATCATGGAATGGAAAGACTGCTTGCAAACTAAACCGACTGTACAAGATGCCACATTAGTTTGGTTACAAAAGTGCAAACCCCATTTTTATCTGAATATTAAAAAGACAAAATTGAAGATAATAAAAAATCTATCCTATTGTTCTTCCATGAAAAATTCATATGACTAATAATAAACCTGATATCGCTTTTGGCTACATAGAAAGAAATCTTTACCAGGCAGTAAATTATGTACAGTGGTTAGTATTATTCATATTGATTAGATAAACTTTTAAAGTACAAAGGTAATAAGCAAGTTATGTTATGATGAACAAGGTCTGGTCTCCTTACCTAAGGCAAGACATACTTGCCTTAGAGGGAGTGCAGCGAAGGTTCACTAGACTGGTTCCTGGGATGAGGTGATTGCCCTACGAGGAGAGATTGAGTAGACTAGGCCTATACTCTGGAGTTTAGAAAAATGAGAGGTGATCTAATTGAAACATATAAAATTCTTAAGGGGCTTGACAGGGTTAATGCTGGGAAAATGTTTCCCCAGGCTGGGGAATCTAGAACACGGAGTCACAGTCACAGAATAAGGGGTCGGCCATTTAGGACTGAGATGAGGAGAAATTTCTTTACTCAAAGAGTTGTGAATCTTTGGAATTCTCCACACCAGAGAGCTGTGGAGGCTCAGACATTGGCCAGATTTTGCCAATGGGGAGCTTTTGGAGGCGGGACTCCCACTTGTCGGGTTTCAGTCCCGCCTCCATCGACTTCTGGCTGACCCACGCTATTTTCCCTTGATTGACCTTGTTAAGCCCGCCCAGCAGGTTTAACAGGCCAATTAAGGGAAAGCCGGTGACAGAGAACGTCAGCGTATGATGTTTCATCTGTCAAAGATTTTTGACAAATGAATTGTCATCGTTTCACAGCTTTGAGCAGTTGTTTGATGAGTCCTTGTATTCAAGACTCACCAAACCTCTTTCCTGAGCAGAAATCAGATGGTTGTTGCATCGGAGAATGCAGCCGCCATTCTGTCATCTCTGCCGGTGAGATGCGAGAGTCTCCGGTTCCACAATGGTTGAAGCCTGCAGGAAGAAACAAAGGTAAGTAAACATTTTCTATCATTTTACACTCACCTCTTATACGTACCTCTTCACACTTGCACCCATCACTCACCTCCACAGCGCACTTTTTGACCCCTCCGACCCCCGCAGACCCAATGCTCACCTCGCTGACCCTGGCGGGGTTTCCCAACGTCGGGAAGCCCGCACTTGCAGGGGTAAAATGGGGATATTCCTCTTAACTGCCGGTTAAATACCTGTTAACAGGCAGTTAAATGGCTGTAATCCCCTTCCCATCTCCAGGAGACGGGACTCGGCATGGGTCGGGTACCCGCCTCCAGGGAAGGTGGCACGGAGGCGGGTTGGGGACGGGATGGGCACCCGCCCCCAGATTCTGCCAGTTCCCTGGCAGTCCTGCCTCCAAACCCGCCTCCTCAGGGCTGGCAAAATTCCCCTCGTTGAGTATATTCAAGACAGAGGTCGATAAATATTTGGGAATTAAGGGAATTAAGGAATATGGGGATAGTGCGGGAAGGTGGAATTGAGGTAGAAGATCAGCCAGTATCCTGTTGAATGGCAGGGCAGGCTCGAAGGGCCAAATGGCCGAATCCAGCTCCTATTTCTTATACACTTATGTTCTTAGCTGTACTGTAATGTCATCGAAATTTGCCAAAACTTGCTTTGGAACGCAAGGGAGAAATAGATTTTATTTTGTAAGGCAAATGATGAGCAAATGGAACCTCATATTCAAGAATATTTAGTATTGGAATTAGAATCATCAAAACTATGAATCTATGTACAACACAACAACTTGCATTTAGATAACGCCTTTAACGTAGTAAAACCTCCCAGGGCGCCTCACGGGAGTGTTAGCAAACAAAATTTGACACCGAGCCGCACCAGAAGATATTAGGGCAGGTGACCAAAAGCTTGGTCAAAGAGATAGGTTTTAAAGAGCATAGAGAGCTGGAGAGGCAAAGAGGATTAGGGAGGGAATTCCAAAGTTTAGGGCCCAGGCAGCTGAAGGCACGGCCACCAATGGTGGAGCGATGAAAATCGGGGCTGCGCAAGAGGCCAGAATTGGAGGAGCGCAGAGATCTCAGAGGGTTGTAGGGCTGGAGGAGGTTACAGAGATAGGGAGGGGTGAGGACATGGTGGGATTTTTAAAAAAGGAGAATTTTCAAAATCGAAGTGTTGCCAGATCAGGAGCCAATGTAAGTCAGCAAGCACAGGGGTGATGGGTGAACGGGACTTGATGTGAGATAGGACACGGGGCAGTGAGCACAGGGGTGATGGGTGAACGGGACTTGATGCGAGATAGGACACGGGGCAGTGAGCACAGGGGTGATGGGTGAACGGGACTTGATGCGAGATAGGACACGGGGCAGTGAGCACAGGGGTGATGGGTGAACGGGACTTGATGCGAGATAGGACACGGGGCAGTGAGCACAGGGGTGATGGGTGAACGGGACTTAATGCGAGATAGGACACGGGGCAGTGAGCACAGGGTTGATGGGTGAACGGGACTTGATGCGAGATAGGACACGGGGCAGTGAGCACAGGGGTGATGGGTGAACGGGACTTGATGCGAGATAGGACACGGGGCAGTGAGCACAGGGGTGATGGGTGAACGGGACTTGATGCGAGATAGGACACGGGGCAGTGAGCACAGGGTTGATGGGTGAACGGGACTTGATGCGAGATAGGACACGGGGCAGTGAGCACAGGGGGTGATGGGTGAACGGGACTTGATGCGAGGTAGGACACGGGGCAGTGAGCACAGGGATGATGGGTGAACGGGACTTGATGCGAGATAGGACACGGGGCAGTGAGCACAGGGGTGATGGGTGAACGGGACTTGATGCGAGATAGGACACGGGGCAGTGAGCACAGGGGGTGATGGGTGAACGGGACTTGATGCGAGATAGGACACGGGGCAGTGAGCACAGGGGGTGATGGGTGAACGGGACTTGATGCGAGATAGGACACGGGGCAGTGAGCACAGGGGGTGATGGGTGAACGGGACTTGATGCGAGATAGGACACGGGGCAGTGAGCACAGGGGGTGATGGGTGAATGGGACTGGGTGTGAGTTAGGACACGGGGCAGTGAGCACAGGGGGTGATGGGTGAACGGGACTTGATGTGAGATAGGACACGGGGCAGTGAGCACAGGGGTGATGGGTGAACGGGACTTGATGCGAGATAGGACATGGGGCAGTGAGCACAGGGGTGATGGGTGAACGGGACTTGATGCGAGATAGGACATGGGGCAGTGAGCACAGGGGGTGATGGGTGAACGGGACTTGATGCGAGATAGGACACGGGGCAGTGAGCACAGGGGTGATGGGTGAACGGGACTTGATGCGAGATAGGACACGGGGCAGTGAGCACAGGGGTGATGGGTGAACGGGACTTGATGCGAGATAGGACACGGGGCAGGCAGTGAGCACAGGGGGTGATGGGTGAACGGGACTTGATGCGAGATAGGACACGGGGCAGTAAGCACAGGGGGTGATGGGTGAACGGGACTTGATGCGAGATAGGACACGGGGCAGTGAGCACAGGGGTGATGGGTGAACGGGACGATGCGAGATAGGACACGGGGCAGTGAGCACAGGGGTGATGGGTGAACAGGACTTGATGCGAGATAGGATATGAGCAGCAGAGTTTTGGATGAGCTCAAGTTGATAGATGGTGGAAATTGGGAATCTGGCCAGGAGAGCTTTGGAATAATCAAGTCGATACAAACTCATGCACTCTGTTATAGCTCCCTCACCATGAACTGTGGTTTGGTAAAATTAATTAGAACAAATACGATTTCCCACAAAAACTTTTAAGAATTTCAGTTAAAACTTGTATGACACTTTAGGGGAAAAATTCAGTATCGCCCCGTTTGGCGCGCCATTATCGGCCGTGCGCAAAGTTTTGCGCCTGTCGCTAATTATCGCCTCCGACGGCAAACTTGGCTTTTATCGCCCCTGGAGGTGATTGGAGCGCTAAATCAGGCACTTCACACGTGTCTTAAGGCGCAAAGGCCGAGGAGCGAGGCGCTACCTCAGAGCGCTGGTGAAGCAAGGAAGGGCAAATCAAAATAAACCTGCAAAGTGCTGCTCAGTACCCAAAACTCCTTCACACAGTGTTGAATCTCTCCAGAAGTCTCTCTCTCTCTCTCTCAGAATGCGTGGTGCAAAAATGTCACCGACAAAAAAAGGCAGGAAGTGGTTACATTTAAATAGCGCTCCCCCAGTCCCTTTCTGACTGCAAAACGCTCCCCTCAACCGCAGCAGCCGGTAAGGCAGGGGGCGTCACTCAATATCCGGTCCGGGGCGCTACCGGGGCATTGCGCACTCGACTGACGTCACGATCTGCCGGCGCAGGAGATCGTGGCGGTAGTGTTTAGTGCCGCCGCAAAATGTCTACTTAATTTCACGAGTGGCGCAAATATCGCTGCGCCCGGGTGCTAGTTGCTTTGCGCCCCATTAGCGCCCTCTTAAGGCGCTAACTGGAGGCGCAAATAACTGAATTTTCCCCCCTTTATATACAGCTTTAAATGGCACTCTTTAGTCAGGCTCTGACATATTATTGACATGAACATATATGTGGCAATGAGTTTGGATCAAATTCAAATGCTGAATTATACAAAACCAATCCCACAGATCTCAGAAACCTTTCAACAGAGCCTGTATTTATTGATTACAGTTTATTCCATAAATTGATTGCTCCAAGTGTGAAGTTGGTGTTATTTCTTAATTAGCTCCTGGCGAAACGAATTATTTTCTCCAGTTCGCTAATCCTCTTTTTAAGCACTTCCCTTCATTATTTTAAAATATGGTATAGCCTCCAATTCACCAAATATTAAACTTTAGTCTGCATGGGCTAATCTGTCCTGGGATATGTAAAGCACGTGTAGAAATGGGGCGCCTTTTTGGCATTTAACATCGTGCTCAAAGCCCCCAAAATCGATTCAGTCAGTCAAAGGCCTCTACTGTTGCCTCTTGAACAAGGGATAACTTATATTCAGCCTTCACCTACGAGAGACGTATTGCAAAACCCAATCAGGTTTACATCTAAAATCACTGAGATTTAATCCAGGTCATAATTAATTTGTTTCAAACCGACTGCATCAATGTAAATCAGATGAAGAGGGATGGGAGGAGGCTCGCGTGGAGCATAACCGCCGGCATAGACCAGTTGGGCCAAATGGCCGGTTTCTGCGCTGTAGATACCATGTGATTCAATGTAGACGGTATTGAATCAAGAGACTCAAGATGATCTTTTTGCAGACTACACACTGGCAAAGCATTCAGCTTAATTTTTAATAAAAGCTTATGTTCACAGGACATGTTATAATATCTCACCGTGTTATCTTTAGGCTAATGCAATGTAATTTCCTAAATTTGACATGTTCAGCAAACCAATCACAAAAAAAATCTAAAGGTAATTAGTATTCATTTTCTGTATGTACACTCTATTCATGGCAACCAGTTGAAAGAAGAGAATTGTCTTGCAAATTCCCATTTTACTGCCAGCCCATATGTTTCTCTTCTTATTGGCTTTTCAGTCGCACTTTGCAGGCTTGACATCCCATTGCAATCTTCCATAGTAACAGCCCTTAGTTTTCAATCTGAGCATGATGATTTAGGAATAATCTGCTTTTAATGGTTGACCTTTGTTAATTTGTCTTCGCAAGAGCTGGGAAACAATGTGGCTATTGCTCGTCTGCTAGTACTTACTGAGCGAAACAAAATGAACGTAGAGTAGGAGCGGCTGACTAGGAAACTGTTTTAGCAAGCGACCCTCGAGGAGTTCCTGGGGATGGAGTGTGAACAACAGTGGCCACAGTCAGGGGGTTGAAGCCTGAAGAAAAGAATTCTCTCCTTATTGGTAAGAAAACCTGATTTTAATAGAACAACAATTGGTTGCTAAGTAATATTTTTTAAATAAACTGATGTTTGATTTTTGCAAAGTCAATTGACTAATATGGCATTTTCCCTCAATTAGCCCCGATTATATTTTCACAGCGTTATTCAAACTTGCATTTATATAACGCTTTTCACAACCACCAGACGTCCATGGTTTGCAGCTAATTAAGTCTTTTTTTTAGAAGTGTTGTAATGTGGGAAACGCGGCAGCCAATTTGCACACAGCAAGCTCCCACAAACAGCAATGTGATAATGATCAGATAATCTGTTTTTTTTAATGATGTTGATTGAAGGATAAATATTGGCCAGGACACCGGGGATAACTCCCCTGCTCTTCTTCGAAATAGGATATATTACGTCCACCTGAGGGGGCCAGACAGGGCATCGGTTTAACATCTCATCCAAAAGTCAACACCTTTGACAGTGCTGCACTCCCTCAGTACTGCACTGGAGTGCCAGCCTAGATTTTTATGTTCAAGTCTCTGGAGTGGGACTTGAACCCATAACCTTCTGATCTAGAGGCAAGGGTGCGACCAACTGAGCCACAGTTGACACAGTGGCTTTGGAAATGCATTTTAAAAGATGAGCAGGTAAGTTAAAGCTACAATGGCCCAGAATTTCCTGGAATAGCGCGAATTATGATGTTCTGCGTCGCGATCTTAGGGCAAAATTTCCTAGAAAAAGTGAATACGCCACAATGGTGGACCTCAAACAATGGCTTACTCCATCTGCATCAATGAGCTAACAAAGCAGATCATTGCCATGACTTTGCCCGTGGAATTCTGAATTTCAAATTGTGCTGAACTCGATCACTTGCAGGAAATTGTTTGAGTTATGGACAGACACAGCTATTCTATTCAATATTGCGGTTATAGATTATTTTTTACCATTAATTTAGAAGCTGACATTAAATTAAGCTAGCTAAAAAGTGTCAGATTAAACAAATAAGGGGCAAAATTGTAACTCATTTTACCTGTTTTCCAGGCATGAAGGTTGGGGGGTGGCAGTGTGGGGGGGGGGAGGGTTGTGTGAGATCCAATTTCGCAGGGCTATGTCTCCAAGGTGCGTGAAATATGTCCGAGGCCATATCGGCTTGAATAATATTCAGGCAGATGCCTTAAACATGTGTTAAGTCCCTACATATGCTAATGAGACGCCGAATGTCTGTTTAAGGACACCTCTATGAAATTGGTCCAATTGAGCCCAGCACACACTGGGCAAGCTCCGAGGAGGAGCAGTAGGGCTGCTGTGGGCCGCTCACCCCCTCCTGTTCCCCATCATCACATTCCCCCTCGCACCCCCCCACCCTCCTCCGGACCTACCCGAGAGGCACTACTGGCACCGCAACGAACCCCAATTTGTTCAGGGGAAACCAGTGAGCTACTTCAGGATGCTTGAAATTTGCAATCCACAATTATTCAGGCGAGGGCCTCGACCCAATTATAGACAAGCCTCAGCCCTCCAGCTTCCATTTTGGGCCTGAAAACAGACTTAAATTTCACTCATACTCTCACTTTCAATGGGATAGGCAGACACTTCAGTACCCTACGCTATGCCCATAACATACACTAAATCGAACACACAATGATGAAGATCGATAGATTTTAGACAAGAATTAAATCTATAAAGAAAGAGCAGATATTCTATTTTACTTTAACTATTTGGAACCCATGAATTTAAATACATTCATCTACATCATTATTTTTTAGTCCAATTCTGAGAAAACTAGCGTAAATCTAGGTAATTTGAGATAATCAGTGACTTGACTGGGGGGCGCGGAGCGATGATAATCAACCATTCATGGTTTCGGAAAAGGGTATTGGTGGAGCAGCAGAGAAATCTCAGGAAATTTTGACCTGGTGTGAATAATGGCGTTACTCACTTGCGCTATAATTTCCTGGGACTTTTGCACTGAAAACTAACCCAATACCCTGACTGCGCCATTACAATGGCACATGTCTCCAGGAAATTCTGGGCCAATATCGCTTTTCACGTGGATCGAGCACCTGTTACATACCCCACCTAATTTTCCACTTCATCGACATCAATGTAAAGGAAAATCAGGCGGGGTGTATGATGGCAGCCGAAGTGCCACCAGTTTCCCGCTAGAGTCAAACATTACCCCCAAATTTATCCATTGAGTTACTGAGGCGGGGAGGGCCGAGGTTTGAGCACTAATCTGTGTTGAGTTAGTTGATCTTAGCAGTGGATGGTGCAAAGACTGCTATTTATCAGCTGTGGCTCTGTGAAATCACTCGTCCCTCGTGGGTTCAAGCCCCACTCCAGAGACTGGAGCACAAAATCTCGACCGACACTCCCTGTGCAGTGCTGAGGGAGTGCTGCACTGTCGGAGGTGCCGTCTTTCGGATGAGATGATATGCCGAGGCCCCTGTCTGCTCTCTCAGGTGGACGTGAAAGATCCCATGGCACTATTTTGAAGAAGCTCAGGGGAGCTTTCCCCCAGTGTCCTGGGAGAAGGGGAAGTGCAAAGAGACCTGGGTGTTATTGTGCACCAGTCGCTGAAGGTAAGCATGCAGGTGCAGCAGGCGGTTAAGAAGGCAAATGGTATGTTGGCCTTCGTAGCAAGAGGGTTCGAGTACAGGAACAAGGATGTCTTGCTACAGTTGTACAGGGCCTTGGTGAGACCGCACCTTGAGTATTGTGTGCAGTTTTGGTCACCTTATCTGAGGAAGGACATTCTTGCCATGGAGGGAGTGCAGCGAAGATTCACCAGGCTGATACCTGGGATGGCAGGAATGACGTATGAGGAGAGATTCTGTCGATTGGGCTTATAGTCACTGGAGTTTAGAAGATTGAGAGGGGATCTCATCGAAACCTATAAAATTCTGTCAGGTCTGGACAGACTAGATGCAGGAAGGATGTTTCGGATGGCCGGGGAGTCCAGAACCAGGGGTCATAGTCTAAGGATAAGGGGTAAGCCATTTAGGACTGAAATGAGGAGGAATTTCTTCACCCAAAGAGTGGTGAACCTGTGGAATTCTCTGCCACAGAGGGCGGTGGAGGCCAATTCATTAAATATATTCAAGAAAGAGTTGGATATATTTCTTGAGGCTAAAGGGATCAAGGGATATGGGGAGAAGGCAGGGACAGGGTACTGAATTTGGATGATCAGCCATGATCTCATTGAATGGTGGAGCAGGCTCGAAGGGCCGAATGGCCTACTCCTGCTCCTATCTTCTATGTTTCTATGTTTCTATGTCCTGGGCAATGCTTATTCCTCAACCAACATCACTAAAACAGATCACCTGGTCATTTATCTCATTGCTGTTTGTGGGAGCTTGCTGTGCACAAATTGGCTGCCACATTCCCTCCATCACATTGTAAAGCGGTTGTAAATCGTTTTGGGACATCTGAAGGTTGTGGAAGGTGCTATATAAATTAACTTTAACGTGACTTGAATAGGGAGGAGAATTGGTCAGTGTTCCTACGTTGGATAGCTGCCGGAGGGAACTGCACAGGGGTTGACATCAGATGAGAGCAAGAGAGCGTTTGGGTGAAATATTTCCCACCCACCCACTCCATTCTGATTGGCTGTCAAGACTCACGTGAATAATGTCTAGATGGTCAAGGAACTGGAGGTATTCCTGAAACTCTAAGCAATGAATTAGCGCCCTCTGGGAGACAAGGAGGAGAGAAAATTAGGGAGGAAAATTGGCAAGAAAATCATTTTTTTTTAAAGTGTGAACTCAACCAGAGATTAGGCCTTAACAGGTATCTGGCTATTCAGCTGGAACTTGAGAAAGTGATAAGTAAATACAACATAAAATAAAAGGCACAATTTTAGCTTGGGATGTGCGGCTGGAGCGAACACCCCGCCACCCCCCCACCAGTTCAATGAGAGGCTCGTCGGGCCATCTTAACCACTGGGCCTCCTTTGAATTCAGCAGAAATGCCTCCCAACCAAAACTGAAGGAATGATCTCAGGAGCCAGTGGGCGAAAGCAGGAATCGGATGACGCCAGAGACCCAAGGGACTGGTCCCCAGTATAAAAGGTTACAGCTGGAAGTGGGTCCGAAAGGAGCTGGCGGTGGTGGGTGAGAAAGGGAAGGCTGTGGTGGCCCATGGACGTCTCGCGAAGCTAGGGGAGTGGGGGGACCACTCCTGCCCCACAAGGAACTTTCAACAAAAAGGTTTTTTTTAAATATAAAAGCAATTACTTACCCTGGCCTCTCTCGCCACTCTGTCAGGTTTTGCACTTGGCAAGCCTCCCATTTCCCAGAGTTAAAATGGAGCCATGGTGCAAATGACGGACTGCAATTTTAACATGTCACGTAGGGCCTCCCGTGCCTGAAATGTCCCTGGTTAAAATGGGAACACTTTGGGAACTTGATGCGAACCCCCTCAATCGTCACTGTTAATTACCTGCTCGCCCCATTTGTGCTGGGTTAAATATCGGGGCTGAAGATATTCAGTCCCATTCTGCATTTCGGTGTTTGGCTATCTTTAATTAATGTCTGTGACTAATATCTGTTCAATCCTGGTGGAAAAAGCGAGACACACAACCAGTCGGTATTGATTGGCCTTTAATCTTCATTTCACAAATTCTGTCATTTTTTAAATTAAAGCATCTCAGTGGAAATGAAACTGCTCTGTACTTTAGGGGGTCAGTTTAACTTAACCCATCTGGCAGGAAACTGATGGGATCATGTTACACACTGCCCAATTTTACTTCCCATTGACTTCAAACTGACTGACTCGGTTAGTAAAACTATCCACCATTTATTTTAATTGTGATGAGTTAAACTAGATATGATGAAACCCATATTCCCCCTGCGCCCCCCCCCCCCCACCCCACACTCATAATCCATCAATAAAGACTTGCTCTCCAACCAACATGGAAACAAATGGATCGATTTGACCTGCAACTGAAGGAGCCTGGTAAAGACTGCTATAAATTGATTGCACACCACAGTCTATGCATTCACATTGGAGCTTTGGAAAATCTCCATTTCATATTCTACAAAGCTAAAACTAAGACAGAAATTAACCTAACACAGAGAGACAAACAGACAGACAGAGAGACAGACAGACAGGAAGGAAGACTTGCATTTATATAGTGCCTTTCACGACCACTGGATGTCCCAAAGCACTTTACACTTTTTGAAGTGTAGTCACTGTTGTAATGTAGGAAACGTGACAGCCAATTTGCGCACAGCAAGATCCCACAAACAGCAATGTGATAATGACCAGATCATCTGTTTTAGTGATATTGGTTGAGGGATAGATATTGGCCAGGACACTGGGGATATCGCCCCTGCTCTTCTACTAAATAGTGCCATGGGATTTTTTACATCCACCTGAGAGGGCAGATGGGCCTCGGTTTAACCTTTCATCAAAAAACGGCACCTCCGACAGTGCAGCGCTCAGTACTGCAAAGTCAATCACTGGCTTCAACTATTCTTGGAAGCCTGGTGCAGTTATACTGCAGCCTCTCATTAATAAAATGAGTTCTGGCTGGCTCCTGAATGCTACAATACAAGTGTTTGCTATATAATGATTGCATATACAACAGGGGCAAAGTTGGGTGCCTTTGCACCTCCCGCTAGTGCCCCCGGGGTGCATATGGCTTTGCGACCGGGTGCAGTGCTGACATCGACCCCCGCCATATTCGGCAGGAGTTTTGCGATAGCGCTACGGTGTTGCACCCCGATCTCCTGCGCCCATAGATCGTGACATCATCAGCGTGCGCATTGCCCCGGTAACGTCCCGGACCCGAAATTGACTTCCGCCCCCTGCAGCAGCGCCGGTCGAAAACACCGACAGCCGCAGGAGGTGTGCATCATGCGGCTGGTCGCTTCGGGGGCGAGGATTAAAGGCGAGGTTGCCGAGGTAAGTGGAAAAAAAACGTACCTTTCCTGTTCCAGTTTTGTTCTGCTTGAGTGCCGGGCTGATCGCGCGGGATCGCGGCTGCCTTGGTGTTCCAGGTAGGTATTTTTTATATTGCAGAGCCTGCAGCGATGGGCCTTCCCTTTAAGGGAGGGAAGGAGCCTTTGAATGCGGCGGCGCTGCACGGCCCAGGGTGCAGCTCTGCTGAAGTCTCTGCCCCGCCTGCTGCCGATGACGCTCCAAGAAGGGAGTGGAGCTTGATTTAGCCCTCAACTTCCTTCCTGGAGCGCAAAACCGAATTAAAACATTTTTTTTTTAGAAACATTAGCGCCTGGCACTAATGTTCTCAACTTTTAAAAGCTAATGCCTCAATCAGGGCTATAATGAATTTCTCCCCCAGCATGTCGATTTGACTATATTTGCAAACGCTACAATATTTCTCATTAGAAATTCAAGTGGTAAAATCTTAATGCTACAATGAACAGCTTTGATCATCTTAGTAAATGAGAACTATGAAGATGATTAATATTCACTCTTGGAGATGTCAAAGTGGAGATGAATTCAGAACAGTCATCTGGAACCAATATTTGCAAAGTACATAGCCAGTTAAAATTCTGAAAGGTTGGGACAGAGTAGATCAGGCTTTTTCCAGTTATTGAGTATGAGAGGTCAAAGATACAAGATGAAAGCGCAAGTGATTTAGAACAAAGGGGCAGAAGAAACTCCTTTACACAAGAACATCCCTGGAATTCATTTCCGGGATTAATGGTCAAGGCAGAAATTAAGGGGGTAATTTTAAATCCCTCCCAAAAAAAACGGGTGGGTTTGGGTTGGGTGATAAGTTAGAATTCAAAAAGTAATATCTCCGTGCCTCCAATTTAACAAGATTTCTATTTTTAAACTAACATTGGCCGGGTTTGCCAGGCCTCGGGAATCCCAGCAGGTAAAAAGGAAGAGAGATGGGCCAGATCCTTAAGGCAAGTGCCTTTACATCACTGCTTAAGGGTCAAGAGAAGGAGTGTTTCCACCCCCTAGCCCAACAAGCAAACTGCTTCCAGCTCCACGATCACTGACTCCCCCTCCTTTCTCCTCCACCCCCCGGCAATCTTGTTCCCCCCACCCCCAAATTTCTCCCCCACCACTAGACCACGCCCCCCCCACCCCGCCCCTTACCATGATGTCTCGCTGCCTCCCTACCAGTGGCCTTGTGCCACAGGCTTTCCCGCCCGACAGTCGGCCTGTCACTCAGGTTGTCAATCAATCAATCAAGTTGGCTGTCGGACGGGAACCCTGCAGAAAATTTTTTAAAAGAGGTTCCATAGTTAAAAACTGCAGGACATCCGGGAAACCTGTACTTTCGGGTTTCCCATTCACAACTCCACCCCACTGCTCCAAACACATGGCACCCTAAATATCAGGACCTATGTCCACATTCAAGATCAGATTAGATTAAATTAGATAGGTGGATGAAGGGATAGGGGAACAGGGTGGGTTAATGTGATAAAAACTATTTGTTCACATAGGGGGTAAACACTGACATGGACTGGGTGGGCCGAATGGCCCATTTCCATATTATAACTTCCATGTAGCAAATAGTCTAATTATTGCTAACTTTCATAGAAAGTTTCTGTCACAGTTGGGGCTCCCCGGCTCTCTTCAACAGCTTGGTCATGTGATCACAGCAACACGAATCTTTGAAGATCCAAAATGATGCCTTTAAACAGGTTGTGAAACAGGCCTAACAATTAACTCCTCATTCTAGTGTATTGTTCACTGAAGGTCGTGTGGGAGGTCCAGCACATTTACAGCAGCATACGGAATCAACACAGTACATAAAACCATAAAATTAGAATTAGTCCATAAGAGTTAAATTAACCATTTCAGAATGTATTTTCCACAAGAATTTGAATAGTGACAAGAATTCTGGCTGGAGCAGTTAAGAACTTAAGAATTAGGAGGAGGAGTTGGCCATACCCTTGAGCCTGCTCCGCTATTCATTAAGATCATGACTGATCTTCAACCTCAACTCCACTTTCCCGCCCAATCCCCATGAGTCCAAAAATCTATCGATCTCTGTCTTGAATATACTCAACGACTCAGCATCCACAGCCCTCTGGGGTCGAGAATTCCAAAGATTCACCACCCTCTGAGTGAAGAAATTCCTCCTCATCTCAGTCTTAAATGACAGAACCTTATCCTGAGACTCTAGACTCTCCAGCCAGGGGAAGCAACCTTTCCGCATCTACCCTGTCAATCTCCCTCAGAATCTTGTATGTTTCAATGAGATCACCACTCATTCTTCTAAACTCCCAATTGATTTATTTGTTGGCAGACTTTCCAGACAAATGTACATTGATGAGGCAAATCTTAGATCATCCATTGCCAGAACTAATGACTATGGGAGAATACCCAGAACTTATTTAGCTCAAAGGCCTCTGAAGTCAGAGCTGCCAATTGTCCATCCTCAATGCTATAAAGCCAGGAGTTATTGCAGAGAATGCTAATGAGCAGGTGCTCATGTCATCCAACTACCTGTTAATGTCTGACCATGCACAATTCAATCAGCACCATGTCTTGACTAATTTCCAATAATACTTTCAGAACAGGATGAAATAAGATGCAGAAACTGCCCTACCTTGTCACCCATCTAGTGTTCTCTTGCAGCTTAGACATGGGGAATGTTAGGCAAATCACGGGGTGATGTGACTGTTGGCAGAACTGAAGGGCTAATTACTAGTCCTAGCCCTTTTCGGGCTACCCCAGATCAGGCGTATTCCCCAGACATTCACCTTCAACTAAAGTTAAAGATAGACAAATTCTATAAGATGCTTAATTGGGTCTAAAGGTTCAGACTATCTCTCCCTAAAGGAAAGGAACATCGTGAAGATGTTACCGTCCTCTGCATAGCACTTTTAATAAGTTTAACTAGGCTGTAACCTTCCGGATATTACCCTCCAGAATTCTGCAACTCCTCACAAAAGAGTGTACAGAAATTGAGTTTGCGAGATTGATACATAAACACTACTTGAGACAATTCTAAAAATATATAGATTTATTTAAGAGCAGACATACAGTTAATCGCAACATTAACAGTTCAAAAACAAATAGCTTACATTTCTTATCAGAGATCCTTATTCTCAAATCTTAAATTTGTTACATTTCCACACTTCTACTTATTCTTAATCCAGGATATCCACCAAAATCAAATACCTTGATTACCCGAGACTCATAGTTATAAACTTACAGAGCGTGCCTGTGAAGTTGAGAAATGCTTGCCCTTCCAGTGACTTCTGACTTTCCACTTGAAAATCCTACCTTTTACACTCTTTTTTAGTGGTATATTCTTTGAAGTTTTCTGCTGATGTAAGCTAATTGGGGGAGAAATTCGGTTTGTTGCGCCACCCATTAGCGCTTAAAGAGGCCGAGAAGTGGGGCGGTAACCAACTAGTGCCCGGGCACAGCGAACCCTGCGCCTCCTCCCATATTGAGCGAACATTATGCGCCGGCGGTAAACCTTAGCGCCCACTCACGGGCGCAGGCAGATCATGACATCATTTCAGTGTGCAACGCCTTTTGGGCGCCCCGGACCAGAAATTCAGTGGTGCGCCCCTCCGTTCCGCCTGGCGCTAACAAGGACAGCTTACCTGGAACGTTCCCCAGTCGCTGTGGGGCTGGGGGGGTGTTCTTTAAAGGGGACTGCTGTGGTATAAAAGCGGCAGCCATTTTTGGAGCACAACTTCTTCGAGAGTTAGAGAGAGTTGCGGAGCTGCACACTGAGAGCCATTTCACCACTCAGCCAGCACTGGCAGAAGAACTTCAGCCTTCTGACCATCACCTTGCTGTTGGTGAGCACATCAAACGGGGAGACTTTCTGTGCACACTTATTATGGGGGCTGCATTGGAGGGGAATGTCCTGCTGCTAAATCATCTGGAAAGGGCACAGAGATGCAGGAAGAGAGGGGCAGGCCTGGCCAGATGGAGGAGGGCCAACAGACGTCGCCACGCCAGACCTTACGCTGCCAGGGTTTTCCGACAGCAGTTTTCCTACTTGAACATGTCGGAGGAGCAGTGTATCAGAAGGCTGCGCTTTAGAAAGGAGGTGGTGACTGAGCTGTGCCACCTGCTTCAGCCAGATCTGCAGCCTCAGATAAGGTGCAGGACATCTCTGTCAGTGGCTGTGAAGATGACTGTTGCCCTAAATTTCTACGCGAGCGGCTCCTTTCCGGCCGCAACTGGGAACATAGCCAGCATCTCGCAGTTTGCGGTGCATTGCTGCATCTGTCAAGTGACTGATGCCCTGTTTAAAAGGAGGCGGCAGTACATCTCCTTCACAATGACCCCGGACAAGCAGCGGGAGTGTGCAGAGGGCTTCGCAGCAATAGCGGACTTCCCCATGGTGCAGGATGCCATTGACTGCACGCACGTGGCTTTGCGGGCGCCTGTATTGAATCCGGAGGAGTTCTGCAACCGCAAGGGGTTCCATTCCTTCAATGTCCAGCTGGTCTGTGACCACCGACAGCTGATCCTCGCAGTGAATGCGCAGTTCCCAGGCAGCAGCCACGATGTCTTCATCCTGTGCCAGACTTCTGTTGCAGACCTTTTCGAGGCCCCGGCTCACCCAGGAGGCTGGCTTCTCAGGGACAAGGGCTATCCTCTGTGCCCGTGGCTGATGACCCCGCTCCGTTCGCCCAGCACCCCTGCTGAGGAACGCTACAATGTGAGCCATCAGGCGACGAGGAACATTGTGGAGCACACAATCGGTGTGCTAAAGCAGCGGTTCCGCTGTCTGGACCATTCCGGAGGAGCCCTGCAGTACTCGCATGAGCGAGTCTCCCACTTCGTGGTTGTATGTTGCATGCAAATAACCTCGCTATCCTACGGACCCAGTCAATGCCACCAGACATTGAAGCACCAGCAGAGGAGGAGGAGGAGGAGGAGCAGGACCATGATGGGAGGGAGGCACAAACTGGAAGGGCCGTCTGTCAGAGGCTGATCAGAAGTCGCTTCTAGGCCCCTCTCACGGAATGCATGCTGACATTCCAAGAAGACGGATGGAACCGTTCTGATACCCCAAAGCCTGTGAAGGGCAAAATGCATGTAAATAGCAGACATGGCCATTGTAAATAAAGAAAGTTTTTTATTGTACAAAATGTGCTTCCTTCCAACAAGACAAAGCAATGGCAACTGAAAGCAAAACTAACACACTGACACATAAGTGACTCACACACCCGAGACACTGTCCAGAACATAACAAACATTCAGACCAGCATCCTCGGCCTTGATTTCTACAAATAAGTTGTTTCAGCAGCACCTTCTACTCTTTCCCCCTTGATGGTGATCTGCTTCTCTTGTGAGATTGGCCCCTTCCCTCCCTGCAGCTCCTCCGTAATAGGACCCCAGTGGCTGCAGCAAGGCTGGGGGAGGCCTGCTGACTGTCCGAAAGCACAGATGCCGCTGAGGGACGGCCTGAACGACCTCTGGGCCTGGAGGGCCCAGCTGCTGACTGCTCCATCTGTGCATGGGTGGAAGCAGTCTGTCCTGCAGGTGGTGGCAGCTGCAGTGGAGACGTGCCAGCGGTGGCATCAGGAATGCTGTCATCCTGAGAGCGGACAGCAGCTCCCTGGTCGGCTGACACACTGGCACTCTGACGGGGCAGCACCGCAGCATGCACAGCAATCGGATGGTCCACAGATTGCTGGCCTGCTGTGGTGCTGCAAGGGCCCCGGGTAATCCTGCCTGATCCAGCGAGGGTGGCAGCTGTCAGTGGTTGCGTGGCCTCAATCTGCGTCTGCATTAGACCAGCGAGTGACTGCGTGGCAGCACTCAGCAGTTGCGTGGCAGGTGCCAGTGCTTTGGTGAAACCCTGGACAGTCCTTTCCAGTGCTGTCCCGAGGCCCTGGACAGTCCTTTCCAGTGCTGTCCCGAAGCCCTGCACACTCCTTGCCTGTGCTGCACTGAAGTCATGGAGACTCCTTGCCTGTGCTGCGCCGAAGTCTTGGAGACTCCTTGCCTGTGCTGCGCCGAAGTCTTGGACACTCCTTGCCAGTGTCTTGATGGATTCAGGCATCCTTGCCACTGCAGCCATGAGCTCAGTGTGCCTCAGCCCAGCCTGGGCGCTCATTTCTGCAAGGGCACGCACCTCTTCTGCATTCTGTGCAGCAGCACTCGCAGCCTGACTCGCCCTCTGGGGAGACGGCCCCCGAGCTTCCCTACCCCCCTTGCGTTGCTGCAGCCCGCTGGTTCCTGGAACTGGTTCCTCCTCAGAGCATTCTCCCCCGCTCCCCTCCAGGGAAGTAGTCTCCCCAGTCTGCAGAGGGGCTGGCTCGCCTGAGGGTGGTAGGGATGGTCCGGCTTCCTCCTGCTCGTCGCCTCTGGAGTCAGTGGCAGCTTGAGGGCCCGGCTCCCGAGCTGGTGATGCAGCATCTGAAAGCAGGGAGGTTGAAGAGTGGCTTTAGCGAAAGGACAGGGTGGCAGCAAGGGATGCATGAGTGCTGCAATGCTCTGACATGGGTCCAAAGTGAAAAAGCATGCTGGTGGGGGGAACAAGTGGAAGGAGAGAGCTCAAAAAGGTGATGACCTTACCATCGCTGTGCACAATGTGGTCAGCAGCTCCAGAGGTGACAGGACCACTCATCCGGCTTCCAACAATCTGGTGGACTCGCTCCTCGAGGTCCATGAGGGTCTGCAGGTGAGGCCGGCCTCCTCCGGTATGAAGCTGCTCCCTACGGTTCCTGGCCAGCTTGGTCTGCAGGAGAAAGGACGGAAAGTGATGAAACATGCTGCCCTGAGCTGATATTACATGCCCCCCATGGTAGAATAGCCCTTACATTATGCACTGATCTGAATGTGCGTGTGTGTTTCCAGAAAGGGCCATGGGTGCTGGCTGACAGATGGCCATTGGGACTTCGCGCACCCTCTGGCCATAAAGTCAGGTGCAGATGGAGGGATGAAGATGAATGTGAAAAAGGCACTCACCCTAACGACCCGAGTGAGGTCGTTGAACTTCTTCCTGCATTGCACAGGAGTCCTGGGCACCACGCTGCTGGAGGTGACTCTTGGGGCAACATCCCTCCAAGCTCTGCGGTATTTGCTCTGATGAGGCCTCCTGTCATTCTCGGGGTACAGCACAGCTCGCCGGCGCTCCACTGCGCCAACCAGATCATCCAATGCCCCATCGCTAAAGCGCTCTGCTCTCTGCCTGACCCTCTCCATGTCTTGGAAGTTTTGAATGCCACAGGTAGGTCACCACCGATTTTGAGGCCTACAAGGTGTAGAGTGTGGCTGCTGATATTAATTGACCCGCCCCTTTAAGAGCTGGCCGGCGCCAGCGTGTCTCGGGGACATCGATTATTGACAGCACCTGCGCTGCGCCCGGCCGCCGAGAAATTGAGTAGCGCCGCCGGGTTAGCGCCTTAAGAGTACCGTGCAGCACCTGATTTAGCGCCGCAATCACCTTCAGGGGCGCTGCAACCCAATATTGCTCGAGGTGGCGATAAGATGCGCCTGGCGCTAAACTTTGCGTACCGCCAATACTAGCGCCCCAAGCGGGGCGATACCGAATTTATCCCCCATTATCTCTAGTCATTCTTTCTGTTGACTTCTTTCTGATCTTATTGTCAATTTAACCATTAACTTTTAGAATCCTGTCTCTGTGTATAGGTGTTTCAAAAACTTATCATGAAAACAATATGACAGTAGTATTTAGTTGATGTCATTCTAATCGAAGGTTTTCCATTCAATTCTTAATTGGCTTAACTGGTTATTAGCAGACGTCGTGACTCCGTGGTGTTCCAAGTTCAATACAAAAGCCATGTGATTGTTTGGGGCACCTATTGAGGTCATATCTTCAAAGTGTTCTGTTGGTATCATATTTAAAATATGTAAATTAAAAACACTTCAACTAGGGTTTTTACTTGTTTTCTAGCTATTTCAATGGTTGTATTAAGAATTATGGTCTCCTGTCTTTCAAGTTTAACAGAAAAACTATTTGACCAGCAGGTGTTTCTTTTACTTGATGCCATCTTTTCAAAGACACATGCCTCTTTTAATGTTTCTGTGTTTGTGTTCAACGTGTTAGTTTATAACACTTTACTTGGGTCATTCCATTGTGTTTCTCCCAAACTCCAGACCGTCTGGAAGCGCAAAACTGCTATTTCAATAGGGCCATTGTTTTAGTATTTTTAACCAATTCCCATTTCAAAAGCCTGTGTGGTTTTTACAGCTTGTGTTATCAAACCCTCCCATCTCAGAAGCCTGTTTTGACACAGCTTGTGTCGCTGAGGCTTTAGATTTTTAAACCCAGTATATCATGTATTAATAAATTCAGAATTCTGTTCATATGATGGTGTATCTCTTGGAATATGGCTTATTCCGTCACACCCCCTTCTTGACCAAAAGATGAGCTGGAACATCTAGACAGAGTTTGGTCAATATTCCTCATGAGGTTACAATAGCATAATCATGTGCTACATGAAAATTCATTTGAAGTCATCCTAGGACAATGTTTTGTCTTATTTTAAATTGTACACAATTTAAAAGGATGTTAAGTACATAGTCATGCTATAAGCGAAACAACATGTACTTAGAATGTCCAATCGGCAGATGTACGTTCCGTAGAGATGAGTTATTCATATGAGTCAAGGAGACATCAGTTGAAACTAGTTGAAGCTTGACACACTGTTCCTACGATCCAGTATGTGTACAGATGCGTGTTGTCGTAAAGGCCTTACCAGGCACTCAGATGATTCCTTCTTTATCCGCGATGCCTTCCTCCTTCACTGAAGTAACTCGTTGATCTTTCCTTGTTTTTGGTTGTTGCTTTTCGCAAATCCAATTCCTGATGCGTTGTCAAGCAATGTTTGGAAGAGCCGGCGACACCGTCTAACTGACCATCGTCAGTAATTCGATCGCATCCATTTCCTGTGTCGTGCTCCAAGCTGGGTCTTGAAAGACAGTGTACGACTGCACCTTGTATTGTTCCTCCTTTTCAGTATCCTTCAGAACATCTTTTGATATTGTCTATGGAGACAGTTTTAAGAATATGCTTGCTATTCGGCTGGGTAATATGTATTTGAACTGTTCTTTCATTAATAACAATGTATTTGAACAGGTTTTTCCACTTCAGCCTTAAACCAGGTTTTTGCTCAAACTTCTTTTCCTGTACACATTCTCCTACTATGGGTTGCCATACTTTATTTGTTAATTTTTTCTACCTATTTGCTTCCCTTATCCTCTGATCAATTCGATGAACCTCCTTTGTTACTTCTTTTTTAAACGTTTTTTATCTAACTGTCGCTGTCGGGTCAAGGACTCAGAGTGAGTAGAGACAATAAAATAACTATGGCTAAGTGGTGTATGCATCTCAACCCCATACATCAGATAATATGGAGTTTTAGGGGACACTGTCCCTGATGCAGATATGGGCACATTATTGAGTGATAGCTGTACCTCCGGAATGATGGTGATCCACTTATTCCCCCTGATTCTCAACAGTTTGACCAATAGCTTTATTACTTCCTGAATTTTACATTCCACCAGCCCCGCTGATTGCGGATGACATGGCATGCTGTGCTCTAACCCAATCCCCCTTTGTTCACAGTAGTCTTTGAAGACCTTAGATACAAAGGCTCTGCCTTAATCGGAGTGTAAGATTTTGGGTGCACCAGCTACAGTAATTACAGCCCTGGTGATTGCGTTTTCTGAAACAGTTTTTGTGGGGACCAGCCAGCAGAAGGAAGTGCATCCAACTACACCAACAAAAACATGTCTATATCCCAAAGATGGGGGAAGTGGTCAAATAAAGTCAATAAAAACACTTCCCATTGGTTCATCAGCTTTTACAGGGGCCAATGGTGGTGGCTTAATTAGTGATGACTTATTGGTTAAATAGCATGGATCACAATTTGCCACGTATGTGTTACAGGCTTTAAGCATGCCAATATAAAGGGGTCAATTTGCAGAATGTTGTTCTGGCACCACAATGTGCTTGATTTATGCCCTTGTGAGCTCTTTTTTTTTTACAAGCTGTTCTCGTTTGTGTCAGTGTAAATATCAAACAAATATTCACAATCAGCAATAGTATAGGTTAGATACAGGGCCAGGTCACCTGAATACTACTACAGAATGCCTTCAACACAACCTCAAGTCATCTCCTGCAGCACTAGAAACATAGAAGATAGGAGCAGGAGTAGGCCATTCGGCCCTTCGAGCCTGCTCCGCCATTCAATGAGACCCTGTCCCTGCCTTCTCCCCATACCCCTTGATCCCTTTAGCCTTAAGAAATATATCCAACACTTTTTTGAATATATTTAATGAACTGGCCTCCACCGCCCTCTGTGGCAGAGCATTCCACAGGTTCACCACTCTGGGTGAAGAAATTCCTCCTCATTTCAGTCCTAAATGGCTTACCCCTTATCCTTAGAATATGACCCCTGGTTCTGGGCTCCCCGGCCATCAGAAACATCCTTCCTGCATCTAGTCTGTCCAGACCTGACAGAATTTTATAGGTTTCGATGAGATCCCCTCTCAATCTTCTAAACTCCAGTGAGTATAAGCCCAATCGACACAATCTCTCCTCATACGTCATTCCTGCCATCCCAGGTATCAGCTTGGTGAATCTTCGCTGCACTCCCTCCATGGCAAGAACGTCCTTCCTCAGGTAAGGTGACCAAAACTGCACACAATACTCAAGGTGTGGTCTCACCAAGGCCCTGTACAACTGTAGCAAGACATCCTTGTTCCTGTACTCGAACCCTCTTGCTACGAAGGCCAACATACCATTTGCCTTCTTAACCGCCTGCTGCACCTGCATGCTTACCTTCAGCGACTGGTGCACAAGGACACCCAGGTCTCTTTGCACTTCCCCTTCTCCCAATCTATTGCCATTGAAATAATAATCTGCCTTCCTGTTTTTGCCACCAAAGTGGATAACCTCATATTTATCCACATTATAGTGCGTTTGCCATGTTTCTGCCCAATCACTCAACCTGTCCAAATCGTACTGGAGTTTCACGACATCCTCCTCACAGCTTACCCTTCCACCCAGCTTTGTGTCGTTCCCATGACATTCCCATTTTCCTGCACTAGTCATCCATTTGGCCTTTTTGAGCAAGATTGCCAATTTAGGGCCAGTTGCTGCTGATTTAGAAAGCCTTTTGTCCTTTGGACTCATGACAATTGCAGGCTCTAAACCACCGCATCACTTCTTTAATGGCTCTAAGCCTTTTAAGAAAACCTTGTAATTACATCTAAATTATTTTCAAAAAAATTTTTTTTTTCTTTTTAGGATATCGCACCCTGCCTTCTGAAGCAAAATGCACATTGGTGAACAACATGCCTTTGGAGAAAATTATATTTAATGATACTTTTAAAGAAAGATGGACTTCTTGAAAATCCTTGAGGATTCGGCCAGTGTCTGGCCCTAATTTTGGTGGGAGACTGACAGAATCCCTGGAGAATCAGTTTAAATAACTGAAACAATAGCCATTTATGCTTTTTCTCTGCAGCTCTGGATGCCTCCCGTTGACGTTACAATTGTAGATTGGAAGAATTCCTGGAGATTTTGAGGGTTTGAACCTTTAATTACAGTGGGGGAGAAATTCATTGCAGTCCTGTTTGAGGCGATAAATTTTAAAACTTGAGAAAATTAGCCCCAGGCACTCCAGGAAGGACGGCTGTGCAGCGCTGCCACATTCAATGATGATGATGTCACGATCTCTGGGCGAAGGAGGTCGGGGCACAACGCTGTAGTGCCACCGCAAAACTTCCGCTGAAGATGGCGGGAGTCGATGTCAGCGCCGTGCTCAGTCACAAAATCATTTGCGCCCCATTAGCGCCCCCCAGGAGGTGATAACGGGAGGCGCAAATGCAACCAATTTCACCCCCAGTAAGTTATAGAGATCCACAAGTGAAGATAGTGACTTATCGGCTATTATTTTAATAAATAGTATTAAATTATGGATTTCTAAAAGGCATTCGACAAAGTGCCACATAATAGGCTTGCCAGCAAAGTTGAAGCCCATGGAATAAAAGGGACAGTGGCAGCATGGATACGAAATTAGCTAAGTGACAGGAAACAGGGAGTAGTGGTGAACGGTTGTTTTTCGGACTGGAGGAAGGTATACACTGGTGTTCTCCAGGGGTCGGTACTAGGACCACTGCTTTTCTTGATACTGTATATATTGTATACTTGGATGTGGGTGTACAGGGCACAATTTCAAAATTTCCAGATAACACAAAACTTGGAAGTATAATGAACAGTGAGGAAAATAGTGATAGACTTCAAGAGGACATAGACAGGTTGGTGGAATGGGCGGACACGTGGCAGATGAAATTTAATGCAGAAAAATGTGAAGTGATACATTTTGGTAGAAATAATGAGGAGAGGAAATATAAACTAAAGGGTGCAATCCTAAAGGGGGTGCATGGACAGAGAGACCTAGGGGTGTATGTGCACAAATCGTTGAAGGTGGCAGGGCAGGTTGAGAATGCAGTTACAAAAGCTTATGGGATCCTGGGCTTCATGAATAGAGGCATAAAGTACAAAAGCATGGAAATTATGCTGAACCTGCATAAAACACTTGTTCAGCCTCAACTGGAGTATTGTGTCCAATTCTGGGCACCGCACTTTCGGAAGGATGTGAAGGCCTTAGAGAGGGTGCAGAAAAGATTTATGAGAATGATTCCAGGGATGAAGGACTTCAGTTAGGTGGATAGACTGGAGAAGCTGGGGTTGTTCTCCTTCGAGCAGAGAAGTTTGAGAGGAGATTTGATAGAGGTGTTCAAAATCATGAGGAGACTAGACAAAGTAAACAGAGAGAAACTGTTCCCATTGGCGGACACAGATTTAAGGTGATTGACAGAAGAACCAAAGGCGACATGAGGAAAAACTTTTTTATGCAGCGAGTGGTTAGCACCTGGAATGCACTACCTGAAAGGGTGGTGGATGCAGACTCAATCATGGCTTTCAAAAGGGAGTTGGATAGGTACCTGAAAGAAAAAACATTTGCAGGGCTATGGGGAAAGGGCAGGGGAGTGGGACTAGTTGAAGTGTTCTTACAGAGAGCTGGCACGGGCTCGACGGGCTCAATGGCCTTCTTCCATGTTGTAATGATTCTATAGGGCTGATTTTGCCAGCCCTGGCGAGGCAGGTATGGAGGCTGCACTGCCGGGAAAATGGTAGAATTTGGGGGCGGGTGCCCAACCCGCCTCCATGCCACCTTCCCAGGAGGCAGGTAGCCGTCCCGCGCTGGGTCCCATCTCCTTGGAGGCGGGAAGGGATTAGAGCCTATTAACTGCCTGTTAACATGTAGTTAACAGGCAGAAAATAGGATTGTCCCCTTTTTGCTCTCACAAGTGCGGGCTTACTGAAGGCTCCAAAACCCGTCAACTCAGCGAGGCGAGTACTGGGTCTGCGGGGGTCGGGGGTCAGGGGTTTGCAAAAGTGTGCTGTGAAGGTAAGTGATGGGTGCAAGATTGTAGAGGTGAGTATCTGAGGTAAGTGCAAAGTGTTTTTAAAAGTGTACTTACCTTTATTTCTCCCTGAAGCTTCAGTCGGTGTGTATGCGGAGAGTCTCGGACCTCCGCGGTAGAGATGACAGATGGCTGTTGCATTCTCAGATGCAGCAACCATCTCATTTCTACAAAAGAGGTTTGATGAGGTCTTGAATTCAAGGCCTCACCAAACTACAGAGAATGTCAGTGTTTGACAGCTTTGCAGAGCTGTCAAACGATGACAATTCACCTGTCAAAATTTTTTGACAGATGAAACGTCATACGTTGACGTTCTCAGCAACCGGCTTTCCCTTAATTGGCCTACTAATCCCACTGGGCGGGCTTAACAAGGTCAATCAAGGGAAAATAGTGTGGGTTGGCCACAAATCAATGGAGACGAGGCATCGACCAGCCAAGCAGCAGTCGCTCCTCCAACGTGCCCCCATTAACAAAATTTGCCCCTATGATTCTATGATACCTTGGGGGTGATTTTCATTCACAAGCCGGTTTGGAGGCGGGACTACAACTTTTGGGGTTGTAGTCCCGCCTCCATCGAGATGCAGCCAATCCACGTGATTTTAACTTGATTGACCTTGTTGAGCCCGCCCAGCAGGCTCAGCAGGCCAATTAAGGGCCATCCGGCAACAGGTGATGTCACAGACTGAAATTACATCTGTCAAGACATTTTGACAGATGAAATATCTGTGTTTCACAGCTGTTTGAAGCTGTCAAACACGGACAGTCTTACTTCTAACCTGAGTCCTTCTACACAGACTCAGTTAGAAATCTCACCGGCACAGAAAGCTGCAGGCTGTCACTTTTGACAGTTCGCAGCCATTCTGCTTTCTGTGCCGGTTAGATGATGGACTCCCGAAACCTAGAGGAAGGAAGGCTGTAAAGGTAAGTATAGGTAATTTAAACTTCTTTACACACTTTAGACACACCAAACACACTTACCTTTGCACTCATGCACCCATCACTCATCTGAACACCGACATCTCGACCCCTCCAAGTCCTTCAACCCAACGGCCCGACTCCTCTAACTTGGCGTGGTTTGGAGCCGTCAGGAATCACACACTTCAAGCTTTAAAATAGGGATTAGGCTAAAAACTGCCTGTTAACTACCTGTTAACAGGCAGTTAATTGGCACTAATCCTTTCCCTCCTCCGGTAGGTGGGTCCCAGTGCGGGGCGGGTACCCACCTCCTTTGAAACTTACATGGAGGCGGGTTGGGGGTGGGATGGTGTCAGGACCCCCGAATTCAGGACTTTAACACCCTGCACGCCTCCAATCCCGACTACATGGGTCAATGAAAATCGACCCCCTTGAATTTTATGTGATGAAGGTTGAAATACGTGCTGTAGCCTGCTGGGTCTGTGTTGTTAAGTGAACTGGACTGAATAAGGCACTGCTGCTTTAAAGCTCGAACCGCTAGCACCCTGCACCTCCATGGTTAAATGCACCAGGCAATGTGCCATTAAATCATAAAGGCAATGACCGCCACAAATTCAGCCCACTGAGTTGGTTGATCTCAGCTGGAGTGGCAGAAGGGAGCTAACCTTGCTAGTCCAAAAATAATTACTACTTCCACACCCATGAGCAAGAGAGGCAAAGGAAAAAAACAGAGAGGACTGCCGCTGTTTAATTACTATCGAGTGAGCCCTGCTGGAAACAGAAGACGACAGCAACAACTGGTATTTATATAGCACCTTTAAAGTAGTAAAACGTCCCAAGTCGCTTCATAGGAGTTGACATGAATCAGTCATTCATGAAAGAAAGACTTATGAATAATACTGAGTGGCCTGCGGGTGGCACTGTCCAGGGTGAGTATAAATACTCGGGCACGGGCCCAGCTTGCGCAGGACATTCTTAACAGGAACTAGTGAAGGGCACAACTAGACCTCCATGTTGTAAATCAGTTGATTAAAGCTTTGTTTAACGCTTAGACCAAGTGCCTAGTAGTTTTCTTATGTCAGGAGTGTTATAAAACAAAATTTGACACCAAGCCACATAAGGAGAAGTTAGGGCAGATGACCAAAAGCTTGGGCAAAGAGGTAGATTTTAAAGGATTGCTTTAAAAGTAGGAGAGTGAGGTAGAGAGGCGGAGAGGTTTAAGGAGGGAATTCCAGAGCTTAGGGCCTTGGCAGCTGAAGGCACGGCCACCAACGGTTGAGCGATTAAAATCGGGGATGCTCAAGAGGCCAGAATTAAAGGAGCGCAGATATCTCCGAGGGTTGTGAGGCTGGAGAAGGTTACAGAGATAGGGAGAGGCGAGGGCCATGGAGGGATTTGAAAACAAGGATGAGAACTTTAAAATCGAGGCGTTGCTTAACCAGGAACCACTGTAGGTCAGCGAGCACAGGGTTGATGGGTGAACAGGACTTGGTGCGAGTTAGGACACGGGCAGCCGAGTTTTGGATGACCTCAAGTTTACGGAGGGTAGAATGTGGGAGACCAGCCAGGATTGCGTTGGAATAGGCAAGTCTAGAGGTAACAAAGGCATGGATGTGGGTTTCAGCAGCAGATGAGCTGAGGCAGGGGCGGAGACGGGTGATGTTACGCAGGTGGAAATAGGCGGATATGTGGTCGGAAGCTCATTTCAGGGTCAAATATGACACCAAGGTTACAAACAGTCTGGTTCAGCCTCAGACAGTTGCTAGGGAGAGGGATGGCGTCGGTGGCTAAGGAACAGACTTTCTGGTGGGGACCGAAGGCATTGGCTTTGGTCTTCCCAATATTGAGTTGGTCAAATAGCCTTCCAACACGTTCTGGATTCATACAACGAGTGGCAAGTTGCCAGCTACAAAGAATTATAATCAACATTAAACTATCTTTGTTGCTACGTCTTGATTAACAATCAAGATATGTTTGAAGAGTGAACACCATTGATCCCTTTGGGGAAAAAAAATGGCATGGAGGAGTTACTGAATTACACAGTGTCAAGGAATTGAATCAGACAAGCCAAACTGTCCAGAGAAAAACATCAAATTAAACATAATTCTTCACAATTTTTTGATTTAGGTTAGAAAGTGTTTCTTTCTGCAGAGGATGGTAAATGGAAAAGGTCGTCGATAAAGTCAGGATGCTAAACTCATTAACAACTAAATGCTGCAATGGGAAGATGGTCTGGCTGGTATCCTGGATGGATGAGATCAAATAGGCTACAAGGTCTCTTTCATCTGAACTGGCCTTATGATCATTTAAAAGGATTACTAATAGTTTGACTCCTTCCTCAGTGTTATAAGCCAAAATCAATATTTTTCGTGAAGTCACTTTTCCATGCTACATTATTTCTCAAAACAGCATATCCGTGCAGTTTAAAGAGGAGATCCCCCAATGTAAAATCAAAACAAAAAGCCATCTGCTTTCCTATTTATTTTATGACAACTAAATCATGTGAATTACTTAATGGAGAATCAAGGACAATTGCACAGAAACTTTGAAATATAATGAGTACTGATAATATTTAACAAGTAATTTCATTTTTTCCTTCAGTAAATTTATAGTAATATACAGTATGATTAAAAAATACAGTGGGCCAGAAATTCAAGTCGGAGGCTTCCCACGGATGCAAGCCCCCGACCTACACTTACCTAGCGCGCCTGCCGTTGTGCTGTGGGCCCACGTGGGATTTCGATCCTGGGCCTCCTCCAGCTGCCGGCGCGCAGTGCTTGTGTATCCCAGGGGTGCAGTTAGTTCGCAGCGTCCCCTGGGATCACGTGGGCCATGGAGAGCCAATCAGAGCAGGGAATCTCTATTCAGGGAAGACCTGTCAAATCTATGAATGGAGATCAGACCCAAAACCTAAGTAAAACTTCAAATAAATTTTAAAAAAACATCACATTTTTAAAATAACTATAAATTACATAAATTAACTATTTTAAACAAAAATTTACATTTTTGAAAACATTTATTAAAGTTTTTAATGGGGCTAAAAATAAACTTACCTTTCTTTAAAGTATTTTAAAATGATAAACCCGTGGAAATTTTTTTTAAATTTTACTTAATTAACCTCTTACCTTGTTAAAAGCAGGCCTTGCACCTGCTTTTTTCATGCACAGCTGCTAGGGACTTACCCTCCCGGAGAAACCTGTAAAAAAATCGGAAGTTCCAGGTCTACGCGCTGCCTCTCCGGCGCACGCGTTTGACCCCCGATCAACTTCCTTCAAGGGAACGGAAGTTTCGGTTTCTAGTGCATGCGCAGTGCATGAGCGAAAATGGCACTTCCGTTGGCCTTGTGGGTGAGTACACAGCACGTACTCACCTGTGGGGACCCGAAATTCTGACCCAATGTTTTACCCGCTACTGTTAGATTTTTTTCACATGTTGTCAAAACATGGCTGTTTGGGGTATTTGATAGAAATGCGATCCTTTAATGTGTTGGCACCTTCCCAGTCTGTATTAATCTTTTCCACAACTTCCTGCCTGAATCTCTCCTACAGCACCAAGCTGGGCCGAGCTTATTAATATGTTTCAAAACATAACAGAGCCTAGAAATCACTGTTGGCGCTGTTATTGGACACGCCCTGAACACCTTTGTCTAACATTCCTCTAATATCACAGATAGTAATTTCTAGGCTTGTGTTTGCAGCTGTAGCTCTGGCCTTACAATCACCAGAGAGAATAAAAGTGACACAAAGCAAGCATGTGGTAGAAAATTAAAGCTCCAATATACGCACGAGTAGAGAAGAGCAATGGGAAATCAGTACAATGCTCGCTCCAAGCTGCGCGGCCACGCACCGGCTTCTCCATCGTGAGTACAGCGCAGGCGTGGAAATTTAAAGGGACGTGCACTAAAAACAGCAAGGTCGAGTATTATTCAAATGGTGATTGGGAAATGCTGATGTACAAAGGGATCTGGGTGTCCTTGTGCACCAGTCACTGAAAGCAAACATGCAAGTGCAGCAAGCAGTTAGGAAGGCAAACGGTATGTAGGCTTTCATTGCAAGAGGATTTGAGTACAGGAGCAAGGATGTCTTACTACAGTTGTACAGGGCCTTGGTGAGACCACACCTGGAGTACTGTGTGCAGTTTTGGTCTCCTTACCTAAAAAAGGATATACTTGCCATAGAGGGAGTGCAGCAAAGTTTCACCAGACCGATTCCTGGGATGGCAGGACTGTCGTATGAGGAGAGATTGGGTCGACTAGGCCTGTATTCACCAGAGTTTAGAAGAATGTGTAAGGGGTTTCCTCTGATACCGGTCCCTCCGTTACACACAGTTCTTGGACGTCAGGATTTATAAGAACAAAATACACACGGCACAGGGTTTTGGCTCAACCTTTGATTTGTTCATTGATTGAACACCTCCACACAATTACTTCCCTAGTATAAATCCCTACTAGGCTAACTACCCCAAAATACAAACCCCTACGCAAGGGTCATTTGCATCAACACAATATGACACAGTTAAACCCGTCTGCGATTTGACTGTTACATATAAAATTACCCAGACTCGATCACAAAACACTTATCGTGATCTGACTGAAACTCACAAACTTACTCAGACTCAATCATAAAAGCCCCCTCTATGATTTGGCTGAAACATACAATCGCCACTCCCAATCGGCTGTCTCTTGGAGTTGATTGGCGGCCCGAATCTTTCTGTTCGCTGTTCTGCCGTCGGCTTCCCACCACACACTGTCCTCGAAGTGATCTCACTTTAAACCAAAACCAACTTGCAGTATCTCCTGCCACCCTCTGAGCATGCGATGGCCATATCAAAATGTATGAATTGTTCCTGGTATTGTCCATTGATTTGAGATATCTTTTTGACAATGCCACCCTCCCAAAGTGACTGCAAGTGCGAGGTTGTTGGTTTCTGTTAGCATTCGTATTCAAAAGGTTCGAGGAACGGCCCAGTGTCTAGGCCTGCACTGAAACTGGTTATTCGGGGGCCATGGTCTAAGGTGGACAATGTAACCCCTTAAGGTACATGAATATGCGGATGTTCTTGTTCAGACTTTAGATTCGTACATTAGATTGTCTGTGACCCAGTCTCTTGAAGGTTTGTAGTTTCGGCTGTAATGTTTGAATTAACCCTTTATTGCCTAGCCCTTTTTCCGGGCTGTGCACTTCTGGGTTTTTATATTTCATAGTCCAATACTTTTACTGTGGGGGAGGGGAGGAATCAATCCTACAAATGAGAGGGGATCTCATTGAAATGTATAAAATTCGGACAGGGCTAGACAGACTGGATGCAGGGAGGATGTTTCCCCTGGCTGGGGGGGTCTAGAACGAGGAGTCACAGTCTCAGGATACGGGGTAGGACATTTAGGACTGAGATGAGGAGAAATTTCTTCACTCAGAGGGTGGTGAACCTGTGGAATTCTCTAGCACAGAAGGCTGTGGAGGCCAAGTCACTGAATATATTTAAGAAGGAGCTAGATAGATTTCTATACATAAAAGGCATCAAGGGGTATGGGGAGAGAGGGGGAATATGATATTGATCATATTGAATGGCGGAGCAGGCTCAAAGGGCCGAATGGCCTACTCCTGCTCCTATTTTTCTTTGTTTCTAAACAAAACAGGCCACACAGAACAAAGCGCAGCTTACAGGCACCATTGAGTACACTGTGACAAAATGCATGTTTTGCAAGACCAGCTTAAAGAGGGGTAACATTTCCTTTGCACTGCACTGCTTGCTGAATGCCGAGAGTGCGCATCACAAATTTCACACACCAAGCCCACAAGTTTCCAGCTGGTGCATTTAACGGATGAAAAATGGTGGGCCTGGAAGTGCGTAAATTTCGCAAGACTCACCACAGAGCGCCACAGTGGAATTTTTCCCTACCCCGCGGTGAGCTGTGTTACGCATCTATACCGAAGACCAAGATCAAGATAATAGGAAAGAGCAGATGCCGAGAACTGTAACAATAGAGGATGAACACGGATGGCCTATGGAGTTTGGAGATACAAAACCCCAGATGGAAAATTTGACAAGACAGCAACAAATACTGGCGCAAAATTCCAAAGGCAGTTGTGATGATCTGGCTCCTTCTCCAAGGTAAACTTATAATAATAATAATTAATAATTCAACTTTATTGTCATTGTACAATGCACAAGTACATGAACAACAAAATGTGATCTTGCAAGCTCCCATGAGTCCAGTACAAATAACATTAAACGTAAATAGCACCGTCCTGGGAAAAGCAAAGCCGCTGCATCCGTGCGCGCCGCCATTCCATTTCCACCATTCCTCCTGTCCAACAATCTTCAGCCCAACGCTCGGGCCTGCTCACCAGCCACCCCTCCCGGGCTCCTTCTGCACCTGGTCTTCCCTGATGGTCACTCCTCCAGGTACTAACCAGGCCTGGCTTATGCTTAGCTTCCAAGCCTTGCCAGTGACCCTGCCCCTAGTCCCAGAAACTGGTTGGGGAAACATCGCAGCCGCTGTCCACGTACACCGTATACACACAGGAGAGGAATTGCGACTAAGTATTCCCTGCATTAGCATTGTAAAAGCCGGCCAATTTTAGTACTCTTGTGGCGAATCTGGATGAGAACGGGAAACTCAACACAGACCAGTGTTTGAAGCTTTACTGTTTGTACAGCCACATGTTCTATTTACCAACTGAGCCATCACAGCCTCAGTAAGGGCATTTTCAAAACTACATAAAGACATAAAAACCATCACAGTCGGATGAAGTACAAAAATCTGGCCACACAAAACCATTGCCAATTAACTTTACTATTTGGTCTTGGAACAAATGCTTGGAAATTAGACTCTTTGAGTATTAGATTAACATATCAAATGGAATTCCCTCGTCTACTGTTTTAGAAGAGGCTCTCACTCATTTAAAGTAAGTGGTTTAATGTCTCTATTTTAGTCAATCAAGGAATTTTAGAAAGGAACACAAAGCATTCATATGCTAATATTCATAAAATCTAATTCCAAGACAATAGGCTTTTATTAGAGTATTGGTATAATACAAACCTTATTAAAATGCTATTATGCTGTGCAGTGTTATCCTACGACAGAAGCATTAACATTTAACTCAGTGGACACACCTATGACTGGTCATATTCCCATCTGAACAATTGTTTCCACATTGTTGTCTTGTCAAGGATAATGAAAGAAAGACCCATTTATATAGCATGACCACTGGATGTCTCAAAGCACTTTACAGCCAATGAAGTACTTTTTGGAGTGTTGTCACTGTTGTAATGTAAGAAATTCGGCAGCCAATTTGCGCACAAACAACAATGTGATAACGACCTGATAATCTGTTTTTGTTTTGTAGATTGAGGAATAAATATTGGCAAGGACACTGGGGATAACTCCCCCACTCTACTTCGAAATAGTGCCATGGGATCTTTTATGTCCACCTGAGAGAGCAGACGGGATCCTCAGTTTTTAACATCTCATCCGAACGACGTCACCTCCGACAGTGCAGCACTCCCTCAGTACTGCACTGCAGTGTCAGCCTAGATTATCGTGCTCAAGTCTCTGGAGTGGGACTTGAACCCACAACCATCTGACTCAGAGGTGAGAGTGCTACCCACTTTTTTTTAATAAATATACTTTATTGAACATTAAGAACATTTACAACATCTTGATCATTTCATTGTATGAAACAAATCAATTCCGCCGCTCTGCACAGCCATTCCGCCACCACATTTTAACATCAAAACCTGAAGTTTAATTTGTCTCCTGTAACATATATTAATCGATTGTACTTTAAAAATTGGTTGTAAAATACTATCTTTAAAACCCTTTCTGAATAAAACATCCACAGAGCCTTATAATGATCTTCTAGCTTATATTTAAAATACTCTTTTAGATTGATTCTCCTGCCCTTAAAAAACAGAGCATTCCTTCTTTGCACAATCACGAATCTAGCCAAACTGAACATTAAATTAATTGCCGCTCCGCTAGACTCGGGCAGACTCTCCTGCAATCCCCAACTCAAAATTGAGTCCCATGGGATTCCCATTCTCGCACTTCGGTCCCCACCCAGCAAAAAAGCTTCACACAACTGTTGAACATAGTACTTAAAGTCATTTAACTGCGGACATAACACCAGTAAATGGGACAGAGTCTCATCCCGTGTCCCACACACTGGGCAAGTTGCCGCCTCCACTCGCCCAATCTTGCACAAGACCGTCATGGTAAAAATTCGGTTATGAGCCAATTTGAAATCCAGTTCAATCCACTCTGGACATTTAAAATTCGCTCACACTCCCTTCCAAATCCTGTTGAAGTCCAGCTGTGGGTATATACTCTGCCAAAACTCCTGACCAGCAGGTGTCTTGAATCTCCATTCTCTAAATACCTCATAGAAATCTCGAGTATTACAGTGGTCAAATTGGACCAACTCTCCCCCTTTCTCCAGTACAAAGCTTGGAAAAGCAGGTCGCATTTTACTTCCTTTGGAGATTTCCGCATTTATTTCTTCCATCCAATCCTGTGGCATTGTCTTCACAATCTTCTCATACATAATCCCTATTGCTTTTTCCTCTACCTCCTGATCCTCCTCCCACACCATGTCCCTCACTATCGCTTCCGGCAACCAACCTGGAATCACCTCGTATAATACATCTTTCACAGATACAATCCCAGCTTTTATAAAAGCTTGATTAAATAAAACCTCTCCTTCGATGTTGACCCACCTGTTCAAAAATAAAGGCTGTTCTAAAAATTCCTCAGCCCCCTTGGGCATAAACTGCACACTTTTTAAAAATTGCGCCCAAGTCTCTACAACCCCCTTATAAAACCTCAGGAGAAGTTTAATCGATTTCAAAAACATATTATTGTATTCCATATACAATATCCCCTGCCCTCCTATCCCACTTTGTTTTTAAAAATGCTCCAAACAACTCTTCCAATAACTTGTATTTGACTTCTGAAGAAATCTCTTCACCCATTTGATTCTAAAGGATTTTTTCTTCAAATCAATATCTGGGAAATTGAGTCCTCCCTGATTTCTCCGTCCAATGATGGTATTGTAAGCCACCAAGGCTGGTTTCCCTTCCCATAAAAACCTCACACAAGCCTCTCAGATGGACTTTTCCGCCCACTCAGGAATATCCTCCACCATCAATAAGTACCATAGCTTAGATAGCAGGAGGGCAGACACCACTGTCGCTCTTCCTTGCACTTTCAACCACCTTCTTTCCCATCTTCCCAAAATCTTTTAAATTTTCATAACCTTCGGTTCCCAATTTAATCGATCCACTTCATCCCTGTCTTTCTTGCACCCCATATGCACCCCCAGAACTTCCAAAACCTCCACCACCTTAAAGGGACATTCCCCCAACCATTCCCCCCTACCCCTCCCTGCAACCAGGCATTGGGACTTACTATAATTCACTCTGGCTCCTGAAGCTCTACAATATTCCTCCACTACCTCCATAGTTTTCCTCACTGACTCCCCATTTCTCAATGTTAAGGTTGTGTCATCTGCATATTGGTGTATCACTGACACCAGCCCAGAACTGGGGACCACAATCCCAACTACACCTTGTTTCTTTCGCATCATGTAACCTAATGGTTCTGCTACCAATGTGTACAACAATGGGGACAGGGGACAACCCTGTCTCACTGATCTCTGTATCGGAAAATACTTGGATAAAAAACCATTACATTTAACACAGCTAAATATGTTTGAATAAAAAATCCTTATCCACTGAATGAAATTTTCCTTGAAACCAAATGCTTCTAAAACCTTCAATAAAAACTCATGAGAGACCCTATCAAAGGCTTTCTCTTGATCTATCTTTAATACATAAGCCTCCCTCCCACTCTCTTCCATGAGCTCTATCGTATCTCGGATTGAGACCACAGAGTCTGCGATGTCTCGGCCTATGACTCCATAGGACTGAGAGGGCCAAACTATCTGCGGTAACACCTCCTTCAAACGATTTGCCATAACCCTCGCCAAGATCTTATAATCCACATTTAATAATGTGATGGGCCTCCAATTCTTCAGATCCCGTCTATCCCCTTTATTTTTATATAAGCTAAGCTTATGATCCCTCTCCTCATAGATGGGGCCAGGCTTCCCTCAATTTTAATTTCCTTAAAAACTCCTAAGAGCAATGGACTTAAAATCTCACAAAATTCTTTATAAAATTCTGCACTTAGTCCATCGGACCCTGGGCTTTTCCCCCCTTTCATTCCACTTATTACTACTTTTATTTCCGCTAATCCTACTTGTTTGTCACACATGCTTCTCTCATCCTCCTTTAAACCCTCTTCAATAAAAGTAGTAACCTTCTCCATCGCCAAATTGGAAATGTCTTCTTCAGTATATAACTCTTGATAAAAGCTGCTAGCCGCCTCTAAAATCTCCCCACTTTCATGAATGATCTTCTCCCCAACCTTCAATTCTTCAATTAACGATAATCTCTGTCGCAGCTTCTCTTGCTCTAGAAAATATCCAATGCATCTTTCGCCCTCCAATGCATCCCTAGCCTTTGCACGGAGAATGGCCCCCTTGCATTTTTCAGCTTGTAATAATTCCCACTCTTCCTTTAGCACCCGGAACTTAGTCTCCGCTCCCTTATCCCCTCCGTCAACTGCTTTACAGACATCTGTAAACCTTTTATTTATATTCTCTTCTCGACGCTGGTTAGCTGCCGCCCTCTTTTTCCCATAACGTACCGAAAAAACTTTTACCTCATATTTGAAATTATGCCACCAAACTCTTCTTTCTTTCAAGAACAAAGGTTCCTTCCGAGCATCCTTTATTATAACTCAGAGAGACATCCAAAACCACTTTGCACACTTAAACCGATTTCGAAGCAATCCCGAAACTAGTTAAAAGTCAATTAAAAATAGATGGGACCAGCCCCGAAACTCGATAAGAATTTAAAAACTATTAAAAGTTAACGAGCCCGCCCAAAATTTAACAATGAACTGAGTCTGATTTGGCAGACAGATAAGCAGGCCTTAATTAGTATAAACTAAAGACTTGTCTCCACAAGAAATCAGTTAGTTCAATGAGTTTGATGGGTTCGAACAGTTTGATAAGTACAGTTCAGCAGAAGGAGTTCAACAGAAACAGTTCAGCCAGTTCGAGAAGAAAGGAAAGACCCATCGTTCAAGTTTAAATCACCTTTGAAACTCGGTGGTTTCAGAAGCAAGCATCCGGAAGCAGTTCTCTCTCTCGAAGAAGTAACACATCATCGGACACCTCGCGGCACCCAGGGCCCCACGAAGCCAACAACCAAATATTACCAGAAGTCAACATACAGGCCATCTGCCCAGGCCACGAAAAAGCAATCGCTGGTGCAGAGTTGGGCTATTTGGCCACCGACTGGCCAGCAATTGCACACGGAAATGTTATGGTTGATGCAAGCAGGTTCAGGGCATGTTTGCATCAGCGCAAGGGGATATTCAGGGCACGTTTGCATCAGCACAAGAGGATATCTAAGACCTTAATTAAACATTTTCATATCGTAAATTGTGCATGTACACTGTATGAAATGAGTTTATGCAAATGTTGGCCCGGATTACCGTTTTAATGATGTATAAAATTATCAAAAAATTAAATTTTTAGTGAGGTTGGTGGAATGAAAGTGATTATAAATAAAATTCCAATTCAGTAAATTGTAATTAGATCGGATTTGAGGATTCCATTACATCTTATTAGGGGATTCCCCTCGTAAATCATTAAAGTGGAATTCTGCTTTGTGATTGAGGAGCGGGCCCACATGATCCCAGATATGCTTCCGCACCGCCTGCGTCCCTGGGATCTGTGGGCCATACGCTGCCCTCCGCCTTGAGGCCTGAGACCGCAGGTTTTGTCAGCCTGGTCACCAGCAGGTATATTCGGAATTCTTTCACAGGTCAGAGGCGTACTCCGGAGGTACGCCTCTGACCGCAATTTCTAGCCCATAGATTCTAATCAGCAGAACATTTAATAATTCTCCTACAACAGACACCTTCCACTATATCATTTACAAATTGTGAACAGAAGGGGTTCCAGAACAGATCCTTGTAGAATATCAATTGTTGCTCTGTTGGGGAAAGAAAGTATTTGCCATTGATCACCAATCTCTGTTGCTAAACCAATTTTCAATTTTCAATCCATGTAGACAATTTGATTTCTGTTCCATAAGCCTTAACCTTCCCTACATAATATTCCATGATGAACTTGGATGTCATTAATTATTTTTGGTCTGTTTAACATGCATCAGTGATGAAAGATTCAGAACTCCAACTGCGAATTGTACAAAACTTGCACTTTATGGCTCCTACCAAAATTGTAGAGAACACTGATTTATTCTCATTCTTATCTTTTCACAAAAGCCCAGAGGATGAAATTGGTCACACAGTCACTTAGTTTGAAAGAAATATTGTTCCTCAGATAGATGGATGCACTCTTGCCAGTCACAGAAAACTTAACAGATCAAGTGAGGTTATGGTTAGTATATAAGCTGATTTTGCCATTTTTGTGTTCCCAGCTGTTGAGACACACAAGACAGCAACTCAAGAACGAATTTTCTCACTTACATGCCCTGTTTTTAGAAAACCATTGCACCTGAGCATTGAATTCCCACGCAGGTCAAACTCTCCCTCCTCTTCGAGCACAAACTCACTTGGTCAGCACTTTTTACAATTCAGTTGACCTCACACAGCTGAAGACTTTTATCGCTGTAGACTTGAAGTTAAGTAATTATAACATCACATTACTTAGCCTGTTCACTGACAAGAAGAGTGCATCCTTCTGCTTTAGCAATAGCATTTCTGTGAAGTGAGAGAACACACAACTTCCTTTATGGCGAGGATGTCCTTTGTGGAAAATTGAGAACAAATGTAGATCTGTATTTTCTACATACTTCTTGTAACACATAGCATGCAAGTTTTGTAAACTACACAATTGGATTTCTGAACCTTTCATCAGTTAAACCTGTTAAGTGGCAAATTAGATACCTGAGACCTGTGTGATCTGTTATCCCCCTAGCAGAGTTATGTTTCATGTACTGGTACTAGTTCACTTCAGGTGAAGGCATTCCCTTCGGAATTACCTTCCCTTGATCCAGCACTTGCTCTCAAGCCTGAAGGTTGTAACCACTTCTCTCCTGCACCAGTCCTGTAGCTTATATATTGACCTACCTAGCCATTCTCTTCATATAAAAAGAAAAGAAAGACTTACATTTATATAGCGCCTTTCACGACCACCGGACGTCCCAAAGTGCTTTACAGCCAATGAAATACTTTTGAAGTGGAGTCACTGTTGTAATGTGGGCAACGTGGCAACCAATTTGCGCACAGCAATGTCCCACAAACAGCAATGTGATAATGACCAGATAATCTGTTTTTCTTATGTTGGTTGAGGGAGCTATATTGGCCAGGACACCTGGGATAACTCCTTGCTCATCTTCGAAATAGTGCCATGGGATCTTTTACGTCCAACTGAGAGAGCAGACGGGACCTCCGTTTAACATCGCATCCGAAAGACGGCACCTCCAACAGTGCAGCACTGTTATTCTGTTAAGCACATGACACGAGAAGCAATTCCCCAGACTCACTATTTATAGGACCAACGCTCACTTTGTTAACTCTTTTCTTTTTAAAATATCTATAGAAACTCTTACTATCTGTTTTTATACTTCTCGCTAGCTTTCTCTCGTTCTCTAATTTTTCTCTCCTTATTAAACTTTCAGTCATTCTTTGCTGTTTTTTATTTTCTGTCAAATCTTCTGACCTGCCATCCATCTTTGTGCAATTATATGCTTTTTCTATAAGTTTAATACTATTTTTTAACTTTTTTAGTTAACCACGGATGGTGGGTCCTCCCCTTGGAATTTTTCTTTCTTGTTGGAATGTATATATTCTGTGTATTTTGAAATATCCCCTTAAATGTCTGCCACTGCAACTCTATTGACCTATCCCTTAACCTAATTTGCCAGTTCACTTTAGCTAGCTCTGCTTTCATGCCCTTATAATTGCCCTTATTTAACTTTAAAATACTAGTCTTGGACCCACTCTTCTCTCTCTCAAACTGAATGTGAAATTCAATTCTTCTTCTTAGGCAGTCCCTTGGAACCGAGGATGACTTGCTTCCACATTAAAAATGAATTCGCAGTTGACTGATGAGTCCAATGTGGGAACTACAGTCTCTGTCACAGGTGGGGCAGAGGGTGGTTGAAGGGGCGAGTGGGTGGGGTGCTTGGGTTGCCGTACGCTCCTTGCGCTGCCTGCGCTTGGCTTCCGCTTGCTCCCAGCGAAGGGGCTCAAGGTGTTCGGCGCCTTCCCGGATGCTTCTCCTCCACTTTGTACGGTCTTGGGCCAGGGATTCCCAGGTGTCGGTGGGGATGTTACATTTTTTCAAGGAGGCTTTGAAGGTGTCCATGAAGCGTTTCCTCTGCCCACCTGGGGCTCTCTTGCCGTGCCGGAGCTCCGAGTAGAGCGCATGTTTCGGGAGTCTCGTATCGGGCATGCGGTTGATGTGACCTGTCCATCGGAGCTGATCGAGCGTGGTCAAAGCTTCGATGCTGGGGGTGTTGGCCTGAGCGAGAATACTAACATTGGTGCGCCTATCCTGCCAATGGATTTGCAGGACCTTGTGGAGGCAGCATTGGTGGTAACTCTCCAGTGCTTTGAGGTGCCTGCTGTACATGGTCCATGTCTCTGAGGCATACAGCAGGGCGGGTATCACTGCTGCTCTATAGGCCATGAGCTTAGTGCCGGGTTTGAGTTCCTGGTCTTTAAACACTCTCTTCCTCAGGCGACCGAAGGCTGCACTGGCACACTGAAGGTGGCGTTGGACTTCATCCTCGACGTCTGCCCTTGTTGACAGTAGGCTCCCGAGGTATGGAAAGTGGCCCACGTTGTCCAAGGCCTTGTCATGGATTTTGATAATCGGGGGGCAGTACTGTGTGGTGGGGGCAGGTTGGTAGAGGACCTTTGTCTTACAGATGTTTAGTGTAAGGCCCATGCTCTCGTATGCTTCGGTGAAGATGTTGACGATGGTTTGGAGTTCGACCTCCAAATTCAATCATATTATGATCGCTGCTACATCGGGACGCATTCACTATGAGGTCATTAATTAATCCTATCTCGTTGCACAATACCAGGTCTAATATAGCCTGCTCTCTGGTTGGCTCCAGAATGTGCTGTTGTAAGAAACTATCCCAAAAACATTGCATGAACTCTTCATCTATGCTACCTTTGCCCATCTGATTTTTCCTGTCTGTATGCCAATTAAAATCCCCCAAGATTATTGCCGTACCCTTCTGACAAGCTCCGATTATTTCTTCCTTTATACTCCATCCTACCATGTGGTTACTGTTAGGGGGCCTGTACACCAACCCCACAAGTGACCTCTTGCCTTTATTATTTCTCATCCCTACCCAAGCCGCTTCTACATCCTGGTTTCCTGAACTTAGGTCATCCCTCTGTATTGTGCTAATACCATCATTAATTAACAGAGCCACCCCTCCACCTTTTCCCACCTTCCTGTCCTTCCTAGATGTCATGTAACCTTCAATATTCAGGTCCCAATCTATGTCATCCTGCAGCCATGTTTCTGCAATGGCGATCAGATCATATTTATTTATTTCTATTTGCGTTATCAGTTCATCTGTTTTGTTTCGAATGCTGCGTGCATTCAGATGCAGAGCCTTTAATTTTGTCCTTTTCTTATTTTTGTAACCTCTAGCCTTATCTGTTGATTTAGATGTGTACTCTCTATCCCTTCCTGTCACGATCTGTTTATCATTTCCCATATTAATACCTTTCTCTATTGCCTTGTCTCTAATCTTTGAATTACCACATCTTCCCAAATTTGATCCCTTGCCCCCACTATTTAGTTTAAAGCCCTCTCTACTGCCCTAGTTATATAGCTCGCCAGAACACTGGTCCCAGCACGGTTCTGGTGAAGACCGTCCCAACGATACAGATCCCACTTTCCCCAGTACTGGTGCCAGTGCCCCAGGAATTGAAACCCATTTCTCCCACCCCAGCCTTTGAGCCACGCATTCATCTCTCTAATTTTATTTACCCTGTGCCAATTTGCTTGTGGCTCAGGTAATAATGCAGACATTATTACCCTTGACGTTCTGCTTTTTAATTTAGCCCCTAGCTGCTCATACTCTCTCATACTCTTTCCTAGTTCCACCTATGTCGTTGGTACCTACATGGACCATGACCACTGGCTCCTCCCCTTCCCACTGCACGTTCCTCTCCAGTCCAGAGCAGATATCCCGAACCCAGGCACCGGGCAGGACTCTCGCTCTTGGCCGCAGAGAACTGTATCTATCTATCAATAACATTATTGAGACTGAAGGTCCACCGCCGTGTCGATACACATATCAATATATTGGTCATTGATCAAAAGTTTTGTACGGAAGTCTTTTTCATGACTGCTAATATTGCCACTAGTGGCATAGATACTGTAGATGCCTAGTTCTGCAACATCAGGTGTGTTCACTTCAACATTGTGAATTCCTCTCTTTTGTTGTCGCTGCTTTGCATTGCCACCAGAACAGTTCTTACCTCCTGCTTTAGATCTAGTTCTGCTAGCTGTTGAAATATGGCCTTGCTTCAGGCAGTGAAAACACTTCACACTTCTGTATTGGCAGGACTGTAGTAAATGATTTCCATTGAAGCGATAATAATTCACTTAACTGCTCTCACTGACATGCTTTTGACCTGGTCTCACAGTTTTAGGTTTGGCGGTGGCTTTGTGAATGTTGACCTCAGCTGCACTAGTCACTTGAGTTGGACAGAGCTCCCTAGCATTCTTAGATGCCAATTCCATAGCTCGGGCAATTTTGCATCCTATGTCAATCATTAGGTTTGGAGTGTTCAGTAACTTGGACTGTGTGCGCTCATCCACCAGTCCACACACAACCTTATCTCGCAACGCACGATCCAAAAATGTGTCGAAGTTACAATGCAAAGACAGGTTTTAAGAGCTACAATGTACTCACTGATGGTTTCACTTTGTTTTTTGGTTTCTGATACCAAACTTGTAGCTCTCTGCTATTTCTAACGGCTTTGGGTCAAAATGGTACTCGAGTTTCTCAACAATGTCTTCAAATGACGCATCCTTCGCTTTCCCTGGCGCGAGTAGGTTTGTCAACGTTCCGTGGACATCTGGCCTAATCTCCCTGAGAAAAATTGTTTTCTTCCGTTCACGAATTACTTTATTTTGAGCTGGAACATTCTCATCAGCACCTTCAGTCTCAATAATGTTATTAGCCCTAAAAAACATCTCCATCTGCTCAATGTAAGAACTGAATGGTTCGTGAGCTCGGTCACACATGCCGGGGCTTCCGATGAATCCCGTAGGTGCGGCCATGATTGTCCCAATCCCGTTGAACAGTGACTCAGCACGCTACCTGTGTACCTGTGAGAATCAACGCCGCTGTTGCTGTGTATACAGACACACGAAGGCGAAGCACAAACGATTCTGCATCAGCATTAACAGTAAAACATCGCAAAAATTCAGTTTAGGTGTTACAAATTCACCTTAAACTTGTCCACTCGAAGGTTGAACACACTGTTCTTCCATGATCCCTAAAAATGGCTTTGAAATCCCATGTTCGTCGCCAACATGTAATATATGTGGGTAGAACAAATGAAGGACCGAGACAGGATGAGTTACTAATCCATTTGCTTGCTTTACTAGGCCAGAGCGAACTGAGAATTGCTAGAAATCAGTGGTGTCCAAAATGTATATGGTTATGCAGATAAAATTGTGACGCGAATAATGCTGTGTTTACATGATGGTATTAGAACTTGAGACAAAAAGTCTCTTCAGACTAGTATTAGAATAACTGGATAGATGCTTAGAATTTGCTTATGTTTTGGTTCCTTGCAAATGTTATAACATTTTGCACTGTGACGGTCACATATGACCTTGTTTCCAGGCTAGCTGTCTGCAATTGGTGTGCTTGGAAGGTTGTTTTATGTATCTTTAATTTGACCAACCAAGGCCCAATGCCTATGTTTCTTCCATTACTGCTAATAACCATATTATAATGCTAAGTTAGGATTTTGACTTTGTTTAACAAAACTGCTTTAAAATGCGTAAGTTAACCAGTGTATGAGAATAGAATAGAAGATATGTTTGGGAATCTAATGATTCATTCCATGGTACAATAGGCTGATAATGAAATAGTTCGTTTTGCATAGCTAAAGCTACATGAACAGCATGAACATAAATAACTCATACCAAGCAGTTACGAACATCTGACGGCCGAGAATGGCATGTCCGACTCCAAACTAGGGAGGATAGGGACAAGCGAGATAAGAGAAATTCCGATGATTAGGCCTTCAAAACGTATAAACAATAAAGCATGTGTAGTGATTGTGATGACCCCTCCTGGGGGGAGGATCTTCATCTCGAAGTTGAGACAAAGAACTCGACGTGCCATTAGGCACCTTAGTTTAGGAAGAGAACCTTAAAGGTTAAATGGTCCTGTCCATATTTTACATCAGACCCACCCCTAAAAAAGGGCATAAGAGAAAGACCCAAAAAGCCCTTAGCACAGACAGTGGAGGGGAGAGCCATACAAGAGTGAGGCTGGTCTAACACTCTCCCGAGAGCGGACTCAACCCATTCTTGGAGGCTCTAGACAAGAGGGAGAAAGGCCGTAAGCCGGAGAACTGTTCGCTTATGCCAGCCATCTGTCCGATCGGGACCAGTATCAGCTGCTTGTCATGGTCGTATGTTATTGCTGTGTAACCAATGGCCCGTATTTTCCGATCGGAGGCTTCCTGCGTGTGGAGGCCTCCAATCTGGAAAAAATCTACGGACTTACCTGAGGGCTCCCGAGGTGCGTACACTTCCGTTCCTGGGCCTCTCCAACTCGAAATGCGCAGGGCCCACGTATCCCAGAGGCGCAGGCAGTTCGCAAGCGTCCCTGGGATCACGTGGGCCATGGGGAGCCAATAGGAGAAGGGAATCTCCCTTCATACACTTGACAGATAGACCTGTCAAATATATGAATGGAGATCACCCCAAAAACAATGTAAAACATTAAATACATTTTTTTAAATCACATTTTTAAAATGAGTTGAAGTTACAATATATTAAATATTTGAAACAAAAATTTAATTTTTTGAAAAAAATAATATAAGTTTTTTACAGGGCTAAAAATAAACTTACCTTTTTTAAAAGTATATTTAAATGATAAATGAGTGAAAAAATGTTTTAAAAACTTTTTTTCAACTCTTATGCTGGTAAAAGCAGGCCTTACGCAGGCTTTTACCAGGCATAAGATTTCTAAGGGTTTTCAGCGGGCGGAGGTTCTGCAGAAAGAGGAATTTTCCACCCACAGAGGCCCTTCTCCAGGGCAGGCGTCCGATCTGTCAAGAGCATTCTTGACAGATCAGGAATGCCGGTTTTCAGCGCATGTGCTTGGCATGCCTGAAACCGGCATTTCCGATGTCTCTACGGGTGTGTACACAGCTCATACCCACCCATAGGCATCGGAATATATGGCCCAATGTGTTATGTTCCATCTTAAACTCCGAATATTCCCATCATATTGGTTTGCAGACGATCCTGATAATTTGAAAACGATTGGTGATCTCTACAAGCTAACAGTGGCGAGCCAGCCAGGACTGCAAAAGTGTTATTGTGGAGAAATGAGTTGGGACGGGTTCGGTCTACATTGGGTTGCAAAGCAAAAACAAAATGGTGGGTGCTTATTATTATAAGAGATAAAGTCGCAAACAGTCTCTCAGAGAAGTTAGGGGTTATCGGAGCCATCCAAAAGGACGGATGTAGTACTCCAAGCGCTTGGACGAGATATCCCAAGTGAATGCGAAGAAACTTAAAGCATAAAGAGCAAAAGAGAGAGTGGGAGATAGAGAGGGAAATAAAATCTGAGCTGCATGCTAACCCATCTGCAAATAAATGAGCCTATGATGACATAAGGATTCTGTCCCTTTTCTACTTTCAGTGTAGTGTCCCTTTAAAAAAAAAGCCTGTGTGAATGTTTCGAACCTAAAAGCTGGGGAAAACAAAAAAAGTTTGTTCAACAAAAGATTAAGGGCTCGATTTTGCTAGGCCCGAGGAGGCGGGATTGGAGGTGTGTGAGGTGGATAAATCGCAAAAAATGGCGGGCGGGCCTGATCCTGCCTCCATCCCACCTCCGAGCAATTTTCCCAAATGCGTGTTTTCTGACCCCGTTTCTATCCCACCTCGATAGGCCCTTAAGGCCCTTAACAACCACTTAATTGCCTCTATAATCCCATTTTGAGAGGCCTTTCTGATTTTACCACTTTTCCCACCTGCTGCACGTCTCCTCTGGAACACGCCAGTGAATCCTGGCGGCCTCACAAGTGGATTACTTATTAACAGCTGCAGCTCCACCATTAAGAAGGAGTTTTCAGCAATCATCATTTGCAGGTGGCAGAACATTGTTGTCTCAGGTCTGGGGGAACTTTTAACAGGCATACCCATTGTTGTGGAAGTTTGGAGCCTGACACCCATCTCCAGTGTGATCTCCTGGGAAACCCCTCTCGCCACCTTGACTGAGAGCTTCCTCAACTGAGGCATATACCAGAAGCATGGGAACCATTTATTTCCTTTCCTCCTGGATATCAGATTCGGATGAAGACCAGCCGTGGCAGCAGCAGAACCATGAACAACAGCACCACCAACAGCAGCAGCAACAACAGAAGCGCCAAGCTGCTGCTCACCCACCTGAAGCTGCACAGGCCAGAAGCCACCAGTGGACGTCCACATTGCTACCCGGGATGCAAGGGACGCACTCATCTTGGCCTGATTTGCTTAGCCTGCACAATCAAGCACTTTGGCCTCGCGCCTTCTTATCAGACCATCGACAAAGGCCAAGAACCTGCGGATTCCTATCACTCTGACAACCATGCTGACAATTGCAAGTCGCCCTAAGCCCTCAATGTGTAAGTCCCATTTGCGAAATGACACACGCCACAACTGCAACAGTTTGGCATCAGAATTTTTTATGACAATAAGCAACTGATGGCATTTTAAAAATAAACACAACATTACACCCAAGTGACTACCCTTGTGACTACTTATGCATTCTCTTCCTCTTACGCGTGCTCCTACGTAGTGCTTCCCCTGTGGCTTCAGCAGATGTGGAGGCCCCCTGCTCACTTTCTTGCTGCTCCTGCCTCGACACCTTTGGCGGGCGTTCGCTGGGGTTGCGAGCCTGTGAGGGCTCGGCAACAGTCTGCTGCTCCTGCGGCTGTGCAGGGGTTGAGACGTCGATCTCAGTTGGGTGGGGAATCTGGTGGGGCTCTGACCGAGGGCTCCGCAGTGGCATGGTCGTGTGAGCGCTTGGAGAGGAGCCCCCACTTCCTTGTTGTATGCCACCAACATCCGTCTCATGGGTCAGCCCCACTTCAGAGCTAGCAAGTGGCTGGACAGCACCTTGCTGCACTGCAGTGGGGCCTTGAGGACCCGTTTCTGCACTGGAAGTCCTACTCCAGAGGACTTGCATGAAGGTCTGGTTTGTTTGCTCAATAGCTGACCATCGCTCCTCAAGAGATGTCAGTCTATTCTGAACAATTACCATGTTTTCAATACCCTGGCGATTAAGCCATCCGCTCCTCTACCGTCGCCATCCTCTCCCCTATGGTAGCCAGCCTTACCATGGAGGTAGCCATCCTTTCTATGGAGGTTGCCATCCTTTCCGTGGTGATGCGTTCATGCGCCAATGCCTCCACAAAGGCTCTGCTCATGTTAGCGATGGACTCCTCCATTCGCTCCACACTCGCAGCGACCCTGGAGACAAAACTTGCCAGAGACTCCTGCACCTGTTCCTGGAGTTCCAGCACCGCTCTCCTTCTAGATGGACCCGGAGGCACAGAGTCGACATGCACCGGAGCCGAGCTGGGAGTTTCCTGCGCCCTCCGACGAGGACTCTCTACTGCTGTCCCTGTCTCCACCATCTGCTGATGCTCACTTGTGAGCTGTGATACACTAGGTGACAACTCTACTCTATGTCCCGAAAGTCCCACCGATGTGTGAGTGTCTGCGCTGGTGATGTGTGCACTTAATTCTGCTGATGCAGTGCCCTCAGAGGTTGCAGCTTCCTCTGAGAAATCTGGAAGCTCAGGTTCTTCCGCCTGGACAGTGGGGACGGGGGCTGTCGATGGTCCTGTGGGGGAGTAAAGGAAAGAGTTCGAGATGTGAGGTCAAGGTTACATGCACATTGAATAGTGCAGATGATCATAAGTCAATCTGTTAGAGCATCAGATTCATTATCAGTGGCTCATGCAATGTCAATGAGAGAGATGCCAAACTATTCTGTCACCAGCTTGCTGTGATGCGCCTGCCTGTCTGTCCCCTACTTGGGAATCGTCCTCGATCCCAGCATTTCCAGGGCCGCCTCCTCCGAGGTGGTGAGCTGGGCTACTGAGGGTGGCCCTCCTCCTGTCCTCGTTCTTTCCCTCTTATCATGGGCTCTCTTTTCCGGCAATGAGGGACACAAGTGGCGTTTGAGTGAGAATGAAGGCGCGAGTGTAGAGATTCCATAGCATAGATGCTTAGAAGGAGAAAAAGGACCCTCCCTGTGTCTTGTAAGTTGTCATTGCATCACAGTGATAGAGAGTGTGAGGGCTGCATGGTCGAATAGTTAAGTGAATGTGACCATAGAGAGAGAGGGAATGGGTAAGGGTGCAGGGATGTAAGTGTCAAGTGGGATGTGGAGGAAGAGGTTGGCAAAACAGAGTGCTGGTGAGGAGAGGCGATGGGGATGAGATTGAGGGTGATGAGAAAGTCATACTCACTTTTCCTGTGCGGAGAAGGTCATGAAACCTCTTCCTGCACTGCAGCCAGGTTCTGCGGCACACAGAGATTGAGTTGACCTCCTGGGCCACTTGCAGCCACACAGCTTTAGTCTGTTGTGGTGGCTTTTTTCTCCCTGAGGAAGGGAAGAGCACCTCCTTATTAGATCTTGCTCCCTGCACCAGAGCTTGGAGGGAGGGCTCATCAAAGCGAGGTGCACACTTTTGCTTGCTGGTGGACATGGTCGGTAAATGAAGTCCTTCATACAATGTCCAAAGCGTTTCCAGTCTCCAGAAGAAGCAAGGCTGCTTGCAGCCCTTTAATCCAGCAGCACTGATGATGTCATCGGAGGCGTCTTTCAGGATGGAAAGACTAATTGGGCCAGGGGTTCCCGCATGCTGGAAATTAAGTGCCCAATTAGGGGAAAATCGCACTTTTTTCCCAATTCACACCAGAGTCGGGTTCCTGACACGAAAACATATGACACGCCCCCAGCCCGCCCCATGGCAAAATCCAGCCCATTGTTTCAGTCTAAGATTTAACCTTGGAGTCGCGGTTGCGATGGTGAAATTTCCATTTGATTTGTTGAAATGTGAAAAACTAATTTTTCTCCAGTTATATTCAGTATTTTTACAGTCATTTTGAAAATGCATCTGATGAAAGGACAAGGAGAAATATGATGTAATTTACTAGTTTTTTTGTAAGCATGTGTTATTTTGTTTTGTTTTATCTGTTCTGTATTTAGTGAATAAGATATTGGTCTGAATTAAATTGGAACTATTGAAGTTAACTAACCTATTAAATTGTGAAAACCCGACTGTCTTTATCGATTGGGAAAGTTTTTTAAATTTACGTGAAGTGACGCAATTGCGTGTGCCTGAAAATATTTGCTCCGCCTTTTGATAAACCTGCAATGGAGTTAACCCTTTCCACTGACAGTTGTTTTAATTTCACCAAGCAACAACTTTAGTATTGCTGAATGAAATTTAGATATTGGACATTATTAAATTTAAGTTTCTTAATTTTAAATGAATATTTCCCCACGGTGACAGAAGGAAAATTATGATTTGACCAATTATCCCCTTGGGCTCTTAAGCAGAGCCACAATGGATTCTCTTCTTTCTTTTGTTATATGGAAGTTACCTTGTAAACCAATTGCGAACACTTCTGTCTCTAATGTTAAAACACCGTGTAAACCACCTAGCCTGGAAATCACTTGTTTCTGAAATTGGAGCTGATAAGATAAGCACTCGAGAAGGGAAAATCTGCCTGAAGTGAAAGGGGGTAATTACATTTTTATTCAAATAAACTGGTTGAGAGCAATCTAGGTGGTCCTGCCAATTGCTGTGTATCAAGAGAAAAAGTTTTGGGGGATATAAGAAATTGAACATTGACAAAACCTATCAGTCCAACAATACTGCTGTTTGGATTTTGGGATAAGTTTGAAATGGCAAAATGGACTCAGGCACAATAATTGGGTTACTATTGGGAAAATAAAAGATCCTCTAAAATAATGATAAACAAATAAAAAGTATTAATAACTTGGACCAAGTGAGAACGTTTGATCAAAAAATGTTGGAAACACTCAGCAGGTCAGGCAGCATCCATGTACTAAATTGCAAGAAGGACAAGCAAATCGCTGTTTCACCTGGAAGGAGTGTTTGGGGCCCTGGACAGTGGGAAGGGATGCTCATACTAAACCATGTGACAAACCATGTGATAATACATTACAATGAGGAGGAATTTCTTCACTCAGAGAGTTGTAAATCTTTGGAATTCTCTACCCCAAAGGGCTGTGGATGTTGAGTCATTGACTATATTCAAGGCTGAGAGCGATAGATTATTGGGGCAGGATTTTAACTCAGGAGTCGGGAAGGAGGCGGGGCTACAACACTCGGGGTTGTAGTCCTGCCTCCATCGAGATGCGGCCAATCCACGTGACTTTAATTTGATTGACCTTGTTGAGCCCGCCCAGCGGGCTCAGCAGGTCAATTAAGGGCCATCCGGCAACAGGTGACGTCACAGACTGAAATTTCATCTGTCAAGAGGTTTTGACAGATGAAATTTCAGCATTTCAAAGCTGTTTGAAGCAGTCAAACACTGACAGTCGTACTTCTAACCTAAGTCCTTCTCCACAGACTCAGATAGGAATCTCTCCTGCACAGAAAGCTGAAGGCTGTCATTTTTGACAGTTCGCAGCCATTCTGCTTTCTGTGCCAGTGAGATGAGAGACTCCTGGGTCCTAAAGGAAGGAAAGCTGAAAAGGTAAGAAAAGGTAATTTAAACTTCTTTAACCACTTTAGACACACCAAACACACTTACCTTTGCACTCATGCACTCACGTGAACACAGACTTCTTGACCCCTCCAAGTCCTTCAACCCGACGGCCCGCCTCCTCTAACTTGGCGTGGTTTGGAGCCATCGGGAATCCCACACTTCAACCTTTAAAATAGGGATTAGGCTAAAAACTACCTGTTAACTACCTGTTAACAGGCAGTTAATTGGCACTAATCCCTTCCCGCCTCAGGTAGGCGGGTCCCAGTGAGGGCCGGGTACCCGCCTCCTTTGAAACTGGCATGGAGGCGGGTTTGGGTGCGGGTTGGGGTCGGGACCCCTGATTTCGGGATTTTACACCCCCCCCCCCACGCCTCCAATCCCGACTCCACAGCCCATTGAAAATCCTGCCCTTGGTCTCTAGGGGAATCAAGGGATATGGAGATCAGGCGGGAAAGTGGAGGTCGAAGATCAGCCGTGATCTTATTGAATGGGGGAGCAGGCCTGAGGGGCCTTATGGCCGACTCCTGGTCTGACTTCTTATGTTCTTATGTTCTTATAGCTCCACAAGTACAGAAACCATTTACCCCAGAATCTCAATTTTCAGACACTTAAGTGAAAACATGCTGCCTGTGGATAAACTGATCATGATATCCCCAATATTGCATTCCACTGTCACCCTTCTGTGTCCAATTGACTCACTAAAAAATGTGGATGGTGTCAGCTTCATCACCCACCAGTACTAAACTCTCACAAGAATTAAAATCTGCTCACTCACTCCACACAGGCATTGATTATAGAAAAAAGTCTCTCACTTATTCCTCTTGGCCCTGTAGTTCTGGGCCAAATGTCCCTTCAGTGCTGATTCCTGAATTGGGAAAAAAAACTTCATCTGTCCTTCAGCAAAAGTAAAAATCAGCTAACTTTTTTTTTGTTGCTTGGTGCAGGAGAGACAATCGTGGCTTGGCTCCTTGTAGGGTTACGTGCTTGAGCCGCAAGCTCCGACACTGTGGCCTCCAGCTCCTTCTCGCTTTCTGAGAAGCCCTCAACCCATTGAGGCATCTGGCAGCAGGGGGAAATTATTTGGTCTGCTAGAGAGGAGGAACCCTTCCCCTGGCTCATTCTCAGGGCTTGTCCATGTTCTGCGTGAAACTCATAAAACTGGGGCTGATAAGTAAGTAGTCAATGACATTACAATCTTAATTTTTCCCTTGGGTGCAGCGACTCCTCAGGAAGACGCAGCTGGTTTGCCATGAAATGCAATGCCTCAATCACGATTCAGTTAGAATGGTAACAAAGAAATAAACCAATTTGTAATACTAGTACCACAACCTATTTAATCACTCAAGCTGCACCTGAATTTAAATTAAAAGACTTTGAAACTGCCATCTTATGCATGAAATAGTTAGCGTGTGAAAGACGATTAATACAGAATCACAGAAACCCCACAGTGCAGATAGAGGCCATTTCGGCCCATATCCCACCCGATCCCTGTAATCCCTACACCAACACATATCCCACCCTATCCCCGTAACCCCACGTATTTAATCCCCCTAACACTAAGGGTCAATTTATCATAGCTAATCAACCTAACTCGCACATCTTTGGACTGTGGGAGGAAACTGGAGCACCCGGAGGAAACCCACGCAAACACGGGGAGAATGTGCAAACTCCACACAGACAATTGCCCGAGGCCAGATTTGAACCCGGGTCTCTGGCGCTGTGAGACAACAGCGCTAACCACTATGCCACTGTGCTGCCCTGCATATGTGCCAGACTGACATTATTCAGCATGCTGGGCAATTAAAATATAACTAATTGGATAATAATGCTGTTCCTGCTGCAAGGTTGCATGTGAAGCAATGTGCCTGGATCAGGAATTTCATATAAATGAAAGTGAATGATACATTGGAATTCTGAGCTTGAATCCAAAAATGTTTTGATAAAGTATCTATTTATCTGGAGGCATCTGCAGCAGGTGCTCGTGTTTCATTGATAGGCAAAGAGCTGGAAATGTTAGAATTCCCTAATATAAGAATGAGTGGTTACAGTTAAAGAGCAATCATCCGATCGGTGGTTTCGAGTTTCGGCCCTTGGGCTATTTTTCAATTTATTTTTGTCAGTAAGATACAACTGAGGAACATTTAGTAAACTTTTGCTTCAAATAGCAGAGTGATTATAAGGTGGCAATCAATTAATTTGGGGGGAATTAACCGCTTTCTTCATTACTGTAACAAACACACATATTTACAGCTGTGTAATGAGGGTTGGTTATGATTCAAACTGATACTTCCACATTTTATTTTTAATTAGATACTTAGCATTCCCCCCCCACCACTCAAAGTTTGGTTGCAACCCGAGGTTCTTGGAGATTAGGTTCAATAGCGGATGCTGGAAATCCGAAATAACAACAGAAAATGCTGGAAAAACTCAGCAGGCCAGGCAACATCTGTGGAGAGAGAAATAGAGCCAACGTTTCAGGTCGAAACCTGAAGGTCCTGACGAAGGGTTTCGACCTGAAACGTTGACTCTATTTCTCTCTCCACGGATGTTGCCTGGCCTGCTGAGTTTTTCCAGCATTTTCTGTTGTTATTTCCTGGAGATTAGGTTCGATGTAAGATATGGTAGTCAACCTATCACATTTATTCAGAGTGAGCAGTTGTCATGGAAGCAAAGATCAGTCTACGAGGGATGGGGCTTCCATTGCACAACAGCAGTCGATGCCTCCGCCAACCAAAGGAGTTTTAGAACATGATAAAATTTGGCCAAAGAATACAATAGTTCCTTAAAAACTATTGTAATACTTTCAATGTGATAATATTATATTCTCCAAAATGAATAGTATTGACTATAATTTTTTTTTAATCATGTAGCATTTCATTAACTCATTCTGCATCTGCAAACTAATAGTTTACCAAACCTGCAGTAAATAAACTGTTGGAATATCTCTTACTCTTGGACCATGAATAAGTCATTGGACGCAATCTCGCCAGCCCCGGGGAGGCGGGTTTGGAGGCAGGACTGCCGGGAAAATGGCAGAATCTGGGGGCGGGTGCCCATCCCGCCCCAACCCGCCTCCATGCCATCTTCCCGGGAGGCGTGCCGGGTTCCATCTCGTGGAGGCGGGAAGGGGATTACAGCCACTTAACTGTCTGTTAACAGGTAGTTAACAGGCAGATAAGAGGATTATCCCCATTTTACCCACACAAGTGCGGGCTTCCTGAAGGCGGCAAACCCCGCCAGGGTCACCGAGGCGAGCAGTGGATCTGCAGGGGTCGAAGGGGTGCAAAAGTGCGCTATTAAGGTAAGTGATGGGTGCAAGTGTGGAGAGGTAAGTATGTGAGGTGAGTGGAAAGTGATTGAAAATGTTTACTTACATTGGCAGGCTACAAACATTGGGGATGCGGAGAGTCTCACATATCACCGGCAGAAATGACAGATGGCTGCTGCATTCTCCAATGCAACAACCATCTAATTTCTGCTCACAAAAGAGGTTTGGTGAGTCTTGAATACAAGGACTCATCAAACAACAGAGAATATCAGTTTTTGACAGCTTCACAGATGAAACGTCATACGCTGACTTTCTCTGTAACCGGCTTTCCCTTAATTGGCCTGCTAAGCCCGCTGGGTCAATCAAGGGAAAATGGCGTGGGTTGGCCAGAAGTCAATGGAGGTGGGACTAAAACCCGACAAGTGGGAGTCCCACCTCCAAAAGCTCCCCATTGGCAAAATCCAGCCCAGTGTGTTGATTGAAAGATACAAGTGAAGTCTGTTTCCGCAGTTAATTCCTGTTGGTACCTGGGTGCTCTTCACGGATGTCAACTCCAGTCTGGAGACAATCCTTCAGGACCACACAGTTTAAGAGGCAACCTGGTCTTTCTCAAATTCCTTCAATGACCCTGAGGCCGGTTAAGCTTGTAGGAGTCGATTTAGACAACCAACTGGTGGAGGGCGAGCTAGCCAGCCCATTCCAGCGGCGAAGAGGCCCCCGTGATTTTCAGACCGTGGCCTCATTTAAATTTGGCAGGTGAGCTGCGGGATCCATGCAGCTCTCTGGATCGAGGCCCCAAGATCGGTGCAGGGCGGCTGCCAGCAAGGTTAACTGCGGAGTGGGGAGGGGTAGTGAGTGCGGGGGGGGTGAGGGGGGAGACCTGGGGTGGCAGCAGCCCAGAATATTTTTGTGACCTCCGGGCCCACAGTAATAATTCAACACTTACTTTTGTTGGGCCTCTTTGTTTCCAGCGCCCGTGGAACTGCACAGCGCAGACTCCCGACCAGTTCCGACCAAGAAATGGCAATCAGGGACCAATTTACGTCACAGGACCCTGGTTTCCAAATTTTAAAAAGGGGCTTATCACTTGAAACAGGCAGTCGCTTTGGACACCCGACGGTAGGCCCCATTCAAAATGGAGCCGGTCGCATCGCCGGTGTTAAACGGGGGCGGTAAGAAATACCCGAACCCCATTTTGAAGCTGTTACCGCGCACTGGCTAACACCAGGCAAAGGGCGGTGAAAATCAAACCAGTGAAGTCTTATTCATGACTCAGTATTCTGCCAGCGTGTGAGGTCTGGGAGCAAGCCGTGAGGTGAATTTACGGTTAAACGTGCAAAGTGTTGCAGAGAGCGAGGGGGTCTGGCCTACACTGACCTATCAGTGAGGAGTCTGGTGGGGACGTAACCTCACAGTGGGCACATCTCCGCCAAAGCCCTTAACATTAGGATGGGGAAATTAATATAAATTCATAAATACATTGTAATTCTCCTTCAGGCACAGACTTTCAAATTCAACCTCTGGTATGATCTTATCTTATTAAGTCTTCCTTCTACATACAAGCATAATAATTCTGTAATTAGACACATTTAATATCATTTAGTGGGTTATTTTGGATGATGCCAATTTGCACTTTACTGGTGAGCAATTTAAATTTATTATAATTACAATCATCATTCGTTTCTTTTATGTAAAATTAAAGTGTATTCTCTTAAAATAAAAGGCAGAAAAATCTCATCTTTAGTTCTCATGTTGGCTGTTGGAAAACGATTAGCCAGCCGATTTTCCTGCAGTAGACACAGGTCAGTCAGAGACATTCAAATGGGGTAGTAGGGGGCGGTCTCAGGCTGCGTCTCATTTTCCAGATCTCTTGTTGTGGCTTCTGTGGTGTATGTAACCTGTTCCACCTTAAGAGAACTTAAGCCTGTTCCACCTTAAGAGATGTACTACTTTCTCTGGCTGCTGTATACGTAATACTGGTGGTGACCACCGGTATATAAGTACTGTGTAGTGATATTGTATTTAGTATAGTCCTGACCTCCAACTAGTAAAGACCTGTTGAACTTTATTCTTGTAGTCTGTGTCAGTAATTAATCTTAATACAACTGGAACACACAGACTTAACAGTGGCGACGAGTCCGATTCTTACCCTGCGGCAGTTTATATCCACGGCGGCTTCGTCCACAGAACGGGCGTCGAAGAGAGGCATCCACCCTCATCACCCTGCTGGAAGACACGTCGCGCGGCAGGCATCGAGAACCCGGAGTGCAGAAGACATCCTGAACTCGAAGCCTCCATCAGCGGCAGTCAGCTATCTTCTTTCTACCTCGGTGGTGGGTAAGCCGGTCAGCGACGCGAGCAGAAAGTCGGCCGCGTTGGCTGTACAGACGGGGGGAGGAAGACGGAGGAATAAGGGCGGTGAGATCGATCGCGACCGGAGATAACGGCCGGGCCGCATTCGGGCCGAAAGGCGCAGCGCGGGGACATCGATCGCGGCTGGTGATAAGGGCCGGGCCGCTTTCGGGCCAAAAAGGCGCAGCGTCTGGGGCGACTGAAGGCGCGAGAGCCACGGTGAAGGCGAACGCAGCCGGTGCTAATAACCGGGCTGCAAGAAGGGCTGCGAGGCGCGACATCGGGGAAGCGTGAATGCCCGAGGGAGCCGCGGTGAAGCGGAGACAGCGTCGGGGGAGTTACTAACCGCTGGGAAAGGGGAGCAGCAGCGGCACGCCAAACGCCATTGCAGCCAGTGGGTGAAGACCGCCAAGCGCGGGAAAATCGCCATTTTGTAGGCAGAGGTCGAAGACAAGAGCGGGAAGCCGCCATCTTGGGATAAAATAAATTGCAACGATGCCTAAACATGGGAACGTTGATACCTTTGATGGCGACATCGAAGATTGGGCCATGTATGTAGAACGCATACAAAATTATTGTAAAGCAAATAAAATCCCAGATGCAGAGAAAGCACTAACGTTATTGAACTTAATGGGTGCGAAGACATACGGGCAATTGAAACACCTTTTATCACCAGATGAACCGGCGGATAAGATGTTCGAGGAGATTGTTACTGTCCTGAAAAATCATCTAAATCCCACGCCGCTGATGCTAGCGGAACAATTTAAATTTTACAGCAGAAGGCAGCTGAAGGATGAAAGCAATGCTGAATATTTAATGGAATTGCGTAAGCTAGCAAGGTGCTGTCAGTTTGGAACGGGACTGACAGACGCGCTAAGAGATAGATTTGTGTGTGGATTATTAAAAGAAGATACACAAAAGCGACTGCTCGAGGAGAATGAGCTGACGCTTGAGAAAGCGGTCACTATGGCAGCAGCACACGAGGCCGCAGCGAGAGGCACGGCAGTAATGCAGCTATGGTCACCGGAACACAGTACAAATAAATTGGGTTTGAGTACTGTAAAATGTTATCGTTGTGGAAAGACAACACACGATCAGAAGCAGTGTTGGTTTAAAAACCAAGAATGCAGAACGTGTGGCAGGCTTGGCCACATAGCTAAAGTATGCCGGTCAGGAAAGAAGACCAGCAACAAAAGTCACCGCAAGGAAAATACATAAAGGTGCACAAGGTGACAAAGACCAGTTCGAACGAACAGAAGTCAGATTCAGACACTAGCAGTAATGAACTGGGTAGCTTAAGAGTACACAACGTTGGTAAGGGTACAGATCTCCAGACAATTTGGGTCACTCTTCAGATAGCAGGAGTCCAAGTAAAGATGGAATTGGACACTGGATCGGCATTGACGGTCATGAATAAGAAAGATTACAAAAGGTTATTGCAACATATTCCCCTACGGGATACGGAGATTATATTGAAAACATACACGGGGCAAAGAGTGTACCTCATCGGAAAGATAGAGGTAAAAGTGGTCCACAAGGGCGAAGAAAGCCAAGTAATGGACTTATATGTGCTACCTGAAGGAGGTCCACCACTACTGGGACGGGAGTGGATTAGGAAAATGAATATGGACTGGCACTCCTTAAAAGCACTAACGGTAGATTCCGGGGAAACAGATGTCAAACCTAAACGATTGTCCAAAATATTGGATGATGCTAAAGAGGTGTTCCAGCAAGGACTGGGAACACTGAAAGGAATTACGGCAAACATCAAGATTGATGAACATGCACAACCAAAATTTTTCAAAGCCAGACCGGTACCCTATGCAATACGACCTACTGTAGAAGCGGAACTGGAAGCGCTAGAACGTTCAGGTGTACTGTCTAAGGTAGATTGGAGTGAGTGGGCTACGCCCATTGTTCCCGTTATGAAACGTCCTTCGAGCAACAAGCCAGGAGAACCAGGGAAGGTTCGCATCTGTGGAAATTTCAAGATCACCGTTAATCCGGTGCTTCACACGGTGCAGTATCCGCTTCCGCGGATTGAGGATATTTTTGCTTCGTTGTCTGGCGGGAAACACTTCACCAAGATAGACCTGGCGCAGGCGTACTTGCAGATGGAGGTTGATGAAGAGTCACGCCAGTACCTCACGATCAACACGCATAGAGGTTTGTACCGGTATAATAGGCTGGTTTTTGGAGTGGCATCGGCTCCGGCAATTTGGCAGAGGGCCATGGAGCAGGTATTGCAGGGAATTCCAGGCACACAATGTTACCTGGACGATATTCTGATTACAGGTGATGGTGATGAAGAACACCTCGCAAACTTGGAACTGGTGCTCAACAGACTGAAAGAGTATGGACTTAGAGTTAATCGGCAGGAATGTGAGTTCTTTCAGAAGCGGATCTCGTACTGTGGTCATGTCATTGACCGGGAGGGGCTTCATAAGTCTCCTGACAAGATAGAGGCAGTTGTAAAGGCTCCCGCTCCGGATAATGTCTCTCAGTTGAGGTCATTTCTGGGATTGATTAACTATTACCATAAGTTTCTACCGAATCTATCCACGGTACTGCACCCACTGAACGATCTTTTACAGAAGGGGGTACCATGGGAATGGAGCGAAAACTGTAAGAAGGCATTTCGCAAAAGCAAAGAATTGATCACCTCAGAGGAAGTGTTGGCTCACTTCAACCCGACACTGCCTAATCGGTTGGCTTGTGATGCTTCTCCATATGGTATTGGGGCAGTACTCTCACACAAGTTGCCAAATGGCACGGAAAGGCCAGTCGCGTTTGCATCCAGATCATTGACCTCCGCTGAGCGCAACTATGCGCAGATCGATAGGGAGGCTCTCAGCCTTGTATTGGGAGTGAAGAAGTTTAATCATTACCTGCAGGGCCAAAAATTCACACTTCTGACAGACCATCAGCCGTTGGTATCCATTTTTAACCCTAAGAAGGGTGTTTCGGTGATGACAGCACAGCGTCTCCAGAGATGGTCCCTTTTCCTAGGGGCACATCAATATCAAATAGAATTCAAAGGTACAAAGCAGCATGGCAATGCTGATGGGCTGTCGCGCCTGTCACTACCTGAAGCAGAAGAGACGACGAAAGTTGACCCTGTTGAGTTATTTCATTCGACCATCATCGAGTGTTTACCAGTCACCAATGCAAGTATTGAAAGAGAAACCAGGAACGACCCGACACTGTCCCGAGTTTACGAGGTGACAGTGAAGGGATGGCCAACACATGGTGATCCTCTGTTACCGGCATTCTCGGCAAGGCGAGACCAGCTGTCCGTCTGCCATGGTACTTTGATGTACGGGACAAGAGTGATTATTCCTCCCAAGTTACGGGAAAGAGTTCTAAAGGAACTGCATGAAGGTCACCTGGGGGGAGTTAAGATGAAAAGTCTTGCTAGGGCTTATGTATGGTGGCCGGGCATTGACCAACAGATAGAGGAGTTGACAAAAAGCTGCGCTGGGTGCCAAAAAGTGCAAAATGCACCTCCGATCGCACCGCTACACCCATGGGAATGGCCTTCAGCCCCATGGCAACGCATACATATTGACTTTGCTGGTCCATTCATGGACTCCATGTTCCTAATTGCGGTGGACGCACATTCCAAATGGCCAGAAGTGATCAAGATGAATACCACTACTTCAGAAAAGACAATTGCGGTGTTAAGAACAATATTCGCAAGGAACGGATTGCCAGAACAGATATGTTCGGACAACGGACCACAGTTCGTGTCGGAAAAATTCCAAAAATTCTTAAAGAAGAATGGGGTGAAACATTATACCTCTGCCCCATATCATCCGGCGACAAAGTGGTTGGCCGAGAGATTTGTCCAAACATTCAAAAAGGCAATAAAGGCCATGAACGATGATCAGATTCCGTTACAACACAAGGTGGACAATTTCCTAATGGCATATCGAAACGCCGCTCATGCAGTGACTAACCAAAGTCCTGCCATGATGTTTTATAACAGGAGGTTGCGGTCCAGGTTGGACTTGTTAAAACCAAATGTGCGGAGGGAAGTGGAAAACAAACAGTTCCGGCATATTAATAACAAGTCCACTCGAAGTTTCGACGTAGGACAACCAGTGTTGGCAAGGGGCTATGGAAACGAAAAATGGCAGTCCGGAACAATTCGGGCCAGACAAGGACCTCTGATGTACACAGTAGATATTGGTAACAATGTGATAAGGCGTCATGCGGATCAACTGGTAGAATCAAGAGCAAGGGTCGAACCCATGGTTGCGACAGAGACAACTGTGGAAGACGTTAATGAACCTGAAGCATCTACCTCGGCAGGGACTGTACCTGATGATGACGTCCAATACATAGGAAACCAACAAGAAGAGTCACCTCAGCAACAAGAATCAGAGACCACTGAAAGGCGTTATCCAAACTGAATCAGAAGGCCTCCTGAGAGACTGAACCTTTGAACTGTTTATACCTGAAGTTATATATGTATATATGTGATGATGTTATGTTAAATGGGGATATGACTGTTAAGCTAAAAAGGGAGGATTGTGGTGTATGTAACCTGTTCCACCTTAAGAGAACTTAAGCCTGTTCCACCTTAAGAGATGTACTACTTTCTCTGGCTGCTGTATACGTAATACCGGTGGTGACCACCGGTATATAAGTACTGTGTAGTGATATTGTATTTAGTATAGTCCTGACCTCCAACTAGTATAGACCTGTTGAACTTTATTCTTGTAGTCTGTGTCAGTAATTAATCTTAATACAACTGGAACACACAGACTTAACAGCTTCTCTAGTTATCAAGTGGCGTGGAGGAGGATCATGTGGAGCATAACCACTGACCCGGACCAGTCGGGCCGAATGGCCTGTTTCTCTGCTGTACACTTGATGTAACAACTGTGCCGATGCCAAGATAGAGAGAAAACTGTAAACACACGTATGTTATTCAGGCTCTGAAGTCAAGAGCAACATATACGGAGGCTTGGGAAGAATTGTCCTACATAAGAACATAAGAACATAAGAACATAAGAAATAGGAGCAGGAGTAGGCCATACGGCCCCTCGGGCCTGCTCCGCCATTCAATAGGATCATGGCTGATCTGAATCTAGACTCACGTCCACTTCCCTGCCCTCTCCCCGTAACCCCTCATTCCCTTATCTGCTAGGAAACTGTCTATCTCTGTTTTAAATTTATTTAATGTTGCAGCTTCCACAGCTCTCTGGGGTAGCAAATTCCATAGATTTACTACCCTCTGAGTGAAGAAGTTTCTCCTCATCTCAGTTTTGAAAGGGCAGCCCCTTATTCTAAGATTATGCCCCCTAGTTCTAGTCTTACCCATCAGTGGAAACATCCTCACCGCATCCACCCGATCAAGCCCCCTCACAATCTTGTATGTTTCGATAAGATTGCCTCTCATTCTTCTGAACTCCAATGAGTAGAGTCTCAACCTACTCAACCTTTCCTCATACGTCAACCCCCTCATCTCCGGAATCAACCGAGTGAACCTTCTCTGAACCGCCTCGAGAGCAAGTATATCTTTACTTAAATATGGAAACCAAAACTGCACGCAGTATTCCAGGTGTGGCCTCACCAATACCCTGTATAACTGCAGCAAGACTTCCCTGTTTTTATACTCCATCCCCCTTGCAATAAAAGCCAAGATTCCATTGGCCTTCCTGATCACCTGCTGCACCTGCATACTAACTTTTTTGTTTCATGCACCAGGACCCCCAGATCCCTTTGTACTGTAGCACTTTGCAGTTTCTCTCCATTTAGATATTAACTTGCTCTTTGATTTTTTTCTGCCAAAGTGCATAACCTCACACTTTCCAACATTATATTGCATCTGCCAAATCTCTGCCCACTCACTTAGTCTGTCTATGTTCTTTTGCAGGTTTTTTATGTCCTCCTCACTCACTGCTTTCCCTCCCATCTTTGTATCGTCGGCAAACTTGGATATGTTGCACTCGGTCCCTTCCTCCAAATCGTTAATATAGATTGTAAAGAGTTGGGGTCCCAGCACTGACCCCTGCGGAACAGCACTAGTTACTGATTGCCAGCCTGAGAACGAACCATTTATCCCAACTCTTTGTTTTCTGTTAGATAGCCAATCTTCCACCCATGCCAGTATATTGCCCCCAATCCTGTGATTTTTTATCTTGATCAGTAATCTTTTGTGTGGAACCTTGTCAAATGCTTTTTGGAAGTCCAAATACACTGCATTCACTGGTTCCACTTTATCCACCCTGTATGTTACATCCTCAAAGAATTCGAGCAAATTTGTCAAACATGACTTCCCCTTCATAAAACCATGCTGACTCTGTCCTATTAAATTATGTTTATCCAAATGCTCTGTTACTGTTTCCTTAATAATGGACTCCAACATTTTGCCAATCACAGATGTTAGACTAACTGGTCTATAGTTTCCAGCTTTTTGTCTACTTCCCTTCTTTAGCATTAGCAGTTTTCCAATCTGCCGGAACCTTTCCTGAGTCCAGGGAGTTCAGGAAAATGATCACCAATGCATCCACAATCCCTACCGCCACTTCTCTCAAGACCCTAGGATGTAGGCCATCAGGTCCGGGGGATTTATCCGCCTTAAGTCCCATTACTTTACTGAGTACCATCTCCTTAGTGATTTTAATCGTGCTTAGCTCCTCCCCCCCCCCATTGCCCCCTGTTTGTCCAGTGTTGGGATATTTTTAGTGTCCTCTACTGTAAAAACTGATACAAAATATTTGTTCAGCGTCTTTGCCATCTCCATGTTCCCCACCACTAGTTTCCCGGTCCCATCCTCTAAGGGACCAACGTTCACTTTAGCCACACTTTTTCTTTTTATATAGCTGTAGAAACTCTTGCTATCTGTTTTTATATTTTTTGCTAGTTTACTTTCATAATCTATCTTCCCTTTCTTAATTAATCTTTTAGTTATTGTTTGCTGGCTTTTAAATGCTTCCCAATCTTCTATCCTCCCACTAGATTTGGCTAATTTATATGCCCTTGTTTTCAGTCGAATACTATCCTTTATTACTTTACTAAGCCACGGATGGCTGTCTTTTCTTTTACTCCCCTTTTTCCTCAGTGGAATATATTTATCTTGAAAGATGTGAAATATCTCCTTGAATGTAGACCACTGCTCTTGTACCGTCTTACACTTTAATCTGTTTTCCCAGTCCACTTTAGTCAATTCTACTCTCATACCTTCATAGTCTCCTTTATTTAAGCTTAGTACGCTGGTTTGAGATCCAACTCTCTCACCCTCAAACTGAATTTGGAATTCAACCATATTATGGTCACTCATTCCAAGGGGATCCTTTACTAGGACATTTTTTATTAATCCTCTCTCATTACACAGGACCAGATCTAAGATTGCCTGCCCCCTGGTTGGTTCAGTTACATACTGCTCAAGGAACCCATCCCTAATACACTCTATGAACTCTTCCTCAATGCTGCCAAGCCCAATTTGATTAGTCCAGTCAATATGAAAGTTAAAATCCCCCATGATTATAGCTGTTCCCTTATTACAAGCCCCAACTATTTCCTGATTTATACTCCGACCAACAGAGTTGCAACTGTTAGGAGGCCTATAGACTACGCCCACTAGTGACTTTTTCCCCTTATTATTCCTTATCTCCACCCAAACTGTTTCACTATCCTGATCCTTTGACCCAATATCATTTCTGACTATTGCAGTGATTCCATCCTTGATTAACATAGCAACCCCACCTCCCTTTCCTTCCTGTCTGTCCTTCCTAATTGTCAAATACCTTTGTATGTTTAGTTCCCAGTCATGATTATCTTGCAGCCTGGTTCCTAGTTGGTCAAGGAATGGTGTATGGAATAGAGAGATTTTTGTTGGGCAAGAGTATTAAGGGTTATGGAACCAAAGCAGGTAGATTGAGTTAAGATACAGACCAGCCATAATCTAATTGAATAGCGGAACAGGCTCGAAGGGCTGAATGGCCTCCTCCTATTCCTACATAACTAATAGACAGGAAAAATATAAATAAGAGAAAAGAAAGGATTTAATTTTTTTAAATTCATTCCTGGGACATGGGCATCACTGGCAAGGACAGCGTTTATTGCCCAGCCCTAGTCGCCCTGAGAAGGTGGTGGTGAGCCGCCTTCTTGAACCGCTGCAGTCCGTGTGGTGAAGGTACTCCCACAGTGCTGTTAGGGAGGGAGTTCTGGGATTTTGACCCATTGACGATGAAGGAACGGTAATATATTTCCGGATGGTGTGTGACTTGGAGGGGAACTTGGAGGTGGTGTTGTTTCCATGCACCTGCTACCCCGTCCTTCTAGGTGGTAGAGGTCGCGGGTTTGGGAGGTGCTGCCGAAGAAGCCTTGGCGAGTTGCTGCAGTGCATCTTGTAGATGGTACACACTGCAGCCACGGTACGTCAGTGGTGGAGGGAGTTAATGTTTAATGTAGTGAATGAGGTGCCAATCAAGCGGGCTGCTTTGTCCTGGATGGTGTCGAGCTTCTTGAGTGTTGTTGCAGCTGCACTCATCCAGGCAAGTGGAGAGTATTCCATCACACTCCTTACTTGTGCCTTGTAAATGGTGGAAAGGCTTTAGGGAGTCAGGAGGTGAATATTCTTCATTACCCTAAGGAAATGCGGTGGACAGAGCTACTGGCGTGTGAGACCTAATGAATCTATCTGCTGGCTGATATCAATGTGAATGAAGCGAGCAGCTTGTAAACAGTGCCTGAGTGTGGTTGGAACATTTGTCTTGCTTGATTGAGAGATAGTTATATTTTGTGTAAACTTATTGGGGCAGTAATTCCTCCCCAAACGCGTAAGTACGGAAGGGGTACTCGCGTCTGGCCGGAGGAAATGCCGGTTTTCAGCATGCACAGCGCATGCGCTGAAAACCGGCTTTTCCTCTCCTCTAACCCAAGAGTTGAAGAGGCTAGCGCGTGCGCTGTAGGGGGCAGCGCGTGCATCTTGGATTTCCTCTGTTTTGGGGGATTTGCGCATGTGTAAAGGCCTCCGGTCTTTACCCTTGTAAAAAGCACACGTAATTGTTTATTTTTACAGGAACGTGGTGTTTTAGTGCAATTTAGATTTTTTTTCCCCACAGGTTTATTATTTTAAAGAATCTACAATAAGGTAAGTTTAGTTTTAGACCCTTTATATTAAAATTTTATTTTTTTCAAAAAAAAAAATTATTGTTTAAATTACTTTTTTAAACTTATTTATATTTAATTTAATGATTGGGATGTTTTTTTAATTTTTATTTAAAGTTTAAATAGTGTTTTGGGCCCCCGTAGTTTTCATGAGTTTGACAGTTCTTACTCTCAAACTCATGAATGAACCTTCCCCTCCCCTGATTGGTTGTACAGTGCTCACCTGATCCCAGCCGGCACATCGCACTAACTACGCCGCTGGATCAGGTAAGCACTACGCGCTGACATCTGAACCGGGCCAGTGACAGGAAATGCGAGCAGGCCCGGGCTTCAGATGTCAGCGCGCAGGGTGAGTGCAGATCGGGGGCTTGCACGCGCGGCAAGCCCCCGACACCAAGTTCTGGGCCATTAGTTCTTACAAAGAAACATGTCTTATTCTGTGTAAAACAAGGTTGATATGACAGACTACTCAAGGCATACATTTACTCCCTGAATCAAAGAATGGCTTAGCTGCCATCATTCCATACCACAATGTCCAATGGATTCATACGTGAAACTCAAAATAAGTCGCCCAGAATTTGTTGGAGTGGGGCACCTGACATTGTGCCCTGTCAGTTGGACTTAGTCCCTCACTTTTCAGCTCGAAAATATTTTGCCCCGTAAGTTGCTAGAAGTGCAAGCTGATAATGATGCAGCGAGGGCAACGGAACATCTGGGATCTTAGTGAACCAACAGTCTATCACCGTAACCAATGAGATCAAAGGATAGAGAAAGAAAGAGAGGGACGGTAGAGAAGGAGGGTGTCCTGGAGTCAAATCATGTATAGAAAGAGAAATAAAGAGAGGGAAAGAAAGATTGCATTAACAAAGAGAAAGCAGAGGCAGAAAGGAAAAGTAGGATTTTGTTTTTTCAATTTTCAATTAAAAAAATATTTAATAGCAATTTACTACTTATAGGAGTGAGACTCCACAGTTTAAATTGTTCCCTTTCTGAGCCAGCGAGGTTGAGTGGCAATGCAAGAATATAAATCTCATCATTAAAAAAAGGTACTTACACTGTTAAGTTCCAGCCCGAACTTTCAGGAGCGATTTTAACGGGTGATTAATGAGAAAATGCAGCAATTTCATGAAAGACACAGGAAGGCTGAGGGCGAGCTGCCTTTTTCGCAAGGCAACTCGCCTGATCACAACGTATCTCTTCCTCACCACAAGTGGCTGGGCGATTTACACGTTAATAAGGGCAGGCGCCAGTAAACTCGCCGTTATTTTGGCAGCAAATTCTGGGTCATTATTAAAACAGGCGAATGTCAAGTGATCCGCGTGTCCGATTGCTTTAATAATTCAATAACTTCACTGAGTTTTGAAGGTGCAATGTAGAAGAAGCAGCAATTTTTTCTAGGATCGAGGCATGGGAATGTTCAATCTATTCAAAGTGAATTAACTTTCTATAGGACATGTTTGTAATCAGGGAACTGCTAGCTGCTTATAAAAACAGAAAATAATGTAAATACTCAGCATCTGTGGAGAGAGAAACAGAGTTAATGGCCCAGAACTTCGGGTCTCCAAGGGTGAGTACGCACGGGGTACTCACCCGTAAGCCCAATGGAAGTGCCGGTTTCCTGCATGCACTGCGCATGCACGGGAAACCGGCACTTCCATTCCCCTGAATGAAGGGGTTCAGAAGTCGAACGCGTGCACCGGAGAGGCAGCGCGTGCGCATCGAACTTACGCTTTTTTTGCAGGTTTTCCCGGGAGGGTACGTCTCCACAAGTTAGACAGGCCTGCTTTTTACAAGGTAAGTGGTGAATTAATAAAAATTAAATCATTTTTTCCACAGGTTTATTATTTTTAAATGCTTTAAAGAAAGGTAAGTTTATTTTTAGCCCTGTTAGAAAATGTAATTAATTTTTTCAAAAATTTTAATTATTTTTAAAAATAGTTATTTCATGTAATTTATAGTTTATTTTTAAAATGTGATTTAAAAAAAATTTATTTGAAGATTTAGTGATGTTTTGGGGCCCGTAGTATTTATAGGTTTGACAGGTCTTCCTGTCAAACTTATGAATGAAGCATTCCCTGCTCCGATTGGCTCTCCATGGCCCACGTGATCCCAGGGGACGCATCGAACTGACTGCGCCCCTGGGATACACAAGCACTGCGCGCCGGCAGCTGGAGGAGGCCCAGGATCGCAATCCCACGCGGGCCCACAGCTCAATGGCCGGCGCGGTAGGTAAGTGCAGGACGGGGGCTTGCACCCGCGGGAAGCCCCCGACCCGAATTTCAGGGCCAATGTTTCAGGCCGCTGACCCTTCGTCAGAACTTAGCTGCATTATCTGCTTAGTTTTGGCGAAGGAGTGCGTGGCCTGAAGTTAACTTCAGCAGGAAGCTGGTGCAATCACCCCCAGGGAAAAGGTGCAATTGCCAGGGAAACACTTGTGGAATTTCGGGATCCATACGTTCAGTTTGGTCTATTTCAGAAAACACTACCCTTCCTTTTCCGAACACTAAAGGAATCAAAGGCTCCCAAATATATTCAAAGTGACATAATTTTATTTAGTGATTGAGTGCAGGTTGTCTTTCTGTGTAGTTGTGGCTCAGTTAGTAGCGCACTCGCCTCTGAGTCAAAAGGTTGTGAGTTTATGTCCCACTCCAGAGACTTAAGCACAAAAATCTAGGCTGACACTCCCGTGCAATGCTGAGGGAGTGCTGCACCGTCGGAGGTGCCGTCTTTCAGATGAGACATTAAACCGAGGCCCTGTCTGCTCTCTCAGGTGGATGTAAAAAAATCTCATGGCACTATTTCGAAGAAGAGCAGGGGGAGTTATCCCCGGTGTCCTGGCCAATGTTTATCCCTCAATCAACATAACAAAAATAGATTATCTGGTCATTTTCACATTGCTGTTTGTGGGAGCTTGCTGTGCACAAATTGGCTGCCGCGTTTCCCACATTACAACAGTGACTCCACTTCAAAAGTACTTTATTGGCTGTAAAGCACTTTGAGACGTCCGGTGGTCATGAAAGGCATTATATTAATGCAAGTCTTTCTTTCTTTATGAGGTTTAAGCCTTTGAGGTATTTTTCAGAGGAGTTTTACATTACTTCTCGTGATTCATGTACTCTGCTCCTAAGTCCTCCCCTAGCTGAGGGATTTGCAGTGGTGTTTAAGGACTGAGATAAACTGGTCGAGGTATGAGTGATTAAGAAGGCCCATTAGCTGCATCTGTGACTAAGTCTGATGTATCTGCAACGGTTACAGGGTGGCCGAGATTATGTCACTGGTGGCGGGGGGGAGTTGCTTGTTGAGGTGCTGCCTGCAACCAATTGTACGGAGGAACATAATGGTTTGTGAACTGCTGCTGACATTACTTTCACTCTAATGCTCCTGTGCAGCCAGATCCTCCTGTGCAGTCGATCTCCTCACAAGATCCAATGATCTGTCTGTGTGTACAACAGTGGGTCTCTACGGGGCCACAGAATCCTTCCCTGATGGTTGACTAAAGTTATACTGCCACTTTGGCGCTAATGTCGATCTTTTGGTGGAACAATAAACAAATAAACTGTAACTTAACCAAAAACATTAAAGGAAACTTAACAAATTAAATTAAAATTTTGTTGCTGGGTGTGACGATGCACTCCAGTCCCTGTGGTGCCCACCGGTCATGGAAGGCCTCGAGCGAGCCGGCGGACACCACGTGCTCCATCTCCAGGGCCACCTTGGCACTAATGTAATGTGTTTTGGGCTGTGCATCAATAAGGAAAGTGCCAGGAGATTACCAAGTGCAATAAAACTGTGAGGTGTGAGATTGGCTCCAGGTGGCTGACACCCTAATTTGAGTTAGCACTCAGTGCAGGGTAACTCCAGCTTAAGCATTGTGCAAACAAATCAAAGCTGGCTTTAAGTGCTTATTGCTCACGGAACTCACAGCAGGGATAATAGCTACGTGAGCAATGCTCCCATTAGCCTGCGTACATGAGGTCAACACTGCAGTTACAACGAGCGTACTTTAGTGAAAATGGAAATTGTCCAGCTTCTATAAAGGGTGTTTATGAACATAAGAACATAAGAAACAGGAGCAGGAGTAGACCAATCAGCCCCTCGAGCCTGCTCCGCCATTCAATAAGATCATGGCTGATCCAATCTTGGCCTCAACACTACTTTCCTGCTCTCCCCCCGTACCCCTTGACCCCCTTGTAGTTCAAATGTCTGTCAATCTCCGCCTTGATTATATTCAATGACTCCGCCTCCACAGCTCTCTGGGGTAGAGAATTCCAAAGATTCGCGACCCTCTGAGAGAAGAAATTCCTCCCCATCTCCGTCTTAAATGGGCGACCCTTTATTCTGAAATTATGCCCCCTAGTTCTTGATACCCCCACTAGGGGAAACATCCTCTCAGCATCCACCCTGTCAAGCCCCCTCAGAATCTTATATATTTCAATAAGATCACCTCTCATTCTTCTAAACTCCAATGAGTATAGGCCCAACCTGCTCAACCTTTCCTCATAAGACAACCCCTTCATCCCAGGAATCAACCGAGTGAATCTTCTCTGCACTGCCCCCAATGCAACTATATCCTTCCTTTAATCCACTCTGCCAGTTTACCACCCAAACAGTGACGGTGCAAAATGCTCCCAAGGTAAAAATTGGTTGTTGCTGATGTCCCTTCACCCTCCTGACGACAGGCAGCTTCCAGAACTACCCTCCCTATGAATTGCACTGGTGAGTATTGCATTTATTTCATTGAAATCTTCAACAAAGCACAATGATATCTATAGCAGGCTTGAAGTGCCACCTAGCATTACGAGGAAGATTTACCGACCTGGCATTTCCCGTGGGAAGTAATGCTCAAAAGGAGCAGGGTAAGGGAATTGGTGCTACAATGTTGTAGGCCTATCTGTAATTTGTGTGACTATTGAGCACGGCTCCTTCTGCACAGGGTGCGATAGGCGGATTTGCCCTTACATCCAGACATTTGACTGTGAGTGTTATTAAGAGCATTATTTCATATCGAAGCTCATCAAAAAGAATCTTTCGTACCTGTCCTTCATTTCCATAACAAGGTACGGTCATTGCCCAGCTTTACTTTTGAGTTCTTTTATAATTTAGTTTTGACCTCATCCCATTGGTCCTCTGGTTGGTTCACTCCGAACTGATCTGCTTGGTAGTCTTTTACCAGGCTCCTTTAATCTGCTCCAAGTTTGTGAGCCATTGCCTCGCAGATCAAGAGGTTAAGGACGTCGTGCACCGATAGTCCAATGCAGGGCCCTTTGGCAGTCAGAGTCTGGCGGAGGGGTGGGGTGGTCATTGTAGATCGCGGGGGGAGGGGGGTGGGGTGGTGGTGGGGGTAGTCGGAGATTGCTGGGGGAGGATGGGGGAGTTGGAGATCACCAGGGGAGGATGGGGGAGTTGGAAATCGCCAGGGGAGGATGGGGGAGTTGGAGATCACCAGGGGAGGATGGGGGAATTGGAAATCGCCAGGGGAGGATGGGGGAGTTGGAGATCGCCAGGGGAGGATGGGGGAGTCGGAGATCGCTGGGGGAGGATGGGGGAGTTGGAGATCGCCGGGGAAGGATTTTTAATTTTTAATTTTAATTTTTTATTCATTGATGGGATGTGGCCGTCGCTGGCTGGCTAGGCCTGCATTTAGTGCCCATCCCTAATTGCCCTTGAGAAGATGGTGGTGAGCCGCCTTCTTGAACCGCTGCAGTCCATATGGTGTAGGTACACCCACAATGCTGTTAGGAAGGGAGTTCCAGGATTTGGCCCAGCGACAGTGAAGGAACGGCGATACAGGTCCAAGTCAGGATGGTGTGTGGCTTGGAGGGGAACTTGTAGGTGGTGATGTTCGCATGCGTCTGCTGCCCTTTTCCTTCTAAGTGGTAGAGGTCGCGGGTTTGGAAGGTGCTGTTGAAGGAGCTTTGGCGAGTTGCTGCAGTGCATCTTGTAGATGGTACACACTGCAGCCACAGTGCGCCGGTGGTGGAGGGAGTGAATGTTGAAGGTGGTGGATGGCGTGCCAATCAAGTGGGCTGTTTTATCCTGAATGGTGTCAAGCTTCTTGAGTGTTGTTGGCGCTGCACTCATCCAGGCAAGTGGAGAGTATTCCATCACACTCCTGACTTGTGCCTTGTAGATGGTGGAAAGGCTTTGGGGAGTCAGGAGGTGAGACACTCGCTGCAGAATTCCCAGCCTCTGGCCTGCTCTTGTAGCCATAGTATTTATATGGCTGGTCCAGTTCAGTTTCTGATCAATGGTAACCCCCAGGATGTTGATAGTGGGGGATTCAGCGATGGTAATGCCATTGAATGTCAAGGGGAGATGGTTAGAGTCTCGCTTGTTGGAGATGGTCATTGCCTGGCACTTGTGTGGTGCGAATGTTACTTGCCACTTGTCAGCCCAAGTCTGAATGTTGTCCAGGTCTTGCTGCATATGGACACGGACTGCGTCAGTATCTGACGAGTCTCGAATGGTGCTGAACAGTGTGCAATCATCAGCGAACATCCCCACTTCTGACCTTATGATGGAGGGAAGGTCATTGATGAAACAGCTGAAGATGTTTGGGCCTAGGACACTGCCCTGAGGAACTCCTGCAGTGATGTCATGTGATTGAGATGAATGACCTCCAACAACCACAGCCAACTTCCTTTGTGCTAGGTATGATTCTAACCAATGGAGATTTTTCCCCTTGATTCCCATTGACTTCAGTTTTGCTAGGGCTCCTTGATGCCACACTCGATCAAATGCTGCCTTGATGTCAAAGGCAGTCACTCTCACCTCACCTCTTGAGTTCAGCTCTTTTGTCCATGTTTGGACCAAGGCTGTAATGAGGTTGGGGGAGTCGGAGATCGCTGGGGTGGGGGTGGGAAGCTATCCTGTGGGGGGTCCTCCCACCAGCCGCCACAGGCTGGAGGTCTTTTGTGGGTGCAGCGCGGGAGCACATCTTCTCCTCCTGACCTTCAAAAAGAAAAAGAAAAAAAAACTTTGGCCATTTTCTGAATGGCCTCCAGCAGTCACTTTAAGGACCATAGGTCGTCCACTCAACGCCAGTACAAATGGCCTCCCGCCTGATTCAGACTCCAGCTGCCCTGCCCAGGACTCTACTCAAGATGTTGGTGACCAGCATAAATAGGAGATCCAATGACATGTTTATGCTGCCACAGTCCTGTTTACAACAGACAGAGGCACTTAAATTCAATCCCGCCATCTTAATTGGGGCTTGTTGAAATTACTGAAGTATGGAAAATTAACATTTCACTCATGTAAACAACAACATTTGCCCCTTAAAGCTGTTTTACTGTTGTTGTACTGCCTGCTGCCAAATCCACTGAATGCAGACACAGTTGAAGTGTTTGGGTATAAAAGATGCTTGACTCGGCAGACAGCTGATTATGCCAAGGTAAGTGGGAAATCGCAGCACGCTTTTCTCCAAATAATTTCAAATCAGTTAAACCACGAGGAAATGCAAAACTTAAGGCATTTGTTACCTGGCAACCACTACTCATGTCTACTAGATTGGAGCGAAGGCCTTGGAGCTCAACTATCCAAATGTTTAATAGGTTAATGGAGTATAAAAATGGCATACAATTCGATTCAGGGAGCTATTTCCATCTTGAAAAGGCAGCTCTTTGAATCCTTAGCATTCTAGATAAATCTGTTGTGATAACAACTGTTGTTGTCAGCTGAGGAAATATGTTCCAACAAATGCATTGACGTCACACAAGGAACCAACAATGGACCTTACGGCTAGGCAGCATAACTTGACATCAAAATGAGAGGTGAGAAGTGGTAAGAAGGAAAAAGTAACAAAGTTGAGTGTAACTCAGAATGTAAGGAACCCAAGTTTTTTTTTAAAATGTCTGTTGGAGCCATATTTGAAATAAGCATACCTTAACCCTTGTTTAAAAAAAAATGTAATCATAGGCTGTGGGCATTGCTGGTAATGTGTTACCCATCCCTAATTGCCCTTACAACTGTCTTGCTTAGTCATTTCAGCAGCTGTTAAGAGTCAACCACATTACTATGGGTTTGGAGTCATATATAGGCCAGACCAGGTAAGGATGGCAGATTTCCTTCCCTAAAGGACATTAAAGTGAACCAGATGGGGTTTAGTGATAAGCTACCAGTACAGGCTTTAATTAATTAACTGAATTTAAATTCCCCACTTGTCATAGTGGGATTATGAACTCATATCTCTCAGGCACATTAAGTCCAGACCTCGCTGGATTATTAGCTCAGTAACATAACCACAGTGCTACCATTCCCTTAGCTTTCTTGCATGGTTTTCTTTGTCAGATAATATCTAATAGGTTCACCCTAGACGCTAACCATACTGGAAACTTTGCAACGCCAGTCCATATGGTCAATTTATGGAGTTTCTCTCGGAAGACATGTCTTTATTATGAGGTGATTGGTACAATCTCCGAACTTTTCTCAGTGCCTCTTTGCCTTCTCTGTCATATTTTTGTCATAGATGGAGGAGAGTTGAACTATATTTCATCACTGAATGGTATATGATATCACATATTACTTTGAACATTAAACAATATTCAACCAACTGCTTGTGGTCTTCTCATTGCCATGCCATCATATTAATGTGCCGGATATTCCGACCCCCACGGGTGGGTACTAGGTGCGTACGCACCTGTAGGGACTTCGCAAGTGCCGGTTTCAGGCATGCGAAGCGCATGCACTAAAACCCAGCACTTCCAATCTGTCAAGAATCCTCTTGACAGATCGGACGCCTGCCCTGGAGAAGGGCCTCTGCGGGGGGGAGAGTTCCGCTTTCTGCAGAACCTCCACACACTGAAAATCTTTAAAAATCTTATGCCTGATAAAAGCAGGCATATGGCCTGCCTTTACCAGCATAAGAGTTTAAAAAAATAATTTATTTTTCACTCATTTATAATTTTAAAATACTTTTTAAAAAAGGTAAGTTTATTTTTAGCCTCGTAAAAAACTTTAATTATTTTTTTCAAAAAATTAAATTTTTGTTTAAAATATTTAAGTTAATGTAATATTAACTATTTTTAAATACATGATTTTTTTAAATGTTTAACTGTGTTTTTAAATGTGATCCCCATTCATACTTGTGATAGTTCTGTGCGTAGGGACCTGTCAAAAGTGTGCAGGGAGATTCCCTTCTTTGATTGGCTCCCCATGGATCACGTGATCCCAGGATGCTTGCGAACCGCCTGCGCCCCTGGGATACCTGGTCCTCTGCACGCGTGCACCAGGAGAGGCCCAGGATCGGAAGTCTTGGGAGCTACGGAGCCAGCAGGTAAGTGCGTAGATTTTTCCCGATCGGAGGCAGGAAGCCTCCGATCGGAAAATCCAGCCCAATGTTCAATAGACTTTAAACTAAGAGGTTTTCGAGAATGACTTCAGTTATTTTATCAATCCTTCTATAAAGTAGGCCATCTAAGAATCTTTCATCTTCTTACAACAAGTGGGTCAATGATGAGAAGTTTCTACCTATTTTTTCTCCTATCACTAGTCATGCACACAGTAAGCCAGGTAACATATGAACTATCTTATGGTCTCTCTCTCTTATCTGTCTCTGATGTCTTCAAGTTGTTGCTTCTCCCAGTCTCTCTCTGTCTCAGGATGGGCGCTGTCTTTTTTCCGGGGGGGGTGGGGGCGTGATGAGTTTTATGGCAGAGAAAGGAGCCATAAAAGACTGCGGTCTACATTAGGAGTGGGTGCTGATGGGAAAATTTGCCCCATAATGGATCCCTTCCCTTACTCTTCCCCAGTCACTCATGCATCTACCACATCACCCCACCCCATCCATCACACACATTGCATCTCCTTCCCAGTACCAATTCCCTACTCTAACATTCCCCTCACCTCTATCACTACTCCTACCTCTTCCATTTCAGTGACCCAATCAAACCTTGTATCCTCCCGTCCCCTTGCTCCACTGTCACCCTGAACCTCCATCCACTGCCCTTCACTCCCACTCGCTCCCCGCAAGGGTGGTTGGTGAGAGGTCAGAATCCCCTTACCCTCAAACCAGTTTCCTTCCTTCCCTACACCACCTACCCTCTCTTCCTGTGTCTCCCAAAGAGTGTTTGTTTGTTTTCAGAATTCAACCTGTCTTTTTTTTGAAGAAATCAATTTAGAATGAGCAATAAAATGCCGGTCTGCTTTTTTATTTTTGCCTCTCTCTGTCCTGTTGCTCCCTCTAGTTCATCGCAGATAATATTAATGGAAAAACGTGACATTCCACAAATATATAATTGGTTTTTCAGGGCCAGAACGGTTGTTCAGCAGCCAGTACGGTGTTAAAAACCCAGTTACACCTCTTTCAGCACGGTTTAACCTTTCAGGGGTGGGGTGGGGGGGGTGGCTAGCAGCGATATGCCAGTCGAAAAGGAGACGTTTTCATCCTTCCATGTGATTTGAATTGATTGCCGGCTCTGGGGAGCTCCACAGCGCAACCTGTGGCGGAGCAGGGAATGACCGGCCGCAACCTCAGGATTTCCACGTTTACCTGCACACGCGCTAAATCCTGAAGCTGCGGTCAGTTTCAGAGGGGCAATGACGGCAAACGCTGACAGTTTCACCGTCATTACCCACCGCAGAATCCGGGCTGTGTTTGTAATGAAAAGTGAGCACCGCATACAACACTTAATATTTAACAGATTATTAAACATTATGGTTAAAAAGTCACACAGAACTACCTTCATTGTTATAGCACACACATAAAATTGTTAAAAACTCAACAGTGAAGCTATTGTATTAATCAATAATCACTGTTAATTCTCAAATACATATCACCCTCAATAGCCATGTCAATTTGATTATCATTTCGGCTCCTGTCATAAACTCTGCTCCTTTTCCATCCCTTTCCCCAGTGACTTATTTGGTTGAACCAGACCATGTAAAGCCTTGCCATCCTGTCAACCTGGTGTTGTGTTTCAAAGCCCATTAACATTATTTACATCCACCTCTGCAACACAACCTCCCTCCGCCCCATCCTTATCCCGACAGCCGCAGATCCCTTGCTGTTATTTTCTCACCTCTGGACTTAATTTCTCCAATCTCCTCTTGCTGGCCTTTCATAACCTCCAATGCAATCAAGGTGTAGCTGCTTGTATCCTGCCCTGCACTAATCCCGCTTGCCCATTACCTCAGCCTCCTTGATCTATACCGGCTCCCTATCCCCCAAAGCATTGAATTTAAACTCATTCATTTTAAGATTCCTCTGAGGCCTTGAAGAAGGAGGGGAGGGGGGGAAAGAAAGAACATAAGAACATAAGAAATAGGAGCAGGAGTCGGCCCTTCGAGCCTGCTCCGCCATTCAATGAGATCATGGCTGATCTTCTGCCTCAACTCCATTCACCGGCCCTATCGCCATATCCCTTGATGCCCTTACTAGTCAGAAATCTATCGACTTCTGTTTTGAATATACCCAATGACTGAGCCTCCACAGCCCTCTGGCGCAGAGAATTCCAAAGATTCACCACCCTCTGTGTGAAGACATTTCTTCTCATCTCAGTCCTGAATGGCCTATCCTTTATCCTGAGGCTGTGGCCCCTGGTTCTAGACTCCCCAGTTAATGGAAACATTCTCCCAGCATCCATCCTATCAAGCCCTGTAATAATTTTGCATGCTTCAATGAGATCCCCTCTCATTCTTCTGAATTCAAGAGAATACAGGCCTAGTTTACTCAATCTCTTCTCATACGACTGTCCCGCCATCCCAGGAATCAATCTGGAGAACATTCGTTGCACTCCCTCTATGGCACAACTTGCATTTTTATAGCACCTTTCACGACCACCAGAAGCCCCAAAGCACTTTGCAGCTTTTTTGAAGTGTAGTCACTGTTGTAGTGGAGAAAATATGGCAGCCAATTTACACACAGCAAGCTCCCACAAACAGCCATGTGACAATGACCAGATAATCTGTTTTAGTGATGTTGATTCAGGGATAAATATTGGCCAGGGACACTGGGGATAACTTCTTCGAAATAGTGCCATGGGATCTTTTACGTCCACCTGAGAAAGCAGACGGGGGTTTCGGTTTAACATCTCATCCAAAAGACAGCACCTCAGACAATGCACTGGAGTGTCAGCCTAGATTTATGTGCACAATTGTCTGGAGGGAGATGTGAACCTACAACTTTCTGATTCAGAAGCAAGAGGTGCTACATACTGAGCCACTGCTGACATAGAGTAGAAGTGAGTGAGTGAGTGAGTGAAGGGAGTGAGTGAGTGAGTGAAGGGAGTGAGTGAGTGAAGGGAGTGAGTGAGTGAGTGTGAAGGGAGTGAGTGAGTGAAGGGAGTGAGTGAGTGAGTGAGTGAAGGGAGTGAGTGAGTGAGTGAAGGGAGTGAGTGGAGTGAGTGAGTGAAGGGAGTGAGTGAGTGAAGGGAGTGAGTGAGTGAGTGAGTGAAGGGAGTGAGTGAGGGGAGTGAAGGGAGTGAGTGAAGGGAGTGAGTGAGTGAGTGAGTGAAGGGAGTGAGTGAGTGAAGGGAGTGAGTGAGTGAGTGGAGTGAGTGAGTGGAGTGAGTGAGTGAGTGGAGTGAGTGAGTGAGTGAGTGAGTGAAGGGAGTGAGTGAGTGAGTGGAGTGAGTGAGTGAGTGGAGTGAGTGAGTGAGTGGAGTGAGTGAGTGAAGGGAGTGAGTGAGTGAGTGAGTGAGTGGAGTGAGTGAGTGAGGGGAGTGAGTGAGTGAAGGGAGTGAGTGAGTGAGTGAGTGAGTGAGGTGAGTGAGTGAGTGAAGGGAGTGAGTGAGTGAGTGAGTGAGTGAAGGGAGTGAGTGAGTGAAGGGAGTGAGTGAGTGAGTGAGTGAGTGAAGGGAGTGAGTGAGTGAAGGGAGTGAGTGAGTGAGTGAGTGGAGTGAGTGAGTGAAGGGAGTGAGTGAGTGAGTGAGTGGAGTGAGTGAGTGAGTGAGTGAAGGGAGTGAGTGGAGTGAGTGAGTGAGTGGAGTGAGTGAGTGAGTGAGTGGAGTGAGTGAGTGAGTGAGTGAAGGGAGTGAGTGGAGTGAGTGAGTGAAGGGAGTGAGTGAGTGAGTGAGTGGAGTGAGTGAGTGGAGTGAGTGAGTGAAGGGAGTGAGTGGAGTGAGTGAGTGAGTGAGGGGAGTGAAGGGAGTGAGTGAGTGAGTGAGTGAGTGAAGGGAGTGAGTGAGTGAAGGGAGTGAGTGAGTGGAGTGAGTGAGTGAGTGAGTGAGTGGAGTGAGTGAGTGAGTGAGTGGAGTGAGTGAGTGAAGGGAGTGAGTGAGGGGAGTGAGTGAGTGAGTGAGTGAAGGGAGTGAGTGAGTGAAGGAAGTGAGTGAGTGAAGGGAGTGAGTGAGTGAGTGAGTGAGTGAAGGGAGTGAGTGAGTGAGTGAGTGAAGGGAGTGAGTGAGTGAAGGGAGTGAGTGAGTGAGTGAAGGGAGCGAGTGAGTGAGTGAAGGGAGCGAGTGAGTGAGTGAGTGAGGGGAGTGAGTGAAGGGAGCGAGTGAGTGAGTGAGTGAAGGGAGTGAGTGAGTGAAGGGAGTGAGTGAGTGAAGGGAGTGAGTGAGTGAGTGAGGGGAGTGAAGGGAGTGAGTGAGTGAGTGAGTGAAGGGAGCGAGTGAGTGAGTGAGTGAGTGAAGGGAGTGAGTGAGTGAAGGGAGTGAGTGAGTGAAGGGAGCGAGTGAGTGAGTGAGTGAGGGGAGTGAAGGGAGTGAGTGAGTGAGTGAGGGGAGTGAAGGGAGTGAGTGAGTGAGTGAGTGAAGGGAGTGAGTGAGTGAAGGGAGTGAGTGGAGTGAGTGAGTGAAGGGAGTGAGGGGAGTGAAGGGAGTGAGTGAGTGAGGGGAGTGAAGGGAGTGAGTGAGTGAGTGAGTGAGTGAAGGGAGTGAGTGAAGGGAGTGAGTGAAGGGAGTGAGTGGAGTGAGTGAGTGAGTGAAGGGAGTGAGTGAGTGAGGGGAGTGAGTGAGTGAGTGAGTGAGTGAAGGGAGTGAGTGAGTGAGTGAGTGAGTGAAGGGAGTGAGTGAGTGAGGGGAGTGAGTGAGTGAGTGAGTGAGTGAAGGGAGTGAGTGAGTGAGTGAGTGAGTGAAGGGAGTGAGTGAGTGAGTGAGTGAAGAGAGTGAGTGAGTGAGTGAGTGAAGAGAGTGAGTGAGTGAGTGAGTGAGTGGAGTGAGGGGAGTGAGTGAGTGAGTGAAGGGAGTGAGTGAGTGAGTGAGTGAGTGAAGGGAGTGAGTGAGTGAGGGGAGTGAGTGAGTGAGTGAGTGAAGGGAGTGAGTGAGTGAGTGAGTGAGTGAAGGGAGTGAGTGAGTGAGGGGAGTGAGTGAGTGAGTGAGTGAAGAGAGTGAGTGAGTGAGTGAGTGAGTGAAGAGAGTGAGTGAGTGAGTGGAGTGAGGGGAGTGAGTGAGTGAGTGAGGGAAGTGAGGAGAGTGAGTGATTAAGTGAAGGGAGTGAGTGAAGGAAGTGAGTGTGTGAGTGGAGTGAGTGAGTGAGGGGAGTGAGTGAGGTGAGTGAGTGAGTGAAGGGAGTGAGTGAGTGAGGTGAGTGAGTGAGTGAAGGGAGTGAGTGAGTGAGGGGAGTGAGTGAGCGAAGGGAGTGAGTGAGTGAGGTGAGTGAGTGAGTGAGTGAGGGGAGTGAGTGAGTGAGTGAAGAGAGTGAGTGAGTGAGTGAGTGAGTGGAGTGAGGGGAGTGAGTGAGTGAGTGAGGGAAGTGAGGAGAGTGAGTGATTAAGTGAAGGGAGTGAGTGAAGGAAGTGAGTGTGTGAGTGGAGTGAGTGAGTGAGGGGAGTGAGTGAGGTGAGTGAGTGAGTGAAGGGAGTGAGTGAGTGAGGTGAGTGAGTGAGTGAGGGGAGTGAGTGAGTGAAGGGAGTGAGTGAGTGAGGGGAGTGAGTGAGGTGAGTGAGTGAGTGTGTGTGTGAGTGAGTGAGTGAAGGGAGTGAGTGAGTGAGTGAAGGGAGAAGGGCAATGTTTTCTTCCCCATCAGCCAAGACCTGGAGCCGAATCGTGGGCTGGAAGAGACCCAGAAGTTAAATTTAAAATGTATTTATCAGGTTTCCTTGTGGGCCGGTGGAGGGGGACAGGGGTGCTATTCCAGGCCTTACCATCAAACAGTGAGCCTCCAGTGCTATCCTCCCTCTCCCCCGTTCACAACCAGTCTATCCTCTAACTGCCAGGGACTGTTCCCACATGGTTCCCGGCTGCAGCCTCCTAATACGAGTTTCCACTCCAGGCTGCCAATCTGGCCGGTTTTGGTGCAGGACGCTGTATTCTTTTATTTAAATAAGGCTCTGATGTTACGATTGGCGAGAGCTCCACGCCCTCGGACTTGCTGTGTTCACCGCCCGCTCCCGGCCTCCCCTTTGTAAATTCATATTCATCCTTTCTTTCATTCTTTTATTTTCCCTTTCTAAAATATTTTGAGATGCTTTGCTAAGTTAAAAGTATTATATAAATGCAAGTTATGGTAGCTACAGTACGACAGAAATAGGAATCCACATTGTTTCAAGATATAAAATTTCTACTTTATGTCTTTTTATTCAAATTTTAACTGGGTCAAAAATTGGGAAGTTTAAACTGGGTTTCCATTTACTGCTTTCTGCAAGGGATTTATTCTTTGTTTGTGTGCATGTGTGTATTTGTGTGTGCATTGTATACAATTGTGTCTTGGGTCATTGTTACAATAAAAACTCTTCCAGTGGCTATGAAGATTTTTAATTGACTCATTGCCTTTTGAACGATAACTGATCAAATTATGGATCTTTTGAAGAAAATGATTTTGATTTTGCTGGTTCCAAACAGACAGGTGTCAAAAATTGTGAGCTCGTCTACCAGCCTTAATGCCTGTGTCATCAAAAAATAAGAGCTCCTAAATTTCTGGCAGCAGAATTGGGATGTCTGTCCCTGGAAGGAAATTATCCATGGCACCTTGTGAACCAAAGGCAGCTGAACTAGCCACAGTTAAAAATAACAACAGAAAATGCTGGAAAAACTCAGCAGGCCAGGCAACATCCGTGGAGAGAAAATAGAGTCAACGTTTCAGGTGAAAACCCTTTGTCAAGACTAAAGAAGCACAGGAAATGAAATAGATTAAGAGACCAGGCTGGGAGAGAACAAAAGAGAAATGAAGAGACATTAAGAGGTATTCAAAACGAGACGAGATGGTGATAGGACTAGTGGAGACAAAAGACGGCTCTAGATTAGGTGTGAAATGCGCTGGCAGAATGGGAGACAGCTGCCATGTGGGAGAGAGAAAAAAAAGAAAGGGGGGGTGGGGAAAGGCCAGGACAAAGGTGTGGATAAAAAATATAAGTAAAAATGTAATAGGGGCCGAGGTTATGATCTGAAATTGTTGAACTCGATATTGAGTCCGGAAGGCTGTAAAGTGCCTAAACAGAAGATGAGGTGCTGTTCCTCGAGTTTACGGTGAGCTTCCATCGAACAATGCAAGAGGCCGAGGATGGTGAGGTCCGAGTGGGAATGGGGTGGTGAATTAAAATGATAGGCGACCGGAAGCTCGGGGTTACCCTTACGGACTGAACGGAGGTGTTCCGCAAAGCGGTCACCAAATCTGCGTTTGGTCTCCCCAATGTAGAGGAGGCCACATCGTGAGCAGCGAATACAATATACTAGATTGCAAGAAGTACAAGTAAATTGCTGTTTCACCTGGAAGGTGTGTTTGGGGCCCTGGACAGTGGGAAGGGGTGAGGTAAAAGGGCAGGTGTTACATCTCCTACGCTTGCACGGGAAGGTGCCAGGCGAAGGGGAAGGGGTGCTGGGGGTGATAGATAGCCACAGTTAAAAGTGGAAGTGCTAAGGATCCAAGAACAAAATATCCTGACGTCAGAATCTAGCATCGTGGCCCGTATATTCCGATCCCTACGGGTGGATATGTGCTATGTACACACCCGTAGGGACCTCGCAAGTGCCGGTTTCAGGCATGCGAAGCGCACGCGCTGATAACCGGCATTTCCAAGCTGTTAAGAATGCTCTTCACAGATCGGACGCCTGCCCTGGAGAAGGGTCTCTGCGGGGGGGAGAGTTCCACTTTCTGCAGAACCTCCGCCCGCTGAAAACCCTTAGAAATCTTATGGCGTAAGGCCTGCTTTTACCAGCATAAGAGTTTAAAAAAGTAAAAAAAAGATTTTTTTCCACTCATTTATAATTTAAAAATACTTTAAAAAAAGGTACGTTTCTTTTTAGCCCTGTAAAAAAACTTTAATTATTTTTTTCAAAAAATTACATTTTTGTTTAAAATATTTAATTTAAAGTAATTTTAACTCATTTTTAAAACGTGATGGTTTAAAAAAAAAATTATTTAATGTTTTGGTGTCTTTTTTCAGTGATCTCCATTAATACTTTTAATGGTCTATCTGTCAAAAGTATGAAGGGAGATTCCCTTCTCCCATTGGCTCGCCTGGCCCACGTGATCCCAGGAATGCTTGTGAACCGCCTGTGCCCCTGGGATACCTGGGCCCTGCGCGCGCACACCAGGAGAGGCCCAGTAGCGGAAGAGTCCGCACCTCGGGAGCCCTCAGGTAACTGCGTAGATTCTTTCCCAATAGGAGGCCTCCGCATGCAGGAAGCCTCCTGTCAGAAATTACAGGCCGTTGCTCCAATAAGGGGCCTGCTCCGTGCATGGAGAAGAGGCCAATGACCTGTTAGCCTGATCAATGACGACCTAGCAGGCTGTGGCTCAGTTGGTAGCACACTTGCTTCTGAGTCTATGAAGGTTGTGGGTTCAAGTCCTGCTCTAGGCACTAAGCTATCAATGCATTGTTGGAGTGTGATTTTTTTGGATGAGATGTTAAATCAAGGCCCCATCTGTCCTCTCAAGAGGACATAGAAGATCCCAAGGCACTATTTCGATAGAAGAGCAGGGGAGTTATCCCCGGTGTCCCGGGGTCAATATTTATCCCTCAATCAACATCACTAAAACAGATTATCTGGTCATTATCACACTGCTGTTTGCGGGAGCTTGCTGTGCGCAGATTGGCTGCTGCGTTTCCCACATTACAACAGTGACTCCACTTCAAAAAGTACTTCATTGGCTGGAAAGCGCTTTGGGACGTCCGGTGGTCGTGGAAGACGCTATATAAATGCAGGCCTTTCTTTATTTTCTAAAAGGCACCCACGGTAAGCCTGCTACGTGCAAGTGTACAGTGTGAAACTGAGGTGGAACTGGGGGGATTCAGATCGTGTGATGTCATCCCTCCCGTCTCACCTGCCCCTGCTCTCTGCTGAAGTTTTGGTGGCCGTAAAAAGAGGCAGAGACTTGGCAGCTTCCATCCTCTATTCCTCATCTCCTTGCCTGATATTGCACAGTTTTTTTGCGCTGGTAAGTCAAAAGAATGTTGGAGCTAAAGCCTTCAGGGCAGATTTGCTTTGATTTGCGAATCAGTCAGGTGTGGAATGCAGTTTCCAGGACTAATCCGATTATACCTCATCAAGCCACTGATTGGGCGTGCAAGACCTGGACAAGGTAGGAACCGCTAGTCGACCAAATTAGGCCCTGTTCAAGATGTTCCATTGTGTCCTGGAAGCTGCCTTGATCGACAGCTGCGTCCTTGGAGAGTTTTGTATGCTGTGATAAGTATAAAAAGCTATTGAGCCCAGTCTCCAATTTAATTAGATCTACAAAATTCCAGTGCTGTGCAGTGAGGCAGAAGTCTGTGAGTGCCAAGATGTGCACTTACGTAAAAGCTCATCAAAAGCTTTAGTTCAATGGACAAATAAACTTTAAAAAAATCATTTGATATTGGATTTGGAAAGCAGTTTAACGTGTCAATGAAAGTTAGTTACGATTGTTTCAATGTTCTCTTTGTATACCGCCATAAGGTCTTTGGTAAAACCTGAACACAGCACATCCAACAATGCAGCACTCCCTCCGAAATACACTGGAGTGCCAGACTAAATTATTTGCTAAATTCTGGAGTGGGTCTTGAACCCGTGGTAGAAAGCCATTGGCACCTGATGCTGGGCACGAAGTTGGCAATACAATCACAATGTGTGCCCAAACTGGGAGCTCAAAGGCCAGCTGTAAGGTAAGCCCCGGGAGTTGGGGGTGGGGATGGAGCGTCAAGGTGGCATTGCAATTGTGAGTACTGGGAAGTCAACAGGAGAAGTCCTGCTCCTCCTGGCTCCACAAGCACATTAAAAAAAAAAAAGACCTTTCAAAGGTCAATGGCATCCACCATGGGTTTCCCGCTTGTCGAGTTAGGTTAAAATTACCCCCCAAAGAATCTAAATTCTAATTATAAGACAGAGGGGGAGAGAAAGAAACAAATGGCGAGAAAGGCATGCAGTTTAGGTCATCATTCTAAATTGATAATTTTTTTAAGCAGTTGAACTTTGAAAGCAAACAAAGTCTCTTTGAGGGAAGCAGATAGGAAGGGAAGATCAGAGGCATAGGGGAGGAAGGAAACTGGTTGAACATGAGGATCCATCTTGTCTCTTGACACTCATCTATTGGGGCAGCGAGTAGGAGTGGGGAAGTGGATGGAACAGGTGGGGCGAGTGAAGAAAGGAGAAGTGAGTAGTTCAAGGGAGAAGATATATGGGAAGTGATTGGAGTGAATGAATGGTTAGAAGGCAAATAAATAATGACAAGATGCAGGAGTAGAGGACGATGGGAACAAGTGGGTGGTGGGAAGCAAGGGATAAGGGGGGTGGGGGAGAGAAAGGAGCCACTGAGGGCCACCTTTATCTGCAATACTCATCCCAAATTCTGTGTGCAGCCAGCATACCACTACCTGAAAGGAAAGAAGATAAAAAGACAGAAAGAAACATAGAAGAGGACAAGGAGAGAAGCATAAAAATGAAAGAAGAGCGAGAAATAGAGACAGAAGAAGAGGAAAGATAGAGAGAAATCACAACACAAAGACATCAGAGACAGGTAAGAGAGAGACCATATTTTCTGGTTTACCATGTGTAACATCATGGGAGAGCAACTAGTTTTTTTTGTTTAAAAAAAAGAATGAAATGCAGTCACAATTGCTCCCTGATTGGTCTGAGCAGTTTATAAATAGTTACCTGGCTATGCCTAGTTAACAGTATTGGCTTTAAAGGCATAAGCCAGGTTAGCAGGTAAGCATCACTGCTGTCTTCCAGATTTAAGACAAACCATGAGCAATATCATAAGAGATACATGACTTTAACCTTAAGATGGAATTAAACTGGTGTCTAAGCTCTGGAATTCCCTCCCTAAACCTTCCCGCCTCTCTACCTCTCTTTCCTCCTTTAAGACTCAACTTAACACCTACCTCTTTGACCAAGCTTTTGGTCACCTGTCCTAATATCTCCTTATGTGGCTCGGTGTCAGATTTTGTTTGAGTACGCTCCTGTGAAACACTTTGGGAGGTTTCACTATGTTAAAGGCGCTATATAAATACAAGTTGTTGTTGTTGGAGGATTGTAATGGTAGCTCGGAGCTCATGGCCAGGGGTCAGTGGATTGTGTGCAATGGTGCTCTCCGGTGCTGGGGTTGGTGCGGAGGAATGGGTGGTGAGTGGGAGGGCATCTCATTAGCATGGAACAAGTCAATGCACATCTCTGGCTCCATCTTCCAGTTGCCTACCAAAACTCATCTAATCTTCTACCCGTGTGAGAAAGTTTGACCAGGCCTGTCTCTGGCCATGTTCTCCTGAGCTCCCTGAGCAAGGGGATCGACATGGCTCTGAATGTTCTTAAAAATGAAGAGAACTTTGGGGGTCTAGGCTTGTTTGGCCTGAACCCCACTCATAGGCTTCGCATCTGCCCTTATGGAGGCCCGTACACCTCTCGCCACACAGCATATTGGCCCCCACTGAAATACTGGGTTCCGATTGAGGCCCAGGAGCAGGAACCCCCCGGGATTAGGGAGTCCCTGCCATTGGCTGCACTCGCTAGCTGTCATCCGCCTTTGACACATGGAAGTTCCGTCCCGTACAAGGCAATGAGGAGACTTCCGCATCTCCGACATCTCCTTGGGGGCTTCCACCATCTCCGCTGGTGAGCTGGGGCTTGGTGCCCATTTACCGCTGGCAGCTCATTGGCAGCATTTAAATGAAACCCAATGCCAAACGTGGCAACGGCCTCAGGCCGACACTGCTGGGCAGAGCAGTGACTCTGCCGACTGTGCGCCCCTTTTGAGCACCTGGCAAATTTCTCCCCCTTAATATTCTGTAGATCCGACTGTTTGGCCGTGGACACAGAAAAGCACAGAAGAAAAAAACCCCAAACTGTAAAATCCTCCTCTTCACCTTTCCTCTGTTCCTTTACAGAGGCTTGCAAGTAACAAAGTAATTTCAACTGACTCAGCAGCCTTGCACAGTTCCTCCCTATGTGTTATGTGCTGAGTTTGTGCTTTGTTTACATCGCAAATGCCTGGTCGATAAAAGTCTTGATGATGTATTCATATTTAACAAACATTTGAGCTATAGAGAGATGAAATTGCATTCAAAGTAATATCAGATTTGAACTAATCAGAATTGATCTGTCTTAAGTACTGCGTTAAATGTCTCTTGGACCATTGACCAAGCTACTTGGAAAGACTCCTAAGGATTTACTAACAGGCAAGGGATGGTGACATATTTTTGTTGCCCGTCCCACGAGATAATTGGTTAAGAACCTTTTAACAAACCTATTACATTCATATCTGGCGGGTAAAAAAGATAACATCCATCAGTCTTTTTCTTCATTGAAATCAGGCTGCACGTTGATAGAAAGGGTTATTAAGTTGCGACTACAGATTTTTTGATTTTTACATTTCTTTTCACTGTCGTTTTAAATGAGCTTTTGCCAGTAGATCTTCGAGGTGGTTTCCCTTCAGGCACCAGGAATCAGGTAAACAGTTACAGCTGTCTATCAGTAACAGAGAGGTTAATGTGCCAGCTAATTAAATGGAAGGGAATTTCTAAGACAGTTAAGACAAAATTGACTGATGTCGAACATGAGCAGAATTGCTCACATTTCAATTATAACATCTTCACTTATACTTTGCGGAATGTAATTGCAAATATTGAAGATGTTCAACACAATAAGTGATGTAAGAAAACTACTAGTCACTTGGTCTAAGCGTTAAACAAAGCTTTAATCAACTGTTTTACAACATGGAGGTCTAGTTGTGTCCTTCACTAGTTCCTGTTAAGAATGTCCTGCGCAAGCTGGGCCCGTGCCCGAGTATTTATACTCTCCCTGGACAGCGCCACCCGCAGGCCGCTCAGTATTATTTCATAAGTCTTTCTTTCATGAATGACTGATTCATGTCAATAAGTACGTAACTTTACTATTTATTTTCCTGACTTGTCCAAATGTTTCTGCAGTCCAGCACAATTCAGAATGAGCCACCTTAGAACAAGAGAATTAGAAGCAGGAGTCGGCCATTCGGCCCCTCGTGCCTGCTCCGCCATTCAATAAGATCATGGCTGATCATCGACCTCAACTCCACTTTCCTGCCCAATCTTTGTATCCCTTGATTCCCCAAGGGTCCACCTTCTAGGAGAACAAGTACTTGAGTAACCAAAGGGTGACCAGTTCAGGCATTGGTTTCTTCGGTCATTGGATTAGACGTTTTTATCCTTTCAGTGGCCGGCAAATATGTGTCATCACCGGCCGTGCGGATTTAACAAGTAGCATTGCCCAATTTGCGTTTTTCCCCCTCCGCGTAGCAAAAAAGTCATTTGAGGCCGAGAAATTTGTTTCGGGCGAGTGGTGCAAAATGGGCGGTATCGGATTGGCCGCCCGTTATACGCAGCGCCCGATATTCAGTCCCGTTGCAGTCAATCCAATCCAATACTGCCCGGTTTGCATCGCTGCCCGAGACACATTTCCAGGCCCAAATCTTTAAATGTCTAATGAAATTTAAATGCAATGCCAGCCAGCTCCTGCTTCCAGGCACAGGGTATATAGAGTGCAATCTGGCCACTCAGGCGGCATGAGCCCATAAATTGCACGATCTTCTGGGGTAGTTCTGGCATGTGGTCAGAAACCAGGGTGGAACCCATGTCACGCAGGCTTCTCGCCTCTGGGAAAGAGCCAGAAAGGCGTGATCCAGGAGGTGCAGGAACTTCTTCTGTCTACTCCACTTAGGTTCTGCCAGCACTTTGAGGAGTGTGGGGGGCATGTCTGGAGGCCGTTCCTGGGTTACCCCAGGAAGCATTGCCAGCTGCTCCCCGAATATGCCCAGTGGCACCTAATGGTTGCCGATAGCACATGCGGGCACGGTTCTGGGCACCAAGTGAATCCCACCACCAAGGGGTAACTCAGTGTGGAGCCTGCCACCAGTAACTAAAATGGTTTCATCAGCCTGTACGCTTTGACCCGAGAGACTTTGCCTGTTCAGCTTTTGAATGGCGGGATGCCACTCCGATAATCAGGGGCACCGCTGGGTGGGTGCCCAAGTTACGCACTATGGCCACGATCGCCCGTCCATATTATTTAAATAGGGATTTAGATCAGGCCCACTGCCAGGTCAGAATGACGGGTGGAGGTTTTACTCAACCGCACTTCTAGCAGTGCAATAGCACAATTGAATTTGCGCCCGGTGTGCTGTTGTTTAATGTTCTTTGAAGTGTAGAGAAATGCATGACTGGAGTTTCTCCCCACTAGCGGAAAGACTCTATTGCTACATGACATCAATAGATTTCCAGAAAACTTAAAGCCAGCTACTAAACAGTTGAAATGTGTTTGGAAACATCTTTCTGGGTGTAATGCTTGCTATATAAGGGCAAATTATTGAAAACTGTTCTCCAATGCCTCTCCTCCATATTCCAGCTCAGTGGGACTGCTTTCGCTTGCTTCCAACTATCCAACTGTGGCCAGAGCATCTCCTACAATGGCTTCTCTTCTGTCCATGCACCCTTACCTCTGGAGGCCCCCAAGGATCTTTCTTTGGCTCCCTCCTCTTCCTCATCCTTGGCGACATCATCAAAAGACTTGGGGTCAGCTCCCACATGTACGCTGACAACTCCCAGCTCTACCTCTCCACCTCGCCTGTGTGCTGTTAGACTGATTGTCTGTCATCCAGTCATGGTTGAGCAGCCATTTCTTCCAGTTGAACATTGTGAAGACCAAAAGCCATTGTCTTCAGCCCCTGCAACAAACTCCATACCCTTGCCACCAATTCCATCCCTCTCTCCAGCCAATGTCTGAAGCAGACAGCTTGCCACCTCAGTGTCCTCTTTAACCACAAGCTGAGCTTCCAACACTATATCCTTTCTGTCACAAAGACCACCTACCTCCACCTCCATAACATCGCCTGCTTTCACCCCTGCTTCACCTCAATCCATCTGCTGCTAAAATCCTCATCCATACCATTGTCACCTCCAGACTCGATTCCAATGATCTCCAGGCCAGCCATGCTCCATCTTTTTGTAATCTTCAGTAACCCAAAACATTTGCTGCTCATATCCTATTCCGCACTCAGTTCCGCTCACCCATCACCCGTCCCTACATTGACACCCTGTCCCACAGCACCTCACATTTAAAATTCCCATTCTTGTGTTTAAATCCGTTCTTGGCTTCGTCTCTCCTATTCTCTGCAACCTCCTCAAGCCTACAACACTCTGCCCCTCCAAAACTCTGCGTTCCTCCGACTCTGCCCTCTTGTGGCTCCCCTTGCCTTTGCCCCGCCATTGGCGTTCAGCTGTTTAGGGCCGACACTCTGGAATACGCTTCCTACATTTCCCTCTCCTCCTTTAAATCCCTTCTTTAAACCTACCTCTTCGACCAAGATGTTGGTTACTCCTACTAATATTTATTTGGCTTGGCATCAATTTTTTGTCTGATTAAGCTTCTGTGAAGCGTCTTGGGACATGTTTCTATGTTAAACACGCTATATAACACTATTATTGTTGTTGTTGATCAGGCTAATTTCTAACTAGTGTCTTACTCACTGATTACACTTACAAGAAGTTAAATCTACAGTGAACAAAAGAAAATATTTCATGCCAGGTCACTGTTAATGTGCTGTTATGAATTGCTCCAGTCTCTTCAAAGAGCCTTGTCAGTAGCTGCCCACTGCTGTAAAACTTTAGCAGTAACTCATTTTAACCATTATTTCCAGGTGTTGCATCCTTGTACCATTGCTGCCAACAGTATTCCTGGTTACCACCATAGGGAAGATAAAGCCCATGACGTATTGGTGGCGACAGCAACATTCAGTTAAGCTGATAATGTGATAAATGACCAGTAAATCTGGTTTTTTTAAAGTTTTTTTTAATTCATTGATGGGATGTGGGCATCGCTGGCTAGGCCTGCATTTAGTGCCCATCCCTAATTGCCCTTGAGTAGATGGTGGTAAGCTGCCTTCTTGAACCGCTGCAGTCCATATGGCGTAGGTACACCCACAATGCTGTTAGGAAGGGAGTTCCAGGATTTTGGCCCAGCGACAGTGAAGGAATGGCGATACAGTTCCAAGTCAGGATGGTGTGTGGTTTGGAGGGGAACTTGTAGGTGGTGATGTTCCCATGTGCCTGCTGCCTTTGTCCTTCTAAGTGGTCGAGGTCGCGGGTTTGGGAGGTGCTGTTGAAGGAGCTTTGGCGAGTTGCTGCAGTGCATCTTGTAGATGGTACACACTGCAGCCACAGTGCGCCGGTGGTGGAGGGAGTGAATGTTGAAGGTGGTGGATGGAGTGCCAATCAAGCGGGCTGCTTTATCCTGAATGGTGTCGAGCTTCTTGAGTGTTGTTGGCACTCATCCAGGCAAGTGGAGAGTATTCCATCACACTCCTGACTTGTGCCTTGTAGATGGTGGAAAGGCTTTGGGGAGTCAGGAGGTGAGACACTCGCTGCAAAATTCCCAGCCTCTGGCCTGCTCTTGTAGCCACAGTATTTATATGGCTGGTCCAGTTCAGTTTCTGATCAATGGTAACCCCCAGGATGTTGATAGTTGGGGATTCAGCGATGGTAATGCCATTGAATGTCAAGGGGAGATGGTTAGAGTCTCGCTTGTTGGTGATGGTCATTGCTTGGCACTTGTGTGGTGCGAATGTTACTTGCCACTTGTCAGCCTAAGTCTGAATGTTGTCCAGGTCTTGCTGCATATGGACACGGATTGCGTCAGTATCTGACGAGTCTCGAATGGTGCTGAACAGTGTGCAATCATCAGCGAACATCCCCACTTCTGACCTTATGATGGAGGGAAGGTCATTGATGAAACAGCTGAAGATGGTTGGGCCTAGGACACTGCCCTGAGGAACTCCTGCAGTGATGTCATGTGATTGAGATGAATGACCTCCAACAACCACAGCCAACTTCCTTTGTGCTAGGTATGATTCCAACCAATGGAGATTTTTCCCCTTGATTCCCATTGACTTCAGTTTTGCTAGGGCTCCTTGATGCCACACTCGATCAAATGCTGCCTTGATGTCAAGGGCAGTCACTCTCACCTCACCTCTTGAGTTCAGCTCTTTTGTCCATGTTTGGACCAAGGCTGTAATGAGGTCAGGAGCTGAGTGGCCCTGGCGGAACCCAAACTGGGCGTCAGTTAGCAGGTTATTGCTGAGTAAGTGCCGCTTGATAGCACTGTCGACAACACCTTCCATCACTTTGCTGATGATTGAGAGTAGACTGATGGGACGGTAATTGGCCGGGTCGGATTTGTCCTGCTTTTTGTAGACAGGACATACTTGGGCAATTTTCCACATTGCCGGGTAGATGCCAGTGTTGTAGTTGTATTGGAACAGCTTGGCTAGGGGCGCAGTTAGTTATGGAGCACAAGTCTTCAGTACTATTGCCGGAATGTTGTCAGGGCCCATAGCCTTTGCAGTGTCCAGTGTCTTCAGCCGTTTCTTGACATCACGTGGAGAGAATTGAATGGGCTGAAGACTGGCATCTGTGATGCTGGGGACCTCAGGAGGAGGCCGAGATGGATCATCCACTCGGCACTTCTGGCGGAAGATAGTTGCAAATGCTTCAGCCTTGTCTTTTGCACTCACGTGCTGGGCTCCACCATCATTGAGGATGGGGATATTTTTGGAGCCTCCTCCTCCTGTTAACTGTTTAATTGTCCACCACCACTCACGACTGGATGTGGCAGGACTGCAGAGCTTTGATTTGATCCGATGGTTGTGAGATCGCTTAGCTCTGTCTATCGCATGTTGCTTGATGGATAAATGAAGTGATGTTGTTTGAGGGATAAATCAGGGATAAAGGATACCAGGGATGACTCCCATGCTCTTCTTCGAAGTAGTGCCATAGGATCTTTTACGTCCATCTGAAAGAGCAGACCGGGCCTCGGCTTAAAGTCTCATCCAAAAGACGGCACCTCTGACAATGCAGTACTCCCTCGGTGCTGCACTGGACTGTCAGCCTAGATTTTTGCGCTCAAGTCTCTGAACTTGAACCCACAACCTTCTGACCCAAAGGCAAGAGTGCTACGTGCTTTAAAAAATATATATTTATTAAACATTAGAAACCTTTACAACATCGTGATCATTTCATTGTATGATACAAATCCATTCCGCTGCGCTGCACAGCCATTCCGCCACCACATTTTAACATCAAAACCTAAAGTTTAATTTGTCTCCCGTAACATATATTAATCGATTGTACTTAAAAAATTGATCATAAAATACTATGTTTAAATTCCTTTCTGAATAAAACATCCACAGAGCCTTATAATAATATTTCAGCTTATATTTAAAATACTTGTTTAGATTTATTCTCCGCCCCTTAAAAAACAGAGCATTCCTTCTTTGCACAATCACAAATCTAGCCAAACTGAACATTAAATTAATTGCCGCTCCGCTAGACTCAGCCAGACTCTCCTGTAATCCCCATCTCAAAATTGAGTCCCACGGGATTCCCATTCTCGCTCTTCGGTCCCCACCCAGCAAAAAAACCTCACACAACTATCGAACATAGTACTTAAAATCCCTTAACTGCGGACATAACACCAGTAAATGGGACAGAGTCTCATCCCGTGTCCCACACACTGGGCAAGTTGCCTCCTCCACTCGCCCAATCTTACATAAGACCGTCATGGTAAAAATCTGGTTCTGAGCCAATTTTGAAATCCAGTTCAATCCACTCTTGACATTTAAAATTCACCCACACTCCCTTCCAAATCTTTTTGAAGTCCAGCTGTGGGTATATACTCTGCCAAAACTCCTGACCAGCAGGTATCCTGAATCTTCATTCTCTAAATACCCCATAGAAATCTCGAGTATTATAGTTGTCAAATTGGACCAACTCCTCGATAGCAAAATACTGCGGATGTTGGAAATCCGAAATAACAACAGAAAATGCTGGAAAAACTCAGCAGGTCAGGCAACATCCGTGGACAGAAATTTGAATTGACGTTTCGGGTCGAACCCTTCTTCAAAACTGGAAAGAAAAGATAGATCGGAGGCAGGGCTGCGATCGGACAAAAGAATAAAAGAAACAAAAGAAGTAAAAAAGAGACAATAAAAGGTATAAGAAGCTAGAGGAGATGGTAATAGGCTGAGATTGGGTGTAAAGTGTATTGGCAGGGCAAGAGATAGCTGCCAGGTGTGCGAGAGAAACAAAAGGGAAGGGGGGGGGAAAGGAGTGGAAAAATTACAAGAAAAAATGAAATAGGGGCCGAGGTTATGATCTGAAATTGTTGAACTCGATATTGAGTCCGGAAGGCTGCAGAGTGCCTAATCGGAAGATGAGGTGCTGTTCCTCGAGTTTACGTTGAGCTTCCGTGGAACAATGCAAGAGGCCAAGGACGGTGAGGTCCGAGTGGGTCCGGTCGCCTGTCATTTTAATTCAACACTCCATTCCCACTCAGACCTCACCATCCTTGGCCTCTTGTATTGTTCCACGGAAGCTCAACGTAAACTCGAGGAACAGCACCTCATCTTCCGATTAGGCACGCTGCAGCCTTCCGGACTCAATATCGAGTTCAACAATTTCAGATCATAACCTCGGCCCCTATTAGACATTTTTCTTGTAATTTATCCACTCCTTTCCCCCCCCGCCTTTCCTTTTGTTTCTCTCTCACACCTGGCAGCTATCTCTTGCCCTGCCAATACACTTTACACCTAATCTCAGCCTATTACTATCTCGTCTAGCTTCTTACACCTTTTATTGTCTCTTTTTTACTTCTTTTGTTTCTTTTTTTCTTTTGTCCGATCGCAGCCCTGCCTCCGATCTATCTTTTCTTTCCAGTTTTGAAGAAGGGTTCGACCCGAAACGTCAACTCAAATTTCTGTCCACGGATGTTGCCTGACCTGTTGAGTTTTTCCAGCATTTTCTGTTGTTATTTTGGACCAACTCCTCCCCTTTCTCCAGCAGAAAGCTGTAATGATCAATAACATGTCATTCTATAGTGGACACTAGGTGGAGCCATAGAGCTGTGTAGAGCTGTATATAGCTGTATGTATATCAGACTACAATGCCCAGCTGTATGTATATTAAGACTACATTACCCAGGAGGCACTAGGCTACCCACAAGGCAGCAGTCAAGATGGATGCCTCTACAGATACTGTACCTAGTCCATATGTGCTCAATAAAGTGTCTAGCAAAAGCTAGCTGTGTTCATAATAAGAATGTCTATTTATTAATGAACATAAGATGGTACCAGGAGTGATCTGCTGAAAATTGTGAAAAGCGACATGGAGAATTTGAAGCCACCAGAGCGTTTGAAACTCACAGGAAATATCGACTAAAATTGGCAGACTTTTAAACAACAATTCGAACTCTACATTGCAGCCATCGGATTCGGTACGAAGCCAGACGCAAGGAAGATAGCATTGCTGCTTATGGTTGCAGGCCCACAGGCGATAGAGGTATTTAATACATTTGTGTTTAATCCAGAGGAGAACAGAGAAAAATTAGAAGATGTGCTAAAAAAAATTGATGCACATAGCTCTCCCAAAAAGAATGAGACCTATGAAAGATACATCTTCTGTTCTCGGACACAGCAGCAAAATGAGACGTTTGATAGCTTTATAACTGATCTGAAACTGAAAGCACAGAGATGTAATTTCTCTGACTCAAAGCATCCATGATTAGTGACCAGATTGTGTTTGGTATTCATGATAAAAAAAGTCAGGGAACGTCTGTTGAAAGAAACCAAACTAAATTTGGAAAATGCTGTGAAAATATGCCAAGCCAGCGAGCTAGCTCGAAAGCACGCGAAGACTTTCAGTGAAATCAATAATGATGCGATTATAATGAGTGATAATGCTGCTGTCGGTGCTGTGTCCTACAAGGGGAAGAAACGTGGGCAGAACAGAAATGAAAAGCAATCGGAGGATGACATTTTTAATTGTAAACACTGTGGTTACAAACACCAGTTAAGGCAATGCCCAGCGTTTGGAAAAATGTGCACAAAGTGTAATGGAAAGAACCACTTTGCCAAACAATGCTTTTCAAAAGTAAAAACTAAGAAAGGGCAACGAGTTAATGTAATTGAGGACACTGATTTAAGTGAGGCATTTTTTGTAGGAATGGTGTCATGTGACAATATCAAAAAAGATACAGAAAATGTGCAGCTCTCAGAAATGGACAATGCTGAACATAAAGTTAATGCAGTAAAATAGGACAAATGGATGATCCCACTGCAGGTAAATGGAGCATTAGTTACCTTGAAACTAGACACTGGGGCAAAAGTACTGTAGTACAAAGGGATCTGGGGGTCCTGGTGCACGAAACTCAAAAAGTTAGTATGCAGGTGCAGCAAGTGATCAAGAAGGCCAATGGAATGTTGGCTTTTATTGCTAGGGGGATGGAATATTTAAACAGGGAGGTATTGCTGCAGTTGTACAAGGTATTGGTGAGACCGCACCTGGAATACTGCATACAGTTTTGGTGTCCATACTTAAGAAAAGACATACTTGCTCTTGAGTCAGTACAAAGAAGGTTCACTCGGTTAATCCAGGGAATGAGGGGGTGGTCATATGAGGAGAGGTTGAGTAGATTGGGACTCTACTCATTGGAGTTCAGAAGAATGAGAGGCGATCTTATTGAAACATATAAGATTGTGAAGGGGCTTGATCGGGTGGATGCGGTGAGGATGTTCCCAATGATGGGTGAAACTAGAACTAGGGGGCATAATCTTAAAATAAGGGGCTGCTCTTTCAAAACTGAGATGAGGAGAAACGTCTTCACTCAGAGGGTGGTAGGTTTGTGGAATTTGCTGCCCCAGAAAGCTGTGGAAGCTACATCAGTAAATAAATTTAAAACAGAAATAGATAGTTTCCTAGAAGTAAAGGGAATTAAGGGTTACGGTGAGCGGGCAGGAAAGTGGACATGAGTCTAGGTTCGGAATGGTCATAGCCATATGGGTAGTGGAGTGGGCCCAGGGGCCGTGTAGCCTGGTTCTGCTCCTACTGTGTTCTAATTCTGTGTTAGATTTCAGGAGATGGTTTTATTCCTGTTCCTGGCTGGGGTGGAGATCGCCTTTACAGAAGGTAAGTACTGTAGAAAATATAGGGACAGAGTGATCTCCTGGAAGAATTTCGATCGCCTAGCTGGGTCAGAGAGGAATTTCCCAGATTTTTTTCTCCCAAATTGGCCATTGGGTCTTTATCTGGTTTTTCGCCTCTCCCGGGAGATCACATGGGTTCGGGTGGATGCACAGTGATAGTAGATTTGAGGTTAGGATCAGATCAGTCATGATCTTATTGAATGGTGGAGCAGGCTCGAGGGGCCGATTGGCCTACTCCTGCTCCTATTTCTTATGTTCTTATGTTCTTATCAGTGTGAGCGACATTAACAATATGAAAGAAAAGCCCAAAATACAGAAAAAGTCAGTACTACTGAAAGACTATAATGGACAGAAAATAGATAGCTTAGGTGTATGCAGACTTAAAGTGACAGTCAAAGACAAAGTGCATCATCTCATGTTTTCTGTTGTGGCTGAAAGACTTGATTCACTACTGGGTGACAAAGCTTGTGAGGACTTAGAACTGGTCAAGAGAGTCTACCGTATAAACTGTGCCATAAGCAGACCAGATGACTCGGTGGATTCTGTAGTGAATAATTTCCAGGATGTGTTCAAAGGATTTGGAGTTCTACCATTCACTTACAAGATCCAGCTAAAGGAGGATGCTCAGCCAGTGGTACATGCTCCACGGAGAGTTCCAGCACCCCTGCGTGACCGGCTCAAGAAAGAACTGGACAGAATGACCACACTAGGAGTCATCAGGAAAGTCGAAGAGCCAACAGACTGGGTTAACTCCATGGTATGTGTAAAGAAAAAGAACAATGATCTAAGAATATGCATGGATCCAAAGGACTTAAATGCAAACATAAAATGTGAACACTACCAGATTCCCAAGCAAGAAGAAATCACCAGTGAAATGTCAAGTGCCAGATACTTTACAAAGCTCGATGCCTCACAAGGATTTTGGCAACTAAAACTGGATGAAGAGAGCACCAAATACTGTACCTTCAACACACCATTTGGCAGGTATTGTTTCCTCAGAATGCCTTTCGGGATAATATCTGCATCTGAACTCTTTCATAGAGTGATGGAACACATAATTGAAGGTCTGGAAGGAGTTCGGGTCTATGTTGATGACATCATCATCTGGGGCTCCACACTGAAAGAACACAATGAGAGACTGACTAAAGTGCTACAGAGCATACGCCAGAATGGACTGAAGCTCAACAAAGCCAAGTGTCAGTTTGGCATCCAGGAAGTCACTTTCCTAGGAGATAATCTATCTGGTAAAGGAATAGAGCCAGATATGGAAAAAGTAAACGCCATACTCAAAATGCCCAGACCCACTGACAAAAAAGGAGTGCTATGCATCATGGGGATGATAAACTTCATTGGAAAGTTCATTCCTAACTTGTCAGCCAAGACAGTCTGTCTGCGAGACCTGCTACATAAAACAAATGAGTTCGCATGGACAGAAAGACATGAACAAGAGTGGATAAACCTCAAAACAGTGCTGACAACCACACCTGTACTCACCTTCTTTGACCCAACAAAAAGAATCAAAGTGTCAACAGATGCATCAAAAGATGGCCTAGGTGTGGTCTTGCTACAAGCAGAGGGTGAAGATTGGAAGCCTGTTGCCTATGCCTCCAGGTCTATGACTGATACTGAGTGTCGATACGCCCAGATTGAAAAGGAATGTCTAGGCTTGGTAGTTGGACTAGAAAAGTTTCATGGCTACATATATGGACTTCCCACCTTCACAGTTGAGACAGACCACAGCCCTCTGGTTGCCATCATAAAAAAAAACCTGAATGAGATGTCTCCAAGGATTCAACGACTCATGATGAAGCTGCAAAGATATGACTTTGAACTGATCTACATACCAGGAAATACATAGTGTTAGCAGATGCACTATCCCGAGCACCCACAATGAGTCATGTGAGCTCTACTGAAGAAGACGTGGATGTTCATGTGAGTATGGTCACTGCTGCGCTGCCCGTGTCAGACACAAAATCAAAGCAAATAGCAGAAGAAACAGTAAAAGATACAGTATTACAAACAGTAATAGAGAACATTCATCATGGTTGGCCAAAAGGTTCCTGTCCAAAATATTTTCACATAAGGTCAGAATTGAGTGTCGCAAGTGGACTATTACTAAAACAGAACAGAATAGTCATTCCACAGGCTCTACGTCAAGACATGCTCAAAAGGATTCATGAGGGACACCTCGGAATTGAAAAATGCAAAAGGAGGGCAAGAGACACTGTTTATTGGCCTGGCATAAATAGGGACATTGAGAACATGATAGGCAAATGTGAGACATGTCAGAAACACCAAAACAAACAAGCAAAGGAACCAATAATAGTAGCTGACATACCAACAGCAGCATGGCAAAAGGTTGGTACGGACCTTTTTCATTTAAATGGTAAAGACTATCTAATAGTGATTGACTACTATTCTAACTATCCTGAGATGGCGCTGCTCTCAAGCACCACAGCAAGCAGTGTCATAATGCATGTGAAATCCATCTTCACCAGACATGGAATTCCCAGGATTGCCATTAGCGACAATGTTCCGTGCTTCAACTGTAAGGAGTGGCAACAGTTTGCAGCGCATTATGACTTTCAGCACATCACATCCAGTCCTTTGTATGCTCAGTCAAATGGTAAGGCAGAGAAAGGTGTTCAAGTTCTCAAGCAGCTACTGAAGAAAGCGACAGAAAGCAAGTCTGATCCTTATCTCGCCCTGCTGAGCTACCGAGCCTCACCTTTAGACTGTGGTTCTTCACCTGCTGAACTACTAATGGGTCGCAAGTTGTGCACCACGCTACCCTGCTGTGCAAAAGAACAGCAAAGTGAGGAACTGAGACAGAGACTTCAACTGTTAAAGCTGAAACAGAAATCATACTATGACAAGTCATCCAAAACTCTAAAACCATTGACAAGGGATGATGTTGTCAGGATTGAGGATCCAGATGCATGGAACAGGAAAGCTACAGTTCTTGAGGAAGTAGGACCAAGGTCATACACTGTTAGAACTGAGGAAGGACAGATTCTCAGGAGGAACCGCCATTCCCTCCTAAAAACACAAGAGACTATTCAAGACCAGATTGATGACAATGCCGCAACTGCATCTTGTCATTCACCGCCAGAACAATCTCATGAAGACACATCAGACTTACCCATGTTGAGAAGATCCACACGTGAAGTAAAAAAGCCTGATAGACTTAATCTTTGAGTACAATGTAAAGCTTTGAAAATGTGTTGACTGTTTTGAAAATGTTTATGTTTATAGAGCACTAACAAAAGTGTTACTGATATTATCTTCATTGTTTTCTTGAAAGTTGATTGATATTGATTTTGTTAAACCTCAAAGAAAGGGGGATGTAATGATCAACAACATGTCATTCTATAGTGGACACTAGGTGGAGCCGTAGAGCTGTGTAGAGCTGTATATAGCTGTATGTATATAAGACTACACTACCCAGCTGTATGTACATTAAGACTACATTTCCCAGGAGGCACTAGGCTACCCACAAGGCAGCAGTCAAGATGGATGCCTCTACAGATACTGTACCTAGTCCACATGTGCTCAATAAAGTGTCTAGCAAAAGCTAGCTGTGTTCATAATAAGAATGTCTATTTATTAATGAACATAAGAAAAGCTTGGAAAAGCAGGACGCATTTTACTTCCTTTGGTGATTTGTGCATTTATTTCTTCCATCCAATCCTGTGGCATTGCCCTCACAATCTTCTCATACATGGTCATAATTGATTTTTCCTCTACCTCCTGATCCTCCTCCCAAACCATATCCCTCACTATCGCTTCCAGCAACCAACCTGGAATTACCTCGTATAATACATCTTTCACCGATATAATCCCAGCTTTTATAAAAGCTTGATTAAATAAAACCTCTCCTTCGATGTTGACCCACCTGTTCAAAAATAAGGGCTGTTCTAAAAATTCCTCAGCACCCTTGGGCATAAACTGCACACTTTTAAAAAATTGGGCTCAAGTCTCTACAACCCCCTTATAAAACCTAGGAAGAGGTTTAATCGATTTCAAAAACATATTATTGTATTCCATATAAAATATCCCCTGTCCTCCCACCCCATTTTGTTTTAAAAATGCTCAAAACAACTCTTCCAAAAATTTGTATTTGACTTCTGAAGAAATCTCTTCACCCATTTGATGCTAAAGGATTTTTTCTTCAAATCAATATCTGGGAAATTGAGTCCTCCCTGATTTCTCCGTCCAATGATGGTATTATAAGCAACCAAGGCTGGTTTCCCTTCCCATAAAAACCTCACACAAGCCTCGCGGATGGACTTTTCCGCCCACTCAGGAATATCCTCCACCATCACACTAATGGGACTAAAAGCCGACAAATCCCCTGGACCTGACGGCCTATAACCTAGGGTTGTAAAAGGGATGGCTGAAGAGATAGTGGATGCATTGGTTTTGATCTTCCAAAATTCCCTAGTTTCTGGAATGGTCCCAGCAGATTGGAAAGTCGCAAATGTAACACCGCTATTGAAGAAAGGAGGGAGAGAAAAAACAGGGAACTACAGGCCAGTTAGCCTGGCATCAGTCTTTGGGAAAATGTTGGAATCGCTAGTTAAGGAAGTGGTATCAAGTCACTTAGAAAATAATAACATGATTAAGCAGAGTCAACATGGTTTTATGAAAGGGAAATTGTGTTTGACAAATTCATTAGAGTTTTTTGAGGATGTAACTAACCGGGTAGATAAAGGGGAACCAGTGGATGTAGTATATTTGGATTTCCAAAAGGCATTTGATAAGGTACCACATAAAAGGTTATTACACAAGATTAGGGCTCATGGGGCTGGGGTAATACAGTAGCATGGATAGAAGATTGGGTAATGGACAGAAAACAGAGAGTAGGGATAAACTGATCTTTTTCAGGTTGGCAGGCTGTACCTGGTGGGGTGTCTCAAGGATCAGAGTTGGGACCTCAGCTATTTACAATTTATATTAATGACCTAGATGAAGGGACCGAGGGTAATGTATCCACGTTTCTTGATGATACAAAGCTAGGTGGGATAGTAAGCTGTGAGGAGAACACAAAGGGCTGGATTTTGCCAATGGGGAGCCTTTGGAGGCGGGACTCCCACTTGTCAGGTTTTATTCCTGCCTCCATCAACTTCTGGCCAACCCATGCTATTTTCCCTTGATTGACCTTGTTAAGCCCGCCCAGCAGGCTTAGCAGGCCAATTAAGGGGAAGCCGGTTACAGAGAACGTTTCATCTGTCAAAAATTTTTCACAGATGAATTGTAATCATTTGACAGCTCTGTGAAGCTGTCAAACACTGACATTCTCTGTTGTTTGATGAGTTCTTGTATTCAAGACCTCATCAAACCTCTTTAGTGAGCAGAAATTAGATGGATGTTGCATCGGAGAATGCAGCAGCCATCTGTCAACTCTGCCGGTGACATGTGAGACTCTCCGCATCCCCAACGGTTGAAGCCTGCAGGAAGAAACAAAGGTAAGTAAACATTTTCTATCACTTCCCACTCACCTCACATACTCACCTCTCCACACTTGCACCCATCACTTACCTTCACAACGTACTTTTGCACCCCTCCGGCCCCCGCAGACCCACTGCTCGCCTCGGTGACCCTGGCGGGGTTCGCAGTCTTCGGGAAGCCCGCACCTGTATGGGTAAAATGGGGATAATCCTCTTACCTGCCTGTTAACTACATGTTAACAGGCAGTTAAGTGGCTGTAATCCCCTTCCCGCCTCTAGGAAACGGGACCCAACGCGGGTCGGCTACCCGCCTCCCGGGAAGATGGCACAGAGGCGGGTTGGGGGCGGGATGGACACCCGCCCCCAAATTCTGCCATTTTCCCAGCAGTCCCGCCTCCCCAGGGCTTGCAAGATCATGCCCAAAAAGTCTGTAAAGGGATATAGATAGACTAAGTAAGCTGGCAGATGAAGGATAATGTAGGGAAATGTGAGGTTATTCACTTTGGTAGGAAGAATAGAAAAACAGAATATTTTTTAAATGGTGAGAAACTTTCAAATGTTGGTGTTCAGAGAGATTTGGGTGTCCTCGTGCAAGAAACACAGAAAGCTAGCATGCAGGTACAGCAAGCAATAAGGAAGGCAAATGGCATGTTGGCCTTTATTGCAAGGGGATTGGAGTACAAAAGTAAGGAAGTCTTGCTACAATTGTACGGGACCTTGGTGAGACCACAGCTGGAGTACTGTGCACAGTTTTGGTCTCCTTATCTAAGGAAGGATATACTTGCCTTGGAGGCGGTGCAATGAAGGTTCACTAGATTGATTCCTGGGATGAGAGAGCTGTCCTATGATGAGAGATTGTGTAGAATGGGTCTATACTCTCTGGAGTTTAGAAGAATGAGTGGTGGTCTCCTTGAAGCATACAAGGTTCTGAAGGGGATTGACAGGGTAGATGCTGAGAGGTTGTTTCCCCTGGCTGGAGAGTCTAGAACTAGGGGGCATAGCCTCAGGATAAGGGGTAGGCCATATAAGACTGAGATGTGGAGGAATTTCTTCACTCAGAGGGTTGTGATTCTTTGGAATTCTCTGCCCCGGAGGGCTCTGAATGCAGAGTGTTTGAGTATATTCAAGGCCGAGATCAATAGAATTTTGGACTCATGGGGAATCAAGGGATATGGAGATCGGGCGGGAAAGTGTAATTGAGGTCGATGATCAGTCATGATCTTATTGAATGGCTGAGCAGGCTCGAGGGGCCATATGGCCGACTCCTGCTCCTATTTCTTATGTTCTTATGTCAATAAATACCATAGTTTGGATAGCAGGAGGGCGAACACCACTGTCGCTCTTCCTTGCACTTTCAACCACCTTCTTTCCCATCTTCCAAAAATCTTTTTAATTTTCAGAACCTACCGTTCCCAATTTAATCAATCCACTTCATCCCTGTCCTTCTTGCACCCCATATGCACCCGAGAACTTCCAAAACCTCCACCACCTTAAAGGGGCTTTCCTCCAACCAATCCCCCCTACCCATTCCTTCAACCAGACATTGGGACTTACTATCATTCACTCTGGCTTAGGAAGCTCTACAATATTCCTCCACTACATCCATAGCTTTCCTCACTGACTCCCCATCTCTCAATGTTATGGTTGTGTCATCTGCATATTGGTGTATCACCGACACTCGCCCGGAACTGGGAACCGCAATCCCGACTATGCCTTGTTCTTTTCGCATCATGGAACCTAATGTTTCTGCTGCCAATGTGTACAACAATGTGGACAGGGAACAACACTGTCTTACCGACCTCTGTATCGGAAAATACTTGGTTAAAAAAAAATTACATTCGACACAGCTAAATATGTTTGAATAAAAAATCCTTATCCACTCAATGAAATTTTGCCCTATCTGCAGCATCACCTCCTTCATACGATTTGCCATAATCCTCGCCAAGATCTTATAATCCACACTTAATAATGTGATGGGCTTCCAATTCTTTAGATCCATTCTGTCCCTTTTATTTTTATAAGCTAAGCTTATGATACCTCTCCTCATAGATGGGGCCAGGCTTCCCTCAATTTTAATCTCCTTAAAAACCTCTAAGAGCAATGGACTTAAAATCTCTAAAAAATTCTTTATAAAATTCTGCACTTAGTCCATCAGACCCTGGGCTTCCCCCCCTCCCCCCTCCGTCATTCCACTTATTGCTACTTTTATCTCTACTAATCCTATTTCTTTGTCACACATGCTTCTCTCATCCTCCTTTAAACCCTCTTCAATAAAAGCACTAACCTCCTTCGCCAATTTGGAAATGTCTTCTTTTGTATATAACTCTTGATAAAAGCTACTAGCTGCCTCCAAAATCTCCCCACTTACATTAAAGATCTTCTCCCCAACCTTCAACTCTCCAATTACTGATAATCTCTATCACAGCTTCTCATGCTCTAGAAAATATCTAGTGCATCTTTTCTCCCTCTCCCTATTTTTGCCCGAAGAATGGCCCCCTTGCATTTTTCAGCTTGCAATAATTCTCACTCTTCCTTTGAAACCACCCGCTTAGTCTCTGCTCCCTTATCCCTACTGTCAACTGCTTTACAGATATCCATAAACCTTCTGTTTACATTTTCTTCTCGACGCCGGTTAGCTGCTGTTCTCTCTTTCCCATAATGTACCGACAGCGCTACGTGGCCCAGTGCGTAGCACTGCAGAATGCACCGCCCCGATATTCGGGGTTAGCGCTCTAAGTGGAGCACTTGAATTAGCGCTCCACCTCCCTCTTGGGGAGCTAAAACTAAATTTTGAGGTCGGCTAATTAGCACCGGCCACTAATGTCAGCACCCAGGTGATGTTAGCACATCCCTAATTACCCTTGCTCAGCCATTTCAGAGCACAGTTAAGAGTCAACCACATTGCTGTGGGTCTACAGCCACATATCGGCCAGACCGCGTAATGACAGCAGATTTCCTCCCCTTTAGCAAACCAGATGGGTTTTTACAACAATCCAGTAGTTTCATGGTCATCATTACTAAATACTAGCTTTTCATTCCAGATTTATTTAATTAACTGCATTTAAATTCCCTAGCTGCCGTGGTGTAGATTTGAACTGTTAGTTACCAGGATTATTTCTCCAGGCATACTGGATTACTAACCCAGTAACATTACCACTATGCTACCGTTCCCTGTAGGCTAATACTCCAGCTAGTGCTGCACTGTCGGAGGTGCCGTCTTTTGGATGAGACGTTAAACCGAGGCCCCATCTGCTCTCTCAGGCGCAAGTAAAGGATCCCATGGCACTATTTTGAAGAAGAGCAGGGGAGGTGTCTTGGCCAAAATTTATCCCTCAATCAACATAACAAAAACAGTTTATCTGGTCATTATCGCTTGCTGTTTGTGGGAGCTTGCTGTGCGCAAATTGGCTGCCACCTTTCCTACATTACAACAGTGACTCCACTTCAAAATTACTTCATTGGCTGTAAAGCGCTTTGAGACATCCAGTGATCGTGAAAGGCGCTATATAAATATAAGTTTTTTCATTTGAGTAAAAAAGTTTTTCCTCATGTCGCCTTTTGCCAATCACCTTGAATCTGTGTCCTCTGGTTCTTGACCCTTCCGCCAATGGGGACAGTTTCTCTCTACCTACTCTGTCTAGACACCTCATGATTTTGAACACCTCTTTCAAATCTCCTCTCAACCTTCTCTGCTCTAAGGAGAACAACTACAGCTTCTCTAGTCTATCAACGTAACTGCAGTCCCTCATCCATGGAACCATTCTTGTAAATCTTTTCTGTACCCTCGCTAAGGCCTTCACATCTTTCCTAAACTGCGGTGCCCAGAATTGGACAGTTGAGGTCGAACCTGTGTTTTATAAAGGTTCTGCAGTATCACCTCCTTCATACTATTTGCCATAATCCTCGCCAAGATCTTATAATCCACACTTAATAATGTGATGGGCCTCCAATTCTTTAGATCCATTCTATCCCTTTTATTTTTATAAGCTTATGATACCTCTCCTCATAGATGGGGCCAGGCTTCCCTCAATTTTAATCTCCTTAAAAACCTCTAAGAGCAATGGACTTAAAATCTCTAAAAATTCTTTATAAAATTCTGCACTTAGTCCATCAGACCCTGGGCTTCCCCCCTCCCCCCTCCGTCATTCCACTTATTGCTACTTTTATCTCTACTAATCCTATCCCTTTGTCACACATGCTTCTCTCATCCTCCTTTAAACCCTCTTCAATAAAAGCACTAACCTTCTCCATCGCCAATTTGGAAATGTCTTCTTTTGTATATAGCTCTTGATAAAAGCTACTAGCTGCCTCCAAAATCTCCCCACTTACATTAAAGATCTTGGCCTAGAAATTCAGTCGCGTTTGCGCCCACTTATTGGCTATAGAGTGGTTTGCGCCGGAAGTTTTTTAGCGCCCGAAATTCAGTTGGTCCCTAACATCGGCGTTAGCCGGTAGTGCTGCGCCGGCACCGATGACGTCATCGGTGTGCGCAGCGCCCCGGTTCCAATGCTATTCCGTGCCGATGGCCAAATTCAGTTGCGGCCGCCTCGCCCGTAGCGGCCGCAAACAGTGTTTGAAAAACGGTGCCTTGCAGCTCCGAGAGGCCGGCGCATAAAGGTGGAGGGGTGGCCGGCCGCTTTCCCGGCGGCCGACTGGCCGCACCTCCCTCCCCGGACTCCTGCACCACCCCCCCCGCGGCATTGGTGTCTGACTCCCGCGAGCCCGGCACTTCTCCGTGGTGCCAGGCTCATTTGCCGGGGGAATCCAGCGGCGATCTCACGGCTGCAGGCAGCTCCTCCTTAAGAGAAGGAGGAGGCCTGCAGTACCCCAGCCTGCCGCACCGCATCGGGTGCCGCAGCGGCAGCTGGATGCCTGAAACTGACTTTCATCGCCCCAAACGAGGCGGCCAAACCCTGCAATAGCGCCCGCCTCCATCTTGGGGCGGCGCAACTTAATTTCAGGCGGGCGCTACGGTTATCCGGGCGAGCGCAAAATTTCGGGCACTAAAGACCTGGCGCGGCGATACCAAATTTTTAGCCCTTCTCCCCAACCTTCAACTCTCCAATTACTGATAATCTCTATCACAGCTTCTCATGCTCTAGAAAATATCTAGTGCATCTTTTCTCCCTCTCCCTACTTTTGCCCGGAGAATGGCCCCCTTGCATTTTGCAGCTTGCAATAATTCTCACTCTTCCTTTGAAACCACCCACTTAGTCTTTGCTCCCTTATCCCCTCTGTCAACTGCTTTACAGGTTCATCATAATTTCCTTGCTATTGTATGCCTCTATTTATGAAGCCCAGTATCCCATATGCTTTTTTAACTGTTTTCTCAACCTGCCCTGCCACCTTTAACGATTTATGCACATATACCCCCAGGTCTCTCTGTTCATGCACCCGCTTTAGGATTGTATCCTTTAGCAAAGCCCTCAGATAGGACAATTTATCTAACAGGACTAGATGTACTACGATAGCAAAATACTGCGGATGCTGGAAATCTGAAATAACAACAGAAGAAGCTGGAAAAACTCAGCAGGCCAGGCAACATCCGTGGAGAGAGAAACCGAGAGAAACAGAGTTAACATTTCAGGTCGAAACCTTTCTTCTGCAGGAAGGATGTTCCCGATGGCGGGGGAGTCCAGAACCAGGGGTCACAGTCTAAGGATAAGGGGTAAGCCATTTAGGACTGAGATGAGGAGGAATTTCTTCACCAGAGAATGATGAACCTGTGTAATTCTCTACCACACAAGGCAGTTGAGGCCAATTCATTAAATATATTCAAGATGGAGTTAGATATATTTCTTAAGGCTAAAGTGATCAAGGGATATGGGGAGAAAGCAGGGATAGGGTACTGAATTTGGATGATGAGCCATGATCTCATTAAATGGCGGAACAGGCTTGAGGGGCCAAATGGCCTACTCCTGCTCCTATCTTCTATGTTTCTATGTTTATATTGCATCTCCTTGTTCTTCCTACCAAAATGTATCACTTCACATTTTTCTGCGTTAAATTTCATCTACCACATGTTCGCCCATTTCACCAGTCTGTCTATGCCTTCTTGAAGTCTATCACTATCCTCCTCACTGTTCACTATACTTCCAGATATAAAGAAAGAAAGGAAGACTTGTTTTTCTACAGCGCTTTTCATGACCTCAGGGTGTCCCAAAGCAATTTACAGCCAATGAAGTACTTTAGAAGTGTAGTCACTGATGTAATGTAGGCGTTGGGATACTTATATTAAACATGGTAAGGTATGTATTTGGGTTTGCTGAGTAGAGAGTGACAAAGTACATGTTAACTTGCACATTTAGTATTGAGGTCTTCTCAGCAAAGCCCTCAGATAGGATAATTTAGCTAAAGAATCCTTGGGGGAGATTTTGCCTGTAATGATATCAGCAAATAGTGATGTTATTTGCCTGTTCGATTATGATGCCTACCAGCATGATTGCATGTATTGATTGCTTGTGCCTGACCAGCAGAGGGCATGTGACCGAGACAAGCAAGGCAGTCTAGTTTAGTTTCAGTTTCGTTCTAGATGCATCACTAGCATAATGGTGTCTCCTAAAAGCTGCATAAAAGAGTTGAACAGGCTTTAGATTAAAACTCATTCTCTTTCATAAATGTCTCATCATTGAACCCACAAAGAAATCAATACATGGTGTCAGAAGTGGCTGAAAGAGATGAAGAGAAAAACTCTGAAGTTAACTCAGCGCTCCACAGATTAGCAAGCCAAAAGAGAACATCGTTACTTACCATTAGAGAATAGCTAACGAAGTGAAAAATGGAAGGTTTACTCCCACCGGCGACGCTTCAGTTGACAGGTAATGTGGCTGAAAATTGGAGGAGGTTCAAACAACGTTTGGGGTTGTATTTATCAGCAATCGGAGCTGACGAGAAAAGTAATGAAAGGAAATCGTCACTGTTCTTACATGTCGTGGGTGATGAAGCGCTGGAGGTGTATAATAACTTCACATTCGCTGCTAATGGAGACAAAATGAAGCTAGATAAAATAATGGAACAGTTTGAGGCCTACTGCATACCTAAACGTAACGTGATGTTTGAGAGGCACAGATTTTTCACATGTGTACAGAAAACGGGTGAGACTATTGATCAGTATGTGACTGAACTGAGAAACAGAAGCAAATCGTGTGAATTTGGGGGACTGACAGACTCGCTGATAAAAGACAGACTGGTGTGTGGTATTCCAGATAATGGTCTAAGGGAAAGACTGCTAAGAGAGCAAGATCTAGACCTGGGAAAAGCCATAGCACTGTGTAGGGCTACAGAGACTGTGAAGTTGCAGGCAAAGTAGCTGTTCAGTGACAATAGCTGCAACGTGGATGCAGTGAGTAAGAACGGACACAAACCATTTAACAAAAAGAGCGCCAATGTGAAAAAAGAGGTGTGGCCAGCGAACGAAAATGAAAGGGACAATCAAAAGTCATGTAGTCGATGCGGTACACAGCATACACCGAAAAAGAGTGCAGCATATGGTAAAAAATGCAATAGTTGCAACAAAAACAACCATTATGCCCATTGCTGCAAGAACCAAGCGCTACAAAGCAAGGTCCATGCAGTAGATGAACGCGAGATAGAGGAGTTCAACGTAGATGTTGTGCCTGAAAACAAAGAAGAAAGAGACTGGATGTTGACACTAAAAGTGAATGACATACACATTCCATTTAAATTGGGTACTGGAGCACAAGTTAATGTGATATCAGAGACTGATTTTAAGAAAATTAGACCCAGACCAAAGATACATGGAATAAAAGTGAAAGTGACAGGATACTCAGGTACTGATATACAAGTGAAAGGAAGATGCATTGTCAAAGTAACACACAAGGACAGAGAGCACACGCTAGCATTAATCGTGGTGCCAAAGGATGTGAAAGCCATACTAGGTTTAAAAGCCTGTGAGAGACTGAACCTGGTAAAGAGAGTCCTCGTTGTGGAAAGCGAAGGGGAGACAGTCTATGATGAACTCATGAAAGAGCACAACGACCTATTTAAGGGTCTAGGCTACATTCCAGGAGAACACACGATCAGAGTAGATAAAAGTATGACACCGGTCATACATCCATGCAGAAAAGTTTCGTTTGCTCTTCAAAAGCAACTGAAGGCAGAGTTGGACAGGATGTAAAGCCTGAACGTGATTCGGAAGATAGATGAGCCAACTGAGTGGGTGAGTTCCCTCGTCGTAGTGGACAAAAAGAATGGAAAGCTCAGAATTTGCCTGGATCCAAGAGATCTAAACAGAGCAATAAAGAGAGAGCACTTCAAGCTTCCTACACGTGAGGAAATCATGGCACAGTTTGCAAATGCAAAATATTTCAGCAAGTTAGATGCATCATCAGGATTTTGGCAGATACATAGATACATAGAAGATAGGAGCAGGAGTAGGCCATTCGGCCCTTCGTGCCTGCTCCGCCATTTAATGAGATCATGGCTGATCCTTTAATTCAGTATCCCGTCCCCGCCTTCTCTCCGTAACCCTTAACCCCTTTTGCCCGTAGAAATATATCTAATTCCCTCTTAAATATATTTAATGAGCTGGCGTACACTGCCCTCTGTGGCAATGAGTTCCACAGGTTCACCACTCTCTGAGTGAAGAAATTCCCCCTCATCTCTGTCCTAAATGGTTTAGCCCTTATCCTTAAATTATGTCCTCTAGTTCTGTTCTCACCCGCCAAGGGAAACATTCCTTCTGCATCCAGTCTGTCTAGACCTGTCAGAATTTTATACACTTCTATGAGGTCCCCTCTCAATCTTCTAAACTCCAGTGTGTACATCCCTAAACTACATAGTCTCTCCTCATAGGTCATTCCCGCCATTCCTGGTATCAGCCTGGTGAATCGCCGCTGCACCCCCTCCATGGCAAGAACATCCTTCCTCAGATGAGGCGACCAAAACTGTACACAGTACTCGAGGTGTGGTCTCACCAGTGCCCTGTACAGCTGCAGCAAGGTATCCCTGTTCCTGTATTCTAACCCTTTTGCTATGAAGGCCAGCATACCGTTTGCCTTCTTGACCGCCTGTTGCACCTGCATGCTCGCCTTCAGTGACTGGTGTACAAGAACACCCAGGTCTCTCTGTACTTCCCCCTCTCCCAATCTATTGCCATTTAAATAATAATTTGCCCTCCCGTTCCTGCACCCAAGGTGGATAACTTCGCACTTGTCCACATTATAGTGCATCTGCCATTTATCCGCCCAATCGCCCAGTCTGTCCAAATCGCTCTGGAGCTTCCTGGTCTCTTCCTCTGAGCCCACCCCCCCTCCTAGTTTAGTGTCGTCTGCAAATTTGGAAATGCTGCATCCGACTCCCTGATCCAGGTCATTAATGTAAATTGTGAACAGCTGGGGGCCCAGGACAGATCCCTGTGGTACCCCACTTGTTACTGCCTGCCAGATGAAGCTGGATGAAGCAAGTTCAAGACTGTGCACGTTCAACAGTCCATTTGGCAGATACACATTCCTAAGGTTACCATTTGGCATTGCCTCAGCCCCTGAAGTGTATCACAAGACTATCCATATGATCTATGAACACCTGGAGGGAGTTGATACATCAATGGATGACATCATAGTGTGGGGAACCATGAGAACTGAGCATGACGAGAGACTGAAAAGAGTGCTGGAAGCAACAAGGAAAACAAACCTGAAGCTGAATAGAGAGAAATGCCAGCTTGGGGTGACAGAACTGACATTCGTGGGAGATATCCTTAGCAGTGAGGGCATCAGACCAGATCCCAGAAAGGTGTCCGCCATTGAGAATATGCCAAAGCCACAATGCAAAAAGGACATGCAGAGGTTTAATGGAATGATCAACTACATGGGGAAATTCATATCCAACCTCTCAGAAAAGATGGCGCCACTGAGAAGACTAACTGAAAAGAACATAGAATGGGAATGGAATCATGAGCATGAGAAGTCATGAAGCGATCTAAAGAAACTGCTCACAGAGGAACCAGTTCTGAGGTTTTATGACCCAGTGAGACCCATCAAGATATCATCAGATGCATCACAGAGTGGGCTCGGTGCCGTTCTTCTGCAACAATATGACTACTGGCAACCTATTGCATATGCATCGCGCTCAATGACAGACGCGGAGACGCGATATGCTCAAATAGAAAAGGAGCTGCTCAGCATCACATACGCCTGTGAAAGATTTCACCAGTTTGTGGCAGGACAAGCAATCAGTGTAGAGACTGACCATAAGCCCTTGATTGCATTGTTCCAAAAGCCACTAAATAGCTGTCCGCTTAGAATACAAAGAATGATGATCAGGCTGCAACGCTATACACTGAATGTTGCGTACACACCGGGTAAGCTGATGTATACAGCAGACACGTTGTCCAGAGCTGTAGACCCAAGTGAGCCCGCAAACACCACAATGGATGACAAAGTGAACGCCTATGTGGACATGATCACAAGTGCACTGCCCATAGCAGATGCAAAAATGGAGCTCATAAAGACTGAGACAAACAAAGATGAAACAATGAGACGACTGAGAAAAAGCATCTTGGATGGATGGCCCAACATGAAGCAAGACTGCTCACCTGATATAGCAGAGTACTGGAACTGCAGGGCGGAACTATCAGTGGTCGAAGACATCATCTACAAAGGAAGTAAAATAGTTATCCCAAAGAGTCTGAGAAGAGAGATGTTAAAAAAATCCATGGAGGACATCTGGGAATCGAAAAGTGTAAGAAAAGAGCACGAGAGGTGATGTACTGGCCACGAATCAACCAAGATGTGACAAATGAGGTGTCAAACTGCACAATATGCCTGAAATATCGAGCAAGCAATCCGGTAGAACCACTAAAGCCACACCCAGCACCAGACAGACCTTACCAGAAGGTAGGCGCTGACCTATTCGTATGTCAAGGGAAGGACTATCTTGTAGTCACAGACTATTACTCCCTGTATCCAGAGGTTTGTAGACTGCACACCACCACTGCAGATGCTGTGATAACATGTATGAAAGCCATATTCTCCAGACATGGCGTGGCAAGCGAGGTCTTCACAGACAACGGACCTCAGTTTTACAATGCAAGTTTCCGACACTTTGCCAAAGAGTGGGACTTTGTCCACACAACGTCAAGTCCTCACTTTCCACAGTCCAATGGATTAGTGGAAAAATCGGTCCAGACAGTGAAAAGACTGATGTACAAGGCAAAAGACAGTGGAACTGACTTCTACCAGAGCATGCTTGTATACCGCACAACGCCGCTCGAGTGTGGTATGTCACCAGCCCAACTCCTGATGGGACGTCGGCTAAGGTCAAACCTACCCATCCCGGAGAACCTCCTGAAAACAAAAGAGGGGGAGAAAGTGAGGAAGTTCAAAGAGCAACAGAAAGAAAAGCAAAAGTACTACTATGACAGAGGAACACAAAACCTACCTGAACTCCACGCTGGTGACCAAGTAAGGTTCAAAGACAAAACAAACACATGGACTCAGAAGGGAACTGTCCTGAGTGAAGTTCAACCAAGATCATACACCATTCAGACAGATGAGGGTGCTGTTCTGAGAAGAAATCATCGAGATCTTCTCATGGGACCAGCCACAGCAGGTCAAGAGACTGATACTGTTGAACAACCTGATCACACAGCTGAGAACCAATCATCTGAGGCAACAACTCAGATTCAAGGACAATCAATCAGAAAATCCTCAAGACATGTGAAGCCTCCTGAGAGACTCATTGAGCAAATTTAAGGACTATTGTTATAGAAGGAAGTAATGTTATCTTATTTTTTCTTCAAGTTCTAGTGTAGTTACATATTTCATGTGAACACTCAAAGCAAGGTTAAAAAACCTTGATCATGATAATGATAATGTAAGTTCATTAAGTGTTACAGTTAAAATGCAGATTAATACAAAGAAAACATGTTGTTAGTTAAAAGTAAAATATTTTTGTTTTAAGAAAAGGAGATGTAATGATATCAGCAAATAGTGATGTTATTTGCCTGTTCGATTATGATGCCTACCAGCATGATTGCATGTGTTGATTGCTTGTGCCTGACCAGCAGAGGTCATGTGACCGAGACAAGCAAGGCAGTCTAGTTTAGTTTCATTTTCGTTCTAGATGCATCACTAGCATAATGGTGTCTCCTAAAAGCTGCATAAAAGAGTTGAACAGACTTTAGATTAAAACTCATTCTCTTTCATAAATGTCTCATCATTGAACCCACAAAGAAATCAATACATTGCCCACTCATTGTAGAATCCGTCTAAACATCATCGCATGGAAGGCAACGGGATGAAAGTGAAAATTCCCCTCCCAGTTTTCTCTTCCTGCTTAACTGCAGGAGGGCTTCCATTCACCTTTATGAGCTTCTATATCGTCTTGCCAGTAAACTTCTCTGTCAGAGTCCTTTTGTAATCACTACTCTCAAACAAATCAGTTTGATATAAGTACTGGCCCCGATTTTAACGTGAGGTGGGGTGGGGGAGCGGTGCACACGAGCCCTCAAGCGAGCGACACACCCGGAGGAGAGAGCAACGACGGAGTCAAGCTGATTTTAACTGCCAGGATTAATTTTTAAGATTGATCACATTGACTGAACATTGCACACCCGCCCACACAATGCAATTTCCAGTGTGAGTCCCAGCCAGTTTGTAAAATGTGAATGCCCCTCTTAGAGGGAGGCTGCATTCACTGTAGGGAAATGTCAGTGAAAGGTGCCACAGAGAAGCTGTGAAAGTTTCAGGATGACTGGCAAGAGAGTGAAGGTGGGCCCTCAGGTTCTCTGACGCCTGCCTGGAGGTGTTCTTGTCAGCCATGAGGGCCAGGAGAGATGTCATGTTCCCCAGAAGGGGGAAGACAAAACCCAACATTCTCACCAAGAAAGCATGGCTGTAGGTGGCACAAGGTGCATCCCCCAGTGCCGGAAAAGTTTCAATGACCTCACCAGGTCATGAAAGATAAGTACAACCTCCTCCTTCACCTATCTCTTGCAGTCTACCTGCTCGCAGCCCCTCTCTTCCCTCCTCCACCAGTCACCACCCCTGAATCACTTCCTGCACCACCAATCACAAAGGCACAATGTACCGCCTGATCCTCTCTCCTAACACACAATCACCTCTTGCTTCCTCCCGTCACTGCTGCACTCACGCCACCTTCTTCTCATCTGCTCTCAATTGCTCAAACTGCTCCTCTTCTCATCACTCCTGCTCAATTCACACTCAAACCACTCACTGCACAAGCATGACATCTCAATTCTCATAACGCCTTCCTTCTTTTCCCTCTTACCTTATGCACCACAGCCAAAAGCACCTTCGCTACCCACTCACAACTATCACCTACCTCTTTTGCAGCAGACAGCACACAATAATAGGGAGAGGGACAGGATCAGTGGAGCACCACAGCAGTTTGTGACAAAATCCAGGCAGTGGAAGAAGTACTGGAGATCAGTGGGCCATGCAATGCTGCCAATATTGGAGATGGTGAGGTTGGTGGTTCCAGTCAGCAGAATGACTGTTTCTCACTTGTACCCCTTCATCTACCACAAGCGACTGCACCTTCAGCCAACCGCAAGACCTCAACCAGTATGGTCAAGCCTTTTGTTTGCTCCTATCCATCTTCTCATTGCCATCCAAACTCTTCTCCTATTCATCTTCCCTCTAGGTCCTCCTCATCACCAAGTTCCGCCTTTTGGAAGAGGACACCTCAGAGGAAGAAGTCCCTCCTGAGGATCCATTGTCATGTCCTTCATCTCTCCTAAGCAACAGCTCGCAGAGATTGACACCCCACGTGGGGTTGATAGTGAAGTGGAGAGGACCCTGCAGCTGATGAAGCACGCAGCACAAGTGAGCAGGAGCAGACAGTGGTGGCAAGGACAGCCCAGGAGTCAACCTGCCATCCTCCCCTAGCTCTGCTCAGCAGGACAGAGATATGGAACTCTGAGGCCCAGCTATGAAAAAGTAAACGCTTGAAGCACACCAGCAATTTTACGAGGTATTCTCCGGCATCCCAAACAGATTGACCACTCTGACGTGAAGGATGGAGGTGGCCACTTCTAGCATGTTGCAACGCATTTCCACTCTGCAATCTTCCCTGGATGGTGTGGCCACCTCCAGGGACACTGTGTCCGCATCGTTTGCAGCTTTGATTAAAGCTCAAATGGCTGTCTTACAGACTCTGGGCTCCAACATCTGGTCCACCTTGGAGAAAGTGGTGGGCCGAATAGATAGAGGCTTTCAAACAACGTTCCCGCTAAGCTGCGCAGCGGCCTGGCCATCCCACGCAGGCCACTCACCGACCGGCCATTACACGGGAGAAACCGCGCATGCGCGAAAATTTGAATGGGCCGCGCAGCCAGTTAAAGGGGTCGCACGCGGGGGAAAAAAGAATTAGAGTGAACATTGCTTTCAAAGTGTCACTCGCCGCCTGCAGTCTGCTCTCCCACAGGTCAGTAGGAGCAGTGAGCCGCAGCCTCGTGTGGAAGGCGGTTGATGATACAGGCGCTGTACGTGTTGCCCTCTCTCAAGATGTCAGCACATCTGCACCTTCCCCACCCATTGACACTGTAGGAATTGTTAGCAGGGATGGGGTTATTGTCTCTGGCCAGTCAGAAGCCTCTGAGCTGCTCCAGAGCCCAGTGTGGTTTTGAAGCGCTCCCCTTTCCTGTTTCTGACCGCCAGACTTATTCGGTAGCGATGTAGACGGAAACGAGACTCGTGGTTGGGTGCAAAACAGACCAGTATTTATTGAAACAAAAAGAAAACAACTTAAAATAATGAATACAACACACCTGTGCTCGATACAGCACCTTTACTTAACACAGTACACTTAGTGTCCACTACAGCACTCTTTTGCTTAGTGCAACACTCTTTTACTTAAATACAGCACCTTTAATACAGTACACTCTTACTTAAATACAGCACCTTTAACTAGTGCAGCACTTTACTTCTCACAGTACACTTAGTGTCCACTACAGCACTCTTTTGCTTAGTGCAACACTATTACTTAACAGGGGAGGAGAAAACAGACACAACGAGGGAAAATTGACTAAAATTACAGTTTTAACAAAATCTCCCTTAATTCCCACCCCTAAATACCTATCTAAGTTGCCTTGTGATGGGCCAGAAAAACTATGCTCACCAGTGAAACGCCTGCTCCGTGCCCCTGCGGTCTTAGATTCTTCACCACCCTGAAATGGAGATACCCCAGCGTTTAAAAGTAACTGCTGGTATTCCACTCCCTTGGGCGGGCTCCTGAGTTGTAGATAGGGCACTGAGGCGAGGCTGCAGAGAGAGAGAGAGCTGGCTTCCTGAGAAGCTATCTTATACCCCATTTGGAGCCGAAATCTTCCTGCCCAAATCCGGATGTATCTGGGCTATACAAAAGGGAATCGATCTGTCTCATTCACTGTGATGGGTTTTGGATGAATTACCCATTTCCCTTGTGATGGGTTTTTGAATGTATCCCCATTTTTTGTGATGGGTTGAATAAAGCTGTCTCCATTTGAAGAAAACATGTCTATTTCCTTACCTGCTGAGTAAACAGCCCTTGGCGGGTAGTGTAAACAATGTGATTGTCCTGTGGTCACGCCCAACCGCAATTGATTGGCAGTCTCAAGTGCTAAATCTCTTAAGTCAATATTGTAAAGCGTTCGTGTAAACAAAGTTCCTTTGTTCATGCTGACAGTCTCAAGCACTTAGGGCTAGATTTTCAGTATAGACAGTTTTGGGGCGCTAACCTTAGCGCCCGCCCGAAGTTAGCGCCCACCCCAAAGTAGCGCCCCATTGCCGGAAATTCAGTGGCTTCGCCCTAAGAGGTTGGTGGAGCGCTAAAAGAGGCGTTCCACTACTATCCTTAGGCGCTAAGCCGGTGGTGCAGAGCGCAACACCCGAGCTCGGGCGCAGCGCACGGCAGACACTCTGGTGCCAGTGAGCTCTTAAAGGGGAAGGGTGCATGTGTTTTTTTCAAAGGCAGAGTCTGGGGGGGAAAACAGCAGGAGGAGGAGGAGGAGGAGGAGGAGGAGGAGGAGGAGGAGGTGGTGGTGGTGGTGGTGGTGGTGGTGGTGGTGGTGGTGGTGGTGGTGGCCGGAAACATAAATACACCGTTCACAACAGCACACTGGATCCTTCCACACAACACATGCAGACTGCCTTTTATAGTGCAGGAGGAGTGCCCTTTAATTTGCGCTCCCCAGGGTGTGTTGCGTTCCATTTTACAAACGCTCTGGACGCCAGCCGCACAATGGGGCGGTCCGACTGAAGTTTGGATTCGGGGCGGCCAAAGGGCGTTGCACGAGGATGTGACGTCATTTTCTGCGCGCGCATCCGGGCGGCCGCTAAACTTTGCGCCAGCGCTAACGGGCAACTTAATTTGGGGCGGGGCGCAAACTGCGCTGCGCCCGGGCGCTACACGCATAGCGCCCGAAAATCACTTCTCTTAAGGCGCTAACTGCTGGCGCAAGCAACTGAAAATCTAGCCCACTATCTTTTGAGTCAACAGTGTAGCAGTTTCCCAAACCGCATTTGATTGATGGTTTAAATACCTTATTACTTCAGGGGCTGGGTTTAAAAAGAAATCCTTTGTCAGCCATCTTTGATTTTCCTTTTCACAGCACACAGGCTGTGTTGTGTCTTCTGCCATGAGGTCGGACAGCCATCTTTGATTTTCCTTTTTCCCAGACACACACAGGCTGCCTTTTCTTCTGCCACGAGGTCTGACGGCCATTTTTGATCCCTGGATTTTTAAAGGTGTATTCTACCCAGGTATTCTTTAATCAAAAATAAATCTTCGGAGCTGTAGAAAATGTCAAAATTATTGCGAAATCCTACAACACACACCCAACACTGTGCCTGAAAGCCGGCCGGGCCAGACTATGCCAGCTGAAGCTGAGGAACATCAGTCTGTAACTGGGCTCTCACGGGCTGGAACACTCAGAGGTTGGTGGTAACGAGCACCTCAAGAGTCACAACGTGATCCACAGCGGCTCAACTTGAGCCACTGCGGCTGCACGTTCTAGAAACAGTCGAGTCATTAAACCTTCTGTTAAAGAGAACTGTGGATTGGCACTTGTGTCTTTCATTAACTCATGGTAGAGTGTGTTTCCGTGTACACATTAAAACCTACTTCACTTTAGGCACTTTGAGCTGCACAGTGTTTGCAGAGCAACTTATGAGCCTGCCTTAGGAACATAGGAACAGGAGCAGGCTGTTCAACCCCTTGAGCCTGTTCTGCCATTCAATAAGATCATGGCTGATCTGTATCTTAACTCCTTGTCAGTAAGTCCTTGATGTGAAAGTTGGCTGGATGATGTTAAGGTTACAAAATGCAGGATTATGGGATCAGTGACTGAGGGTGGCAGAACTTTCTCATTCTGACTGTTTCCATCCATACAAAGAGATGCATTGGCTGTCCCTGGTAAATAGAGCATCTGTGACCTGCCTGATGCACTTGTGCCAAACAGATTGAGATACTCTCAACATGTCTCCTGTGGCAACCTGGACGGATCCAGAGGCATAAAAGTTGAGGTGGTTACTTATATGGAGACTGGCATAGGCCCCAGTCCAGCAGGCAGTGGGTCTTCTTCCAGGAGGCTGCAGAGGTCAGTGACTATCTGCCTTGACAATCTCAGCCTCGTGAGGCACTGCTCCTTTGGGTACCCTGGGAGGTGGGTAAGACCTTCTGTGAGCAGACCGCTCACCCGCTGTCTTCTGTGAGATTCTCCTTCTTGAGTCATCGTCTCCTCTTCCTCTTCCTCCTCCTCTTCCTCCTCCTCCTCTTCCCTCCTCTTCCCTCCTCCTTCTCCTTGCTCCTCCTCCTCCTCTTCCCACTTCCTTCTCCTCCTCTCCCTCCTCTTCCCTCCTCCTCCCTCCTCCTTGCTCCTCCTCTTCATCCTCCTCCTCTCCTGCCTCCTCCTCTCCTCTTCTCTCCTCCTCCTCCTTGCTGCTCCTCCTCCTCTTCCCTCCTCCTTCTCCTCCTCTTCCCCTCTCCTCCTCCTCTCATCCTCTTCCCTCCTCCTCCTCATTGCTCCTCCTGGCCTCCTCCTCCTCCCCCTCCTCCATCCAGTACATTGCAGCTAAAGCAGCACCCATATATCGTTTTTTTCTGGCTCCAGTGAGATAGGGCTGCAGAATAAAGCACAGAAATCCACAAGCTCACAGCCCAAACTGACCAGTTACAGCACCTTTAACTAATCTGAGTTGTTGCAGATCGTGGCTCCTTTAAGTCCGGCAGTCTGTTGAGTGGAGAGCCAATGGACAGGACTTGTGTGTTCTGCAAGTTATAATTACATCGGAGTCCTAATTTCTTCATCGGAGCCCGATTTAAATAGTACTCACGAGGCTCTTGCCTACCTGCCCTGGGAGCCTCATTCCTGAAGAAACTCACCATCATTAAAATGATGCTGGACGGGAACGGAGCAACCTAAAGCCGATCAGTGTACTCGGGCAAATCTTAACCCCTCGCTCGCCCCATTCGCGCCCGGTGGGGGGAAGGAGTTAAAATCAGGGCTAACGTGCCTGGCAATGATTTATAAGGATTTTTTCCAGTGAAGTTGGAGTATCTATTATAGGATAGCAGAGTTTGATCTTGGATCGGCAGCGCTCAGACCTGTTGTTACTGCCTTCATGGGACCTGACATAAAATGAGAGAAAGGACTTGGCAGCTTTGTAGCTCTTCAAGGTGAATCTTGTTTTATCGTTCCGTGTCCATTATGTGACTGGATCATATCTATTTTGTGGTTTGGTTAGAAATCCATTTTGCTGAATTTTGGGCCTTTCCAAGTATGCAAGTCATCTGACTTGCCTAGTGAATGCATTAAATAGTTTTTGCCTCACCCCCAAGGGGGACTCAATTTTTTGGCTGCCCTTTCTTATGTTCAGGGGCACATTTTAACATAAAACCTCATTTCCAGCATTTCAACCAGTGCAGTTGATTTCTTTTCTCACAATAGGATCCACGAGCTGTAATACCACATCCATTCCACCTTTAATACTTGTCTAAAATCCAAATATTCATACACGTTTCTTCATGTATTATGAAATCCTGACTTTCTCGAAAGTGAAATTGCGTTCTGACGATGGCAATAGTAATCTTTGCTGAGTCGCAGAACTAACTTTTGGGAGCTGGCTGATATACAAATTGTTATCTCAAAAAAAGCTTCACTTACTTGCCTAAAAAGATTTAAATAATAACGGTGGCCGGGATGGTACATTGCTAAAAGAAGAAAGGAAAGGGCTTGCATTTATATAGCGCCTTTCATGACCTCAGAGACCTCCCAAAATGCTTTACAGCCAATGAAATGCTTTGAAACCGCGACCACTGCTGTAATGTGGGCAACGCGGCAGTCAATTTGCGCACAGCAAGCTCCCGCAAACAGCAATGTGGTAATGACCAGATCATCTGTTTTTAGTGATGTTGGTTGAGGGACAAATATTGGCCCCAGGACACCGGGGAGAACCCCCCCACCCCCTGCTCTACTTTGAAGTATTCCCATGAGATCTTTTACGTTCACCTGAGAGAGCAGACGCTGGCCTGAAACGCCACAAACTTTAAAAGCGCCCTTCGCTGCCGGCCATATTCTTGATGTAAGCTTTATTGGAATGTTTGAAGTTGCCTTTGTGCTCCCTGTTGGCTTTAGTTGACTCCTTTGCTTCATATTTTCTCATCAGTGAGCTTGTTCAGAATCTCTGCACATACCTCTGCACTTATGGACTCTGTGTTCTGCCTTCTAATGGGGTACTTTAGCTGTGCAATACCTGTTCTATGCTCCTTGGTTCAGTGCTTGCTTTAGTCCAATAATCTGGTCTGCTGATGGTAAGAAGCGGCTAGAATTTGCAAGAGTCGTTGTGAATAGATTTAGAATTTTACAGAGCCCAACGCTGCAGTGAAAGGGAGACTTAAGCAGTGCTTCATAAACCCTGCATTTTAATTTCTGTTTCAATTACCAAGAAACGTTTCACCAAGAGATGTGGTTTCGAAATGATTTGCTCCATTTGTTGAAGCAAATACTTCAGCAGTTACTTTGGGTGTGAAGCCTTTTTGCCGTTGATATTATCACCGTGAAGTGCAACATCCTGAGCCCCGACTGTAATGTTGAATTTTCTCTCTTTTCCTGGGATTTAATATGATGGCCGCGATCTCCCCTACCTCGGCAGATCCGGCGCGGCCAGAGTCGGTGGCGGGGTTCCGACCCCGCTGCTGTCTCCTGCCCACTGTCCAGAGTGATTTTACGTGGATTGGACTTCTTAAGCTCGCCCTGCGCGTTTCTCGGTCCCATTGAAGGAAGTGGGTTTGGTGCTCAGGCCTGAGTTAAAATTACCGTCGGGTTTCAAATATGTCATCAGCCACAACATGCAAATGTAAAGAAGGACCCCGTTGGCTCCGGGCGTGGGTCCTTGCTGCCTGCTCAGGAGAGCAGGTTAAAATTGCAGCTGTTGCGATTATGGCGGCTTTCGGACAGGTAAGATCCAGGGCGATTTTAACTGCCCCGCCCGCCAGGTTTCTGCTGAGCGAGTACGGTTAAAGTTGCCCCCAATTAAGTTTATTATCAACAAAGAAAGGGATAGTAAAACATACTTAACACAAACTTCTTAAAAAACTTTTTGGAGCCTTGATCAACATAACGTGAAGAGTTCAGAGTCCTTAACGGCATTGATATAGGGGGAGGAACCGTGGTTAGAAATTGTCTAATATTCTACAGCTAATCCCATTCCTGGAAGTTTAATTTCCTCTGATAATATATTGAATAACACATTCACGTGAAATTCCTTTGTGCACTATTTTAAAGCAGTATTAACCCATTTAAAATAAACAGGTTAGTGGTTGAGTTAAAATAGGTCGCAGATGAACTTTGCACAAATCTTCTTCCTCTTCTTCTTAGGCAGTCCCTCGGAACTGAGGATGACTTGCTTCGGCATTAAACATTAGTTCTCAGGTGACTGATGAGTCCAACGCGGGACCTATAGTCTCTGTCACAGGTGGGGCAGATGGTGGTTGAAGGGGCGGGTGGGTAGGGTGCTTGGGTTGACGTGCGCTCCTTCCCCTGTTTACGCTTGGCTTCCGCTTGCTCCCAGCGAAGAGACTCGAGGTGTTCGGCACCTTCCCGGATGCTTCTCCTCCACTTTGTGCGGCCTTGGGCCAGGGATTCCCAGGTGTCGGTGGGGATGTTACGCTTTTTCAAGGAGGCTTTGAGGGTGTCCTTGAAGCATTTCCTCTGCCCACCTGGGGATCACTTGCTGTGCCGGAGCTCCAAGTAGAGCCAAATATGTTAGTCAGATCACCAGCAGATGAAAAGAAATGTCCAGATTGTTTTTCAGTCAGCACAAATTAGCCATTCCCAGGCATCCACCAATGTCACTTCCTAACTATCTTGAAGGAAGCTCAGAGGGACAGCACAGACTGATTCACCATAAGATTTTACTCCTCCATGTAAGGAAACATCTCGGCCCCTGAATTTCTGTGGAATTCTCCCCGATCCCCTGCCGTAACTTTGGCAGGAACTCCCAGAGAAAAGGCAGACAACGGCCGTGTTTTGTCCCTGTCGGAGTCGGATGTGGCGTGTTTTGGATGAGACGTAAAACCGAGGCCCCGTCTGCTTTCTCAGGTGGACGTAAAAGATCCCATGGCAGTATTTCGAAGAAGAGCAGGGGAGTTATCCCCAGTGCCCCTGGCCAATATTTATCCCTCAATCAACATGACAAAAACAGATTATCTGGTCATTATCACACTGCTGTTTGTGGGAGCTTGCTGTGCTCAAATTGGCTGCCGCGTTTCCCACATTACAACAGCGACTACACTCTAAAAATACTTCATTGAGTGTAAAGCGCTTTGGGATGTCCGGTGGTCGTGAAAGGCGCTGTAGAAATACAAGTCTTTCTTTCTGTTCTTTCTTTAAGAGTTTTTTTTCAGGGGTTTCCACTGATGTGCCCGAGATGTCCTGCAGAAAAACCAGGTGCTCGTCTCTGCTCGAGGACTCCTGCTCAAAAAACTTGGCTGAGATTAGGAATTATCCGTGGGGCGAAAGCCAGTGATGATTCCAACATTTTGCTGCTTCATTGCTTTGTGTACGATTTTAAATATAACATACAAAGTAATTTTATGCAAATGCATTATAATACTCTGCCGCACTGGGCTGTCCCTAGTTATCACTTCAGTTAGGACAGTTAGAAGTAGTGGTGAAAGACTATTTGCAGTTGATAAGTAGAAATGTGTGACATTGCACAGATATTCTGGCCGCGATTTCACCTTCCGAGGCGGGTCTGGGGCGGCCGGGTTCAGTAGCATGGTTCCAGCCTGCTGCCTGCTCCAGCCCGCTCTGTTGAAGTGATTTTCCATTGATTGGCCTTGTTAAGCCCGCCCAGCGAGGTTCCCGGCCAATTAAAAAGAAGCGGGTCTGATGACGCCATGTCCAAATTTACTTTGACAGTTGTGCTGCCAGTGTTCTACAGCATTGAGGGGCTGCAAACGCTGACAAACACTGCACAAAGGGGCACGGCTGCACCCAGGCTCTCCCAGGACTTGCTCCATATGCTTATGGAGGGAGCCACAGCACGCAGCGAGGTTCTCTTCCCTTCCAATGGACGGAAAAGACCTCCCCAGGAGACCAATGCAGCCTGGTTGCACATTGCACAGGAGGACACAAGCAGTGATGTCGTCAGGAGGACCAGGCTGCAGTGGCACAAACCTATCAATGATCTCAGTAGATCATGAAACGGCAAAGCCACACTCAACCTCATCTTGCTGTGCCACTCTCACATCCCCATCACTCTGCCTTCCCTACCCTGCTCCTGCACATCCTTACTCACACCAACTTACCTTGCACCTCCACCCATCCCTCTCTATCTACATTTTCACTTTCCCATCTCACTAGCCACCCCTCACACTCACCCTCATCCTAGTCCAATCATACCAACAAACAGCTCACAAGGGTAGGCAATTGGGTGTTTTAGCCAATGTTCATGTAAAGTTTCTGTTAATGTATTGTCAAACATTGAAATCTTTATTTTCAACACTTTGCATTCTTGGACAGATCAGTGAATGGTGAGACAATGGTGATGAGTGTGAAAGGAATGGCTTGGGCATTGTAGGGATGCATTATGGCACTGGTGTGGAGTGGTGCCAACCTGGCGCATCATGTGGCAGCCATGGTGTGCAGCGTCAAGTGAAGTAAATCTGGCCATGGTGTGGCCATCCCTGGCCTCCCGGGCAGCAATGTGGTCGGGTGCTGATGCCCTGTGTCCTGTGCAGCATCAGTTGATTGCGGAGAAGGTTGGTGTTGATGTTGATGCTGCTGTTGTTGGGGCTGATCGTGGTGGGATGCTGAGGACCAAGGTGAGATTTTATCTAGGGCACCGATGCTGATGGAATAGATGGAAGGTGAGGTTGTGATGACAGAAGCGATGTGTCAATGGGGAGAGAACTTGCACCAATGAGGTGACACTGGATAGAGAAATTGCTCCAAACACTTGCTAGCTGCATTAAGCTCGATCTGTCTTCCAAATGCAGTAAGCAACAGCTTCTAACCTTGGAAAGTGAACACCTATGAAGTGGGAGCTTTTACAGACCTTTTGCAGCTGTCAAGTTAGTAAATCATCCCATGCTGACACAACACCCGACCTCCTTACCTGACGTGATCCCTGAGTAGCGGGGAAGCCATTGGTGAGCTCTGAAAACCTAAAGGTAGACTTCAAATAATGCTTAATTGCCACTTAACAATCCAGCTAATGATCTAAATTGCTTCCCTCGCCGCTTGGTGTCAGGTCTGTTCAGCGCTGACAGACCCGAAACCTGGAAGACTAGCGTGGAGGCGGGTTGACAGCGCGTTCCCGACCCGCTGTTAACCAGTTCAAATTTTACAGCTGACCTGCGTCCGATCCTGTCCTATCAGTAAAATTCCGGCCTCTGTGACTAACTAACACATTTGAGTCTCTTAGGTTCTCCAACAGTTTGCTGCTTAAATTAATGCTTTTAACAACTCTGAATGCACGTTTCATTAAAAAAAATGATTCATGGCAACATGCTAATTTCTTTCTTCAGGTTTTATCTACAAAAGTATTTTTGGTAAGTAAATTTGAACGTGGAAAATAAATTGCTCTCGCCTTGCCATACAGGAGCATAATACATGAAGAGTACAATGGTGAATGAATTCAGCGGAATATAATAAGTATGAGTCTGACAAGCCAGATAGTTTCTTCACATAATTGTATTTTTGAAATGTGTCTTAAAATATGCACTCAATGTCTGAGATAAGTGATCGGCATGAACCCGGCAGCTTGAATAGTTGCACACTTGACTTTCAGCCAGATGTTCAATCTTCTGAGTCTCGGGACTGCCTATCAATCAAGAACACTAGCCTGAGTTGGGGGGGGGTTGGGGTGGGGGGGATGCGGAATATGATCCCACCTGTCTTTCTACAGGGAATAAAATTCAGAAAAGAGACACTTTATTTAGGTGGGACTGACGAGTAATTCATAAACTCCCCCCTCACCCCAATTTGAATGCTTCTTCCTGCACATAGAAAGAAAGAAAGACCTGCATTTCAATAGCGCCTTTCATGACCACCAGACGTCTAAAAACGCTTTACCGCCAACGAAGTACTTTTGGGCTCTGACACTACTGAGTCACTGTTGTAATGTGGGAAACGCGGCAGCCAATTTGCACACAGCAAGCTCCCACAAACAGCAATGTGATGACCAGATAATCTGTTTTTGTTATGTTGATTGAGGGATAAATATTGGCCCCAGGACACCGGGGATAACTCCCCGGCTCTTCTTCGAAATAGTGCTGTGGGATTTTTTACGTCCACCTCAGCAAGCAGATGAGGCCTCGGTTTAATGTCTCATCCGAAAGACGGCACATTGATCATGGAACTGGGCAGGATTCTCCTCCATAATCCCACTCGAAATCAGGTGGGATTGTGGCAGAGAATAAGGAAAAATTTAGGGACGAAGGTGGCTCTGGCAGTGAGTGAAACCTCCTTGAACCCCCAGGACCTCTTGGTGGTACAGGAAGAAGTTTAACAACCTTGCCAGAGCAGCCAAGGTAAGCTATCTGCTTCCCTGAGCCTTTCTTGCCGCCTATGGAAATAAAAATGGCAGAGAGATGTTAAAAGGGCTCCTGGCTCGCTATCATCCCATTTGAAACTATTGCACAGCATTAGGATCTACCTCTATATGTGTGGCAGTCCTTCATTTATTACTTTCACGGTGCCAGAGAAGGAATGGGTAAAAGTGGGATCTGACACTACTGAGCGAGGTCTCAGAGATGTCAGCCAATGGCTCCCAAACCTGTGGACTCAGATATCTGGGGCTCTGCTTTAAAATGAAGGTTACTGTTTGATCACAATCAGATGGAGGCATGGATGGGCGTCCCAGAGGGCCTGTGACAGGTGGTAACGGTCAGGGCAAAAGTCCAATGCCGCCATCAGTACCAATACCCAAAAAAGATTTGACACATTGCAGCACCCTCGGAGAGAATGGCAGCACCAGGATAGATTTAAGAAGTACACAGAGAGGCATCAGGGTAGGCATGGCATTAAAAGGAAGCCCTTGCTCTAATATGTATGTGCACAGTAAAACCATGTTGTATGTAGGCCAGTATTCTGAAATATGTCCGTGGTTTGGTTTTTGCTTTGGGGAGGATAGTTGGAGGTAAGATTACAATGAGAGACAGGCTTCCTCCGATGTCTCCTTAAGCAGACCTCATCTGAGACACTTTGAAGCAGTGGTAAGAACATAAGAGGTAAGAGCAGGAGTTGGGCATACGGCCCCTCGAGCCTGCTCTGCCATTCAATAAGATCATGGCTGATCATCAACCTCAACTCCACTTTTCTGCCCGATCTCCATATCCCTCGATTCCCCTAGAGTCCAAAAATCTATCGATCTCAGCCTTGAATATACTCAAAGACTCAGCATTCACCGCCCTCTGGGGCAGAGAATTCCAAAGATTCACAACCCTCTGAGTAAAGAAATTCCTCCTCATCTCGGTCTTAAATGGCCGACCCCTTACTCTGAGACTATGCCCCCCAGTTCTAGACTCTCCAGCCAGGTGAAACAACCTCTCAGCATCTACCCTGTCAATCCCCCTCAGAATCTGGTATGTTTCAATGAGATTACCTCTCATTCTTCTAAACTCCAGAGAGTATAGGCCCAATCTACACAATCTCTCATCATAGGAATCAATCTAATGAACCTTTGTTGTACCGCCTCCAAGACAAGTATATCCTTCCTTAGATAAGGAGACCAAAACTGTGCCTAGTACTCCAAGTGTGGACTCACCAAGGTCCCGTACAATTGTAGCAAGGCTTACTCTTATACTCCAACCCCCTTGCAATAAAGGCCAACATGCCATTTGCCTTCCTTATTGCTTGCATGCTACCTTTCTGTGTTTCTTGCACGAGGACACCCAAATCTCTCTGAACACCAACATTTGAAAGTTTCTCACCATTTAAAAAATATTCTGTTTTTCTATCCTTCCTACCAATGGTCTGTAGGCTCTGATGAACAAGTGCTTTCTCTCTCGGTGTAGCCTTACTCTGCGAACAGAATACTTTCTTAGCAGCACAACAGAGAAAAGATTTTTCTAAACTCTCCAGTCAAAGCTATTATTTCAGACAAACTGTGGCAGAGTCTGTGAACTTGACCGCTTCGTACTTGGACAAGTCAGACAGGTAACTTACCCCTCTTTTTGACAAACGTGGCCCGGAATTTCCTCGACCTTTTCGGCATAACTATGGCATAAGAGCAGAGTCGCGCCATTTCTTTTCCGAGGAAATTCGCACGTAACCCATTTATACCGGTTCTACGCGGCTACGTCAGTAGGCTTGAATTTCCTCTCTCATTTGCGCCACTTCCGAGACAAGCCGCTCATTTACATAGCCCCACCCCTGTGCAAAAGATCAGCTCACGCGAGGTTCCTGCCTTTACGCCGGTTGTGTTGCGTTTGCAAAGATAATCCAGAGGCCGTATGTAGAACTCAACTCATGTCGCTTTTAATGGCTGATGCAACCACACTCTTACAGGCCAAAGCAATTGAATACCTATATCCAATGTCAGACATAATATAATGATAACAGCACTATCAAACTTCATGTGCTCAGGCCAAGGCAATCGAGTACCTATCCCCAATGTCAGACATAACAGGTTGCATGCTGACGTAGCTTCACTCCCTAAAATTTAGACACAGCAGTACTCTGTCACCTGATATCAGTGCAACAGGAGGACAGCCTGCTTTTCTCAGGTCTTCTAGCTCCCTGTCTTTTAGGAAAGAGTCACTTTTATAACAATTGATGCTTCCTTCTTCAAAATTCATAGAATCATGTTATGATGCAGCACAGAAGGAGGCCATTCAGTCCATCGTGCCTGTGCCAGCTCTTTGAGAGGGCTATCCATTTAGTCCCACTCCCCTGCTCTTTCCCCATAGCTCTGCGAATTGTACCTCTTCAAGTATTTATCCAATTCCCTATTGATAGTTATTATTGAATCTGCTTCCACCACCCATTCAGGCAAAGCATTCTAGATCACAACAACTCGCTGCGTAATTTTCTTTTTCTCATTTCACCTCTGGTTCTTTTGTTAATCACCTTAAATCTGTGCCCTCTCATTACTGACCCTCCTGCCACTGGAAACAGTTTCTGTATATTTACGCTATCAAATCCGTTCATGATTTTGAACACCTCTATCAAATCTCCCCTTAACCTTTTCTGCTCTAAGGAGAACAACCCCAGTTTCTCTAGTCTCTCCATGTAGCAAGTATTTCATCCCTTGTACCATTCTAGTAAATCTTTTCTTCACTCTCTCTAATTCCTTGACACCCTTCCTAAAGAGTGGTGCCCAGAATTGGCCACAATAATCCAGCTGACACTGAACCAGTGTTTTATAAAGGTTTATCATAACTTTCTTGCTTTTGTTATCTATGGGCTAGAAATTTAGTAGGTTAATGCCCCCCGTTGGCACCTGGCGGGGGCACTAATGGGGCACTCAGGCAGTAGCGCCGTAGCGGGAAGAATCCCCCGCCGGACAGCAAGTTCGCCGGCCCCATAGCGCCGGTGATTACAGTTAGCGCCTCGGTCACTTTCGCCTTGCAGATCATAGAAACATAGAAGATAGGAGCAGGAGTAGGCCATTCGGCCCCTCGAGCCTGCTCCACCATTTAATGCAATTATGGCTGATCATCCAAATTCAGTACCCTGTCCCTGCTCTCTCCCCATATCCCTTGATCCCCTTAGCCTTAAGAAATGTATCTAACTCCTTCTTGAATATATTTAATGAATTGGCCTCAACTGTCTTCTGTGGTAGAGAATTCCACAGGTTCACCACTCTCTGGGTGAAGAAATTCCTCCTCATCTCAGTCCTAAATGGCTTACCCCTTATCCTTAGACTGTGACCCCTGGTTTTGGACTCCCCGCCATTGGGAACATCCTTCCTGCATCTAGTCTGTCTAGTCCTGTTAGAATTTTATAAGTTTCAATGAGATCCCCTCTCATTCTTCTAAACTCTAGTGAATATAAGCCTAATCGACCCAATCTCCCTTCATACGTCAAGATTAAGAATGTCAGATCGTGACGTCCGTGAGTGTGCACCCGATCTGCAAAATTCCTTTTGCCCCTGCCTTACCGCCTCATGCCAACAGCTAACTGGCGGGGCACTACTTAAGGGGATGCACCCCAGATGTCAAGGGACTTCTGTTCCAAACGTCAGTTATGAGTAGCAGAGCGTAGGATGTACCTGCAGCCAAATAAAGGCTGCTTAGTCCCCGGAGTGCCGCCGGCCGTCAAAGGACTTAGCATGTCATCTCACAGCATAAAACCATTCTGCACTCCCCGAATCATTGGGGGCTGGTGTGCAGACTCCGGTGACCCTCCCATTTAATGGCTGGAAGGTGCCTGCGCCAAAGCTCACTCCTGATTACACACCTCATATTCGTTATTGCTTGGAGCTTAATGCCACTCACCTACACCACTAGCCCCTGACTTAGCACTCCCCTGCATTCTTTGAGCACTGAGGTTGAAATTAGTGGACAGCGAGATTGATTAATGCCTGGTGCTAAATTTCCATCTTCTCAAAAGTCAGCGCCCCTTCCTGGGCGCGACTGAATTTCTCCCCCTATTTATAAATCCAAGGATCCCGTATGCCTTTTTAACAGCCTTCCCAACCTGTCCTACCACCTTCAAAAACATTGTGTACGTACACCCCCGGGTCTCTCTGTTTCTGCACCTCTTTTTAAATTATATTGCCTCTTCTCATTCTTCACTCCAAAATGAATCACTTCACACTTCTCTGTGTGAAATTTCATCTTCCACATGTCTGCCCATTTTACCAGTCTGTCTATGTCCTCCTGAAGTCTGTTACACTCCTCCTTGTGTACTACGTTTCCGAGTTTCATGTCATTTGCAAACTTTGAAATTATGCCCTGTATACCCAAGTCCAGGTTATTAATATATATCAAAAAGAGCAGTGGTTCTAATACTTACCGCTAGGGGACACCACTATATAATTCCCTCCAGTATGAAAAACAACCGCTCACCACTATTCTCTGCTTTCTGTCCATTAGCCAATTTCATATCCACACAGCCACTGTCCCTTAAATCCCATGGGCTTCAATTTTGGTAACAAATCTATTATCTGGTACTTTATCAAATGCCTTTTGAAAGTCCATATACACAACATCAACCATATTGCCCTTATCAAGCCTCTCTGTTACTTCATCAAAGAACTCAATCAAATTAGACAAACACGATTTGCCTTTAACAAATCCATGCTGGTTTCATTTATTAACCCATGTTTTTTCAGGTGCCAATTAATTTTGTCTCCGTTTTATTCTTTCTAAAGGTCTCCCCAACACCGACGTCAGACTGACTGACCTGCAGTTGCCGGATTTATCCCTCTCCCCTTTTTTGAACAGGGGTGTGACATTTGCAATTCTCCCGTCCTCTGGCAACACTCACACATCTAAGGAGCATTGGAAGATTGTGGCCAGAGCTGCCATGATCTCCACCCTTACTTCCCTCAGCAACCTAGGACGCATCCTTCATGGACCGGGTGACTTTTCTGCTTTGAGCGCTGCCAACCTGTTAAGTACCTCTCTTTATCTATTTTTGTCCTATCCAATTTCTCTACTAGCTTCTCCTTTACTGTGACACTGGCAGTGTCGTTTTTATTTTCTTCAATATAAATGATTTCAATAATGTCCAATAGAAGCTATAATGTATCCCTAGAGATTCAAATACCTTTTGACATTTAAGTGCACTGTCAACTTATTTAAATTAACATGCAATCTGAATATATTAATTGCAAAATCCAGAGCATGCTCCACATATGAGTAATCGTCAACAAGCTATGGTCGTGAAGTTTAATTCTACCACTTACATTTTGTTTTGATCAGCAATGGGGAATTTTCAACTATGAGATGGCTAGCGGATGACACAGATTTAATCATGTCAGGTAAAAGATGGGGTATAACAAAGGGTACAGCTATGTGGATAGATAGAGAGATCACAACTAATCTGAAGCTTTAAAGGGATGCATGTAATAAAATGAAGGCTGCCAATACTAGAGAAAATCTTGGGGCATATACAAATTGTAGTGAGCCAAGGCCAACAAAGTGTACAAGGATGAGTTCAGTTGAAGGTGGCCATTCACTGCACAAGAACATAAGAAATAGGAGCAGGAGTAGGCCATTTGGCCCCTCGAGTCTGCTCCGCCATCCAATAAGATCACGGCTGAGCTTCGACCTCAACTCCACTTTCCTGCACTATCCCCATATCCCTTGATTCCCTTAATATTCAAAAATCTATCGATCTCTGTCTTGAATATACTCAACGACTGAGCCTCCACAGCCCTCTGGTGCAGAGAATTCCAAAGATTCACCACCCTCTGAGTGAAGGCATTTCTCCTCATCTCAGTCCTAAATGGCCGACCCCTTATTCTGAGACTGTGACCCCTGGTTCAAGACTCCCCAGCCAGGGGAAACATCCTCCCTGCATCTAGCCTGTCAAATGCTGTAAGAATTTTGTATGTTTCAGATCGCCTTTCATTCTTCTGAACTCTAGAGAATATAGGCCTAGTCTACTCAATCTCTCCTCATAGGACAATCCCCCCCATCCCAGGAACCAGTCTGGTGAACCTTTATTGCACTCCCTCTATGGCAAGTATATCCTTCCTTAGGTAAGGGGACCAAAACTGTACACAATACTCCAGCTGTGGTCTCACCAGAGCCCTATATAATTGCAGTAAGATGTCTTTACTCTTATACTCAAATCCTCTTGTTAAAAAGGCTAAAATACCATTTGCTTTCCTAACTGCTTGCTGTACCCACATGTTAACTTTCAGTGATTTGTGTACAAGGACACCCAGGTCCCTCTGAACACCAACATTTCCCAATCTCTCACCATTTAAAAAATACTCTGCTTTGCTATTTTTCCTACCAAAGTGGATAACTTCACATTTCTCCACATTATATTCCATTTGCCATGTTCTTGCCCACTCACTTAACCTGGCTATATCCCCTTGAAGCCTCTTTGCATCCTCCTCACAAATTACATTCCCACCCAGCTTTGTATCATCAGCAAACTTGGATATATTACATTTGGTCCCCTCATCCAAATCATTGATGTAGATTGTGAATAGCTGAGGCCCAAGCACTGATCCTTGCGGTACCCCACTAGTTACAGCCTGCCATCCCGAAAATGATCCGTTTATTCCTACTCTCTGTTTTCTGTCCGTTAATCAATCCTCAATCCATGCTAGTATATTACCCCCAATCCCATGAGCCCTAATTTTGTTTAATAACCTCTTGTGTGGCACCTTATCGAATGCATTCTGAAAATCCAAATAAACCACATCCACTGGTTCCCCTTTATGTATTCTGCTAGTTACAACCTCAAAAAACTCTAACAGATTTGTCAAACATGATATCCCTTTCATAAATCCGTGTTCACTCTGCCCAATCCCATTATTATTTTCTTATTTGTTTAATTTCCTGGCCATTTCCTTATTCCCCATTCTAATTTCTCCTGTTTCAGCCTGTAAGGGACCCACATTTACTTTCTCTAATCTTTTCCTTTTTACATACCTATAGAAGCTTTTACAACCTGTTTTTATGTCTCTCGCTAGTTTACTCATATTCCATTTTCCGTTTCTTTATCAATTTCCTGGTCCTCCTTAGCTGAATTCTAATCCTTAGTCTTAATATTCTTTTTGGCAACATTATAAGCCTCTTCCTTTGATATAATACAATCTTTAACTTCTTTTGTTAGCCACAGTTGGACCACTTTTCCTGTGGGGGTTTTGTGCCTTAAAGGAATGTATATTTGTTGTAAATTATGTATTAATTCTTTTAATGCTAGATATTGCTTGTCTACTGTCATACCTTTTAATGCAGTTTCCCAATCTACTTTAGCCAACTCATCCCTCATACCTACGTAGTTTGCTTTCTTTAGATTTAAGACCCTAGTTTCGGATTTAACTAAATCACTTTCAAACTCAATATAAAATTCTATCATATTATGGTCACTCTTCCCTAAAGGCCCCTTTACTACAAGGTTATTAATTAACCCTTTCTCATTGCACAATACTAGATCTAAAATAGCCTGTTCCCTAGTTGGTTCCTCAACATACTGATCTAGAAAACTATCTTGTATACATTCCATGAATTCGTCCTCCACACTTTCATTGTAAATTTGGTTTGCCCAGTCTAAATTTAAATTAATGTCCCCCATGATTACTGCATTACCCTTGTTACATGCTCCTCTAATTTCCTGATTTATACTCTGCCATACATTACAACTACTGTTTGGGGGGCTTATAAACAACTCCCACCAATGTCTTCTGCCCCTTGCTATTTCTTAGCTCCACCCAAACTGATTTTACTTCTTGATTTTCGAAGTTAAGATCCTTTCTCTCTACTGTCTTTATCCCATCCTTTATTATCAGGGCTACCCCTCCTCCTTTTCCATTTTGTCTATCTCTTCTAAAGGTTAAATATCCTGGAATATTTAGTTCCCAGCCTTGGCCACTTTGCAACCACGTCTCCATTATGGCTATTAGATCAAACCTGTTCATTTTTATCTATGCTATTAACTCATCTATTTTGTTGCAAATGCTTTGCACATTCAGATATCGTGCCTTTAGCTTTGACTTCATTCTATTTTTCCCTGATGTCACCTTAGTCACTGATGCCTTATTACCTTTGTTACTCTCTCTGTCCCTTCCTGACCCACTCTGCTTATTTTTACCCAAAACTCTACTCTGCTCTAGAGCCTTGACATTTCTCTCACTGCTTTTAAATTTGCTCTTTCCTGAATCCTCCCACCACCCCCCGCCTTCATTATTTTAAAGCCTTGTCTACTGCCCTAGTTATTCGGTTCACCAGGACACTAGTCCCAACCCATTTTAAGTGGAGCCCGTCCCAACGGAACAGCTCTCTCTTTCCCCATTACTGATGCCAGTGCCCCATGAACTGAAACCCCTTCCTCCCACACCTCTCTTTGAGCCACGCATTTAAACCTCTAATCAGTTTGCCCCTATGCCAATTTATGCATGGCTCAGGTAACAATCCAAAGATTATTACCTTTGAGGTTCTGCTTTTTAATTTGGATCCTAGCTCCTCAAAATCCCTCAGCAGAACCTCATTCCTAGTTCTACCTATGTCGTTGGTTCCTACGTGAACCACGACAACTGGATCACCCTCCTCCCACTCCAAGTTCTTCTCCAGCCGTGAGAAGAATTCTTTAACTCTGGCACCGGGCAGGTGACAGAACCTTCGGAACTCTCGGTCGCGGCTGCAGAGAACAGTACTATCCCCCTGACTGTAGGATTCGCAAAATTGAACATTGTCCTATAAGGGTCTATTGGCAGAAAAGGCCTTAATTTTAAAGACTGTTTTAAAAGAAGCCCAGAAAAAGGGGCACACAAAATGGCCGCCAGACCCCGTGACCAGCTTTTTGGGACATTTTAAAATGGTTCCTGCAGTCCCCAGACAGCTTTTGTGGATTCAGCCCACAGTAGGTTCTGGAATGCAATTTCAGAGAATGCAAAACCAGACAGAACCCCATACATATGGATTGGATGCAGATCCAATCAGATCGGCCTGTAGATAAAGGCCATCAAAATGTTTACCCAGACAAAGGGAAACAGCTTCAAATTCTAAGGGGGACATCAAGACCCATTAAAGACAATACAAGGTCATTCCAGACCAGAGATGGCAGTTACCGGCCATCCCGAAAGTACTTTAAACACAATGACTACCCCTCTGTGCTACAAGCCCACCAAAATTTAAACAAAGACTGACCTTGATATGGCGGGAGATAAGGGCCTCCATGAGAAGTATAACTGGAGACCTGGGGTAGCCATTAGGAAGTTCGAGTTCGGAGAGAAGTTCGAGAGAGAGGTTTGAGAGGGAAGATTGAGTCAGCGCCCAGACCCGGGGTAGCTATCGGGAGATCATCGACAAACCCCGGGCCATTTGACGAGACGAAAAGACGGCGACCCTCCAAGAGGAAACCTATACGAAAATGGTCAAACAGTTGGTCTCTCTCCACGCCGACGTCCAGGTCTGCTAACATCCAGCCTGTCCGTGTCCATCACCTCGAGGGAGGAAAGAGTGTGTCGCAGCCCGCTGCGTTCTGCTGACCACGTGGAGACAGGACGCCTGAGAGGACCAAAATGCAGACTTCAAACCTCTATTTTCTAACTGGGACTGGTGAGCATGTTTCTGGCCCCTCATAATCTAATCTAGCTAGGTTTAGGGGGTGGGCATTTTAGGGGATAATTAATAATGAGTTGTCATCCCTCGATGTTCCGTGTGTTTTCCTATTTCATGGTGAACCTTGTAAAGTATAATATGCCTGTGGATATATTGGTTAGTACTGTATTATGATTTGTTTTTCCCTCCCATGTACCTTATTTTGGCTTACATTCAATTTTTCCTTTATGCAATAAAATTTCACTTCGTTTCATTAAACTTGGTCTACAGAGTATTCTCTGCATTGTAGTTCCTGCCTCAAAGTCCAGTGTACAGAACCTAAGGGGTGAGTGGGTCAAACCACTCGGTAAATTACTGTGCAAAAGAGAGAGAGGTCTCACCAGAGAGAGAGACCTAGCAAGAGAAAACCCCTTACATGACTATACTGTCTCCTACCACAACTACATTCCCTTTCACTCCCCCCACTTGAATGGCCTCCTGCACTATGGTGCCATGGTCAGCTTGCTCATCCATCCTGCAGGCTTTTCCCTCATCCACACAGGCAGCAAGAACCTCATATCTGTTGGACAAGGGGCAAAGGCTGAGGCTCCTCCAACACTGCACCTGGGGTCCCCTTACCTGCCTGAGTTGCAGTCACACCCTCCTGTCCCTGACCACTAACCAGACCGGTACCACTACCTAACCTAAGCAGTGTGACTGCCTCCTGGATCAAAGTGTCTAGGTAACTCTCCCCATCCCTGATGCCCTGCAATATCTGCACCTCAGATCCCAGCTCAGAAACTCTGTGCTGAATTTCCTCAAGATGCAGGCACTTACAGCAAATGTGGTTGTCTGAGATGACAATGCTCTCCGCAATCTCCCACATGCGGCAGTTGTGGCACAGCACCTGCACTGTCATCCATATATGACCGTGCTTTACTTAATTAAATTTAATTAAATTTGTAATTAGGTAACTTAGTTTACAGTGTAGTTTCTTAACTACTTACTGGATCTAGATTAAGTTAAGGATACTGAAATTAAATATCTAACTGTAACACAAAGCACTACAAGTTGTGCAGGCAAAAAGAATAACTCCTTCCCCCTCTTCTCCAAATTCCCACTCTTCCAAATTCCTAAATAAAACACTCTGTTCAAGTCCACTCCATTTAATCCCGCTCTGTGCAGACAGCTCTGTGCTCTTCAGAAATGTTTACTTTGATACTATAGGAGCCTCACCCAATTTACAAGTGTTTACTCAGCTCCCCTGCTCCTGGTGATTAGTGCCAATTCAAGATAAACACTTACAGCTGACTGGCAGATTCTGTTAACTACAGTTTTTAAAGTTCTAGGTTAAAATCAAAATCTTAAACTAAATTTCACTTTTTACATCTTCTACTTACCCAATACTTACCAGAAATTCCCATGCCTTCCAAATTCCCAAATAGAACACCCTGTTCCCAAATAGAACACCCAGGTCTTTTTCCAAATGGCAGGCAGTGACGCGTGGGGTACCGCAGGGATCGGTCCTTGGACCCCAGCTATTCACAATATATATTAATGATCTAGACAAGGGAACTAGATGTAATATCTCCAAATTTGCAGACAACACAAAGCTGGGTGGGCGTGTGTGCTGTGAGGAGGATGCCGAGAAACTACAGGATGATTTGGACAGGTTGGTTGATTGGGCAGAAGCATGGCAGATGCAATATAACGTGGATAAATGTGAGGTTATCCGCTTTGGTGGCAAAAACAGGAAGGCAGATTATTATCTGAATGGCAATAGATTGGGAGAAGGGGAAGTGCAACGAGACCTGGGTGTCCTTGTGCATCAGTCGCTGAAGGTAAGCATGCAGGTGCAGCAGGCGGTTAAGAAGGCAAATGGTATGTTGGCCTTCGTAGCGAGAGGGTTTGAGTACAGGAACAAGGATGTCTTGCTGCAGTTGTACAGGGCCTTGGTGAGACCACATCTTGAGTATTGTGTGCAGTTTTGGTCGCCTTATCTGAGGAAGGATGTTCTTGCCATGGAAGGAATTCAGCGAAGATTCACCAGGCTGATACCTGGGATGGCAGGAGTGACGTATGAGGAGAGATTGGATCGATTGGGCTTGTACTCGCTGGAGTTTAGAAGAATGAGGGAGGATCTCATTGAAACTTATAAAATTCTGACAGGACTGGTCAGACTAGATGCAGGGAGGATGGTCCCGATAGTTGGGGAGTCCAGAACCAGGGGTCACTGCCTAAGGATAAGGGGTAGGCCATTTAGAACAGAAATGAGGAGGATTTCTTCACCCAGAGAGTGGTGAACCTGTGGAATTCTCTACCACAGAAGGCAGTAGAGGCCAATACATTAAATATATTCAAGAAGCAGTTGGATATATTTCTTAAGGCTAAAGGCATCAAGGGGTATGGGGAGAAAGCAGGGACAGGGTACTGAGTTTGGATGATCAGCCATGATCGCATTGAATGACGGAGCAGGCTCGAGGGGCCGAATGGCCTACTCCTGCTCCTATCTTCTATGTTTCTATATTTCTATGTTTCAAGTCCACTCCATTTAATCCCACTCTGCGCATCTAGCTCATCCTTCCATAGAAAACTTAGGTCCCGCCATCACAGCATCTAATTGGCCCTTGAATGATTCCAGAATATTCAGCTCCATTATCCTGCCTGCAAGAGCAGCCCATGTATTAATGCCCCTTTGTGTGAACAGGTGTTTCCTCACATCAGCCCTGATGTAATCGTTTAGAAATTGCTACCTACGTCCCCTTGCCCCTGGGCATGAGTGTCAATTTAGCAAGGTTGGGAACAACAGAATCTTGCATCTATATAGCACCTTTAACATAGGAAAACGTCCCACGGCGCTTCACAGGAGCGTAATCAGGCAAAATTTGACACCGAGCTAAAGCAGGAGACATTAGGATAGGTGACCAATAGCTTGGTCATAGAAGTAGGTTTCAAGGAGTGTCTTCATGGAGGAGAGAGAGCTGGGATTTAGGGAGGGAGTTCCAGAATTTAGGGCTGAGGCAGCTGAACCTCACTAGGTAGGAGTGAAGATTGGAGAATTGAGTTTTACTGTTGGAAGCAAAGCCTCGCTGAATATACTCTATAGTTTAATCTGTTCACATATTTCCCTTTTCGCATTCTTTGTATATTCCACCCTTATAATTTTCTACTTTTTTATCTTTCGTCCACACATTTCTCCTTCTTTCATATTCAGTGTACTGCCTCCCAGTGAGGATTGTATCCCACCTCGGCACATCCTCCAGGTTTTACAACGGGTGCCCTTTCCCTTTCTATTATATGTCTCCAATTGTTATACTACGAACTGTTATTGAGCGAGGCAGGCTACATGTGCAAAATATAAATGTTTTCATCAAGGAAATGTAATTTCCTCCAGGTTTTTTTAGATGTTTTGTCTTCTCTTTATCATTTAATAACTGACCCTTTCTGTCTAATTATACTGGTCTTTCAATTTTTAAAAATAGAATGGGCGCATTCTCCGAAAATTGCATGAGCAGAAAAAGCTAATTATTATAAATGTTGAAAACTGAATGTATCAGTCGAAAGGGTCACCTTCGCTTTCTGATACAATAGCCATTTTCACACCAATTCCTCTCTCCTTCCTAACACAATGATAGTCTGCTGTGCCTCTTTGGTGCCACTGGCTCGACTCCAGTGAGTTGCCAGAGTGTCAGTGGCAGTGTTATGCTTCCCTGGTAAGGCATGCCGGTGTCATAGATGGGAGAAGGCATCTTGAGCTTCCACTTTGACACCAGCAGTTCCAACACAGAGAGTCGGTATTATGTTTCTGGAGTTGTTTTAGGACTTTCCTTGCATAGATCAGCACATGTCTCTCTTTCTCACTCTCACACCGTTTCTCTCTCCCAAATAAGCACCGGAATCAGCTGGCTGCGATTCAAATACAACTTTTATTTGCCACAGAAGTGGTTTCACTACAGATAACAAGGTAGGCAAGGTAGCCATGACGTCATCACGTTCTTCCCGCCGATGGGGGAATCACGTGATGAAAGACGTGATGTCATCGCGTTTACCCGCGCTATTAAAGTGATCGCGCTCTGTACAGGTAAACAGTGAAAACAAAGATACAGACTCAGGCTGTCGCTAACATATTATTAAAGGGAATTATATACAATTGATCGGAGTCCCTTAGTGGCTCCGCCACATGCGTCCCCCCAGAATTGTCTTTAATAGCAAAAGTGAAACGGCGAGGAGGCCTGACAAGCCTGTCAGATCGACTTCTGTAGCCTTGAAGTGGAAGCTGATGGACGGCGGGCGAGCTGGCGGGCGGCTGCGTTTGATCTGGCACGGCGACTGTGGGCGGTTGGCCACGTTTTGGCGGTTGTGCGATCTCGACTGGGCGGTCAAGGTCCAAGTGAGCCGGCTTCAACCGGTCAACCGAAATGTGGTCCGGTTTAACTCCAACATCGACAGAAAAAGATTTGTCTCCCGGCTCTATCACGCGGAAAGGACCAGTGTAAAGGGGTTTGAGCGGATCCCGATGAGCGTCATGGCGGATAAACACATAGTCGGCGTTCTTCAGCTCAGCTGGGACATGGGAGCTCTGCAAGCCATGACGTGATGTAGGCACTGCAGCGAAACTACTGGCCGCCTCCTGGTGGCTGGTGAGCTGCTGGGATGCGGACCATGGCTCTGTTGGAGTCGGAAGGAAATCCCCTGGTACGCGTAGCGGCTGGCCATATACGAGCTCCGCCGAGGACAATTGAAGATCTTCTTTAGGCGCCGTATGAAGACCCAAAAGGACCCATGGAAGCCTGTCCACCCAACCCGCGCCTTGAAGGCTGGCTCGCAGTGCAGCCTTGAGCGACCTGTGGAATTGTTCGCACAGACCGTTTGCCTGTGGATGGTAGGCAGTGGTGCGATGTAGCTTGACGCCGAGCCCGTGAGCCACAGCATTCCATAGCTCCGAAGAAAACTGTGGCCCATGATCAGACGAGATATCCGCCGGTACCCCGAAACGGGCGACCCAAGAGGAGATGAATGCTCTGGCGACGTCTGCAGAAGTGGTGGATGACAACGGAACTGCCTCCGGCCATCGAGTGGTGCGGTCCACCATTGTAAGAAGATGAGTAAACCCGTGCAAAGGCGGAAGTGGCCCCACCAGGTCCATATGCACATGATCAAACCTACGTTCCGGAACAGCGAAAGTGGCCAATGGAGCCTTGACATGACGCTGCACCTTGGCCTTTTGGCAGACCACGCAGGTGTTGGCCCAGTCGCGAACATCCATATGCATGCCCCGCCACACGAATTTGGACGACATCAGCTGTTGCGAGGCCTTCATACCAGGGTGCGACAACCCGTGTATGGCGTCAAAAACTTTTTGGCGCCAGGCGACCGGCACGATAGGGCGAGGATCTCCTACGGAGACGTCGCAGAGTAGCGTAGTGCCCGTGGCATGGAATTTGACGTCGGCCGCTTGGAGGCTAGAGGGGTTGGTTCTGTAAGATTGGACTTCCGGATCCGAGGCTTGATCCGCAGCCATGAGGGCATAGTCGATGCCGAGCTGGACTGCATGAACAGTCGCACGGGAGAGGCAATCTGCCACCAGGTTGTCTTTACCGGACACATGCTGAATGTCAGTGGTGAATTCTGATATAAGCGTCAAGTGACGTTGTTGTCGGGCTGACCACGGTTCGGCGGTCTTGGCCATAGCGAACGTTAGTGGCTTATGGTCCACAAAAGCCATGAATGGACGACCCTCTAGTAAGAACCGGAAATGGCGGATGGCCAGAAAAAGGGCCAGCAACTCCCGGTCGAACGTGCTGTACTTCTGTTCGTTTCGCCGTAGTTGACGGCTGAAAAACGCCAGCGGTTGCCATGTCCCATGCACCCACTGTTCTTGCACTGCGCCGATGGTGTAGTCTGACGCGTCGGTGGTAAGGGCGATGGTGGCACCTGGCAGCGGGTGCGCCAGCATGGTTGCGTTGGCTAAAGCGCCTTTTGTGTCGACAAACGCCCGGTCCATTTCGACCGTCCAGCTAATCGGATCCTTGCCGGACTTGCCCTTGAGGGCCTCGTACAGGGGCTGCATGAGCTGAGCTGCATTAGGGACGAACCGATGATAAAAATTTACCATCCCGAGGAACTCCTGCAGGGCCTTGACGGTCTGCGGGCATGGGAACAAAGTAATTGCCTCCACCTTCGTTTGCAGGGGAATTGCGCCATCCGATGTGATGTGATGGCTTAAGAAATCAATCTGCTGCAGGCCGAACTGGAACTTGGCCAGGTTGATGATCAAGCCGTGTTGACTGAGGCGTCTAAAGAGGGTGCGCAAATGGCAGATGTGCTCCTCTTTATTAGGGCTGGTGATGAGGATGCCATCGAGGTAGACGAATAGAAACTTGAGGTCCCGAAGCACGGAGTCCATCAAGCGCTGGAAAGCCTGTGCAGCATTTTTCAATCCAAACAGCATCTGCAGAAATTCAAACAGGCCGAATGGAGTGATGACTGCAGTTTTCGGGACGTCTTGCGGGTGTACGTGGACCTGGTGGTAGCCACGGACAAGGTCGACTTTTGAAAAAATGGTATTTCCCGTCAAATGGGCAGAGAAATCCTGAATATGAGGGATCGGGTACCAATCAGGAGTAGTGGCGTCATTCAGGCGTCGATAGTCGCCGCAAGTTCGCCATCCGCCGCCAGGTTTCAGAACAATGTGGAGAGGCGAAGACCAGGGACTGTTCGTCCGTCGAATAATCCCTAGCCATTCCATCGTGTCGATCTCCGCTTTCGCAGCCGCAGGCTTACCAGGTTCGAGGCGCCGGGCCCGTGCGCAGACCGAGGAGCCAGTAGTGGTGATGTGATGCTCGACACCATGTTTCGTGGCCGTGGAAGCGAAAGTGGTTCTGGTCAGGTCTGGGAAATCTCCGAGGAGGCGAGTGAATTCATCTGGAGGTGGGAACACACAGGAGACAGTGCGCGACACGGTGTTACCGCGGTGGCACGGGATGAAGTGAAAAGTGGCCGCATTGATCAACCGGCGGTGCCGTACATCCACCAGGAGGCCGTTGGCGCACAAAATATCCACCCCGAGGATGGCTTGAGAGATTTTGGCCGTGATGAAATCCCAGTAAAACCACTGGCCGCCGAAACACACCTGGACTCGCCGTCTTCCGAAGGTCCGAATGGCCCCGCCATTGGCCGCCTCGAGGGAGGGGCCGTGCCCCCCGACTTGTAGATCAAGATTTGACGCGGGTAGGATGCTACACTGCACCCCGGTGCCGCAGAGGAAATGTTGACCAGATAGGGAGTCGGTGATGAAGAGGAGTTTTCCCGAATTACCAATTGCCATCGCAGCCGCGGGGCGCTCGTTATAACCGGTCCTCTTTCGACAGGGTAGCTGCTGGTTTTTTTTGTGAGTGAAAAGCTGCAGGGAGGGCGGCAGCATCTTGCTTTCGCGCCAAAACGGGCGTGGTAGAAGCACAACCCCGCAGGTTGAGGGGCAAGAGCAGCGTCTGTGGGGGATGGGCGCCTCGTGGCAGCACAGCACTGCTGTGTCACCGCGAAGATCTTGTCCGCTTCGGCGGCCAGCTCTGCGCAGTCTGTGACTTCCGACCTGGCCAGGGCAGCCTGAACTTGCTGCGGTAGCTGGCTGAGGAATAGCTCCCTGAAGAGGAAGCATTCCGGTTCGGAGCCCAGGAGCGTGAGCATGTAGCTCATGAGCTCGGATGGCTTGGAGTCCCCGAGGCCAGGCATATTGAGCAGCCGGCGGGCGCGCTCCGACTTCGTGAGCCCGAAGACCTGTAATAACCGCGCCTTATCGTTTCATACTTGCGATCTTCTGGTGGATTACCAAGCAGGGTGACAATCCGCGAGGCTGTGGCGCTGTCGAGGGCAGAGACCATGTAATAGTAACGGGTCTGATCCACAACGATGTTCCTGATTGCGAACTGGGCTTCAGCCTGGATGAACCACTTGGCTGGCTGTTGCTCCCAGAACTGTGATAGCTTCAAAGCAACGGCGTTCGATTCCATGTTCAGTAACTTCTATGAAAACCGTTCGCAAAAGTCGGGGTCACCAATGTGGGAATGTCTAGTTCCTATCCAAAAGACTGAGGCCCACTCAGGCGATCAAATAAACGAGGTTTAATGAAAACTAACAGAGTTTAACGGATAACTACAAGAGAACATCGAATATAGGTTTAATCAGTTCGGAGGCTCCACGAGGACTGCTTGGGCGGTCCCGTGGCTGATGTCATGATGTCATCACGTTCTTCCCGCCAGTGGGGGATCACGTGATGAACGGCGTGATTAAAGTGATCGTGCTCTCTACATGTAAACAGTGAAAACAAAGATACAGACTCAGGCTGTAGCTAACATATTATTAAAGGGAATTATATACAATTGATCGGAGTCCCTTAGTGGCTCCGCCACAAGCTCCTGTTTCTATAACATGTCTGAGGGGCAGTGTTTCTCCCAGTCATCATCCCTAGAGCTTCGGCAGAAGCCCCAATGAAATGGCATAATCAGCAGTTCCCACTGTTTCTGTGGGGTTTCTGTCAAAGGTACGCTGGATGACCGGGAGATCCCACCCCGGGAAATTCCAGGCATAGTTTGTTTTATTCAGTGTTCCTCCTGTTTATTTGAATAATGGCACAATCCTTCCTGGGTTACCCTCCTCTGAACAAAGCTGCTGTTCTTCATATTTTCTCACTCAGTTACACAGAACTCGATAGAAATAAGAGATTCAAGCACCCCAAACACTGAGAATACAAAGTAGCTAAAATAATGGAAGGATTTTAAGTGCAGGTTTCATTTGTCTCGCCAGTGAGTGTGTAGGTTTTATATGTGTGAACTGCAGGCAGCAGTGTTTCTAAAGACCCTGCCAATAGCCGGCACTCCATTCATTTTTTTATTCATTCACGGGATGTGGGTGTCGCTGGCAAGGCCAGAATTTATTGCCCATCCCTAATTGCCCTTGAGAAGGTGGCAGTGAGCCGCCTTCTTGAACCGCTGCAGTCCGTGTGGTGAAGGTGCTCCCACAGTGCTGTTAGGGAGGGAGTTCCAGGATTTTGACCCATTGATGATGAAGGATTGGCCAATATATTTCCAAGTCAGGATGGTGTGTGACTTGGAGGGGAGTTTTTTTTTAATTCATTCGCAGGATGTGGGTGTCGCTGGCAAAGCCAGCATTTATTGCCCATCCCTAGCTGCCCTTGAGAAGGTGGTGGTGAGCCGCCTTCTTGAACTGCTGCAGGTGATGTGGTATTTGCAGGTGGTGGTGATGTTCCCATGCATCTGCTGTCCTTGTCCTTCTAGGTGGAAGAGGTCGCGGTTTTGGGAGGTGCTGTCGAAGAAGACTTTGCGAGTTGCTGCAGTGCATCTGTAGGATTCGCAAAATTGGACTTTGCATTATAAAGGGTCAAATGGCAGAAGAGGCCGTGATTTTAAAGACTGTTTTAAAAGAAGCCCAGAAAAAGGGGCATACAAAATGGCCACCATACCATGTGACCAGCTTATTGGGACACTTTAAAATGGTTCCTGCGCAACCACAGACAGCTTTGTGGATTCAACCCACAGTAAGTTCTGGAAGCCGTTTCTGAGAGAACGAAACCAGACCCACACGTATACATATGGATTAGATGCAGATCCAGTCAAGATCGGCCTGGAGACAGAGGCCATCTAAATGTTGACCCAGACAAAAGGGGACAATTTCATATTCATGAGAACAGCACCCAGGACTAGATAACGAGATCAGCAGGACATTAAAAACAATGAAGGTAATTCCAGACCAGAGATGGGCCTTTACCGGCCATTTAAAACATTAAAAAATATAATAACTACCCCGCTGTGCTCCCAGCCCACCAAAAGTTAAACAAAGACTAACCTGATTTTGGGCGGGAGACGGAAGTTTCTGGGGGAAAGGTATATCTGGAAGACTTTTCGGCAGTTGGGGAGGCGAGTTTGAATCCGGACACTCAGAAGAAGAAGCGGGCACTCGGAGGAGGAAGAAGAACCAAGCCAACATCAAGAAGGCCGTCCCGAAGCCGGCGTCCCGCCCCGGGGAAACACATCGGGAGATCATCGACCATCCCCGGGCCGTTGCCGGAACGAGAGGCCATCGACCCAACTTGGGAGAAGAAACAAAAAAATAAAACCCCAAGAGAAGAAACTTTCCAGCCACCCCGGTTGGAAGGAGAAAAGATAAAAACAAACTGAAGAAGCGATGGGAGCCAGCCCAAGGCTCCTCTAACCAGGGTCGAGCCGATGATCCTCGACCCCGCCGACATCCAGGCCCGCCGGTGTCCAGCCGCCCCCGACCCCCACCTCAGGAGAGAGGTGTGGCGCAGCTCGCAGGGGCTCCACGATCCACGAGGAGACGGAAAGCCTGAAAGGATCAAATGCAGACTGGTTCAAAACCTTGCACTTCCTAGTGGGATTGGTGAGCATGTTTCTGGTCCTTCACAATCAGATCTAGATAGGTTTAATAAGGGGGTGGATTTAAGGGTACAATTAACATGAGTTGTTGTCCCTCGATGTTCCGTGTGTTTCCTTATTTCATGATGATCTTTGTAGAGTATAAGATGCCTGTATTTGCCTTAGTTAGTACTGTGTCGTTATGATTTGTTTTGTGTTTTTCCCTCCCATGTACTCTCTTATCTGCTTGCATTTGATTTGATATTTTTCCTTATGCAATAAAATTTCATTTTGTTTCATCAAACTTGGTCTACAAGAGTTTTCTCTACATTGTAGCTCCTGCCCCTAAGTCCAGAGTATAGAATCTAAGGGGCGAGTGGGTCGAACCACTCAAGGTTTACTGTGCAAGAGAGAGAGGCCTCTAGAGAGAGAAACCTCAGGGAAATCTCTCAAGGAAAACCCCTTACACATCTTATAGATTCTGGCCCACTTTAACCGCTGGTCGTGCTTCAGCATGCAGTATCACTGATTGTCGGAGATTTGGTAGGTCTGATGTTACTTAATAAACCTACCCTCATGAGTATACAAAGAATAGGGATGAATTGGCTGGAGGAAACTTAGAAAGGGATCTACAAGTGATGGTATCCTCCTGACTTTATACAGCTGGCCAGTGTTTTAAGGTAATGAGAAATGCAAACAGAATGTGGTTTATACAACGAGATCACCGGAATGCAAATCACCAGAGGTTCTGCTGGAGCTTTACATTGAATTGCGCTCATCTCACTTCGAGGACTGTTGAAAAATAGAAATTGCTCACGTCAGGCTACTGCGACAAGCCGCAGTCAGCAGAAGGCTACTGAGACACCATTTTACCCTCATGCACTAATTTTAGTAGAAAACGTGTTATGTCCATCACCAGGCAAGTGTACTTCACATGTGTATATTTACTTAACAAATATGCACAACCATTCAATAACCAAGGAAGTAAAGCACTCACAACGATTAAAAAAACACTCGCACACTCTGCTTTCTGTTTTACCATTTTACCAACAGATGCAGGAAAGGGTTAAAGCACACCGGCACAGGCTGTGCGAAGATGAATATTTAGCTCACGTGCTCAATGACGGTGAAGATTACTCATTTTTTATTCACTAATCGTAAACACAATTGGCCACATTTGGATTCCCAATTTGCCATATGAGGCTAGTGTTTAACGTATTGGCCAAAACTGACTCATAGGCCGCGAAATTCAGGGGTTTAGTGCCGTCTGTTCAGGCCAGCTTTGGTGAAAAAAAATGGCGGCCGCCCCGCTTCCGCCCACTGCCGGCGGATCCCGCAACGGCCGCCATTTTGGGAAGGTCGGCAGCGCTGCCGTTGCCTGCGCTCACTCCAGATATTTAGATGCGGCAGATCGTGACCTCAATGAGTGTGCAACGCTGATTTGAGGCACGATCTGATATTTTGGACGCTCCATTCCATGCCCTCTCCTAATCACAACCAGCTGACCATACGTTCAGCAGCCGCAAAGACCCACCAGCAGCGCTGTTTAAAGGGATCATCAACAACTTGCAGCTGACTTCCTTTTTCAGTTTTACTGGCTCTGTCTGAGTTTGTGCAACAGTTTGGAGCTTTCTAAAGTTGTTTAAAGTTGATGAGGTGACAGGGAGTGTTGCTGCAATTGGAGAATGCTTTGATTCTCATTTGAAAGGTCCTATTCACACCACTTGCTCACAGTCATGGGGGCTCTACTTGCAGTCCTCCTCGCGCTCGAGTATGACAGGGAGATGGAGGGGAGGCAGCGAAGAAGAGGACAAGATGCTCGCAGAGGGAGGAGGAGGAAGGGCAGGAGGGCTCTCAGCAGGAGGCCTTACCCACCTAGGGTCTTCTGAGAGCACTTCTCCTATCTGCATCTAAGCCAGGAGCAGTGCATTAGGAGGCGCCGCTTCACCAAGGAGATGGTCACGGAACTCTGTCACCTTCGCCACCAGACCTGCAGCTAGAACAAGGCAACAGCGGCTCTCCCAGTGGCCCTCAAGGTCACCGTTTTTCTCAAATTTTTCGCCACCGGATCCTGCCAGTTTTGGAGCAGGAGACACAGCTAACATCTCCCAGTCCGCCATTCATCGCTGTATCCGAGAGGTCACAGAGGCTCTGTACTCCAGGAGAAGGGACTTCATTGTCTTCTCTCTGAACAGAGAGAAGCAGGACGAGCAAGCGTTTGGCTTTGCCAGGATAGCGGGCTTCCCCATGGTGCAAGGTGCCATTGACTGCACACATGTGGCTTTGCGCGTGCTGTATACCAACCCTGAGATGTTCCATAACCACAGTTCTGTGACCACCCCCAGCGCATCCTGATGGTGAATGCCCACGATCCTGGCAGCAGTCACGATGCCTTCATCCTGCGCCAGTCCGGTGTGCTAGTAATCTTCCACCCACCACATAAAACCCAAGGGTTGTTGCTCGGAGACAAGGGCTACCTGCTCCACACCTGGCTGATGACTCCCCTCTGCAACCCCACCATCATGGTCAGCACTCATATAATGAGAGCCATGCTGCCATGAGGAACCTCATCGAGCTGACCATCGGGGTACTCAAGCAACGATTCTGCTGCCTTGACCGCTTAGGAGGAGCCCTCCAGTACTCGCTGGAGCGGTTGTCCCATTTCATAGTGGTCTGCTTCATGCTCCATAACTTGCCCTCATGAAGACGCAGCCCTTGCCATCATGGGTTCCAGGACCACCTCAGGAGGAGGAGGAAGAAGAGGAAGACAAAGAAGAGGAAGAGGAAGTGGAAGAGAAAGAGGAGGAGGAGGAGGATGAAGAGGATGCGGAGGAAAGGAGGAGACAGGCAGCAGATACCTGTTCTGGAAGGGCTGTCTGTGAGTGTCTTATCAGATTCCGATTCCGATTCCAGCGAATGAAACCCCAGATCCCCATTGCTCACCACTTCCCCATCATACCATCCCTCTGTCACGGAACATCACAGTGTCCTCCTGAGCACAAAGCTGAAATGAGAGCCATCACAAAATACACATTCCAAACATAATTTATAAATGTATCAAATTCAAATCAAAAGAACAGTGTGCCTTTTCCTACTCTAGTGCTCCTACGAAGTGCTCCCCCAGTGGCTGCAGCATGGCTGGTGGAAGGCTGCTGACTTTCAGTTGGGGAGACTGCAGCTGGTCTTGCAGGTCGACCTCGAGAAGCTCTGGACGTAGAAGGCCCGGCTGTAGACTGCACCCCACCTCGGCATGGGTGGCAGCAGTTTGGGCTGGCGAGATGTCAGACAGCAGCAAGGGCACTGGCGGAGTGGCAGCGGCGGGAGGACGAATGCTGTCATCCTGAGAGAGGACAGCAGGTTCTTGCTCCACGGGGGCGGCGCCGCAGCATTCCTCGCCATCTTCTGGAGCACAGGTTGCTGGACTGCTGCGATACCCTGCAAGCCCCTTTTGACATTGGTAAACCCGGCCACGATGGCAGCAGCCTAAGCTTGCGTGGCAGCAAGCCGAGGCTGCAAGAGAGCAGTTTGAGCTTCCAATGCAGTATTGAGACGGGTCAATTCCGCCTGTGCTGCAATGGAAGTTGAGAGATCATCCATCATCATCTTTGGGCCCACAAGGCCGCTCAGGGAGTTGCCCATCATTTCCACTCTGTAAATCATGGGCTCCAAGCTCTGCGCAAAGCCCCGTGCAGTGTTGGAGCCGGACTCCTCCATACTCCTTGAAACTGACAAGAGGCTCTCTGGCAGGCATGCCATTGCACGTAGCATTTTGATGTGCATGCTAATCACCCTTCTTCTGAAGATCGCCCCATCAAGGTCATCATGTGAGTCCTGTGGCGCAGAACTCATGCGCGAACTCGCTGTCCAGGGAGCTGGACCCGAGCTACCCTTTCCCCCTGGCCTGGCTGAAGCCCATTCATGGCCGGTGCCTCACCACGTGCAGAGCCCGCCTCTATACTACCCTCTAAAGTATGAGCAGGGCCATTTTCTGAGCTGGTGTCTGCAAGTGTCAGCTGCATTGATGATCAATGTTCCCTATAAGCTGCACGCGTGCACGGCCGCGCAGCAAGCTTGACTGCGCCGCGCAGTGAAAGACACCGTCCGCTCTCTCTGCTCTGGCTTTGGGGGCTTTAATAACAGCAAAGTAACAGCGGCCAAGGAAAGTATATGATCAGGGAGAGGGGAGGGGGCATCACTCATCCTGACCGACAGCCGGCTCCACCAATCGCCGCCCATCTGTGACTGCCGTCGACTCCAACCAATAGGTTCCTGAGGGTTCGGCAGATGAGCCAATAGCAGGTGAGAGGGGGCGGTTGGCTGGATGGCCTCCCCAGGGATAGCCGGCCCGGGAAAGGAAATCTATTCATTGAGGATAAATGAAGAGGGTCGTAGCCTGAATTATGGATACAAACTTCTGCAAATCGTGCAGGAAATCTTTCAATGCACTATACAATTTATTTGCAATACACAATCTTTATTTCATTCGTGACTTAGCAATTGGATAAAGCAAATTGATAAACAACCCCACAGGATGGTTAAATCAACTCTCACAAAATCTCTAATCATGTGTTTGATGCCGAACCAACAGGCCGGAGCTTTAGCCTGCTTAACGGAGATTTGTTCTCCTGCTGGTGGCCCTGTCGAATCACCGCACGCTCTTTCGCTGGGACGGTTCATTTTGGTGCCTGAGGCGATCAATTCTTGTTGCTAATAATGAGCGAGAAAAAAAAGTTACCGAGGAAGCACGATTGGGGAAAATTGCTTGTTGCAGAAAATTGGAACGGAGACCTGGGAAAGTTATTGTTCTCAGAACTATTTGTACACAGCGATCATATCTCCGGGCTCGAGCCCAGGGCACACAGCTCCTGCACGGAAAGATTAATGTTTACATTTTCTTTTAGAAACTTGCTCATTTGGGATGTAACCTAATAGGACCTAATCCACCATTTACAAGGCACAAGTCAGGAGTGTGATGGAATACTCTCCACTTGCCTGGATGAGTGCAGCTCCAACAACACTTAAGAAGCTCGACACCATCCAGGACAAAACAGCCCGCTTGATTGGCTCCCCATCCACTACCTTAAACATTCACTCCCTCCACCACCGGCGTACCGTGGCTGCAGCGTGTACCATCTACAAGATGCACTGCAGCAACTCGCCAAGGCTTCTTCGGCAGCACCTCCCAGACCTGTGACCTCTACCACCTAGAAGATCAAGGGCAGCAGCCGCATGGGAACATCACCAGCTCCAAGTTCCCCTTCAAGTCACACACCATCCTGACTTGGAAGTATATCACCGATGCTTCATCGTCGCTGGGTCAAAATCCTGGAACTCCCTCCCTAACAGCACTGTGGGAGTACCTTCACCACACGGACTGCAGCGGTTCAAGAAGGCGGCTCACCACCACCTTCTCAAGGGCAATAAAGGCTGGCCTTGCCAGTGATGCCCAGATCCCAGGAACAAATTGTAAAAAAGCAAGCAGCAGGGCTTTATTGGATCCCCTTGTCATTCAACGTACTAAGGCAGTGATACAATTTAGCCGGTCTTGGGCATTTTTACTTTTCATTATTCAGTGCCATCCTTCCCCCCCATCATTTATTAACAGTTTGTATTAAAGTCTTTCCTGACTTTTTAAAAACATTTATACATCAGTGCAAAAACATGCGGATACACTGCTGTAAGATACAATTATGTCAAATAAGCCATCAACTGGGATGCAGAAAGGTTACAGTTTATAAAACTTAAGATTTGCTCTCCTGTTAAACTCTCTATGAGGTCATAGATGTGAATTAACATGACAAATCATTTACAATCAAATATTTTTTCCTCATTAAACTGGTGATGGAGACTCGAAGGGAATCAAGGGATATGGGGATAGTGCAGGAAAGTGGAGTTGAGGTCGAAGATCAGCCATGATCTTATTGAATGGCGGAGCAGGCTCGAGGGGCCGTATGGCCGACTCCTGCTCCTAATCCTTATGTTCTTATGTCGGTAATCGGTTAGTGATGGCTGAATGCGCTTCCTGTCCGGGAGCAAAGGTCACCAAGAGAGGTAGGGTCTGGAAAAAAAAATCAACTCGTGATTTCTGACCAAATCCGATGATTTTTAAGAGTTTGTCTCCTGATTTATGAGCTAAATGGGGTCGACATTGGCAATACTGGGGTTTAGCCTCGAGCACTGGAACAGTTTGGTTTCCAGGCATTCGGGAGTTCTCTCCATGGGTAAGGGTCTCACCAGGGGTGGGGCGGGGGCAGAACAGCAAAGGGAACAAAGCAAAGAACCCCAACCCTCCCCCCCAAAAAAGGGAGAGAAGGAAACATCAAGCAGGCAGTCCTAGCACAGCAAACAGATGCCTTATTATTATTTATTATTGCCTTGGGTAATGATTAGCCAAAAGTGGATCAATTTACATATATAAATATATTATTACAATGTGAGTGAGCAAAGTGAGAGGCCCAAAATCATTTCAGTGAGGAGACACAAAGAACTCAGCTGGAAAGTCAAACTGCAGATAAACCCCAAGCCGAAACTCAGAAACGTCATGCCATGAAATATCTGTCCTGAAGGAAAAGTCAGAGTCCATGTAGTGCCTCAAAGTGAGCAAGGCAATGGCAAACACATTACATTGAGTGCGGTTCCAACATGGGCTGTAGAGTCTGCCTTATCCAATTTCTAGGCCATACTCTGTTAAAATCTGGCGACTACATCACAAAAAATGTATATAAATACTTTGCAGAGAAGGGTAACATGACTGATCCCAACTATAAACAGGATTAGCATTGTTACCTCTAGACTTGATGCATTCCTGGCTGACCTCCCACATTCTACCCTACATAAACTTGAGGTGATCAAAAACTCAGCTGCCCGTGTCCTAACTCGCACCAAGTCCCGTTCGCCCATCAGCCCTGTGCTCGCTGACCTACATTCAGTGTGCCAGTGCAGCCTTCGGTCGCCTGAGGAAGAGAGTGTTCAAAGACCAGGACCTCAAACCCGGCACTAAGCTCATGGTCTACAGGGCAGCAGTGATACCTGCCCTGCTGTACGCCTCAGAGACATGGACCATGTACAGCAGGCACCTCAAAGCACTGGAGAGGTACCACCAACGCTGCCTCCGCAAGATCCTGCAAATCCATTGGCAGGACAGGCGCACCAACGTCAGTGTTCTCGCTCAGGCCAACATCCCCAGCATCGAAGCTCTAACCACACTCAATCAGCTCCGATGGACGGGTCACATTGTCTGCATGCCCGATACGAGACTCCCAAAACAAGGGCTCTACTCAGAGCTCCGGCACGGCAAGAGAGCCCTAGGTGGGCAGAGGAAATGCTTCAAGGACACCCTCAAAAGCCTCCTTGAAAAAGTGTAACATCCCCACCGACACCTGGGAATCCCTGGCCCAAGACCGCACAAAGTGGAGGAGAAGCATCTGGAAAGGCGCCGAACACCTCGAGTCTCTTCGCCGGGAGCAAGCGGAAGCCAAGCGCAGGCAGCGCAAGGAGCGCACGTCAACCCAAGCACCCCACCCACCCGCCCCTTCAACCACCATCTGCCCCACCTGTGACAGAGACTGTAGGTCCCGCATTGGACTAATCAGTCACCTGAGAACTCATTTTTAATGTGGAAGCAAATCTTTCTCGGTTCCGAGGGACTGCCTAAGAAGAAGACATTGGCTCCCAGTTAAGCAACGCCTCGATTTCAAAATTTTCAGCCTTGTTTTCAAATCCCTCCAGGATCTCGCCCCTCCTTATCTCTGTAATCTCCTCCAACCCCACAACTCCCCAAGATATCTGCGCTCCTCTAATTCTGGCCTCTTGAGCATACCCGATTTTAATCGTTCAAACATTGGTGGCTGTGCCTTCAGCTGCCAAGGCCCTCAGCGCTGGAATTCCCTCCCTGAACCTCTCCGTCTCTCTACCTCTCTCTCCTCCTTGAAGATGCTTCTTAAAGCTTACCTCTTTGACCAAGCATTTGGTCATCTGCTCTAATATCCCCTGATGTGGCCTGGTGTCAAATTTTGTTTTATAATACCCCTGTGATACGCCTTAGGACATTTTACTACGTTAAAGGCGCTATATAAATACAAGTTGTTATTGAAAAACACTGGAGAAATTTAAATCGTTGTTTTTGTCTCTACATTACTTTTACTTTAACAATGGAGCATTAATGACACATAATGGTAGGCAGCAGAGGCAAAAATGTTAGATTAGGTAAACCCAGAATATTACTTCATATTAAGACAAGATAATAGAGGATATAAATTGAAATTCATAAGAGTAAACTTACCGCAGATATTACAAAGAATTTTAATCAAAGGGCAGGGTCAGAGAAACAAAAAACATTAGGAACTCTTAATGAGTTGATGAGAAATTCCTCGCTGTCATTTTCATGGAGTCATTCACCCAGATCTTTTAAATGAACCAGAAGCTTCTTCAATAATAATGGAGATACGAATTTCAGCTGTACATGTTAAGTGTTCATACACGAGTATTCCACGGAGTAATTTCAGGGCCCAGTTTGTTCAAAATGCAGTTGGATGCTATAATGGGAGAGTTAATGTACTAGAAGGATGAGTTTTAATTGACTGAATGGCTTTTTCCCATCCTCAAGTTTACTAGCGTTACTGTGTATGAACAATTTTTGATCATTTTAGTAACTGAAAGCAAACTTGCGTTAATTTAAAAATAGATCAAAGGCTTCTCTTCAATTAAAATTATGAAATGGTGGGACAAGGCAGATAGAAGCAGACTCTTTCCAATAGCTGAGGGTTCATGAACGAGGGGCCGTTGATACAAGACTAAATGTAAGAGATTTAGAACAGAGGGCAGTGGAAACTTCTTCTCACAGAGAGTTGTGAGGTTGTGGAATTCACTTCTAGGATTCATGGTTGAGACAGAAATTGTGACTGGGATTTTGATGACCCCGGTGGGTCCGGGGCGGGCGATGTCAGTGGCGGGACACGGCCCCGCTGCTGGCTCCATCCCGCTGTCAAAAATTAATTTACTTTGATAGGGCTTGTTAAGCCCACCCAGTGCATTGCCCGGCCCAATTAGAGGGAGCGAGTCTGGTGATGTAATTCATGACGCGTTATCAGCCTGTTTCCTTAAAGGGACCTTGGCCAACTTTCTTTTGACATTTGTGCTGTCAGTGTTCGTCAGTGCTGAGGTGCTGCAAATACTGACAATGACTGCACAGAGGTACAGGGCTGCACCTAGGTTCTAACATTACTCCCTCCATATGCTTATGAGAGCACGCAGGGAGGTACCCTTCCCTTCCGATGGGCGGAAGACACCTCCCCAGGAGACACATTGCACAGGAGGGCACAAGCAGGGATGTGGTCAGGAGGACCTGGGTGCAGTGGCGCAAATCTTTCAATGATCTCAGTAGATTACAAAACATTAGTACAAAGCCACACTCAACCTCAATCCTGCTGTGCCTCTCATCACATCCCCATCACTCTGCCTTCCCTACCCTACTCCTGCACATCCTTACTCACACCAACTTACCTTGCACCTCCACCCATCCCTCTCTATCTACATTATCACTTCGCCATCTCACTAGCCACCCCTCACACCCACCCTCATCCTAGTCCAATCATACCAACTAACAACACACAAGGGTAGATACTTGTGTATTTTAGCCAATGTTTATGTCAAGTTTCTATTAATGTGCTGTCAAACATTGAAATATTTATTTTCAACACTTGGACAGATTTGTGTGCACCTTTGGAAGTGGCTTAGTGAGTTGCAGTGAATGGTGAGACATAACAGTGCCCCCGCAATGGTGATGAGTGTGAAAGAAGCGGCTTGGGCATTGTAGAGATGCTTTATGGTGTTGGTGTGGGGTGGTGCCAACCTGGCGCATCATGTGGCAGCCATGGTGTGCAGCGTCAAGTGAACTAAATCTGGCCATGGTGAGGCCAGCCCTGGCCTCACGGGCAGCAATGTGGTCGGGTGCTGATGCCCTCTGTCCTGTGCAGCATCAGGTGATTGCGAAGAAGGTTGGCGTCGTTGCTGGTGCTGGCGGTGTACCTGGTGCTGCTGGTGTTGGAGCTCATCGTAGTGGGATTCTGAGGACCAAGGTGAGGCAGTATAAACAGCACCCATGCTGATGTAATAGATGGCAGGTGAAGTAGATCTGTCAATGGTAGAGAGAGGTAATGAGATGAGACTGGGTGGAAACTTACGGAAAGACTTGCAGTATTATGAACCTGTTGTGGAAATGCAGTGAGGAGCAGCTTGTGGCTGAGGAAAGTGATCTCTGTCAGGTGGGAACTTTTACTGTACATTTGAAGCTGTCAAGTAATCAGCTGGAGCAATGGCCACTGAACTCCCGCCTCCGATTGACAGGCGTGGTCACCGAACAGCATGGTTCCTGTGGCCATGAAGTTAAAGTGAAAAAGTAAGCGATAAAAGCCTGTTAAGGGTCTGCTAAGTACATTATAATGAGTTTAATTGGGGCGCCCGCCGCTGCCTGTCGGGTCCGCTCAGCGCTGACAGACCCGCCACCGGTCCCGCCCGCTGACACCCCGGAAAATTCCGGCCAATGTCAACATTCCAGATTAGACTGGATAGGAGGGAGAGGGAAAAGGAGTTAAAGGGACATGGGACTGGGGTGAGCAAATGCGACTAGAAATAGTTGTTTGTGTGGAGGGTAAAAATGACACAGGCTGGTTGGGCCGAATGGCCTGTTTCTAAGTTGTAACATCTATGTATATCTATGAAATGAAAGTCAACATAGCTGTGTCCCAAAATTAATTTAAGCAGGTTTATCATGACCACCGAAGAGACTGTCAATCAATTGATTACACCTTATAGGTATAGCAGTGTATGAGCTTCCAGACGACAAGCATACCGCACTGGTGCTCCACAGAGCATACGTCTAATCTATTGTAGATACTTCCTGGCACATTCATTCTGCCTGCTGCCATCTCCCCTGAGATGCGGGATGGCTCTATATAGGAGTAGATTCCAGTTTGAATCACTAACTGTACACTGGCACACGTCATTAATCAACTGCACTCAATTATTCCTTTCCAAAGTTTTATCTAAGTATTCATAGAATCACAGAAACTTACAGCACAGAAGGTGGCCATTCGGCCCGCCATGCCTGTGCTGGCTCTTTGAAAAAGCAGTCGTGTTTAGTCCCACACCCCCGCTTTTTGTCCCTAACCTTGTAAGTTCCTCTTCCTCCAGTACCTGCCCGACTCCCTTTTAAATTATTGATGGAATCAGCTTCCACCATCTTTTCAGGTCGAGCGTTCCAGATCCCGACAACTCTCTGAGGGAAAACATTTCTCCTCATCTCCCCGCTAGGTCTTTTTCCAATGATTTTGAATCTATGGCCGTTGGTTACTGACCCACTCGCCAGAGGGGATACATTTTCCCTATTTACTCAACCAAAGCCTCTCATCATCTTGAAAACCTCTATTAGGTCACCTCTTAACTTTCTCTGTTCCAGGAAGAACAGTCCGAACTTTTCCAACCTCTCCTCATAACTGATGTCCTTCATCCCTGGTGACATCCTGGTCAACCTCCTCTGTTCCCTTTCTAAGGCCTTGAATTATTTCCTGAAGTGTGGAGCCCAGAATTGTCCACAATACTCCAGCTGAGGCCTAACCAGTGATTTATAAAGTTCTAGCATGATCTCTTTGCTTTTATGCTCTATGCCTCTATTTATAAACCCAGGTAACCGGTATGCTTTTTTAACCACCTTATCAACCTGCCCTGCCCCATTTAAGGATTTGTGTATATGGACACCAAGGACTCGCTACATATCTACATTTTCCAACATCGTGCCATTATTGTATACTGTCTTTCCATTTTAGTCCTCCCAAACTGCATCACTTCACATTTCTCTACATTGAACTCCATCTACCATGCTTCTGCCCATTTCACCATCCGGTCTGTCATCCTGAATCCTTATCATGATCTACTACTTTGCCAAGTTTTGCATCATCTGCAAACTTTATGGGGGAATTTTAACCTAAAAAGAACAGGTGGGTTGGGGGCGTGTGGGTAGTTAAAGTGTTAAAAATCTGAAACCCGACCTGAACCTGCCTCTAATCCATCCACTATTGGTCGTAACGGAGACAGGACGGGGAGTGGGACAGGCACGGGCAGCCAATCCGCTGCCAAGAGGCGGGTTGTCAATTTAAATATTTTAATAAGGCTGGGAGCCTCTGCTTTTACCTCCACTTTGTATTTAACTTTAGCTGATCATACCTTTACACTTACCTCCTGGATCCAGGGTCCCTACCTAACCCACACCCCGTGATTGGAGAATCGCCCACGAGGACTCCGGCCGCGCCCCCCTCCCCTCCCCTCCCCCCCGGACTCCGACAGCCCCTCCAAGCCTCCGATTTCCCTCCAGAAGCCTCCGAACACTCCTGAGGGCCTCCAATCCCACCTCCACTGACCAGGCATACGATCCCCCCACAAGGTCTCCCCCCAAGCCCCCACTGCTCCTCCCCCCTCCCCCCCACCCTCGTGCTGCTCCCGGCCCCCTGATTCCCCTCGCACCCCCTCCCGATCTTTCGCCTGCTGCAACCCAGCCCCCAATCCTCTTTGCACCCACCCCATCCCGATCCTTAGCGACCGCCCCGTTTTGGTCTCGGTCCACTCCTTGCTTCTCCGGCCGACCCCGGCACACATGTGAACCCTCCCTCCCTCCTCTCTGCGAACTCATGTCGCAGGCCTACCAGCCCGAAGCCGGCCAGTCTCTCAATCTGGCTGGTTGCGAGTGGGGAACAGAGGCCCCTCATGCAAATCAGGCCCTGCCGTTAAATTCAGCAGGGCCTGCAGGAAACCCGTTCTCCCGGATTTTCCGACCACTTCGGTGGCCCCTCCCCCACCGCCCCAACCCTCCTTCCCCATTAAAATTCAGCGCTATTCCCTACACCCGATTCAAGGTCGCTTTCAAAAATTGAAAAGAGTAATGGACCCAAAAACTGACCATTGGGGAACACCACTGCAAACCACCTCCCAGCCTGAAAAGCTTCCATCTACCACCCTTTGCTTCCTGTCACTGAGCCAATTTTGTATCCATACTGCCGTTTTCCATTTAATTCCATGGGCTTCCATCTTCTTAATAAGCCTCCCGTGCAGCACTTTGTCAAATGCCTTCCGAAAGTCCAAAATACAACATCTACTGCACTACCCTGATCAACCTTCCCTGCTACCTCATCAAAGAATTCAATGAAGTTAGTCAGACATAATTAACCTTTAACATATCCATGCTCGCTCTGCTAAGCCTTTCCAAATTAAAGTTTATTTTGCCCCTGAAAATGGTTTCCAATCACTTTCCCACCACCGATGTTAGGCTGACTGGCCTGTAGTTTCCTGGTTTATCCCTCTCCCTATTCTTGAATCGTGGTGTAATGGCCCAGATGTTCCGATTGCAGGCCTCCCGTGGGCGGAGGACTGCGATCTGGAAAAATCTGCGCCCTTACCGGAGGGCTCCCGGGAGGCGCACAATTCCAATGCTGGGCCTCACCAAACTACTGGTGCACAGGGCCCATGTATCTCGGGGCGCAGGTAGTTCGCAGCATCCCTGGGATTACATGGGCCATGGGGAGTCAATCACAGAAGGGAATCTCCCTTCATACACTTGACAGGAAGACCTGTCAAATATATGAATGGAGATCACCCCAAAACATAGTAAAACTTTAAATCATTTTTTTTTTAATCACATTTTTCAAATGACTTGAAATGACAATAAATTAAGTATTTTAAACAAAATTTAAATTTTTTGAAAAAAATAATTCAAGTTTTTTATGGGGCTAAAAATAAACTTACCTTTTTTTAGCAGGCCTTGCGCCTGCTTTTACCAGGCGTAAGAATTGTAAGTGTTTTCTGCGGGTGGAGGGTCTCCAAAAAGCAGATCTATCCACCAGCAAAGGCCCTTTTCCAGGGCAGGCGGAGGATCTGTCAAGAGCTTTCTTGACAGATCGAAAATGCCGGTTTCCAGCGCATGTGCTGTGCATGCCTAAAACCGGCATTTCCAATGTCCCCACGGGTGGGTACAAAGCACGTACCCACCCGTAGGGATCGGAATATCCGGCCCAATATTCACAACCCTCCAGTCCTCCAGCACTGCTCCTGCATCCAATGATTAATGCAGGTATATCCAGCCTTAAATTTTCCCAGAGGAACAAAGGAAAAGAAAGATAAAAAGAATGTAAGTATGGAGGGGAGGATTTTATTGGAATGCTAAAGAAATATCTCCTCTAGTGAATTGCTCATTCAATCGGGAGACAGGTAAGATTATCTTATCTAAATTTTCTTTTAACAGATCTTTCAACTTATTGGGCCAAGTCTAGCCATCTTACAATTGACGTATTTTGATATATTGTCTGAATCTTACTTCAGACGAAAATAGTGTTTGTAATTTTTGAAATTGAAACATAGAATTCTTCTCTACGATTGCTAAATTTTAATTTGATTATAATAAAGTAACAAAAAAAAAGCATGGAGGGAGAAACGACCATTCAGCCCATCAGCTCCACTCCTGTCATCGATCAAGTGGAATCTACCCTATCATGGACTCTACCTAACCTTCGTAATCCCCAGACACAAGGGGGGATTTTAACTCTCCCCCTCCTGGCAGAAATCAGGTGAGGGGACAGTTAATATGCAACAGGAGATTTACCCGCTCGACATGGGAGGCCAGTGTTGGGAGGAGCAGAGAGCGGCGGTACAGTTGAGTACATAAACTCACTTTCGCGGGCTTTTTTACAGAGGCCAGTGTCGGGAGGAGCAGAGAGCGGCGGTACAGTGAGTACTTAAACTCACTTTCGCGGGCTTTTTTACAGAGGCCGGTGTCGGGAGGAGCAGAGAGCGGCGGTACAGTGAGTACTTAAACTCACTTTCGCGGGCTTTTTTACAGAGGCTTACCAATCTCACAGACCGGCGGTGGCATTCCGGAGCCACGTCATGATTCAAAAAGTGTTGCGGGCAAGAGGAAGCAGCTGGTTGGATGAGTACAGCCAGGTGAGTATTTATGCTGCTCTATAGTTTGACAGTTAAGATTAATAGTTTATGAAATTTAGAAGGTCTTAATTTTTGTGGTTATAGTTTCTAAGGTCTCTGTTGTGTATCGGGGAGTGCTAGTAACCAAGGGACCTTGAGTATATCATTTAATTGTAGTGTAATTAGTGGTATTGATTTGATTTAAATTGAATTAATTAAAGGGTATGTCATGGCAGGACAGCTCGGTCCCATGGCATGCTCCTCCTGCACTATGTGGGAAATCAGGGACACTTCCTGTGTCCCTGATGACCAAGTGTGTGGGAAGTGTATCCAGCTGCAGCTACTGACAGACCGCATTGCAGCGCTGGAGCTGCGAATGGATACATACTGGAGCATTTGCAATGCTGAGGACATCGTGGATAGCACGTTTAGGGAGTTGGTCACACCGCAGGTAAAGGCTGCAGAGGCAGGACAGGAATGGGTGACAACCAGGCAGAGTGTAAGGTGCAGGCAGGTAGTGCAGGGGTCCCCTGTGGCCATCCCCCTCTCAAACAGATATACCACTTTGGATATTGTTGAGGGAGATGGCTTATCAGGGGAAGACAGCAGCAGCCAACTTCCTGGCACCATGGGTGGTCCTGCTGCACAGGACGGGAGGAAAAAGAGTGGGAGAGCTATAGTGATAGGGGATTCTATTGTAAGGGGAATAGATAGGCGTTTCTGTGGCTGCAAATGAGACTCCAGGATGGTACATTGCCTCCCTGGTGTAAGGGTCAAGGATGTCACGCAGTGGCTGCAGGGCATTTTGGAGGGGAAGGTGAACAGCCAGTTGTCGTGGTGCATATAGGTACCAACGATATAGGTAAAAACTGGGATAAGGTCCTACAAGCTGAATATAGGGAGTTAGGAGGTAAATTTAAAAATAGGACCTTAAAGGTAATAATCTTAGGATTGCTACCAGTGCCACGTGCTAGTCAGAGTAGAAATAGAAGAATATTTCAGATGAATACGTGGCTAGAAGAATGGTGCAACAGGGAGGGATTCAAATTCCTGGGACATTGGAACCGGTTCTGGGGGAGGTGGGACCAGTTCAAACTGGACGGTTTGCACCTGGGCAGGGCCGGGACCGATGTCCTCGGGGGAGTGTTTGCTAGTGCTGTTGGGGAGTGTTTAAACTAAAATGGCAGGGGGTGGGAACCTGTGCAGGGAGACAGAGGAAAGGGAAGCAAGGATAGAAACAAAAGACAGGAAGGAGAAAAGCAAAAGTGGAAGGCAGAGAAATCAAGGATGTAAATCAAACAGGGCTACAGTAAATAATAATTCTAAAAGGACTAAGAGTGTTAAAAAAAACAAGCCTGAAGGCTTTGGCCTAGAAATTCACTGGCGCCCCAAACTCGCCAGGGCACCGAAAGTGCCGCCCCGGAAGGAGTCGCGACCGCCCACCGGAAATTCAGTTTCAGCGCCCCAGACGGAAGCGCAGCGCTACTCGAGGCGCCCCGCATCCCTCTTGGGGCGCTGCAACTGAAAATCGCAGCGCAACGTGCCACAGCGCCACACGCTGTGGCACGGTGCGCTGCGGTACTGCAGGCCTTCCTCCCCTTCTTAAAGGGGAGGGGCCTGCTGCACCGCGATCGGCGATCGCGAGTGCCGGCAAAAGAGCCCGGCACCGAGGAGAAGTGCTGGGCTCTTGGGACACAGCCGGCACAATGCGGGGGGGGGGGCTCAGGAGGCCGGGGATGGCAGTGCAAAGAGGTGCTGGCAGGCGGCCAACAAAAAAAATGGCCGCCACGCACCTCAGCGCCTCTATCGCCGCAGGTAGGCCCCCCTGAACCGGTCGCAAATTGCGACCAGCGTTAAAGCAGGGGGTGCTACCAAATTTTGCGATCGGGGCGGTAGCGGGGTGCTGCGCACACCGATGACATCATCGGTAGCGGCGCAGCGCTAACGGCTAGTGCCGCCATTAGCGTCCCGCTAAAATTAAGCAGAAGTCATGGCCAGTGGCGTTAAACCCACTAAGTGCCCTCTTTAGGCGCTAACGGGTGGCACAGCCCACTGAATTTCTAGACCTTTGTGGCTTAATGCGAGGAGCATTCGTAATAAGGTGGATGTATTAGCTGCGCAAACAGATATAAACGGATATGATGTAATTGGAATTACGGAGACATGGCTCCAAGGTGACCAAGGCTGGGAATTCAACATCCAGGGGTATTCAATATTCAGGAAGGACAGGCAAAAAGGAAAAGGAGGTGGGGTAGCATTGCTGGTTAAAGAGGAGATTAACACAATAGTAAGGAAGGATATTAGCTCTGATGATGTGGAATCTGTATGGGTAGAGCTGAGAAATACCAAGGGGCAGAAAACATTAGTGGGAGTTGTATACAGACCCCCAAACAGTAATGCTGAGTTTGGGGATGGCATTAAATGGGAAATTAGAGATGCGTGCAATAAGGGCATAGCAGTTATCATGGGTGACTTTAATCTACATATAGATTGGGCTAACCAAATTAGTAACAATACTGTGGCGGAGGAATTCCCAGAGTGTTTACGGGATGGTTTCCTGGACCAATATGTCGAGGAACCAACTAGAGATCAGGCCATCTTAGACTGGGTACTTTGTAATGAGAAAGGATTAATTAACAATTTTGTTGTGCAAGGCCCTTTGGGGAGGAGCAATCATAATATGATAGAATTCTTCATTAAGATGGAGAGTGAAGTAGTTGACTCAAAGACTAGGGTCCTGAATTTAAATAAAGGAAACTATGATCGTATGAGGCGCGAGTTGGCTAGGATGGATTGGGGAACGTTACTTAAAGGGTTGATGATGTATAGGCAATGGCAAACATTTAAAGATCGCGTGGATGAACTATAGAATTTGTTCTTCCCTGTTTGGCATAAAAATAAAACAAAAAAGGTGACTCAACCGTGGTTAACAAGGGAAATTAGGGATAGCATAAGATCCAAGGAGAGGACATATAAATTGGCCAGAAAAAGCAGCAAACCTGAGGATTGGGAGCAGTTTAGGATTCAGCCAAAGGAGCACAAAGGGATTAATTAAGAGGGGGAAAATAGAATATGAGAGTAAGCTTTCAGGGAACATAAAAACTGACTGTAAAAGCTTCTATAGATATGTGAAGAGAAAAGGATTGGTGAAGTCAATCGTAGGACCCTTGCAGTCAGAATCAGTGGAATTTATAATGGGGAACAAAGAAATGGCAGACCAATTAAATACATACTTTGGTTCTGTCCTCACAAAGGAGGACACAAATAACCTTCCAAAGATGTCGGGGAACATAGGGTCTAATAAGAGGGAGGCATTGAATGAAGTCAGTATTTGTAGGGAAATGTTGTTAGGGAAAGTGAAGGCATTGAAGGCTGATAAATCCCCAGGGCCTGATAATCTACATCCTAGGGTACTTAAGGTAGTGGCCCTAGAAATAGTAGATGCATTGCTGGTCATCTTCCAAAACTCTATAGACTCTGGAATCGTTCACATGGATTGGAGGGTAGCTAATGTAGCCCCACTATTTAAAAAAGGTGGTAGAGAGAAAACGGGGAATTATAGACTGGCAAGCCTGACATCAGTAGTGGGGAAAATGCTAGAGTCCATTATAAAAGAGGTAATAGCAGAGCACTTGGAAAACAATGACAGGATCGGACAAAGTCAACATGGATTTACAAAAGGTAAATCATGCTTGACTAATCTACTGGAATTATTGGATCTGATAGAATAGTTAAGGGAGAACCAGTGGATGTGGTGTATTTGGACTTTCAGAGGGCTTTCGATAAGGTCCCGCATAAAAGATTGGCGTGCAAAGTTAAAGCACATGGGATTGGGGGTAAGGTAGTGACTTGGATAGAGAACTGGTTGGCAGACAAGAAGCAAAGAGTTGGAATAAATGGATCTTTTTCCGAATGGCAGGCCATGACTAGTGGGGTACCGCAGGGATCGGTGCTAGGACCCCAGCTATTCACAATATATATTAATGATCAAGACGAAGGAACTAAATGTAATATCTCCAAGTTTGCAGATGACCCAAAGCTGGATGGGCGTGTCTGCTATGTGGAGGATGCAGAGAAACTCCAATATGATTTGGACAGGTTGGGTGATTGGGCAGATGCATGGCAGATGCAGTATAATATGGATAAATGCGAGGTTATCCACTTTGGTGGCAAAAACAGGAAGACAGATTATTATCTGAATGGCAATAGATTGGGAAAAGGTGAAGTGCAACGAGACCTGGGTGTCCTTGTGCACCAGTCGCTGAAGGTAAGCATGCAGGTGCAGCAGGTGATTAAGAAGGCAAATGGTATGTTGGCCTTCATAGTGAGAGGATTCGAGTACAGGAGCAATGATGTCTTGCTGCAGTTGTACAGGGCCTTGGTGAGACCACACCTTGAGTATTGTGTGCAGTTTTGGTCGCCTTATCTGAGGAAGGATGTTCTTGCCATGGAGGGAGTGCAGCGAAGATTCACCAGACTGATACCTGGGATGGCAGGAATGACGTATGTGGAGAGATTGGGTCGATTAGGCTTAGAGTTAAAAGAATGAGAGGGATCTCATTTAAACGTTAGGGGGAGAAATTCAGTATTGCCACGTTTGGGGCGTTATACTCGAGCGGGCGCGAAATTTAGCGCTCGGCCCAAATTATCGCCAACTACTGCTAAATTGACCTGCTTCGCCCCAGGAGGTGCTTGGAGCGCTAAAACAGGCGCTGCATGACTGTCTTAATGTGCTAAGCCAGAGAAGCGAGGCGCTACCACCGAGGGCGGGCGCAGCACAGGTGCGGCCAGTTTGTGATTGCACGCAGACACGTTGGCGCCGGTCAGCTCTTAAAGGGGAGGTTCAATCTTGGATTGCAGCCACATCCTATGCATCGGAGCCCTGATTCTCGGCCTGGACAGACCTGCTGCCACATTCTAACGCCTAGGACCATGGAGAGGGCCAGGGAGCGAGCGCAGCGGTTCAGTGAGGGGGCCCTGCAGGTTCTGGTTGGCACAGTGGAGCGCAGGCGATCTATCCTGTTTCCGGACAGTGGCAGGAGGCTGCTGCCCAACGACTATCGCAAAGCTTGGAGGGAGATGGCTCACAGAGTGACCTCCAGCAGCATGGTGGTGCCTAGGACCCCTGTGCAATACAGGAAGAAGTTCAACGACCTCACTCGGGTTATCAGGGTGAGTACCCTTTTCAGTATCCTCTTCGTCCCTGCATGTCCACCTCACTTTATGGCCAAAGGGTCCTGAAAGCCTCAATGCCCAGCACTCATCCAACACCTATGGGCCTTTCATGAAACTCACACGCACAATCAGCACTTTACACACTGTAAGGGCTAATCGACCAAGGGAGGCAGTGCAGCCAAGATCAGGGTTTCAGACTGTAAGTGCTATTCGACCATGGGAGGCAGTGCAGCCAAGATCAGGGCTTCACACTGTACTCAGAGCCCATCCTTTCTCTTGCAGGGCAAGCTGGCCCACAACAGGATGCAGCAGCAACGGACCGGGGGGAGGCCGGCCTCACCTTCAAGACCTCAACGATCTGGAGCAGCGAGTCGAGCGGATTATGGCAGGCCGGATGATTGGCCCCGTCGCCACTGGAGATGCCGACCCCGTTCTGGACAGCAATGGTAAGGTCATCACCTTTTTGACCTCTCTCCTTCCACTTGTGCCTCATACCAGCATCCTTTGCCACTATCGAACCAATACAGTGCATTGCAGTACTCATGCCTCCCTCGCTGCCGCCCTGTTCTCACGCTAAAGCAACTCTTGTACCTCCCTGCTTTCAGATGCTGATTCGCCAGGTGAGGAGACGGGCCCTCAAGCTGCCACTGTGAGTGATTCTGAAGGCGAGGAGGAAGAGGAAGCCGAACCATCAGTGCCACCCTCAGCCGAGGCAGCCCATGGCCGTAATGGGGACACGTCTCCCCTGGAGGGGAGCAGGGGGGAATGCTGTGAGGAGGGTGAAGCTCCGGGGCCCAGCGGGCTGCAGCAATGTGGCGGGGGGTAGGGAAGCTCGGCGGCCTTCTCCCCAGAGGGAGAGTCTGGCCTTGAGTCCGGCTACAGTGAGCGCAGAAGAGGTGCGGCTCCTCGCTGAAATGGGTGCCCAGGCGGAGCACAGGCACACTGAGCTCATGGCTGCAGTGGCAAGGATGCCTGAATCCATTGAGTCACTGGCAAGGAGTGTCCAGGACTTTGGCGCAGCACTGGCAAGGAGTCTGCAGGACTTCGGCGCAGCACAGGCAAGGAGTCACCAGGACTTCAGTGCAGCACAGGCGGCTTCCACGCAAGTGCTTAGTGGTGCAATGCAGTCAGTGGCTGGTCTGATGCAGACGCAGATTGAGGCCACATGAGCACTGACTGCTGCCACCCTCGCTGGATCGGGCATGAATCGCTGGGGGCCTCGCCGCACCACAGCAGGCCAGCAGTCTGTGCTTCAGCAGATTGCTCCGTATGCTGCAGTGCTGCCCCGTGGGAGTGCTAGTGTGTCATCTGACCAGGGAGTGGCTGTCCTCTGTCAGGATGGCAGCATTTCTGCTGCCAACACTGTCACTTCTCCACGGCAGCTGCCACCACCTGTAGGACAGACTGCTGCCGCTCATGCAGAGTTGGAGCAATCAGCAGCCGGGCCCTCCAGGCCCAGAGCTGGTCCAGGCCGTCCCTCGAGGGCATCCGCTGACTCAGTTTCTGACAATCAGCAGCCTTCCCCCAGCCTTGCTGCAGCCACTGGGGTCCCATTGCGGAGGAGCTGCAGGGTGGGAAGGGGCCAATCTCGCAAGCGAAGCAGATCACCCTCGAAGAGCAAATAGTTGGAGGTGTGGCAAAATGCTGTAAATTTTTTTTACTGAAGGCCGAGGATCGTGGTCATTTTTGGTTACTCTTTTGTTCATTGTCTCCAGGTTGTGAGAGCCAGTTATGTGTCTGACTGCTTTTTTTGGAGTTTCTCTCTATTACTTTGTCATGCGGAAAGGGCACACAGTTTGTTAAATAAAGAAGTGTCTTTATTCAGAATGGGCATGTTTCCTCTTTGAACTATTTGTTGCCTTGACCGGCTCAGGGGCTGCAGAACAGTTCCATTCATGTTCTTTCAATGGCACAAGCCATTTCCTCTGAGGGGGCCTAGAACCGACTTGCAATAAGCTGCTGATGGACGGCCCTTGCACTTTGTGCTTCCCTCCCGTCTTGGTTCTCCTCCTCCTCCTCCTCTGCTGGTGCTCCAATGTCTGGTGGCAGTGGCTGAGTCCTGAGGATTGCCAGGTTATGCAGCATGCAGCATACTACAACAAAATGGGAGACTCGCTCAGGTGAGTACTGAAGGGCTCCCCTGGAATGGTCCAGACAGCGGAACCGTTGCTTGAACACGCCGATTGTGTGCTCAATGATGTTCCTGGTTGCTTGATGGCTCTCATTGTATCGTTCTTCAGCAGGGGTGCTGGGCGCATGGAGCGGGGTCATCAGCCAGGTGCACAGAGGATAGCCCTTGTCCCCAAGAAGCCAGCCTCCTGGGTGAGCCGGGACTTCGAAAAGGTCTGCCACAGAAGTCTGGCGCAGGATGAAGGTGTCGTGGCTGCTGCCTGGAAAGTGGGCATTAACAGCGAGTATCAGCTGCCTGTGGTCACACACCAACTGGATGTTCAACGAATGGAACCCCTTCCGGTTGCAGTAATCCTCGGCATAAGAACATAAGAACATAAGAACATAAGAAATAGGAGCAGGAGTAGGCCAATCGGCCCCTCGAGCCTGCTCCACCATTCAATAAGATCATGGCTGATCTGATCCTAACCTCAAATCTTCTATCACTCTGCATCCACCCGAACCCATGTGATCTCCCGGGAGAGGCGAAAAACCAGATAAAGACCCAATGGCCAATTTGGGAGAAAAAAAATCTGGGAAATTCCTCTCCGACCCATCTAGGCGATCGAAATTCTTCCAGGAGATCACTCTGTCCCTATATTTTCTACAGTACTTACCTTCTGTAAAGGCGATCTCCACCCCAGCCAGGAACAGGAATAAAACCATCTCCTGAAATCTAACAGAATTAGAACACAGTAGGAGCAGAACAAGGCTACACGGCCCCTGGGCCCGCTCCACTACCCACAGGGCCATGACCATTCCGAACCCAGACTCATGTCCAATTTCCTGCCCGCTCCCCGCAACCCTTAATTCCCTTTACTTCTAGGAAACTATCTATTTCTGTTTTAAATTTATTTAATGATGTAGCTTCCACAGCTTTCTGGGGCAGCAAATTCCACAAACCTACCACCCTCTGAGTGAAGAAGTTTCTCCTCATCTCAGTTTTGAATGAGCAGCCCCTTATTTTAAGATTATGCCCCCTAGTTCTAGTTTCACCCATCATTGGGAACATCCTCACCGCATCCACCCGATCAAGCCCCTTCACAATCTTATATGTTTCAATAAGATCGCCTCTCATTCTTCTGAACTCCAATGAGTAGAGTCCCAATCTACTCAACCTCTCCTCATATGACCACCCCCTCATCCCCGGGATTAACCGAGTGAACCTTCTTTGTACTGACTCGAGAGCAAGTATGTCTTTTCTTAAGTATGGACACCAAAACTGTATGCAGTATTCCAGGTGCGGCCTCACCAATACCTTGTACAACTGCAGCAATACCTCCCTGTTTTTATATTCCAACCCCCTAGCAATAAAAGCCAACATTCCATTGGCCTTCTTAATCACTTGCTGCACCTGCATACTAACTTTTTGAGTTTCGTGCACCAGGACCCCCAGATCCCTTTGTACTACAGTACTTTCCAGTTTCTTGCCATTAAGATAATAACTTGCTCTATGATTTTTCCTGCCAAAGTGCATAACCTCACACTTTCCAGTATTGTATTCCATCTGCCAAATCTCTGCCCACTTACTTAGCCTGTCTATGTCCCTTTGCAGGTTTTTTATGTCCTCCTCACTCACTACTTTCCCTCCCATCTTTGTATCATCTGCAAACTTTGATATGTTACACTCGGTCCCCTCCTCCAAATCGTTAATATAGATTGTAAAGAGTTGGGGACCCAGCACTGACCCCTGCGGAACACCACTAGTTACTGGTTGCCAATCTGAGAACGAACCATTTATCCCAACTCTCTGCTTTCTGTTAGAGAGCCAATCCTCCACCCACGCCAGAATATTACCCCCAATCCCGTGATTTTTTATCTTGAGCAATAATCTTTTGTGTGGCACCTTGTCAAATGCCTTTTGGAAGTCTAAATACACTATGTCCACTGGTTCCCCTTTATCCACCCTGTATGTTACTTCCTCAAAAAACTCAAGCAAATTTGTTAAACATGACTTCCCCTTCATGAAACCATGCTGAGTTTGCCCTATTAAATTATGTTTATCCAAATGTCCCGTTACTGTCTCCTTAATAATGGACTCTAACATTTTACCAACCACAGATGTTAGGCTAACAGGTCTATAGTTTCCAGCCTTCTGCCTACTACCCTTTTTAAATAAGGGTGTTACATTAGCAGTTTTCCAATCTGCTGGGACCTTTGCTGAGTCCAGTGAGTTTTGGAAAATTATTACCAATGCATCCACAATCCCTACCGCTACTTCCCTCAAGACCCTGGGATGCAAGCCATCAGGTCCAGGGGATTTATCCGCCTTGAGTCCCATTATTTTACCAAGTACCACTTCCTTAGTGATTTTAATCGTATTTAGTTCCTCCCCCCCTAGAGCCCCCTGTTTGTCCAGTGTTGGGATATTCTTAGTGTCCTCTACTGTAAAGACTGATACAAAATAATTGTTCAGTGTTTTTGCCATCTCCATGTTTCCCACCATTAATTTCCCGGTCTCATCCTCTAAGGGACCAACATTTACTTTAGCCACCCTTTTTCTTTTTATATAACTATAGAAACTTTTACTATCTGTTTTTATATTTTTTGCTAATTTACTTTCATAATCTATCTTCCCTTTCTTAATCAATCTTTTTGTTATTTTTTGCTGTCTTTTAAAGACTTCCCAATCTTCCATCCTCCCACTAGATTTGGCTACCTTATATGCCCTTGTTTTTAGTCGGATACTATCCTTAATTACTTTACTTAGCCACGGATGGCTATCTTTTCTTTTACACCCTTTTTTCCTCAGTGGAATATATTTTTTTGGAAGTTGTAAAATAACTCCTTAAATGTACACCACTGGTCATGTACCGTCTTACCCTTTAATCTATTTTCCCAGTCCACTCTAATTAATTCCGCTCTCATACCTTCATAGTCTCCTTTATTCAAGCTCAGCACGCTTGTTTGAGATCCAACCTTCTCACCCTCTAATTGAATATGGAACTCAACCATGTTATGGTCACTCATTCCAAGGGGATCCTTTACTAGGACATTTTTAATTAATCCTGTCTCATTACACAGGACCAAATCTAAGGTTGCTTGCCCCCTGGTCGGTTCAGTTACATACTGCTCAAGAAACCCATCCCTAATATACTCAATGAACTCTTCCTCAAGGCTGCTCTGCCCAATTTGATTTGTCCAGTTAATATGATAATTAAAATCCCCCATAATTATAGCTGTTCCCTTATTACAAGCCTCAACTATTTCCTGATTAATACTCCGTCCAACAGAGTTGCAACTGTTCGGAGGCCTATAGACTACACCCACTAGTGTTTTTTTCCCCTTATTATTCCTTACCTCCACCCAAACTGTTTCACTATCCTGCTCCTTTGACCCAATATCATTTCTCTGTATTATAGTGATTCCTTCCTTTATTAACATAGCCACCCCACCTCCTCTCCCTTCCTGCCTGTCCTTCCTGATTGTTAAATAACCTGGTATGTTTAATTCCCAGTCATGGTCACCCTGCAGCCATGTTTCTGTAATGGCCACAAGATCATACCCATATGTCATTATTTGTGCCGTTAACTCATTCATTTTGTTACGAATGCTACGTGCATTCAGATAAAGAACTTTCAAATATGTTTTGTAACACTTAGTTCCTGTTTTTTCCCTTTTTAGTACTTTACTTTTTACTCCATACCTTCTGTCCCTTCCTGACACATTCTGTTTTTTAATTCCCCCACTGCTACCTAAGTCTATGACCTTCTCTGTTGTCATTTCTATTATTTGCTCTCTAGAAACCTCCCCCCCACTAATTAGTTTAAAGCCCTCTCTACAGCCCTAGTTATATGATTCGCCAGGACTCTAGTCCCAGCACTGGCCAAGTGGAGTCCGTCCCAACAGAACAGCTCCCTCCTGTCCCAGTACTGGTGCCAGTGTCCCAAGAAGCAAAACCCATTTCTCCCACACCAGTCTTTGAGCCACGCATTTAACTCTTTAATTTTATTTATCCTAGCCAAATTCGCTCGTGGCTCAGGTAATAACCCAGAGATTATTACCCTTGAGGTTCTGTTTTTTAATTTGACCCCTAGCTGCTCATACTCCTTTAACAGAACCGTCTTCCTTGTCCTATCTACGTCGTTTGTACCAACATGGACCACGACAACTGGATCCTCCCCCTCCCACTGCAAGTTTCTTTCCAGCCCAGAAGAGATGTCCTTAACCCTGGCACCAGGCAGGCAACACAGCCTTCGGGACTCCCGCTCTTGACTGCAGAGAACCCTATCTATCCCCCTAATGATACTATCCCCTACCACTACAACATTTCTTTTTACTCCCTCCACTTGAATGGCCCCCTGTACCACGGTGCTGTGGCCAGGTTGCTCATCCTCCCTGCAGTCCCCGCTCCCGCCCTCACAGGGAGTAAGAACCTCGATCCTGCTGGACAAGAACAAGGGCTGCGTCTCCTTCAACACTACATCCTAGATCCCTGTACCTTCCTCACTCGTAGTCACACCGTCCTGTCCCTGACCACGGACTACATCTGCAGTAATTAACTTCATAGGTGTGACCATCTCCTGAAACATAGAGTCCAGGAACTTCTCCCCCTCCCTGATGTGTCGCAGTGTCCGAAGCTCGGTCTCAAGCTCCATAACATGGAACTTGAGTTCCTCTAGCAGCAAACACTTGTCGCAGATGTAATCACCGTTAGCCTCAATGGGGTTCACCGGCTCCCACATCTCGCAACAGTAACACATCACCTGCTCCATTCTATATAATTAATTAAATTTCTTATTATTAGTTATGAAGACCCTGCCCGGATATATATGATAATATCACACCACTATTCAATAGGACTTACCAACTTAAAGGTATGAAAGAGAAGAGAAGGAAGAAAACCAACCAACCAGCTGATCACCAACCTCCTCCTTGAATACTGTCTGTGGAGCCTGTTTGGTTGACTCGTCTCGCTGCTCCGCCTCCGCAGTGCTGTCTAAGCCTGGGAGTGGGGAATAAAACAGAGCAAAAAACACACCCTCACCTCCCACTTATCCGAACTCTCCCACTTAGCAAAACTCCAGCAGCACTCAATGCACAAAGCACTCCGTGCACCGCACTAGCCCCTCCCCTTTTATACCTGGATTCTACTTCCTGTTTAAACTGCCCAAGAGTTTAAAAAACCCTTAAAAAATTAAACTTACTTCAAATAATTGACTTCTTAACACACTAAAATTCACAAAATACACTTAAATGATTTTTCTCCCACTTAGCAAAACTCCAGCAGCACTCAATGCACAAAGCATTCTCTTGCGGCACCCGCAAAGCCACATGCGTGTAGTCAATGGCACCCTGGACCATGGGGAAGCTCGCTATTCTTGCAAATCCCATTGCGTGCTCTTGCTGCTTGTCCAGGGTCATGGGGAAGGAAATGTACTGACATCTCCTTTTAAAGAGGACATTCGTGACTTGACGGATGCAGCAATGCACCGCGAACTGGGAGATAGTGGCAATATCCCCAGTAGCGGATTGGAAGGAGCCGGTGGCATAGAAGTTAAGAGCCACTGTCACGTTCACTGCCACCGACAGAGACGTCCTGCTCCTCAGTTGAGGCTGCAGATCTGACTGAAGCAGGTGGCAGAGCTCAGTGACCACCCCTCTGCTGAATCGAAACCTCCGAAAACACTGCTCCTCAGACATGCTGAGGTATGAGAACTGTTGGTGGAATACCCTGGGAGGGTAAGATCTCGTGTGCCGACGCCTGTTGGGCCTCCTCCGTCTAGCCATAATTGGCACTCTCTCTTGGCGTCTCTGAGCCATATCAATTTAATGGAGAAACCGAACGTTTCCACCCATTGCAGCCCCCATAGTATGTGGCCACTCAAGGTTATGCCAGTGAAAAAGCAAACCAACTACAAAGTTCTGGGCCGAAGCCAGAAGTACCTGTGCGAGCGCTGACTCAATGCAGAAAGCTCTCTCCCTTTGTCTCTCTGCAAATCTCTCTCTCTCTCACACAGGAGTGGTCCAAAAATGGCTACCACAAAGAAGCCAGGAAGAACCCCCTTTAAATAGCGCACCCCCAGCCCCACAGCGACTGAGAACCGTTCCAGTCAACCAGTTGCTGGGAGCGCCAGGCGGAAAGGATGGGGCGCCACTGGAGTTCCAGTTCGGGGCGCCCCAAGGGCGTTGCACCATGAAATGACATCAGGATCTACGCGCGCAGCTGAGCGGGCGTTGCGGTTTTACGCCGCCACTAAATGTCCACTCAATTTCACAAGAGGCGCAGGTCTCACCGCGCCCGGGCGCTAGCTGCATCGCGCCCCACTTATCATCCTCTTAAGGCGCTAACAGGTGGCGCTAACAACTGAATTACTCCCCCATAAAATTCTAACAGGGCTAGACAGACTAGCTGCAGGGAGGATGTTCCCGATGGCAGGGGAGTCCATAACCAGGGGTCACAGTCGAAGGATAAGGGGTAAGCCATTTAGGACTGAGATGAGGAGGAATTTCTTCACCCAGAGAGTGGTGAACCTGTGGAATTCTCTACCACAGAAGGCAGTTGAGGCCAACTTATTAAATATATTCAAGAAGGAGTTAGATATATTTCTTAAGGCTAAAGGGATCAAGGGATATGGGGAGAAAGCAGGGACAGGGTACTGAATTTGGGTGATCAGCCATGATCTCATTAAATGGCGGAACAGGCTCGAGGGGCCGAATGGCCTACTGCTGCTCCTATGTTCTATGTTTATGTTTCTATGACACCATTCAGGACAAAGCAGCCCGCTTGATTGGCACCCCATCCACCATCCGTTTAAACAGTCACTCCCTCCATCACTGGCGTACCGTGGCTGCAGTGTGTACCATCTACACAATGCACTGCAGCAACTCGCCAAGGCTTCTTTGGCAACACCTCCGAAACCCGCAACCTCTACCACCTAGAAGGACAAGGGCAGCAGGCGCATGGGAACACCATCAGCTCCAAGTCCCCCCTCCAAGTCAAACACCACCCTGATTGGAAATATATCGCCATTCATTCATCGTCGCTGGGTCAAAACCCTGGAACTCCCTCCCTAACAGCGATGTGGGAGCACCTTCACCACACGGACTGCAGCGGTTCAAGATGGCAGCTCACCACCACCTTCTCAAGGGCAACAAATGCTGGCCTTGCCAGCGATGCTCACATCCCGTGAATGAATGAAAAAAAATACTGCCTTGCAATTTTAAATTGCAAACACCAAGGACAGGTTCCTAAGCCACTGATCGCTCCAGACTTACCTCAGGCTCAATCGGCAGACTTCGAGCCGCCAGATTTTAACGGCCTGGCATCTGCTTCCCGCCAACTTCCTGACCATTTTGGTCAGGACGTTGGCCAGCAGTTGGGCCTCCCACTGCCACTCCCAGACTGTGATTCCCTAGGCCGCTTTCCTGCCTGGGAGTTAAAATTACCCCTGTTGACCAAGTTTCATCTTGGCCTTGTAGGTAATCACACGCTGAGCAGGGTGGTGCCAAATGCCCTCTAACATGTCATGCCTCTCTCCCCTGCTCTTCTTAGGTCCTCCACCGCCAATGTGAAACCTGCTGGTGCAACCATGCTTTTGTTTGCACAGAAACAGTCAGCTTTGAATGGATGTCTCCCGGTCAGATCCCTGCTGGAAAAGTGCCAGCCCCCTCTGCTGTTTATCTCCAGCTTTTATTGGTCACTGTTAACGCACATTGCGCATGAAGTCAAGCCTCAGTAATTTTGCACAAACGCTTAATTGCTGCTTAAAAAGCCTTCACCCAGCCAAAAGAAAAAATCATGACGCCCATGTGCCAATGTGTGCTATTGAGCACATTCATGAGCATTTATGAGCTTGAGCAATTTCACGAGAGTAGCTGAAAGTGGCAATTGAATTGTCCTCCAACACACAAAATCAAAAATGGCTTATTGTTGGATACTTACCAAATGAGCTAGCTGTAATACACAGAGTAATTCTGCCCCCCCCCACCCACTTCACCCACCATAGTGCATGTGCTACGTGGCGACTTCAAGGGAATGTTGTTCAATTTATTGAAGCCATTGAATAGAGAACGGACATTTTCCAAATATGGCACTTCCAACCTCCTTCCACTTGATGCTGGCACTGTTTGTTTTGAACCTTAATACAGCAGGTCTCCAGCCACCATGTTGAATTTGCCACTTCCTCCCCCTTTCCTCTTGGAATCGGGATGAGGATTCGGAAGTGTGGATGCCTCGGGGGACTCCTGCAATCCAGTCAACCGAAGTTGGAGAATTTCAGATCAGTTTCTTTCAGTTGACAGATGTGAATCATTGAATAAACATATTTTAGATCTGGAATGAAATCTATTTACCAGCAACACGAATACATCCCATTTAATGCCAGCCATTCTTACACCTTCAGCTCCTTGGCAACCATTTCATAAACATTGACTCTTTAGAAAACCTGTTACACCTTTGAACAAATGCTGGATTCAAAGATGATTGTACACTTGGTTAAAATTTTAAATTGTCACTCAGAACTTGGCATTATTTAAAAATATTGTTTATTCATTTATTCAATCTGTTATCTACATCTACCAGCTATAAGCTTCATTTACATACATTTAAATATTCATTATCATTTTGTTACTAGCCCTCAAGTATGTGATGTACCAACATCTTGCTTTCAATTTTTAAAAAATGTGTTGTTATTCTACACAAATCTGAAAATCCAGGGGCGGGCGACTTAGCTCAGTACTTATACCAGGATTGTGCCCACTGGGAGCCTCCACCCCTGATACTTTCCAGGGTGTTTAATTGGGGAACTTCCTCCTGACTTTCCAGAGTCAGGAGGGAGTTCCCCAATTAAACGCCCATTTTTTGTGTACCTGCGCCACCAGGGGCGCATCTGAAGCAAGGCAAGAGAGTCTAGCAGAGTTCTGGGTGGGTGCGGTGGTGGGAGGTGCCATTGGCGGGGCTGTCGGGTCTTCACCGAAGAAACTTGTAGCTATCCCCCGAGGCTTTGAACCCCCAGATGGTCCCCACATCCACCAGTTCCCCAGGCGGTACCTACTTTCTGACCAGGCTTACCTCTGCTGACCGTGTGCCAGTGCCCTCTGAAGACCTGGGGTGGAGGAACTCCTGATGTAGGGAGCTCCCGACCCTGGCCCTGTCTTCTCACGATGATATCCTTGTAAAGGGCAGGAGAGACTCCTCCCCCACAAGATCATCCTGGGAAAGTTTGCAGCTAAGTTGAAACCAGGTATCTGGGCCGTGGCCTGGTTTCTAGCTGTTCCGTTGAACTCCTACTGAAGAATGGCCACTAATTTCAGGGCTTGTATTTTTTGTGTGTACCATCTCTACATTAATGGACTGAGGTGGGCTTTGGGCCTATGCATTCCTTAGAGATGTTGTGGATTCAGTAAGATATCTAATCCATTCACAGACCATTGTTCAAACAAGGCTAGATTCTTGAAATCTCAGTAATATAATCAAGGCATGACTGAGCTTCTGTCCACATTATAAACAGCTGTTTACCATGGAGTCTCATGGGCAAGGTATACATTTTAAATCCATGCTCTTATTAATAAACACTCTCACCTCTGAGTCAGAAGTTTGTGGGCTTAAGTCCCACTCCAGAGACTTGAGCACAAAAATCTAGGCTGACACTCCAGTGCAGCGCTGAGGGAATGCTACACTGTTGAAGGTGTCATCTTTCAGATGAGACATTAACCTGAGGCCCCGTCTGCTTCCTCAGGTGGACGTAAAAGATCCCACAACGCTATTCCGAAGAAGAGCAGGTGAGTTATCCCTGGTGTCCTGACCAATCTTTATCCCTCAATCAACATCACTAAAACAATCTGGTCATTATCACATTGCTGTTTGTGGGAGCTTGCTGTGCGCAAATTGGCTATCACATTTCCCACATTACAACAGTGACTACACTTCAAAAAAAAGTACTTCATTGGCTGTAAAGCGCTTTGGGATGTCTGGTGGTCGTGAAAGGCGCTATATAAATGCAAGTCTTTCTTATACGAACAGACCTTTTTTGAATCAAGATTTCTTTACCTACAAAACAACACCTCTAAGAACAGTCCTTTCCAAACTTCCAGGCTGACAACATTCAAACTGGACAAACTAACAAGTAAGAACTGGGTTAGCAGAGCTTCAAGGTCGGGATTACCAAGACTCGGGGGCCACAGGTTAGACAGTTTTAATTTATCTTACTAGTTACCGCCAAGTATAATTGCGCCATCTGGACATTATGCCTACTTTCAGCAGCATTAACGCCACTCTGATAATATGTGAGGAACAATGTTAAATGATTACTGACTGTTGGGGTAAAAGAGAAGTCTTCCCTCCTCTCAAGCGGACCCCCTGAGATAAGGGGTCAACACTTGCCCTCTAGCAACCACGAGTTCACCAGACGGACACCGTGGATAAGTTTCACGATCTTTATTTAAGCATATGCAGGGGGAAAATCTCAGTCTCATCCCAGAGAAAGGATTCTTCCACCGAGCATTAAATACGTACAGCAATTATACCCTAACTTGAGGCGTGCACCCCTCGTGCACCCCCCTTCTACAATCATTGATTGGTCTACAGAATACGTGAAGGGCTGTGTCCATTCGATGCCCCTTATCAGGGAGGTTGCTGAATTGTTTACAGAAACCCATCTTTACCGTATTCGCGGGCTAATTTATCTGTTCCTGCTCTGGCCAGGAGGTGCTTACATCATGCTTTGGGAATCTGTATGTCCTGCCTTATCTTAAACAAGGACAAAAGACCAGCTTATTAGCTTTACAGTTCCTGCCTTATCTGGGTCCTACGCAAGGATAGGAGACAAACTTATTTTCCACTAATTTTAATTCTAAGAATTTATAGTTACTTCTAACTTTTAATTCTAAGAAGTTATTTTTGTCCCCTTACACTGACGAAGGGTCATCGACCTGAAACGTTAACTCTGCCTCTCTCTCTACAGATGCTGCCTGACCTGCTGAGTGTTTCCAGCATTTTCTGGGTTTTTATTTCAGATTTCCAGCCTCTGCAGTATTTTGCTTTTGTGTTAAATGATTACTGGCAGGTAAGCATAATAGTGAATTATTAGAGGTGGATCAAATTAACTGGATTATTAAATCAGTATTTAATCATCCAACATGCTATTTAACTCAAACTAACTCCATATACTCTGAATTTTGGGTACCCTTGCACCAAGCGGTGCCAAAAATCAATCTGATCAGGGTCCACCACTGACAGATTTAAGGCAATATGACATTTTCTTCATGCCTGAAGAATGCCCAATTAAGAATGAATGTTTTACTACGCTGAGATAGCATGGTGCAGCGTGAAGCACTTTTAATGAATTTTCTGACGTCGTAGCATCTAACCGTTCCGCATCACACTGTTTCGCTATGATGCTTTGAACGGGCATTTAAGAAAACATTGGAATTGTAACATTTTGAAATAATGTTTTTTTTTTCATTTTTAATAAGTTGGCACAAGCCAAACCAACTTCCACGTGATTTTATTATTTACAGCAGTAATTTCCCGAGTACGCATCGACTGTGGGTAACCTTGCCCAGTGGAAGCCCAAATGCAAAAGATTTGGCAGACAATGTCCCTTTTGATTTTCTGATATGTGTCGTCAGTGAGACAAAGGTGCCCACCAGCTGGGCAGCCACAGGGAATTATCCCCAAACACCCTGTCTCAATAGTAGAGCATTCCATGTCCTAATACTCTCTGATCATCCTGAATCTATGACCTCTTCTAACCGATTTGCTAACTATATATATGTTATGAATCTTATGATCCATGAAGAAAGACTCATGAAATGACACAGGATGGCCAGCTGGTGGCGCCATCCAAGGAGTATAAATACTCGGGCGTAGGCCCAGCTTTCCCAGGACATTGTGTAAACAGGAACTAGTGAAAGATAACTAGACCTCCATATTTTGAAACAAGTTGATTAAAGCCTTGCTTTATACTCAAACCAAGTGTGTAGTGAGTTTTATTACGTCAATATATATATATATATATAGACTTAGATTTATACAGCACCTTTCATGACCACCGGACATCTCAAAGCGCTTTACAGACAATTAAGTACTTTTTGGAGTGCATTCACTGTTGGAAAGTGGGAAATGTGGCAGCCAATTTACACACAGCAAGCTCCCACAAACAGCATTGTGATAAAGACCAGATAATCTGTTTTTGTTATGTTGATTGAGGGATAAATATTGGCCAGGACACCGGGGATAATAGTGCCATGGGATCTTTTACGTCCACCTGAGAGAGCAAACGGGGCCTCTAAGAGATCGCAAAGTCTCTGTTTGAAGAATGGACTCAGTCGAGAATATTTTTGTGGACTTTATGGGCTGAGGGTGTTTCCCCTGTGGTGGGATCGCCCTGTGCAGATGCGTGGGGGACTGGTTTTGTTAAAACTCCAGAGAACGCATGGCAGTTGGCTGTGACAAAAGAACTGTCAGTCATCCAGAATGTATGGGTTCGCCCGACAGTCCTGGAAAAAGGAAGGGGGCCATTGAACTTGAACTTATTAGAAAGCCACTCTAATATGCAAAAGCACTTCTCACCACCATCTCAGAAGAGAAGCAGAACAATGAACCCACTAGTCTAGCCAGCCGAAGAGGAGCCAGTTTTTCCCAACACAAAGACCGAAAGATATGTCCCAGACTTAGGGCCATTAATCCAATCACGGAATACTCATGGGTCCAATGATGACACATCACTGATTAAGCACCGGAGTGCTTAGAAACAAAAGGATTTTAAAGATTGGCGGGAAAGATAGGTGCAGCCAGACTCCTATAAAGATAGGCCCTTTCCCACCATTCTCTCTCTCTCTCGCTTCCTCGCTCCACCAAGATCGACCTAACAAGAAGTATCAGAGGAAGAAGCTGCTAAGTGAAGCGATCGAGACCGACTAAGCATAGTCTCGAGTGTCCCAAGCTGGTAACCAGATAACCCAGGCAAGCTGGGTGAGCTGCAGGGGCTCTCAGAAGTGAAGTTTTGGGCTATTCCGAGGGGGGGAGCTTCATTTGGTTCAGCCAGGCGAAGGGGTTTATGCGACTGGGTAATTCGTTGGTAGGGGTGGAGTTAGAGTCCACCATAGCAACAAGGGAATTACTGCTTGTTATAGTCTCCTGTTGTGTACTGTATGTATGTTGTTTGTAACCTGGATTTTATTCTCCACAGAGACAGTGATTTTGTTTAGTAGTGCATGTTTTAGCCAGTGTATGTTAGGCCAAATAAATATAAGTTTGATTTTTCAGCGAAGCATTCCTGTCCGTGACTTATTCCATTTACACTCTGAATAATAATTCCCGGGTATAGAACTTTCGTAAGGTGGAGGCGATTCGAACCGTCCGTCTAGCAATTGGGCTAGGATCAAAAACCGCTTACAGCCTCGGTTCAGCGTCTCATACGAAAGGTGGCACCTCCGACAGTGCAGCACTCCCTCAGCCTAGGTTTATGTGCTCAAGTCCCTGGAGTGGGACTTTGAACCCACAACCTTCTGACTCAGAGGCAAGTGTGCTACCCACTGACAGCTGACACTACGGAAAACAATCTCTAACAAGAGCACCTCCACTAGCTCCCCTTTATCCTTCCCTGTTCTTTTGATTCAAGCTTCAATTTTTCTTCATACTTGCAAGGGGAGGGATTTTGGTCTGGGGTTTTTGCCTGGTCAGTCAGCCGTGTGTCTGAGCTGTTCCAGCCCCGTGCTGTTTGAATCGCTTCCCCTTTGGTTCTGACCGCCGGAGTTATTTCAGTAGCGATATAGACAAAACGAGACCAGTGGTTCGGTGCAAAGAAAACCAATGTTTTATTGAAATAAAGAATAAATTGCTATACAGTGAAAATAATTATGAATACAGCACACCTTTACTTAACGGGGAGGAGAAAAGACGGACACGTCGAGGGAAAATTGACTAAATGACAATTTAACAAAATTCCCCTTTAGTTCCCACCCCTTATACCTATCTAGGTTGCCTTGTAATGGGCCAGAAAGTTTATGCTCACCAGTCTATGATGTTGAAACGCCTCCTCCGTGCCCTGCGGTCTGCCTTGGATTTTTCACCGCCCGAAGTAGAGATACCCCAGTAATTCAAAAGTAACTGCGGGTATTCCACTTCTTTGGGCGGGCTGTGATGGTCCTCTTGAAGGCAGGGCACTGGAGGCGAGGCAGTAGAGAGAGAGAGAATGGCTTCCTGAGGGGCTACCTTTACACCCCATTGGGAGCCCTTATCTTCGCACCCAAATCTGGACATATCTGGGTCACACAAAAGGGACCGATCTGTCCCCATTGACCGTAATGAGTTTGAATGCGTTTCCCATTCGTTTAACTGGTTTGTGAATGGAGCTGTCCCAGTTTGAAAATGTCCCGCTGGTTTCTTGAGTGCTCGTGTAAACAATCCTTTGTCCTGTGGTTACCGCCCAACTGCAACTAGATTGACAGCAATCACTTAAGCCCTTGAGTCAACACTGCTGAGGGCTTGTGTAAACAGAGTCCTTTGTTCCGTGTTGAAACTTCCTAACCGCAGTTGATTGACAGCTTCAAGAACATAAGGACTCAGAAGCTGGTATTTTTTCCAATCCTTTCGTAAGCCAGTGCTGGGAGATTCTCCTTTCATATTCATACATGTAGTGTATGTACCTTTAAGACAGAACTACTTTCACAGCTCCTGTATACTGTAGTACCGGCAGTGACCACACCGGTATATAAGCCTTGCGCATGCCTCTGTACCCCCAGTCTTGAGACCGCCCTCCTCCAGTAAATACCTTTTTATTGTTAAGTTACAGCATCCGTGTGGTTATTGAAAAACCTCATACTCTCAGAATCACGGATCTAACAGTGGCGACGAGTGTCGATTCGAATCTACCTGCAACTCTGCATTGCCCTTCGAGGATTCGCTCCGGGAGGGGGGTGTAAGAAAGTCGAGGCCAGGAACAGGGGCGTCGACCATGAGCAACCGCCCAGTCGTCCGGCAGAGAGTGAACATCACAGGGGAGGCTGTGCAGAGCCGGGCTTGTTTCCCCAGCCACGACGATCAGCAAGAGACTGACGACAGGTCCAGCGCAGACCCTTCCCGGACAGCGGCGGCTGGAGCCGACCGACGGCGGAGAGAAAGCCGAGCAGCGTCGATGGGGTAAGACTGAGGGTGAAGCGCACAGGGCGCAGCCAGGGGTTGAAAACCGAGCGGCGTCGAGAGAAAAAAAAACAAAAAAACAAACCGGAGAGAGAGAGGGTAAAGCAACAGCCGGGTTCAGGACCGAGCGGCGTCGAGAAAAAAAAAGAACGCGCAGAGCACAGCCCGGGCTCAAGGGCTGAACAGTGTCCGCGGGGAGAAGAAGGGAGAGCGCGGGAGACGCCATTGAGCCGCGGAGAAGAAGGAAGAGCTTGGGAGATGCCATTTTCAGAAGCCACAGCGGAGAAGAAGGGCGAGCGCGGGAAGGAAGGAAAGCGCGGGAGACACCATTTTGTGCCAGCAGAGAAGAAGGGGAAGCGTGGGAGACGCCATTTTTGACAGTTAAATCACACCCAGGGATGCCGATGAGTGGCAGTATCTCTACTTTCGACAATGAAGTCGAAGATTGGGCGACATATGTGGAACGTATTGAGGTGTACTGCAGGGCGAATGAAGTGCCAGATGCTAGGAAAGCACTGGTTTTGTTAAATTCCATGGGTGCAAAAACTTATGTGTTACTGCGAAATCTAATAACCCCAGAGAAGCCGGTGAACAAGAATTGCGAGAGCATAGTAGAAATCCTACAGGACCACTTAAACCCCACACCACTGCTGATAGCAGAACGATTTAAGTTCCATAAAAGGAACCAACACAAAGACGAAAGCAATGCTGAGTACCTAACGGAACTGCGCAAGCTATCGAAACACTGCCAGATTGGAGCGGGACTAGCAGATACGTTAAGGGACAAGTTTGTGTGTGGGCTACAAAGTGAAGGAACCCAGAAACGGCTTCTATCAGAAAAGGATCTTACGCTGGACAAGGCTTTCAGTATGGCAGTATCACACGAAGCAGCTGCAAGGGGAGCTGCAGAGATACAACGGAGACCGCAAGAATATGGCACAAATGAAATGTCCTATGGAACAGGGAAGTGCTATCGCTGCGGCAGAACAACACATGACCAGAAGGATTGTTGGTTCAAGGACCAAGTGTGCAGACAGTGTGGAAAAGTAGGACACATAGCAAGAGTCTGCAGGTCTGGGAAGATAACCAACAGTAAGAAATCTCCACAGGAGAAGTACAAAAAGGTACACCAGGTGATGGACAGTGGTTCAGACGAACAGAAAAGTGACACAGACTCCGGAAGCAAGGAGCTGGGTTGTCTGAAACTACATAAGGTAACCAAAATGGAGGATCACCAGACTATCTGGGTTACACTCAAGATAGACGGAGTCCAAGTGAAAATGGAATTGGACACAGGATCAGCCCTAACAGTCATAAACCAAAGGGACTGATATACCTATCAATTCATCCAATGAAAAGCGACGAGTTAAGAAAGTAACTATAGGTTTTTATTGGCTAAATAACAGAGCCCACCCTCGTGGGTGATCAGATACAACAAGGAGGAATGCCAGCCAGTCAACTACCTTTATACCTGGGCAGGTAGGTGGAGTCATGGGCGGAGTCAGCAGTGGTCAGCCCAGGTATAGCAGCGTGACAAGAGGCGACCTTGTATAGTGATACAACAGTGTGAACAGTGATAACCATAGAGTAACGATATAACAGTGATAACTATATTGTAACGATAGTGAACGATAAAAGTGGTTTACAAGCAGCTATTTTCACATATACCCTTGAAAGCTACAGAGATTGTCTTGAAGACGTACACGGGGCAAAAAGTCTACCCCAAAGGAAAAATAAGGGTGAAAGTGATATATAAAGGCCAGGAAATACCTAAAATGGATATATATGTATTGCCAGATGGAGGACCACCACTGCTAGGACGTGAATGGATCCAGAAGATACAATTAGATTGGCATTCCATACAGGCACTGAAGGTTGAGGCCAAAAAGGATGACAACGTCACACCTGGTCGACTGTCAAAAATGTTAACTGACGCAAAAGAAGTGTTCCAGGAGGGACTCGGAACACTAAAAGGCATAACAGCAATGATTAAAATAGAGGAAAATGCAAGCCCAAAGTTTCTTAAGGCCAGACCAGTGCCTTATGCGATCAGACCAGCTGTCGAAACAGAGCTGGAAGGGTTGGAACGTTCAGGAGTACTGTCCAAAGTGGACTGGAGCGAGTGGGCTACACCCATCGTTCCTGTAATGAAGAGGTCGTTGAGTAATGCGCCTGGGGAACCAAAGAAGGTCTGCATCGGTGGGGATTTTAAGGTGACAGTGAACCCAGTCCTTCACACGGTACAATATCCACTTCCACGAATTGAGGATATTTTCGCCTCGCTATCTGGAGGTAAACGCTTCACCAAAATTGATCCAGCCCAGGCATACTTCCAAATGGAGGTAGAAGAAGCTTCAAAACAATACCTTACGATTAACACTCATAAAGGTCTCTATCAATACAACCGGCTGGTGTTCGGGGTAGCCTCGGCTCCGGCTATCTGGCAAAAAGCAATGGATCAAGTCCTGCAAGGGATTCCAGGGACCCAGTGTTATTTGGATGACATCCTGGTCACGGGCGAAAATGGCAGTGATCACCTCGCCAACTTGGAGAAGGTGCTCACCAGATTAAAGGAGTATGGGCTACGAGCTAATCGCCGCAAGTGCGAGTTTTTCCAGAAACAGATCTCGTGTTGTGGCCACGTCATCGATGAAGAGGGGTTACATAAGTCCCCTGAAAAGATTGAGGCAGTAGTCAAGGCTCCAGCACCGGAAAATGTGTCACAACTGAGGTCGTTCCTCGGGCTGGTGAACTACTACCACAAGTTCTTACCAAATTTGTCCACGGTATTACACCCACTGAACACCCTACTGCAAACAGGAAGTGGAATGACGAACATAGACGAGCTTTCCAGAAGTGTAAAGAATTGATCACATCAAAAGAGGTGTTGGCCCATTTCAACCCAGCACTACCAATTCGTTTGGCATGTGATGCATCACCCTATGGTATTGGAGCGGTGCTGTCGCACAAGTTCCCAGACGGGTTGGAGAGGCCAGTAGCCTTTGCATCTCGGTCACTAACCTCAGCCGAGCACAACTATGCCCAGATTGACAGGGAGGCCCTCAGCCTAGTATGGGGAGTAAAAAAATTCAACCACTATCTGCATGGGCAGAAGTTCACCTTGCTGACTGACCACCAACCACTTGTCTCCATCTTTAATCCTAAGAAGGGTGTTCCAGTGATGACTGCACAACGCTTACAAAGATGGTCCCTGTTTCTAGGGGCGAATCAATATGAAATAGAATATAAAGGCACGAAACAGCATGGGAACGCTGATGGGCTATCGCGCCTGCCACTGCCTACAGTGGAGGAAGCACCAGCAGTGGACCCTTTTGAGATATTTTATTCGTCAATAATTGAACAGTTGCCAGTAACGAACGCGGATATAGAGAAGGAGACCCGCAATGATCCGACGCTGTCTCGGGTATATGATTTGACGTGAGGTGATGGCCAACACATGGTGACTCACTGTTGCCAGCATTCTCATCCAGAAGAGAACAGCTGTCAGTATGCCAGGGGACAGTGATGTGTGGATCCAGAGTGGTGATTCCACCCAAGTTAAGGGAGAGAGTGCTGAATGAGCTACATGAAGGTCATCTGGGGGAATGAAAATGAAAAGCCTTGCTAGGGCTTATGTGTGGTGGCCGGTAATCGATCAACAAATCGAAGACCTAACTAAGAGCTGCTCAGGATGCCAGAAGGTCCAAAATGCACCACCACATGCCCCTCTACACCCATGGGAGTGGCCCTCCTCTCCATGGCAACGGGTGCATATTGATTTTGCTGATCCATTCATGGACTCAATGTTCTTAATAGCAGTGGATGCTCATTCGAAGTGGCCTGAGGTGATAAAAATGTCCTCAACCACTACAGAGAAAACGATTGCAGTCCTACGGACCATATTTGCCAGAAACGGGTTGCCAGAGCTGATTTGCTCTGATAATGGACCACAGCTTGTGTCCAAAGAGTTTCGAAAATTTATGAGAAGGAATGGGGTAAGGCATTATACATCCGCCCCGTATCATCCAGCCACAAATGGATTGGCTGAGAGGTTCGTACAAACCTTTAAGAAGGCGATAAAGGCCATGTGTGGCGATGAAATTCCACTACAGCATAAGGTGGACAATTTCTTATTAGACCACCGAAACGTGACTCATGCAGTTACCAACCAGACCCCGGCCATGATGTTCTTTAACCGAAGGTTGAGATCTCGTCTGGACTTGCTCAGACCAAATGTGCAAAGAAATGTTGAGGACAAACAATTCCAGCACATCAATGAGAAGCCGACAAGGAGCTTCAATGTAGGTCAACCAGTCTTGGTCCGTGACTACCAAACAGAGAAATGGCAACCCGGAACGATATGCACAAGGCAGGGGCCATTAATGTACACAGTGGATGTCGGGGAGAACATTGTGAGACGCCACGTCAATCAGATCTTAGCGTCACAGGAACGAGTCAACCCCATGTCTCGAGTACCTGGGGATGAACCCGACATACCGGTAGCATCTACCTCAGAACCAGTAGCAGTGGAACCCGATGAACTACCCGATGAAAAGGGGCCAGAATCGCCTCTGCACCAAGAACAAGAACCTTAGGAAAGGCGCTATCCCGAAAGGGTCTGAATCTATAAATGGACTATTGTTGTTTAATGTACATGTTAAAGTATTAATTGTTATTTGAATATTAGGGGTACTACTAATCTAAAAGGGGAGGAATTGTAGTGTATGTACCTTTAAGACAGAACTACTTTTACAGCTCCTGTATACTGTAGTACTGGCAGTGACCACACCTGTATATAAGCCTTGCGCATGCCTCTGTACCCCCAGTCTTGAGACTACCCTCCTCCAGTAAATACCTGTTTATTGTTAAGTTACAGCATCCGTGTGTTTATTGAAAGACCTCATACTCTCAGAATCACGGATCTAACAATACAGGCTGTCTTTCTCTTTTGCCACGGGGCTGGCTACAGCCATCTTTGATGTCCTGGGTTTTTAAAGTACATTCCAAACAGGTTTTCTTTAATCAAATAATCTTCGGGGCTGCTGAAATTTTGTGAACCTTACAGTCCTCCCTTGGATACTAAAACTTGCTTGCAGTATCCTATTAAAGGTGAGCAAAAATTTCTGACCCCCCACAAACAACCTTCCCTTATACTTATCTAATATCTATCTCTGATCCCTCGACACCTCCATCCCCCTTACTCAGAGAGAATCGCAGTGCACGGTGGGCATCTATCGATAGAAAAACATGATTATTTACAAAAATTCAAGCACGGAGGGCGACCAATACCCCTGCACCACTTGTGACATCATAGAGCTTTATCACGATACAACATCTTTAATGAGATTAACACCAAGCCAAAACATATTTGTTAAAAAATACAAACGGAAGAAAACGAGCTTCCCTTTTTTTTTACAGAAAAAAAAACAAATGAATCTGACATCACTCATGATTAGTTACCATTCGGTCTTATTGACCTCCGAAAAGTCAAATTTACATAATTTCCGAAACATCTTTTCCTTGGGGTGACAATTCGTATCCTCGGGCACTGGAAGGAGGCTTCCCCATATGTGAAGCCGATCTCACTAGAATACTGGGTTGAATTGGATCCCAGTCATCCTGGCTAGCTCCCCTCATGGGCATCTGCCTTCCACAGACCCCTCCCGTCGTGGGCTAGGGGTGCTCCCTTCCCCGAGCATCCAAAGACACGATGGTCCTCCGCACCTTTCGAAACTCTGAGAAAGACTTTAAAAAAACATCTAGCCAGGTTCCCTGGCTCGGGGGAATGTGATCGGGTCCCACGACCTCGGCTCACATAGACAACTCTCTGTAATGGTTCCATACTTAAAATTTATACTTTAATACTTAAAACTACCGATTGCAATATAAAATTAAAATTAACACACTCTAACTTACTTGTACATATTATTAAACTTAAACAAAGCTATATACAAGCGCCGCCCATCTCCGGGCAGCTAGCCTAATCTCTGTTAGGACTGTTGCAGGCTACTGCCTGCAGCGAAGCTGGACTGATCCCAACTTCAAGTCCCTCGCAGCTTATGGCTGCTGGTTGGGGACCTCTGTCTTTTGGCTTCTCCCTGACTCGGGAGTCCGCCCTTTTTAACTGGAAAGCTGGTGACTATTCTTTCCTGGGCTGGGGTACCTGAAGAGACCTCCTGGGGAGTGTCACTGGTGGGGCTACCCTGGCGAGCGGACCCTTAGCTCGGGTCACAGTCCTTGCTGGCTGGGGACCTTCTCCCTCGGGTCCCTCCCTTCCCAAACCTGGGTTGGGGACGGGCAATCCCTCGCCACCGGCTGCCGGTGATTGAGAGTCTTCCCCTTCAGGTTTAAAACCTGGTTCAGGCTACTCCTCGGAGTCCCATAAGAGAGGGCGAATCGCTCGGGCCGAGTGCTGGGGAACTTCTCCCTTGAAGCACGTGACTGTGCCTGCGTGTGCAGTCTGTGTGAGTGTACCCGCTGCAAGCTGAGGATTTCTAACCTCAGGTTCAATCCCAGCTGCCCGTTTCCCTGCCTCCGGCTTAAACAGTTTACATTGATTCACATGGAACCATTTTGTGCGCCGGGGCAGTTTTACTGCATTAACCATGGGGCTGGATCTATCGACTATACTATAGGGTCCCATGTACAGTGGCTCTAAACTCCACACCTGGGCGTAGTTCCTAACCATCACTTGGCCCCCTATCTCCCACTGATGAGTCTTGCTAGGCTCGAGCAGCAACCAATTATTCCGATGCTGCTTCCCCATGCTACCTGCTGCCTGCCCATAAATCTGTTTTAGGTGCTCGAGGAGTGCTTGGGCGAATTTGTCCCGATTTATTTCTAGAAGCTGCCCTTCAGTAAGGACTGGGGCTAGGACATGGGTGGGGGTCCTCATAACCCTACCGGTCATGTGTTCGTGCGGGGAATACCCTGTACTCTTGGACTGGCTGGCCCGGATCCCCATGAGGACTAGATGCAGGGCTATAAGGGGTTTTAGATCGCAGAGGTTTCTCTCTCTAGAGGCCTCTCTCTCTTGCACAGTAAAACCTTGAGTGGTTCGACCCACTCGCCCCTTAGATTCTATACTCTGGACTTTGGGGCAGGAACTACAATGTAGAGAAAACTCTTATAGACCAAGTTTGATGAAACAAAATGAAATTTTATTGCATATGGTAAAACAAATCAAATGCAAGCAGATAAGGGAGTACATGGGAGGTAAAAACACAAACAAATCATAACGACACAGTACTAACTAAGGCAAATACAGGCATATTATACTCTACAAAGATCATCATGAAATAGGGAAACACACGGAACATCGAGGGACAACAACTCATGTTAATTATACCCTTAAATATCCACCCCCTTAAACCTATCTAGATCTGATTATGAAGGGCCAGAAACATGCTCACCAATCCAACTAGGAAGTGCAAGATTTTGAAACAGGTCTGCGTTTTGGTCCCTTCAGGCGTCCTGTCTCCTTGTGGATCGTGGAGCCCCAGCGAGCTGCGCCACGCCTCTCTCCTGAGGTGGGGGTCGGGGACAGCTGCTCGACCTCGGCTTCTTCTGTCGTTTTTTCTTGTCTCTTCTACTGGGCCTGGAGTGGGTCGATGGCCTCTCGTTTCGTCAACGGCCCGGGGTTGGTCGATGATCTCCCGATGTTTTACCCCGGGGCGGGACGCCGGCTCGAACGACCTTTTTGATGGCGGCATAGTCTTCTTCTTCTTCCTCTCCGACAATGGCCGCTCCATTTATGGCTTCCTCCCGTTTTCCATGAAGCTTCCCTCGATTTTTCTTTCTACCTCTGGGTTCCCAGATATACTTCTCACCAGAAGCCCTTATCTCGTGCCAAATCAGGTTAGTCTTTTGTTTTAACTTTTGGTGGGCTTGTTGCACAACGGGGTAGTTATTATATTTTAAAATACTTGAGATGGCCGGTAAATGGCCATCTCTGGTCTGGAATGACCTTCATTGTTTTTAATGTCCTGGTGATGTCTTTAACGGGTCCTTGATGCTCTTCTCATGAATATGAAACTGTTCCCTTTTGTCTGGGTCAACATTTAGATGGCCTTTATCTACAGGCCGATCTTGACTGGATCTGCATCCAATCTATATGTATATGTGGGTGTCTGCTTTCGTTCTCTCAGAAACGGCTTCCAGAACTTACTTTGGGCTGAATCCACAAAGCTGTCTGAGGATTTGCAGGAACCATTTTAAAGTGTCCCAATAAGTTGGTCACGGGGTCTGGCGGCCATTTTGTATGCCCCTTTTCCTGGGCTTCTTTTAAAATAGTCTTTAAAATCATGGCCTCTTCTGCCATTCGACCCTTTATAATATAAAGTTCAATTTTGTGAATCCTACAGGGCCTCTGCCCATTTTTGGGGTGACTCCACTGTCTCCTTCCTCAACTTTTCCTTAATGGTGTGGTTCATGTGCTCCACAATCCCTGAGGACTGCGGGTTGTGGGCTAGGTGCCACTTCCCCTTAATACCGAGCAGCGTGATGGTGTTCTGCATGACCTTGCCGGTGAAGTGGCTTCCCTGGTCGGACTCCACAAACTGGGGGAGTCCCCACCGCGAGAACACCTCCCATACCAAGATCCTTGCAGTCCCCAATGCTGTGGCCATTTTACAGGGGAAAGCTTCCACCCACTTGGAAAACACGTCAACCAGGACGAGGCAGTATTTGTAGCCTCCCTGGGCGGCGGGCAGGGGCTCGATGTAGTCGATCTGGATCGACTGCCATGGTCCCTCCGCCCTCCTAATGTGTCCCATGGGTACCTTCCTTCTGTGGGGGTCGGGGTTATTTGCAGCGCACACGAGACAGCTAGCACAGAACTCGCGGACGTCCTCCCGGAGTCCTGGCCACCATCCCGCCTGTTCCACCCGTTGCCAGGTGATCTCAGGCCTGGGGTGTCCTGCTCCCGGCCCCTCATGGGCCAGTTGAAGGAACTCTCTCTGGTGTTGCTGGGGTACTACCCACTGTTCTTCTCTGAACAGCATGCCTTCCCTTATGGAGAGGGGGGCTGCGCCGTAAGGGCCTTCTACCTTCCTGCCCTCCATTACTGCGCTAGTGATGGTTTGCAGGACCGGGTCCTGGGCTTGGACCGTTTTAAGGTCCGGGGCTAACACTACTCCTAAGCTCCCTTGGGTCCCGTCCCTCCCTCTAACTGCCGCCACGGGCCCGGACTCATATGGGTCCCAGAAAGTGCCTGTGTGAGCACCCTTCTTGGCCAGCATGTCGGCTTGCTGGTTACCCTGGCTGCGAGGTTCTGTGGAGGAATGGGCCTTCACTTTGTGGATGAAGACCTCGCCTTCCTCCCCCACGGCTGCCAGGATTTCTCCAGCAGGGGCTTTACTGTTAAGGGCCTCCCATCGGCGGAGGTATACCCGCGACGGGACCAGATGGCCAGGTATTCCGTACACAAGTTGCAAGTGAACATGCTGTCAGAGCAAATCGTGTACGGGGTAGGGAAGATTTCGGGGTGGGTAACCACGCACATCACCGTGCACAGGTCAGCCTGTTGGGTGCTCATGGTGTTGGGGAGCTTGATTTCCAAGGCAATGTTTGCCGTTGGGTCATAGACTCCACAACCCGTGAGTCGTTCGCCGGCAGATACCATGCTGGAACCATCTACATAGATCTCACGGCCTGAGGGATGTATCCCGGCCCGTAAACCTATGTTCACCTCCCATACCCCTTCTATGGAACACCGATAGGCTGTTCCAGGATATACCATATTGGCCGCATGCTTTGGCTTGCAAAGGCCCCTCACCCTCAGATCCATCTGTGAGAGGAGGAGGGTCCAGCGTGCAATGCGGGCACTGCTGACTGTCCCATCTTTAATCCTCCCATCCAGAAGCATCTGGGTGGGTGTATGGTGCGTGAGGAGGGCGATGGGAGAGGTGCCTGTGAAGATCAAGGATCTTTTCACAGCCCAATACGTGGCCAAAGGGTGCCGTTCGCATATTGAGTAGCTCCTCTCCACATCAGTGAGTACTCTGGAGGAGTGGACCACGGGCCTTAGCCTACCGTGCCGCTCTTGGAGCAGCACAGCACTCAGGCTATCCCCACTAGCCGCTGCCTCCAGAAAGAACTCTTTCCCCCCATCTATAGCTCCTAGGGCTGGTGCGGTCTGCAAGTCTCCCTTGAGTTGGACAAATGCTGCCTGGCAACCCTCATCCCAAGACCACTCCACTCCCTTGTGTCGGAGTCAGAGCAGAGGGGTTGCTGTGGCTGCATAGTCTTCAATGAAGTCCCTGCAGTGCCCTGTTAACCCTAGGAACGACCTCACACCTCTCACTGAGTTGGGGACCGGTAATTCTTGGACCGCTTCCCTCCTCGCCTTGTCTATGGCCCTCTCTCCTGTGCGGACGGTTAGACCCAGGAATTTAACTTCCTGCTGACCGATCTGCGCCTTTTTCGGGTTGACTTTGAACCCTTTACTCTGTAACAGCTCCAGCAGTTCGGTGAGTAGCGGGCCATGCTCCCCGACTGAGTCGGTAAACAAGAGCAGGTCATCCACATACTGCAGCAACTGGGTGGGCTGACTAAATTCCTTTAAGCTATCCGCCATACATTGGTGGAAGATGCTGGGGCTGTTATGAAAACCTTGTGGCAAGCAGTTCCAAGTATACTGCTGCCCTTTAAAAGTAAAAGCGAACTTATACTGGTCCTCCCTCCTTAAGGGGATGGACCAAAACCCATTTGAAATATCCAGCACCGTGAATGAAGTCGCTGATGCTGGAATACTCCTGATGAGGTCGGCCACTGCTGCCACTGTGGGGGCGCACGCGGGGATATTGCTGTTAAGCACCCGATAGTCCACCGTGGCTCTCCATGAATTGTCCGGTTTTCTGACCGGCCAAAGCGGAGAGTTAACATGGTTGACTATGGGCCTCAACACTCCCTGTTGTACTAGAGAGGACATGGCTGCCTCCATGTCGGGTTCTGCTTCTTTGGGGAAATTATACTGCTTCTGGGGCCGGGCCATGGGGTCCCCGTCCACTCTAACCTCAAACCCTGTGACCCTCCCGCAGTCGTGTTTATGCGTGGCAAATGCAGCTAGATTAGCCTGCACGACTGCCTGAAATTCCCCCGGGACACCATCGACCATGAGCCCGAGGTCGTAACCTTCTTTCGGCTTCACAGTACACAGGGTCCCCTTGCCTTCCTTGCTCGGGATGACTACTACACCTCCCTCTTCACCCGTGTTGGTTCCCCAAAGGCAATGATTGCGGAGATCCACGAGGATCCCGTGGCCCACCAGGAAGTCGGCCCCTAGGATCCCCTTCCCTCCCTCCACTTCCCACCTTGCCAGGATGCACGTCCATTTGGTCCGGATCGTGCCCAGCTGGATTGAGAGTGGCTTGGAGAATACTCCCGTCTGTTCCTTACCGGTGAACCCCGATAGGGCGTATGGAACCCCGCTAGACAGAGGTGAGGTAGTGGGACTAGCTGCGTGGATCACGGTGCATGATGCTCCCGTATCCAGTAGATAGGTCCCTTTAACCCTCTCTACCTCTCATCTGTACGAGCGGTCTCTTCCATCCATCATACCGGAGGTCACACAGGTAGACAGGCTGTGCGGGCTCTAGTCATTGTGGGGCGGCAGAGGGGGCTGAGGGAACTACAGCACTGGTGGTGGCTGCTACTCTCTCCTGGCCAGTCAGAAGAGACCGCATTGCCTCCAATAGTGACTCGACCAAGGCAGGAGGAATTCCTGTCTCTACCTTTTGGACTGGGGCTGTGGGATTCTTTGCTTTATTGTCCTTCCAAGAATTTCTACAATCCTTGTGCCAATGGCCGTCCTTCCTCCACCCATAACAGTTTAACTTAGTCTGAGAGGGACGGTTCCCCTCCTGATGCCACTCTTTCTTATTCGGGCCCCCAGGTTTAACCTCATGGACTTTTCCCTTGGGTTGGTGCGTCTCGGTACCCCTCATGTTTCTAAATGCTACTGTGAGCTGGCGGATCACCGCTTCTTCGGTGGTCTGGGGGTTTCGGGGGTCAAACCAAGCCGCGGCCTGGGCTTGGATCTGGGGTAGGCTGTTTGCCATAAGACAACGGAGCCAGTGAGTCAATTGGGCTGGGTTCAGTGCTGCCCGCTCTGGCATTCCCGGGCATGTGCTCCGGTAGACTGGCCACAGCCTGTCTGCGAACTCCTGCAGGGACTCTCCTGGGAGCTGTACCGTTCTTTCTACCCGGGCGAATGGACTAACATCATTGAGTCCCATGGCCTCCAATATCTCGTTCCTCAAATCCTCATATTCTTTCTGCCCCCTTTTGCATTCACCAGATAGGGTCTGGAGGAGATCACCTCCCAGCGAAAACAGCAGCATTTTAGCTTGCTCTGCGTCATCGCAGTCATTAACACAAGCTGCTTGTTCTATCTCCCTGAAGTGCAGAGAGGGGTCTCCCTTTTTAGTGAACTTGGGGATGTGGCTAACCATGGCTCTGAGCTGTTGGGTGCCATACGGCACCACAAACTGATTCTGGATGGCCCCTGGGTCATCATCATCAACGGGCGGACCGCACCTCCGTTGTCGGAGGGGGTACACTGGTCCTGGTCCTGGCCTACCTAGCTGGGCCTGCTGTGCTTCCTCTACCACCTCATCCTCCACCCCCCCTTGCTGCCAGAGCTCCTGAAAGCTTGGAGCTATGGGTGGCGGTCGTGGGACCTCTGATTCCCTAACCAACTTTGTTCTGGGTGTTGCCTGTGGGACGGTTCTATTTGGGTTGCCGGTAAAGTCCGACTGGCCTATCCGGGCTGATAAGACATATCATCCCCTTTGCCCTCTTTAAAGCCATATTCAAGCTTTCTATCTCTTCCCTACAGGGGCCATGATCTGCTTCCTCGAACCCTTGGTTGCAGGCCAGCTTATACGCTGCCTTTACCTCCCTAGCCTTTTCCTCCTGCACTCTTACTTCTTTTATGTGGCGGGCATTCTCCTCCCACACCCTCATCTCATTACTCTCGGCCTCTGTAACTAGGCACTTCAGGTACTCTAACTCGTGCCTTGTGTGGCTTTTGTCCTCACTAAACTGGTCCACCAGGCGCTCTATCTTGGCCTGGTATTCTTCAATCTCCATTTCCTTATCCCAACTCTCTGTTTTAACTTCCCTAAGCTTGCGGGTACCTAACCACAAACAGATCAGTGGTGTGATAAAAAGAAAACCAATAACTGCTGCTCTCTCCAGACCCAGACCACCGTCTGCTACATCGCATACTGTCGCCAACGGTCCTGCTGTGGTCGCCATTGTAAGGGGAGGGGTTTTGGTCTGGGGTTTTTGCCTGGTCAGTCAGCCGTGTGTCTGAGCTGTTCCAGCCCCGTGCGGTTCGAATCGCTTCCCCTTTGGTTCTGACCACCGGACTTATTTCAGTAGCGATATAGACAAAACGAGACCAGTGGTTTGGTGCAAAGAAAACCAATGTTTTATTGAAATAAAGAAAAAATTGCCATACAGTGAAAATAATTATGAATACAGCATACCTTTACTTGACAGGGAGGAGAAAAGACAGACACATCAAGGGAAAATTGACTAAATGACAATTTAACAAACTTCCCCTTTAGTCCTCACCCCTTATACCTATCTAGGTTGCCTTGTAATGGACCAGAAAGTTTATGCTCACCAGTCTATGATGTTGAAACACCTGCTCCCTGCCCTGCAGTCTGCCTTGGATTTTTCACCGCCCAAAGTAGAGATACCCCAGTAATTCAAAAGTAACTGCGGGTATTCCACTTCTTTGGGCGGGCTGTGATGGTTCTCTTGAAGGCAGGGCACCGGAGGAAAGGTGGTAGAGAGAGAGAGAATGGCATCCTGAGGGGCTACCTTTATACCCCATTGGGAGCCCTTATCTTCGCACCCAAATCTGGACGTATCTGGGTCACACAAAAGGGACCGATCTGTCCCCATTGACCGTAATGGGTGTGAATGTGTTTCCCATTCGTTTAACTGGTTTGTGAATGGAGCTGTCCCAGTTTGAAAATGTCCCGCTGGTTTCTTGAGTGCTGGGTAAACAATCCTTATGTGCTCATGTAAACAATCCTTTGTCCGGTGGTTACCGCCCAACCGCAACTAGATTGACAGCAATCACTTAAGCCCTTGAGTCAACACTGCTGAGGGCTTGTGTAAACAGAGTCCTTTGTTCCGTGTTGAAACTTCCTAACCGCAGTTGATTGACAGCTTCAAGTACATAAGTACTCAGAAGCTGGTATTTTTTCCAATCCTTTCGTCAGCCAGTGAATCAGAATCAGAATCAGAAACCCCACAGTGCAGATAGAGGCCATTTCGGCCCATCGAGCCTGCACCGACACATATCCCACCCGATCCCTGTAACCCCTACACCAACACATATCCCACCCTATCCCCGTAACCCCACGTATTTAATCCCCCTAACACTAAGGGTCAATTTATCATAGCCAATCAACCTAACCCGCACATCTTTGGACTGTGGGAGGAAACCGGAGCACCCGGAGGAAACCCACGCAAACACGGGGAGAATATGCAAACTCCACACAGACAGTCGCCCGAGGCCGGATTCGAACCCGGGTCCCTGGCGCTGTGAGGCAACAGTGCTAACCACTATGCCACCGCGCTGTGCTGTGCTGGGAGATTCTCCTTTCATATTCATACAGGCTGTCTTTCTCTTTTGCCACGGGGCCGGCTACAGCCATCTTTGATGTCCTGGGTTTTTAAAGCACATTCCAACCAGGTTTTCTTTAATCAAATAATCTTTGGGAGCTGCTGAAATTTTGTGAACCTTACATACTGTAAGATTCTATGATCACTTCCTCCACCCTCACTTCCAATGGAAAGTCTCACAAGTGGCAGGGATTGCTGGTTGACAGAATCGCTTCTCGGTCAATTGCCCATCCATGCACATCCCAGTACTACCTAAAACCTGGCCATACAATTGAGGAAAATCCTTGCCTGAAGTTGATCTGCAATTGAGGTAAGACTAATTGTTTGAGAATTTCCTGCCTGATCTGTTTTCCCTTTTTTGAATAGGAAGCAACATTTGCCTCCAGTCCCGTTGCACACTTCCCATTTGGAAACCTCTAATTAGTGACTCTGCTATCTCTTCCCCAACCTCCTTCAATATTCTGGGATGCACATCATCTAGGCTTGGTGACTTTTCTATTTTTAGTCCTATTAACTTTTTCTTAATACTTTGGCCCCGAATAATTGCATAGGCTGTGATCCCCACAGTTATGTTTGGGATCATTGTCACCAGAGCACGCCACTGTTGATTCCACCAGCGTGTGCGGGGTCAGGGGATAGAATCTCAAATGCACGGGCGTGCGCGCGTTCATGCTGCGTTGGGTGCATCTCAGGCAGCTGCCAGCCCACATAGACTGGAAATGTCATAGGACCATAGGAACAGGAGGAGGCCATTTCGCCCTTCGAGCCTCTTCCACCATTCAGTGAGATCATGGCTGCACTGTGACCTAACTCCATATACCCGCCTTTTCCCCATATCCCTTAATACCTTTGGTTAACAAAAGTCTATCAATCTCAGTATTAAAATTAACAATTGACCCAGCATCAATTGCCGTTTGCGGAAGAGAGTTCCAAATTTCTACCACCCTTGTGTGAAGAAGTGTTTCCTAATTTCACTCCTGAAAGGTCTGGCTCTAATTTTTAGGCTATGCCCCCTAGTCCTAGACTCCCCAACCAGTGGAAATAGTTTCTCTCTATCTACCCTATTAGTTACGCTTAATATCTTGAGAACTTTGATCAAATCACCCCCTTTACCTTCTAAGTTCCAGGGAATGCAACCCTGTTTTTTTAGTAATATAACCCTATTTTGGGTTATAGCAGACTTCAGCACCTGCTGCTGTCTAGGGGTGAGCTCCCCACACCCCAGCTCCACCCAGGAGAAACAATTTATTCCACCCCTTTGACACCCTTACAAAGAGCCCATTTGCACACGGTACCCCTCAACTCACTGAGTGTACTGGCTTATCCTGGGATCACAGGTTTCAAACGCTTTACTTCCCAACTCCACATGTGTGTCTCTGCATCAATGATTGTCTCCCCAGTGCTTGCCCTTGGAAATAGCACCTGCAATAATGCACCACTCCCTCATGACTAGTCAATACCAGTCATGGGGCATATCATTTACAGTGTCAGATGACTTTGTTTTTGGTTTCTGGTACCAAACTTGTAGCTCTCTGCTATTTCTAATGGCTTTGGGTCAAAATGGTCCTCAAGTTTCTCGACAATCTCTTCAAACGACACATCCTTTACTTTCCCTGACGCGAGTAGGTTTGTCAACGTTCCGTAGACATCTGGCCCAATCGGCATTAGAAAAACTGCTTTTTTACGCTCACGGATTACTTAATTTTGAGCTTGAACATTTTCATCTGCACCTTCGGTCTCAATAATGCTATTGGCCTCAAAAACATCTCCATCCGCTCAGTGTACGAACTGAATGGTTCGTGAGCTCGGTCAATGAATAGTTACATCAGTGTGGATGAATCAGAGATAATCAAACACGGTTTTGTACAATGCAGGTCATGTTTTATTCATTTAATTGAATTGTTCAAGGAAATTACCAAGCGTAGAGATGAAAGGAATGCAGTCAATGAGGTATAGTTGGACTTTCAAAAAGTACTTGATAAACTGCCGCACAAGAGACTTGTTCAGAAGATTCAGCACCTGCTATTAAAATGGTAATATGGATACCTGGCTGGCTAAAGGACAGAACGCATCGAGCCAGAGTAAATGGGTGTGTCTTTAATTGGAAAGATATAGTTTATCAGTGTTCTGCGCTGCTAAGTTGCATAGATTTGATGGTTAAACTCCTGCATCACTCCTGTGCACACTGCAGCCAACCTTCACCTTAAGCTCACTGAACTTGAGTAATTGGGCTGTGCCTCAATGGGGAAAGAGTGCGTGCTCCCTGTCAGAAAAACACTTGACTTGTATCTGGGTGGATTACTCAGTAGCTTAGTTTGCAAAGGTTTAAGCTTAATATTTGAGTTTTCGCACTCAGCCAACCAATAAAAATCTTTAAAAGAAGATTGCAGGAAGAAAAAAAAAACCCACAGAGTGTGTACACGGTATTCTCAAGTTTTACATTTTCAGTCACCAAGGACTTGATGATGAATCTGTATGAAACAATGTTTAGGCCCCAATTAGAGCACTCTGTGCAGCTATGGGCACCTTATCATTAAAAGAACACAGGAACCATGGAAAAAGTATATATTCACTATGACAATACCAGGATTCAGAGAACATAGTTATGATGAGATACTTAAAAACTCAGACTGTATTCGCCGTGGCAGGAAAGGCTAAGGGAAAATAAAAATGGAAACACTCAAAATTATGAAAGATTTTGAATGAGTGAAAGCAGAAAATGATTTCCGTCTGGTTAATTCCACTTTTTCTGCTTTCGTTTCAGTTCAGTTGGCCTGCGTTTGTGCTTTCTCACCTCTTTATCTCAGAAGATTAGTTCCAATGGTCGGTGAAGTGGATCATAAATTCAGGATTAGTACAAGGGTTTAAAAGGGGGCGGTTCAAAGGAAATTTTTCACGGGAAACCTATTAAAATGTGGACTGCTTCACCTCGTTTGATTATTGAAGCAGAGTTAATCGCAATGTTTCAGCGGGAGTTACATCAACAGATGAACAACAACAAATATTAATTGGTCGCAAATCTGTGGTAATTCCTGGGCGTTCCTGCCATGCAGCTCTGAAATGGAGGTAGCACTGACACAGGCACAATCGACTGAATGGTCTCTTTCTGTGCTGAACTGTCTATGATTCTATTGCTAAATAGGTACTGGTAAGTTATTTGGGGAATATTAATCAGAGTATCAGGCATAGGAACATAGGAGCAGGAAGAGGCCATTCAGCCCCTCAAGCCTGTTCCGCTATTCAATGAGATCATGGCTGATCTGCGACCTAACTCCATATACCTGGCTTTGGCCGCATATCCCTTAATAACCTTTGTTTAACAAAAAGCTTTCAATCTGCAATTTAAAATTAACAATTGATCTAGCATCAATTGCCGTGTGTGGAAGCAAGTTCCAAACTTCTACCACCCTTTGTGTGTAGAAGTGTTTCCTAATTTCATTCCTGAAAGGTCTGGCTCTAATTATTAGACTATGCCCCCTAGTCCTAGAATCCCCACCCAGTGGAAATAGTTTCTCTCTATCTGCCCTATATGTTCCCCTTAATATCCTGAAAACTTCAATCAGATCACCCTTAACCTTCTAAAGGGCTGTGAATGCTAAGTCTTTGAGTATATTCAAGGCTGAGATCGATAGATTTTTGGACTCTAGGGGGATCAAGGGATATGGGGATCGGGCGGGAAAGTGGAGTTGAGGTCAAAGATCAGCCATGATCTTATTGAATGGCGGAGCAGGCTCGAGGGGCCGCATGGCCTACTCCTGCTCTTATTTCTTATGTTCTAAATTCTAGGGAATACAACCATAATTTATGTAATCTCTCCTTGTAACTTAACCCTTGAGGTCCGGGTATCATGTGTTGTGCAGAATGGCACTTCCTGTATTTTATTTTGGCACTCACCACATGCATTTAAAAGAAAGAAAGAAATAACTTATATTTGTCTTTCATATCCTCAGGACATCTCAAAGTGCTTTGCAGCCAATTAATTATTTAAAAGGGAAGTCACTGTTGTGTGAGCAAATGCAGCAGCCAATCTGTACAGAACAACATTATTGGATCTTTTATATCCATCTGTGAGGGCCTCAGTTTGACATTTCATCCAAAAGACATCTCATCCAACAATGCAATAATCCTTCAAGTATCAGCCTAGATTATGGGTTCAGTGGAGCTTGATCCCACGGCCTCCTAAGTGGGAGGCAAGAGTGCTACCACTGTGTCAAGACTGACACTTGTGTTACAGGGAATATTCTGAACCACTGCATTAATGTAGCACTGACAGTAAGGTGTTTTACCTGACAACTGGCAAATGCACCGCATGATGGCAGGTTGGTTTAGACAGAGGAGAATGATGTCAAGAGCAAGCCTTGGTCTATGTTGGATAAATTGGTCACGGCTGTGATAGCTGCGGGTGTGCTACAATTGAGTTCAGTGTCTCTAGGCTAGGGGTGGGGAAAACTTCTGCCAGGGTTTCTGCTCTTGATCACTAACCCTACCCCCCATTGGAAAATGAGACGTAGGTGAAATGAAGATCAGCTTTAGTTCTAATGTCCCTCGCCACCAAAAGCCTGCTGGCACTTAAAGATTAGGGGGGAGAAATTCAGTATCGCCCCGTTTGGGGCGCAATGATCGGCCGGGCGCAAAGTTTAGCGTCTGGAGCTAATTATCACCTCCGACTGCAAACTTGGCCTCTATCGCCCCTGGAGGTGATTGGAGCGCTAAATCAGGCGCTACACACCTCTCTTAAGGTGCAAAGGCCGAGGAGCGAGGCGCTAACTCAGAGCGCTGGCGAAGCTCATGTGATGTCAGTCAGCAATGGAACACAGACACACTGGCGCCGGAGAGTTCTTAAAGGGGAGGGTTGATCTTGCTCTCCATCCACACCCTGCTCATTGCAGCCTTGTATCTCGGCCTGGAGAGACCTGTACATCAAATCTGTTGGAAAGAACAATGGAGAGGACCAAGGAAAGAGCTCAGAGTGCAGCCCCCATAGTCTCTTCTAAATCGATGCAAGGAAGGTCAAATCAAAATGAACCTGCAAAGTGCTGCTCAGTACCCAAAACTCCTTCACACAGCATTGAATCTCTCCAGAAGTCTCTCTCTCTCTCAGAATGCGTGGTGCAAAAATTACACCGACAAAAAAAGGCAGGAAGTGGTCGCCTTTAAATAGCGCTCCCCCAGTCCCTTCCCGACTGCAAAACGCTCCCCTCAACCTGTCGTTGCTAGCGGCAGGCGGTAAGGCAGGGGGCGCCACTCAATATCTGGTCCGGGGCGCTACCGGGGCATTGCACGCTCGATTGACATCACGGGCTCAGGTGATCATGGCGGTAGTGTTTAGCGCTGCCGCAAAATGTCTGGTCAATTTCATGAGCGGCGCAAACATCGCCGCGCCCGGGCGCTAGTTGCTTTGCGCCCCATCAGCACCCTCTTAGGGCACAAACGGGAGGTGCAAAGCAACCACATTTTTTTCACCTTGGTTCATAAATGAGTTAAACCACTTGAGTGAGGTATGAAAGGAATGATTGTCCCTATGAAGCCATTCATTCTCATTGTTCAGTGATGTTGACTTTCATCAGTTCATGACTCTTTTGAAGGGAATCTCGCAGGAGTCGTAGCAGGAGCACCCAATTTCTTTGTGAATAATGTGCCACGAAATGGATAGACTAGAGAACATAAGAACATAGGAAATAGGAGCAGGAGTAGGCCAATCGGCCCTCGAGCCTGCTCCACCATTCAATGAGATCATGGCTGATCTGATCCTAACCTCAAATCTTCTATCACTCTCCATCCCACCCGAACCCATGTGATCTCCCGGGAGAGGCAAAAAAACAGATAAAAAACCCAATGGCCAATTTGGGAGTAAAAATCTGGGAAATTCCTCTCCGACCCATCTAGGCGATCGAAACTCGTCCAGGAGATCACTCTGTCCCTATATTTTCTACAGTACTTACCTTCTGTAAAGGCGATCCCCACCCCAGCCAGGAACAGGAATAAAACCATCTCCTGAAATCTAACAAAGAATTAGAACACAAGAAATAGGAGCAGAGCCAGGCTACATGGCCCCTGGGCCCACTCCACTACCCACAGGGCCATGACCATTCTGAACCTAGACTCATATCCAATTTCCTGCCCGCTCCCCGTAACCCTTAATTCCCTTTACTTCTAGGAAACTATCTATTTCTGTTTTAAATTTATTTAATGATGTAGCTTCCACAGCTTCCTGGGGCAGCAAATTTCACAAACCTACCACCCTCTGAGTGAAGAAGTTTCTCCTCATCTCAGTTTTGAAAGAGCAGCCCCTTATTCTAAGATTATGCCCCCTAGTTCTAGTTTCACCCATCATTGGGAACATCCTCACTGCATCCACCCGATCAAGCCCCTTCACAATCTTATATGTTTCAATAAGATCGCATCTCATTCTTCTGAACTCCAATGAGTAGAGTCCCAATCTACGCAACCTCTCCTCATATGACCACCCCCTTATCCCCGGGATTAACCGAGTGAACCTTCTTTGTACTGACTCGAGAGCAAGTATGTATTTTCTTAAGTATGGACACCAAAACACCAGAACTGGGGTTGTTCTCCTTGGAGCAGAGAAGGCTAAGAGGAGATTTGATAGAGGTGTTCAAAATCATGAAAGGGTTAGACCAAGCAAATAAAGAGAAACTGTTTCCAATGGCTGAAGGGTCGATAACCAGAGGGCACAGATTTAAGGTGATTGGCAAAAGAACCAGAGGCAACATGAGGAAAAACTGTTTTACGAAACGAGTGGTGAGGATTTGGAATGCGCTGCCTGATAGGGCGGGGGCTACGGATTCAATATTAGCCTTCAAAAGGGAATTGGATAAATACTTGAAGGAGAAAAAATTGCAGGGTTATGGTGAAAGAGCGGGGGAGTGGGACTAACTTGATTGCTCTTCGAAAGAGCCTGCACAGAGTCAATGGGCCGAATGGCCTCCATCTGTGCTGTACTATTCTATGATTCTATACCACAGGGAATTTCCCACAAGAAAACCTACATTTGCTGTTTGCTCCATAGTGCTCTGCAGGTTTCCAAATCCCTCTCACATGCTTACACCGATGTTGGAGCAGTATGTCTGCCTGTTCCACCATTTCATACAGGGAGCTCAGAAAATTCTCAATGGACTGCTCAAACAGCTTCTGTTGATTAATCAGTGTATTCTAGACTAGTAAAGTTTGAATCCATGGTCCTAACACTACATTCCACGTGGTGTGGCCAGAGGATTGGAGAGCATGCTTATTTGAGGAGCGGTAGTGAATGGATCGGTATACTGTATATGAAACATTTCTTAAAGCGAAATAAAGCCTTGACTTTCATCGGCAGTAAGTTGGAGATGCAGCTTCAATGAGATGGCAGTGACAGGTATAAGATATGAGGGTTGGGGCTCTCTGTTTGGTGCCAGCATGGTATGTGCATGCATTTCCATTCACTGGGCACCATTTATTGAAGCCTACCTTGACACACTTCCTCAGTCCAGAGAACTTTGCCCTCATGACCTACTAATGTGGGTGATTGCATTGCCTGCTTGCCACCTCCTGGCATAGCTGTTGCACACTGGATATTAGTTCACCTCTAGTTTCTCTTCAATCAAGAGGGCAGATCCTGGAGCTCCTCCATACCACTTTCTTTGCTCAGCAACTAACCTCCACCAAACAGTGTTCCCCTCCCTTTGGGTGCAGTAGCCCTTTAAGAACTTTTGCTCTTCGGATTCCACGCACTAAGGTGACTCAGGTCTCTCTGCGCACAATGAACTTGTGCAGGGTGTTTAGGCGAATTATATAAATGAGCCAACCCGAGGAATTTAGACCACACTTGGAGTACTGTGCACAGTTCTGGTCTCCGTATTATCAATAGGATATAGAGGCACTGGTGATGCTGCAAAAAAGATTCACGAGGATTATATCAGTACTGAGAGGATATACTTACCAGGAAAGGCTGAACAGGCTGTGGCTCTTTACTCTAGGAAAGTGAAGACTGTGGGCTGCCCTGATGGAGGTCTTTAAGATAATGAAAGGGTTTGATGGGGTAGATGTAGAGAAAATGTTTCCACTTGTTCCAAAACAAGGGGTCATAAATATCAGATAGTCACTAATAAATCCAACAGGGAATTCAGAAGAAACTTCTTTACCCAGAGAGTGGTGAGAATGTGGAACTCGCTACCACAGGGAGTGGTTGAGGCGAATAGTATAGATGCATTTAAGGAGAATCTCGATAAGCACAGGAAGGAGGAAGGAATAGAAGGACATATTGATGGGGTTAGATGAAGAGGGAGTGGGAGGAGGCTCGTGTGGAGCACAAATGCCGGCATAGAACAGTTGGGCCGAATGGACTCGATGTAACTCAATGTAAACCGAGGAATACGGCAGGTTTAACCTATCACAGTGCAGGTGTGATAGGAATGGGGGTTATTTCTGGCCCGACTGGGGAACCAGTCCGTTTAATTTTACAAATGGGAGAAAAATAACTGGCTCGCCAGTAAAGTGCTGCTTAGCAGATGGCCAAAACAATCCACTATACATTATTATACCAGTCAAATGATAGTATTATTACAATGCCATACATGAAGGGCAGGCTGGAAAAAACAAGATCAAACCACAGGCAGAACTTGAATTACTCTGCGTAGAGGAGATTATTTTTCTATCAATTTATACTAGCGTTTAATTCCACCAATAACCATTAAAGGTGCCATTTTAAGAATGTACATTTGAGCTTTCCTTCACCCTTACGCTTTCTGGAAGACTCTTTAATTATTTTGTAACACAGTGCATGATGAAATCACAAGCCTCAATGATAATTCAGAGACTGACGTGCTTTGATTTATGCATTATTATGCTGGTGAAAAGGAGATGGCCGATTATATTCAGAAGCATTTTTTCCACTTAAAAAATGAGATGAAATAGAATGTTTTGTTTGCTTTAATAATATCAAAGTACAATTTTATTGCAGACTATTTATTAGCACAATGCTGAGCACGGTGGCTCCTTTAAAGAGGCACTAACCTATTAATTTCTAGTTACATGCCAGGTCAATATTTAATGAAAAATGTTAAGCAGTGTAATCATTATTTTCCTTTTAACAATTTTCACTACTCTCATCCCCCCCCTGAAGTTGTTGACTCCTTGCACATTTCCATAAACAATCATCATCTTTTGGTAACCTCCTCCAGCCCTACAACCCTCCGAGATTTCTGCGCTGCTCCAACTCTGGCCTCTTGCGCATCCCCGATTTAAATCGCTCCACCATTGGTGGCCGTGCCTTCAGCTGCTTCGGCCCTAAGCTCTGGAACTCCCTGCCTAAACCTTCCCAGCTCTCTAGCTCGCTCTCCACCTTTAAGACAATCCTTAAAACCTGCGGGCTAGAAATTAGGTAGCTTAGCGCCTCCCGTTAGCACCCCGCCCGGGCGCTGATGGGGCGTTTAGGGGTTAGTGCCCGGGTGGGCCGATAACACCGGCACACTATAAATTCAGTTGGCGGTTAGCACCTCAGAGCCCTGTGCCCCAGAGATGGTGACGTCATCCGGGTGCGCGGCGTTCCGTTAGCGCCCCATTAGCACCCCGCCGGGAAATTGAGTCGCGCTCCCTCCACCTTCGCCAGGCGCTAACAGTGACTGCTGGAGCAGGAGCTGCAGCATTGCCCCGTGGGTTGGGGGGCACTAGTTAAAGGCATCGGCTGTCATATATGCGGACCTTTAATTAGCGTCCAGGGTACGGCCTTTTGCCACTTTTGATGCCACCGATGGGGCAGCCCTACACTCGATTGGATGCTTGGAGCTGCTCCTCGGGGCCTACGGGTGCCATTGCCCACCCATCCCCGGCCTTACTCCTTTGAAGTGGCTTGGGGCGTTGTACTATGTTAAAGGCACTAGATAAATGCAAGTTGTTGTTGTAGCAGCTCTCCATTAGCAGTAACCGCAGAACAATCAGTTTCTGTTTACACAGTAATCCAGACCCATTCAAAGCCCTTACACACATTGAGATACAATGAAACTCTGGAAAAGGACTTTTGAAAGAGAACAGTTTGGATTGAATGGGTTTTTGAATCACCCATAACTGAACAATAGGGCAGTTGGATTCCCTTTTGTTTTAGCCAGGTGAACTCCGGACGTGGGCGGGTACACTTCTGCCCCAGAAGGTAGACACATCCAAACCACCCCAACCACTTTGAATCAGCCAATCACAGCCTTTCTCTTGTGTATTTGGACTTTTGGGCGTGAATTTTGCACACAGAGCTTTTCAGCGCCAAACAGCAGGAGTTGGCAGGATGTAAAGGTAGCTCCTGAGAAGCTAGCTCCCTCTCTTATTTTCCTTGGACCACAGGTGAGCAGGTTTCTGACTCCTCAGCAAGCCAACCTAGTAAGGAGTTAGGGGGTGGTAATTTAGGGGAAATTGCTAAGATTGTTTAATTAACATTGTAGCCATTAATCCCTTGTTTTTGCCGTCTGCCTTCCACTGTTAAGCAATTTACTGTAATTACTGTGTTCGTGTGGTATAGTTTAAAATTTGATTATAGTTTCTTTAGTTTAATAAAAGTTGACTTTCTCACATCCAGATCAGTTGTCCGTTTTTAATATATCATTAATTATAAGTTCCTCCAGTCAGAACTGGAAGGTGGGGTAGCGATTCGAAACCACTGTTTAAATTGGTTTACAGTGTAGCAGCAAAAGGCTGCCTGACCAGGTGAATTACCGTAAACCAGGTAAAAGGTTGGAATTGGTCAGAGTGCAGGCAAAGGCTGCTGACCAGGTAAATTACCGTAAACCACGGAAAAGATGCCGTAAACCACGGCCAACAGTGGGTTGGCCGGACGTCGATGGTGGCGGGACTAAAACCCGACAAGCAGCAGCCCCGTCTCCATCACGTCACCATTGATAAAATCACTCCCAACATTTCTGTTTGATGACCTTTCGTCAGAACTGTTAAAAGTTGGAGACGTAACAGGTTTTTTACACGTGCAGGGGCAGAAAAAGAAACAAAAGATGAGTCTAGAAGAGGTGTAAATGGGAATGGCAGAATCATCAACAGCTGCCATGTGAAAAAATAGGGGCCGAGGTTATGGTCTGAAATTGTTGAACTCGATGTTGAGTCCAGAAGGCTGTAAAGTTCCTAATCGAAAGATGAGGCGCTATTCCTCAAGCTTCAACGTTTTGTTTCTTTACTTGTCCCGTTACCATCCGCTTTTGCCTCACACCATCATCCGCTTTGCCATTTAATCTCTCCTGCCTTCCACCGAATCACAGACCTTCCCTTTTGTTCATTCCTCCCCTCCCGCCCTCTTCCTGCCCATGTAAAATCACAGAAACCCCACAGTGCAGATAGAGGCCATTTCGGCCCATCGAGCCTGCACCGACACATATCCCACCCGATCCCCGTAACCCCTGCACCAACACATATCCCACCCTATCCCCGTAACCCCACGTATTTAATCCCCCTAACACTAAGGGTCAATTTATCATAGCCAATCAACCTAACCTGCACATCTTTGGACTGTGGGAGGAAACCGGAGCACCCGGAGGAAACCCACGCAAATACGGGGAGAATGTGCAAACTCCACACAGACAATCACCCGTGGCCAGATTCGAACCTGGGTCCCTGGCGCTGTGAGACAACAGTGCTAACCACTATGCCACCGTGCTGCCCTTGCTTATAAACGGTTAAATCTCTAACTTCTTCCAGTTCTGATGAAAGATCATTGAACTGAAACGTTAACTCTGTTTCTCTCTCGAAGCTGCTGAGTGTTTCCAGCACACTCCGGTTATATTTCAGTGTAGACTAATACATGCAAACCTAGAAAATCAGCAAAAGCCAACTAGTAGCTTAAAAAAAATGGATTCCGTCCTTAGAATACCAACAACACAGGAACAAAGCTGAATATAAGAGAGAACAAGTAGCTACACTGACGATGCAGTAGGTCACTGGTTGTCATAACTTAATGAGGAAGAAACAACAATGGGGAGTTACCTTCTGCTCCAAACTGTTCACCTTCTGTGTAGATGAACACATATTAGCCTCAGGTGAATTTTGAGACAGCTGAGTTGGTTAATGCTACACCAGCCTGTTAAAGAAAAGAGAAGAAAAACCTGCATTTACATATATATAGCGCCTTTCATAACCACTGGACACCCCAAAGCACTTTACAGCCAATGAAGCACTTTTGAAGTGTAGTCACTGTTGTAATGCAGGAAACACAGCAACTCCCACAAACAGCAATGTTATAATGAGCAGATAATCTGTTTTAGTGATAAATATTGGCCAGGACACCAGCTATAACTCCCCTTCAAAATAATGCCATTGGACCTTTTACATCCACCTGAGAGAGCAGACGGGGCCTCGGTTTAATGTCTCATCTGAAATACGGCACCTCTGACAGTGCAGCGCTCCCTCAGCACTGCACGGGGTTTGTCAGCCCTAGATTTTTGAGCTTAAATCCCTGGAGTGGGACTTAGAACCCGTAATCCTTCTGACTCAGAGGTGAGGGTGCTACATAGAAACATAGAAGATAGGAGCAGGAGTAGGCCATTCGGCCCCTCGAGCCTGCTCCGCCATTCAATGCGATCATGGCTGATCATCCAAATTCAGTACCCTGTCCCTGCTTTCTCCCCATATCCCTTGATCCCTTTAGCCTTAAGAAATATATCCAACTCCTTCTTGACTATATTTAATGAATTGGCCTCTACTGCCTTCTGTGGTAGAGAATTCCACAGGTTCACCACTCTCTGGGTGAAGAAATTCCTCCTCATTTCTGTCCTAAATGGCTTACCCCTTATCCTTAGACTGTGGCCCCTGGTTCTGGACTCCCCCACCATCGGGAACATCCTTCCTGCATCTAGTCTGTCCAGTCCTGTCAGAATTTTATAAGTTTCAATGAGATCCCCTCTCATTTTTCTAAACTCCAGCGAGTATAAGCCTAATTGATCCAATCTCTCCTCATACGTCATTCCTGCCATCCCAGGTATCAGCCTGGTGAATCTTCGCTGCACTCCCTCCATGGCAAGAACATCCTTCCTCAGATAAGGCGACCAAAACTGCACACAATACTCAAGATGTGGTCTCACCAAGGCCCTGTACAACTGCAGCAAGACATCCTTGTTCCTGTACTCAAACCCCCTCGCTACGAAGGCTAACATACCATTTGCCTTCTTAACCGCCTGCTGCACCTGCATGCTTACCTTCAGCGACTGGTGCACAAGGACACCCAGGTCTCGTTGCACTTCCCCTTCTCCCAATCTATTGCCATTCAGATAATAATCTGCCTTCCTGTTTTTGACACCAAAGTGGATAACCTCGCATTTATCCACATTATATTGCATCTGCCATGCTTCTGCCCAATCACCCAACTTGTCCAAATCATCGTGGAGTTTCTCGGCATCCTCCTCACAGCACACACACCCACCCAGTTTTGTGTCGCCTGCCCACTGAGCCACGGCTGACAGCCCTATCGCAAGCAGCCATGGTCAGGGCACTTTATATCAGTCTCAGAGCAAAGGTAATCATATCACAATGTTGCTCAGATTGACTTTTGTGAAATATTGAGTTGTATTGATAAGTTATTTCCGGTTTTTGTGAACACAATCATGGAGACTATGAATGGGGCATTTGTAAATGCTATTGGCAGAGAGATTTTAAAATGTCAGTGAAATTGTTGACATCATTAAAGAGAGAGAGAAAGAGTTTAGGGGACTTTCTGTATTGTGACCTTTGGGGATGATTTGAACCTGTCCCACCCAGAGGGGAACTGGCGAGATCAGGTGCAACGCTGGTTTTACATCCCGTCTGATTATACTCACCATTGTAGTCAATAGGGAGCAACATTAGGCAGGATGTAAAGCGGGCGGTCCACCCGATCTCGTGGGTTTTCCACCCTGCGAGTTGGTTTAAAATTCAACCCAGTGTGGACACCACATTTGGCAGACCAAAACAGACATTGTACACATAATAGGCGTGTGTGCCTCACCTTTCATATTGAGGTGGAGTGTGCACGGCAAGCCTGGGGGAAATAACTAAAGAGGAAATAAGACTGGAGAAAGCTGAATAATGTGGGTCAACAATGTAAGCTGTGTAGGGATTTCGCAATAAAGAACAGAAAGACAACAGTAGAGGCATGGAAGTGTTCATTTGATCATTCCTAATATACACGAAAAAATGCGCAGTAGTAGCTATTTCAAATGCCTACTTCATAAACTTAGCATATATGGTGAGCGTCGCTGGCGAGGCTGGCATTCATTGCCCATCCTGAGTGGCCCTTGAGAAGGCGGTCTTGGGCCTTCTTCTTGAACCGCTGCGGTCCGTCTGGGGAAAGTGCACTTAATTTAAAGAAAGTTACATTTTCTATTGGCTGCGATAGTTCTTAATAGTGATGAAAATCGGATTATTTTACCTTGCTTTAGTGACATAATTAGTCGGAAGGTATAATAAACAAAATATTGACCACCTTGCTTTGTGGTAAACTTTGGGTTACGGAAGTGATGGTAGAGTCTGGATTTCCCTCAACCCACCTGAGGAAGGTTGGGATGGGACTTCTAAAAAATTGGCTGCCAGGCAGTCTTTGTGCCTTTTAACCTCACTTTGATTGGCAAATTTGACTAATTGTGAAATTAGGACTCATTTTATGAGTCTGCACAGCTGGTGGGGAGTTCTGTCCTCCGGGAAGACATGCTAGAGATTCAGGGATGCAATACTCATGATGTTTTTTTTGACCATTCTTTTTAATAATTAGAAAATAATGGGCAGCGTGTGCCAGAGTTTCTGTCGTGCTCTCCCAGCAGGTGAAGATCCCCGTCCAGAACACAGACTCATAAAATTACCGCTTTTGATCTTATTTGGCATCAGCTTACATCAAAGAGAAGGAGAAGGATATAGCCAAGGCTGCCAGCAGTTGCTTTTCAGTTACATCCGCACTCTGCTGCTGTGCAGACCGAGGCTAAAGCAAGACTCTGGGCTGTCTTTCTCTCATGAAAGCTACTCATTACAGGCACTTGGTCCAAACTAAAAGGTTTAATATAGACAAGTGTTAGAGTTGAGAAATTTAGGGGCTGAAATTGGGTGCCCTTGCATCTCCCATTAGTGCCCCCGGGGGGCGCTAGCATGGCACAAATGGCTTTGGGACCGGGCGGGGCGCTGACATCGACTCCTGTTATATTCGGCGGGAGTTTTGCAGCGGCGCTACGGCGTTGCGTCCCGATCTCTTTCGATCTGTGTCGCCCCGGTAGCACCCCGGACCCGAAATTGACTTCCGCCCCCTGCAGCAGCGCTGGTCGAAAACACCGACAGCTGCAGGAGGCGTGTGTCGGGCGGCCGGCCACTTCGGGGGTGGTGATTAAAGGCGAGGTAAGTTAAAAAAAAACTTACCTTTCTTGTTCCAGTTTTTTACCCGTGGGTTCCTGCCCGCGATCGATCAGCCCAGCTCTCTGCTTGACCGCCGGGCTGATCGCGCGGGATCGCGCCTGCCTTGGTGGTCCAGGTAGGTACTTTTTAAATTGCAGAGCCTGCAGCGATGGGACTTCCCTTTAATGGAGGGATGGAGCCTTTGAACGCGGCGGCGCTGCACGGCCCAGTGTGCAGCACTGCTGGAGTCTCCGCCCCGCTCGCTCCGATGTTAGCTCCCTAAGAAAGAAGTGGAGCTTTTGATTTAGTGCTTCACTTCCCTCTTGGGGCGCTAACGTTCAATTTCGCGGTCGCCGGTGCTAATTACCGCCGGGCGCTAAAGTTGGCGCCCAGGTGATGTTAGCGTCCCAAAATGGTCGATACGGAATTTTTCCCCCTTAATGTTCTGAAACGTATAATCTAAGTTATGTGAAGTATTGCAAACTGGCAAAATGTGCTGCTTTCTTTACTCTTGCTTCAGTTAATCTGGATTTTCAGCAGATGGAAATGTGTAGTCTTTAAACTTCAGGGGCGGGGAGTAAAGTGGTGGAGTGCATCACCCGACCATTATAGAACCTGCCGTTACCCCATGATCTGACAGCAGGCTACTTTCTGCCATTTTTAGAGCAGGGAGGAGACTTCAGCAGCGCTGCACATTGGGTCGTGCAGCACAGCCGCGTTCAGAGGTTCCCTCCCTCCCTTTAAAGGGAAGGGTTACAGGGGGAACCCAAATTATTTCCAGTGTAAATATGATGGGAGAAGGATTGATTGTTCACTCGACAGTCTACGGCCGCGATTTTGCCGGCGCTCAGAGGGCGGGTTTGGAGGTGGGTCAGAGGTTAAAGTCATTTTGATTGGCGGCAGGTCCCGAACCCGCCGTCAACCCCGCTCCAAACAACTTGCCCAAGTGTCAGGCCCCCGATTTGCGAATGGACCCAACACCTAGTGGAGGGAAACGGATTAAAGGCAATTAACTGCCTATTACCAGGTACTTGTGAGCAGTTTTCAGGGTGTTTTTCAATTTTACAGCTTTTGGGTCGGGTTTCACGACATCCGGACACCATGCCAGGTAAGTGTGGCGTGTTGTGAGTCTGGTCTGATGTTTGTGAAAAGATGACAGCTGCAGAAGTGGTGTCAAGGATGCAATGTTGCACATGGTGAGTTTCAGAGCAAAGAAAATGTTGGTGAATGCATTTTTATTACTTATACAGATTCCTTTAGCTTACAAGTTTTTAAATCCAACTGCATGTCCAGTGCCACCTCATTGGGAGAACCTCTCTCACCATTGACAGATCGCTTCTGTCATCTCACCTGCAGCTGCCATCTATTCCAGCAACATTGGAGCCAATATAGAAACACTCAGACCTAGTGAGATGGGGAAGTGATAAAGTAGATAGAGAGGGTTGGGTGGAGGTGCAAGGTAAGTTTTTGCCCTGGGGAGGTCTTGTCTGCTCTGCGTGCTGTGATTCCCTCATTAAGCATATGGAGGGAGTCATTGGAGAGCCTGGATGCAAGAGTTCAATCACCTGACCCACCCCCTTCCCAACATGGAGGAGAAAATCATGGCCAGCATTCCAGATTAATTTGTGCATAAGGTCAGTTCATAGGGAGTGAAGATTTGCCTCTGGAAGCAAACATCTGCATTCCATATAGGAATAAAGTATCTGAAATGCACCCAAGCTATAATCCCTGAGCCGTGACACAATGGGTAGCACCCTCGCCTCTGAGTCATGAGGGTTTGATGGGGTCAAGTCCCAATCCAGAGACTTGAGCACAAAAATCTAGGCTGACTCTCCAGTGCAGTATTGAGGGAGTGCTGCACTGTCAGAGGTGTCATCTTTCAGATGAGGCATTAAACCGAATGTGAAAGATGCCATGGCTCTGTTTTGAAGAACAGTAGGGGAGTTCTCCCTGGTGTCCTGTCCAATATTTATCCCTCAATCAACATCACTAAAACAGATTATCTGGTCATTATCACATTGCTGTTTGTGGGAGCTTGCTGTGCGCAAACTGGCTGCCGCGTTTCCTACATTACAACAGCGACTACATTTGAAAAGTGTTTCATTGGCTGTAAAGTGCTTTGGGACGTCCAGTGGTTGTGAAAGGTGCTATATAAATGCAAGTATTTCTTTCCTTTATTTAGGTGACCTTTGTTGCCATGATATATTACCTGTTAAAACGCAAGGGTAACTGACGTCATTCTGAATGTACGGTTCTTTCCTAAAGTTCTTTCCTCCTCTGACATCATTCTTCTTTAAATAACAGCACTGATAAAATTGGAGATGGCGGTACCCAGAAAAAAAACACCAGTGGTGGAAATTGAAATTGAAATTAAACAACAAAATGCTGGGAAAACACAGCAGCATCCTGTAAATAATAGAAACATGGAAACATAGAAGATAGGAGCAGGAGTAGGCCATTCGGCCCCTTGAGCCTGCTCCGCCATTCAATGAGATCATGGCTGATCATCCAAATTCAGTACCCTGTCCCTGATTTCTCCCCATATCCCTTGATCACTTTAGCCTTAAGAAATATATCCAACTCCTTCTTGAATATATTTAATGAATTGGCCTCTACTGCCTTCTGTGGTAGAGAATTCCACAGGTTCACCGCTCTCTGGGTGAAGAAATTCCTCCTCATCTCTGTCCTAAATGGCCCACCCCTTATCCTTAGACTGTGACCCCTGGTTCTGGACTCCCCGACCATCAGGAACATCCTTCCTGCATCCAGTCTGTCCAGTCCTGTCAGAATTTTATAAGTTTCAATGAGATCCCCTCTCATTCTTCTAAACTCCAGCGAGTATAAGCCCAATCGATCCAATCTCTCCTCATACGTTATTCCTGCCATCCCAGGTATCAGCCTGCTGAATCTTCACTGCACTCCCTCCATGGCAAGAACATCCTTCCTCAGATAAGGCGACCAAAACTGCACACAATACTCAAGATGTGGTCTCACCAAGGCCCTGTACAACTGAAGCAAGACATCCTTGTTCCTGTACTCAAACCCTCTCGCTACGAAGGCCAACATACCATTTGCCTTCTTAACCGCCTGCTGCACCTGCATGCTTACCTTCAGCGACTGGTGCACAAGGACACCCAGGTCTCGTTGCACTTCCCCTTCTCCCAATCTATTGCCGTTCAGATAATAATCTGCCTTCCTGATAACCCATCTTTTCTCTTTACAGGCGCTGATGGATCGGCTGTAGGTTTCCAACACTTTCTGTGTGAATTGGAGCTGGGGCTATTGCAGGGAATGGTGACACAATCAGTTCCGTACAAAACAACCTTAACACAATAGGAAAGACGTCCTGGCTAACCAGGTGGTCTAAATAAAACAGCTCAGGATATTGTAACTGGAGTATAATAGGAAATTGCTCAGAAATATTTGCAATAAAGAAATGCTGACAGAATAACTCAACATAATGATACCTTAATGGTCACAAAGTAAACTTTTTCACAGATCACAGAAACCCCACAGTGCAGATAGAGGCCATTTCGGCCCATCGAGCCTGCACCGACACATATCCCACTCTATCCCCGTAACCCCACGTATTTAATCCCCCTAACACTAAGGGTCAATTTATCATAGCCAATCAACCTAACCTGCACATCTTTGAACTGTGGGAAGAAACCGGAGCACCCGGAGGAAACCCACACAAACACGGGGAGAATGTGCAAACTCCACACAGACAGTCACCCGAGGCCAGATTCAAACCCGCGTCCCTGGCGCTGTGAGGCAACAGTGCTAACCACTATGCCACCGTGCTGCCCATTTTTTGTCTTTAATATTTTGACCCATTAGGAAATGTCTGCACAATGTTGCTTTAAGTTTAGAATGTTACTTCTTAAAGACCTAAGTGATAAAAGATAACAGCCCGGGTTTGGCGACGGATTTGCTGTTCATTAATGCTTCCCACAGACATTTTGTGGGCGTTAATGCGGCAATTTACGGTAATTAGTGGACCTTTTCAGCATGGCGCCCTCTACAGGGGCTTTGTGGCGTGCAGGAGCGGGACAAGCAACAGCGGGTCGCTTCAACCAATCAGATTGAAGAATCCTCACTGAGAAACGCTGTGTCGAATCTTAACTCCCAGAAATGAGTGGGTCGGGTCTGGGTCAGAGGTTAAGGGCTCAAATTTCCAAGCCCCGTGGAGGCGGGTTTGGAGGCAGGAGTGGGGGGAAAATTGCAGAATCAGGGGGGCACGAACCCTTCCCGCCCCCAACCCACCTCCATGCCCGTTTCCCAAGAGGCGGGTACCCGACCTGTGCTGGGAGCCGCCTCCCCGAGGCGGGAAGGGGATTAGTGCCAATTAACTGCCCGGCAGGCGAAGGAAGGAAGGCGAGAGGGGCTGAATCGATGAGGTAAGTGCCTTTACAGTGATGCTTGTGGGCCAGAAGGAGCAGGAGTGTTTCCTCCAGGCCCAACAAGCTACCCAGAAAATGCCCCCTCCAATCTTTCTGCTCCCCTCGACCACTATCGTACCCCCCCCCCCGACCACCATCTGCACCCGCCTCTCAACTGGTGATCGGACCCCTCCGACCAACATCTGCTCCTTCGATCACCATCGGAATCCCCCCTCCCCAATCTCTATTGAACCACCCCACGAACAGAATCCGCCACGATCTCTCCCACCACCCACCCACCCCCCACTCCCCCACCGCAGTAGAGCTACCTGCTCTCAGCAGCCTTGTGCTGTAGGATTTCACGTGCGAGAGGCCTCTAGCATGTCAATTAGCCTGTCAATCAGGCTGGCTGTGGGCGGGAAACCTAGAGAATAAATTTAAAGATATCCTGCAGTTTCTGCAGGATGCTCGGGAAACCCGTTCCTCCGGGTTTCCTGTTCCTAACTCCAACCCCCCGCGTGCACCTCTGAGCTAAAATCCAGGCCACAAATCTAAACCAGGAAGTATAAATTAAAATATTTAATTCAATGTTAAATCATTTACAGAAAGCGAAATAAAGTGAGGGAAAGAACGATGGGATTAAGAGAGAGAGAGAGAAAAGAGACAGAAAGGAAAAGTTAAAAAAAAGTTCCATTTTTAAAAAATCTCCAAAATAATTAAAATCTGAAGGAATGAGACTCCACACTTGTAAAATTTAATTTTCAGGACCAGAGAGGTTGTTTGGCAGTAATTAAGACTGATCACCACTGTTCCCTGTAATTGTTTTTTGGTGCGCAGGCCCTTTAACTGACTGCGCATCCCATTCATATATTGCTCGTGTGGGGTTACTTCCATTTAAAAGGCAGTGAGCGGCCCACGTGGGACCTCTAGACCGCTGCCAGCTTAGCGGGAACGTTGCTTATCACACCGTTATAAATTTGCTTACACCCGAAATCACCAGCTCTGACTCTTTCTGCCGTGTTTAGTGGGTAACTAATGGGGTAAGTACAGAAACTTCACGTCCTTACATGGATTTCAATTCCGAGTCTCTCGGGGGGTTCCAGTGGGGAGAAGCTTGTGGAGGAACAGAGCAACTTGGACAGCAGCTTCCCAGTCTCTGCGTTTAACTGCACATGTGCAGACGCTGGAGGTTGCTGCCTGATTTAAGTGCTGATAGCCTCATCGTTATTCCTATCGCGAAATCCGGGTCAACAAGTTGTTACCTGTGCTGTCTATTTGCAATGTGCTTGTAATTAGGTATTGGAATGCATGTGTGGTAAGCTTTACTGACTATCCCATTATGTGGCTAATTTAGCATTGTAGGAAAGCACTGGCCTGAACCCAGAGGAGGGGAAATTGGCATTAATTTGTCCAAGGTAATGAAAAATTGACTCCACTATCCCTGATTTATTGTCACTTTGAAAGTAAATCTTTGTCCTTCAGGGCAATTCCTGGTGGGAGATAAAGAAGCATTTAATTTGTATGTGCAGATTTCACAGCAAGGGCAGGATCGGAGTTCCTCTGCACCCCATGGTTAAATAGCCGCTCAACAGTCACATTTCACGTTTATTACACATAAAGAATTGCCATTGGGAAGTACCAGAGGACAAAGAGCAACTAGTGCCAGTGCAACTCTAGTCCAACAGGAGTCAGTGCCTTCAGGAGAAGGGGAGGAAATTGGAGAAAACAAAAATGGGGGAGATTTTCCTGTTCCTGCACCTGGGCGTAATGGCTGAAGCACATTGAAGGAAATCAGGCAGAGAGCAGCACACATTTGTAAAGGAACAAAGCTGATTTTCCATCCACTAATTTAACTGGGCAGAAATTCAGACTGACTCCATTACCAATGTACAGTCCTCCCCATCTGATTTTCCTCTATATACTGGCCTTGTGCTGAGGTGCAGAAACAGGAAATTTTGGCTCAAGGGAGGTGAAATTGGGTGCCTTTGCATCTCACGTTAGTGCCCCCGGGGGCGCTAACGGGGCGCAAATGGCTTTGTGCCCGGGTGCGGCGCTGACATCGACTCCCGCCATATTCGGTGGAAGTTTTGTGGCGGCGCTACGGTGTTGTGCCCCAATCTCCTTCGCCCGCCGATCGTGACGTCATCAGTGTGCGCATCACCCTGGTAGCGCCCCCGGATCGGAAATTGACTCCCGCCCCCTGCAGCAGCGCCGGGCGAAAACACTGACAGCTGCAGGAGGCGTGCGTCGGGCGGCCGGTCGCTTCGGGGAGCGATGATTAAAGGCGAGGTGGCCGAGGTAAGTAAATTTTAGAAATGACCTTTCTTGTTCCAGTTTCATTCGTGGGGTGCTGCCCGCGATCGATCAGCCCGGCCCTCTGCACAGCACTCTGGAGGTCCCGCGCAGACCGCTTGCCGGCTTTCCAAATGGGAAAAACGCGCGTGCACGGAGATTTGAATGGGCCGCGCAGTTCGTTAATGGGGCCGCGCATCCAAAAAAAAATACAGGAACATTGGTTACCACAAGCATGTTCACCAGTGCACTAAAAACTCAAAAATTTCAACCCTGTGAAACCTATGCCCATTTTCAGACAAGGATTGGCCTTCAGTATGTTTGTATTTGTGTGTGTGTTTGTGCTTGATTTATTTTCATAGTTGCACAGTATTTTGAGTTTTCCTCCATTTTCGTGACAAAATAGTGGTGAGGGTACATTTAACACAGAAGAGTAAAACGTAATATACAGTCTTTAATATTTTCTTGATAACAGGGACTTGAAATTGATCCTTTCATGTTGACTTAGAGCTGCACACTGCCATTCAGCAGATAGCTAGGAAATATGTCCCAAAGACAATTATAAATGATTATGATGGAAATTAAGTCTATGTTCACACAATGTGTCGCTTCTGCCAATTAAACTACTGCCTTTGAGTGTTTGCGGGGTTATCTATGTTAAGCCTTTGCTGTGACCTTCAGCTGTTCTCAGCTCAGTCATCAAACAGAGGCTGGTCTGCTGATGATTACCTTTAATATTAGGAATCCAAAGTACTGGCCTGATTCCGGAGGTCTCCTTTGATTGACACAAGGGGATTGCAGGGGATGTACTGTGTCTAGTAACGGGTTGAGGGACACCTCTTTTTGGATAACCTAGTTGAGCTGGTAAGGCCTACAGTGAAGGACACCACTAAAGTTGAATAGTGTCGGACTTCAATGGAAATCAAAATCAGGAGAGCTGTATAATGCGGGGTATATCAGCTGATATGATTTTCCACGCTTTACACCATTGAGAGGGGGCTGGACAGGGCAGATGCTGAGAGGTTGTTTCCCTGGCTGGAGAGTCTAGAACTAGGGGTCACAGTCTCAGCATAACGGGGCAGTCATTTAAGACTGAGATGAGGAGGAATTTCTTCACTCAGAGGGTTGTGAATCTTAGGAATTCTCTGCCCCAAAGGGCTGTGGATGCTGAGTCATTGAGTGTATTCAAGGCTGATACCGATAGATTTCTGACTCTAGGGGAATCAAGGGATATGGGGATCGGGCGGGAAAGTGGAGTTGAGGTCGAAGATCAGCCATGATCTTATTGAATGGCGGAGCAGGCTCAAAGGGCCGAATGGCCTGCTCCTGTTCCTAATTCTTATGTTCTTATGTTCTTATTGCACAAGGTCAGAATTAGCCCTCCCCACCCCACGGTCACTGATGGGATCACTCTTCCCGAGGGCTGCCCTTCTTCCTGTTGCTCTCAAATTACACCAACTGTTGCTGCTTAGTGCACTCAGGCCAAGCTGCAACAAGGCTGCACATGATTGGGTTAAAAAGATTAATTTTAGAATTTATCCTAGTAGGTTTTCTGTGGAGGAGATCAGAAGTTTGGGCAGGGGTGGGCGGCGGTGTGGGTAGGGGACACTGTAATGGTTGGGTTGGGCTCTGCAAACAGGCTCTGGAACAGAAACCTAAGTTTCGAAAGCTGATTCAGAGAAAGTAAATATTCCTCTGGTTGTAACTTGTGATAAATACACTGTTGCAGGTATATTCACAGGTAGTAGGGCTATTGTATATAGGCCACATAAAAACACAGCAACAAGATCTTACATTTATATAGCGCCTTTAACTTAGTAAAACGTCCCAAGGTGCTGGAAAATTTGAGACCAAGCCACAAGAAGAGATATTAGGACAGGGAGGTACATTTTTAGCAGCATCTTACGGGAGGAGAAAGAAGTAGAGAGGCGGAGAGGTTTAGGGAGAGAATTCTAGAGCTTAGAGCCTAGGCAGCTGAAGGCACGGCCACCAATGGCGGAGCAAATATAATCGGAGATGCTCAAGAGGCCAGAGATCTCAGTGGGTTGTAGGGCTGGAGGAGGTTATAGGGTTAGGAAGAAGCAAGGCCATGGAGGTATTTGAAAAAAAGATGAGAATTTTAAAATCAAAGCGTTGCTGGACCGGGAGCCAATATTGGTCAGCGAGCACAAGGACGATGGGTGGACGGGACTAAGCTTGAGTTAGGATAAGGGCAGCAGAGTTTTGGATAAGCTCGAGGTCATTAAAGTCGAAAACATGGGTGAAACAAGGTCATTGGGTCCATCAAACCTGTTCCTTCCACAATCCACGTACAAGTTACCTTATCACAGACTTCATACCCTCCGTTTAATCTCCTGAGAGAGGTTTCTGCAGAAATGCTACCTGAATCGTTAAGGTAATCAAGCTAAACTCCAGAATATCTATCCGTCCCCAGAATCTCTACTATTCACGGGAGCCATGAGGCATCCACAGACAAAATATGCCCCTTCCCCAGTAGCAGCAGCACACGTAAGCATAACATAATTAACGACTGCAAGTTTTCCTTTGCTGGCAGATTATGTGGTCACAGTACTGAGTGCTCAGCTGTTTTGTGACACTACTTCCAGCTGATTTGTGTGTCTTGAAATGTTTGTGGTTTGTTCATAGGTTGCCTGAATTTGTAAATGGCAAGTTCACAATATTCATTCATTATCGATGTGCAGTTTGTTAGAATTTCACATGATTTTTAATTAAAAAAAAGTTATTATTGATACATTTTACACAATAAGGGACGATTTTACAAACTTGTATTTTTGGAGTAGTTCTGAGTGACAGGCGAGTGTATCGGATAAGTTGGGAGTAGAAGCCAGTGTACATTGAATGATTTACCACCCATTAGTAATTAATGGTGAGGAAATCATTAGGGGTACGGTAACATAGTGGTAACAGAATTCAAATCCCACCACGGCAGTTGGGGAATTTAAATTCAGTTAATTAAATAAATCTGGAATAAAAAAGCCAGTATCAGTAATGACCATGAAACTAGCGGATTGTTGTAAAAACCCATCTGGTTCACTACATGCCCTTACCTGGTGTGGCCTATATGTGACTTCACACCCACAGCAATTGACTCTTAACTGCCCTCTGAAATGGCAGCTCACCACCCTCTCAAGGGCAATTAGGGATGGGCAATAAATGCTGGCCTTGCCAGCGACGCCCACGAATGTATATTAAAAAAAATATGGGCATTGCATATTGCCCATCCCCAATTACCCTTGAGAAGGTGAGCCGCCTTCTTGAACCGCTGCAGGCCGTGTGGTGAAGGTGCCCCCACAGCGCTGTTAGGGAGGGAGTTCCAGGGACGATGAAAGAACAGCGACATAGTTCCAAGTTAGGATGGTGTGTGACGTGGAGGGGAACTTGGGGCATGGTCTATGTGAATGAATTCCTGAAGTGCAATCCCACTGTGCGAATCTTTGCACCGAGAATGCTGGTTCATAAACCTAGCCAAAATAGTTCCTTCAGCATACAGCTTGATTGCAGAATTTTGAAAACATATATTCTAACCTTTATTGTAAAGATGATCTAATTCAGCCAAAGACTGCAGCCAGTCCAGCTACATTAAGTATTATTGGGAGCCAGACAGTCCAAGGGTCCATTTTCTTCCCTTATTTCTCAGTTTTCTTTCTCTTTCCTGTTTTCTTCCTGTTCCTCTTCAATGTCTCTTTTTCTTCTCTTTGCTTGCTTTGTTGCTTGGGGTATATTCTCTAACTTTAGTTGCTAGGACCTCCTATCCTGATTCTGTTGGCCCACATGTCAGGCATGTTATTACAACACAGAAGTAGGTCAGTCAGCCCAACCAGCCCACATTGGCTTTAGCCTCCACAAGAGCAGTTGTCCTAATCGCATGTGCCAGTCCTGTTTCTATATCCCTTTATTCTCCGTTGCTTCAACCACCTAATCTTAAATGTTGACATGGTCTTTGCTTCAATGATTAACTCCAGCAGTGCAATCCATTGCCTTACAACTCTCTGTGTAATAAAGTTTCTCATGCTCGGTTTCCTGGATCTCTTGCAATTAATTGTATATCTATTTCCACTTGTTCTAACCCCTGCAATCAGTCCATAAAACCCATTGTTCCATTTGCTTTTTTATGGCCTTGAAAGATGTCCCTTGACATCTTGCCATCTCACCTTATTTTTCACGGAGCCAGGTGAAACGAGGAGAGATTACACAAACTAGGGTTGTATCCCCTGGAATTTAGAAGGTTAAGAGGTGATTTGATCGAAATTTTCAAGACCATAAAACCATAGCACTTGCGCTGCTGTTTTTAATACCTTATGAGCCTCAGCTATGAAATCCCTTTGCTCTTCCACATCACCCAACCTTCTGCTACTTTGCTCTCAGCCATGGCTCAGTTGGTAGCACCCTCGCCTCTGAGTCAGAGGTTCGTCGGACCAAGTCCCATTCCAAAGACTTGAGCACAGGATCTAGGCTGCCTCTGCAGTGGAGTACTGAGGGAGTGCTGCACTGTCAGAGAGGCCGTCTTTCAGGTGAGACATTAAACCGAGGATCCTTCTACCCTCTCAGCTGGTCATTAAAGATCTCTATTTTTGAAGAAGAGCAGGGGAGTTCTCCCCGGGGTCCTGGGGCCAATATTTATCCCTCAATCAACATCACTAAAAAAGAGATTATCTGGCCATTTTTCTCATTGCTGTTTGCGGGATCTTGCTGTGCACAAATTTGTCGCTGCATTTCCTACATTACAACAGTGACCACACTTGAAAAGTACTTCATTGGCTGTAAAGCGCTTTAGGACACCCTGAGGTCGTGAAAGGCGCTATAGAAATGCAAGTCTTTCTTTTTTTTTGATTAAAAATATAATTAGTACTTTGTTTTTTACCAAAATGTGCCACCTCTCACTTGTGCACCTCAAGGCAAATTACTCCAGCAGGAGATTCGAGATTCTGTGACAAGTATATTCAGGGTTTGATGGCGCTTGAATCTCAATATCGTTTTCTCAAATAGTATAAAACTGTGTTATCCGTCTGAGGTTTTCTTTTGAAATAGTGGGCATTTAAAAAGGTTTAAATCACTTTACTGTGTTCATCCTCGGAGCTTCCATATGCTGCTTGGCATGAATAGTAACAGCTGTGCCTTGACATCTTACCTTATTTTTCACCGAGCCAGGTGAAACGAGGAGGTATTACACAAACTAGGGTTGTATTCCCTGGAATTTAGAAGGTTAAGGGGTGACTTTATCGATGTTTTCAAGATATTAAAGGGAAAAGACAGGGTAGATAGAGAGAAACTATTTCCGCTGGTTGGGGATTCTAGGACGAGCGGGGCATAGTCTAGAAATTAGAGCCAGACCTTTCAGGAGTGTAATTAGGAAACACTTCTACACACAAAGGGTGGTAGAAGTTTGGAACTCTCTTCCGCAAACGGCAATTGATGCTAGATCTATTAATTTTAAATCTGAGAATGCTAGCTTTTTGTTAACCAAAGCTTTTAAGGGATATGGGCCAAAGGCGGGTAGATGGAGTTAGGTCGCAGATCAGCCATGATCTCATTGAATGGCACAACAGGCTCGAGGGACTAAATAGCCTACTCCCGCTCCAATGCTACTATGTTCCTATAAGTGGCAGGTGCTAAGTGACAGCCATGTATTAAGCTGCAGGTAACCAATATCTGATATAACCATACCTGATGTTCTGAATTGGAATGATATCACTTAAGACCAATTTTCCAAATCCCATTGATTTGCAATTCATCAATCCCCATCTATTTCACACATTGGACACTTTCCAGAGGGGTCAATTTTAACTCTACCTGCCCGGCATAAACCTGGCCAGCGAGCAGTTAAAATCGCTCATGTTAGTTACCCATAGGAGAGCCACTGGATCCCACCATTCAGAATTTTACCCTGCTCTACCGAGCAAGCAGCAAGGACACCCGCCCAAAGCCTCGAGTTAGGAACGGTAAAAAAAAAACTCACAATTATAATGAGCGATTCCTGCACGAATGTGATTGGAAATTAGGGGAACACAGGAATCAACCTGTGATCCATCCCACAATCAAACAGCTGCCAACTCTCATCATCTAACCTCAGCCATGAAGGATGGCAACTTAGGTTCCTGGGGTGAGTGTAGCCTTACTCCAGCAAGACTCAGGCCTGTTCCGAGGGGAAAAGAGGACAGGAATGGGGGAGAACGATAGCAAAATACTGCGGATGCTGGAAATCCGAAATAACAACAGAAAACGCTGGAAAAACTCAGCAGGCCAGGCAACATCCGTGGAGAGAGAAACAGAGTCAATGTTTCAGGTTGAAGACCCTTCGTCAGAACTCTCAGTTCTGAAGAAGGGTTTCGACCTGAAACGTTAACTCTGTTTCTCTCTCCAGGAATGGGGAGTAACCTGGATAACAAAAATCAAGCAGGTACATGTCCGAAACATGGGCCGCAAATTTACCGGAGGAGGCGGGTCGGAGTCGGGTTGCCTGGTGGGCGGGTGCCGGTCCCGCTGCCGGTTTCAGCCGATCCCCAATCTAGATTTTCAGTTAAGTGAGCTCATTAAGCCCGGCATGCGCGCTGCCTGGCCCAATGAGTGGGAGTGGGTCTACTGCTCGCCACTGCTGACGTCACTCATTCAGATGTTTTTAAAGGGCTCCATGTAGCCTTAGCTTCTCATTTCCTTTCTGCTGCTCTGGGAATCGTCCAGATCATTATGACTGCTGCAAGGGCAAAGGCTTCTCCAAGGTTTGCTGAAGACTCCCTCCAAGCTCTTGTGGAGGGAGTAAGAGGGCGCAGGGACACCCTGTTCCCTCGCGATGGCCGGCGAGAGCCTCCTCAGCAAACAAAGACAGCCGGGCTGCACAGTGCTGAGGAGGTCAGCACTAGGTCCATATGTTCATGCAACTGGGTCCAGTGCCGGAACGGTTTAATGATCTTCTGCGCTCATCAACAGTGAGTATCACATCACACTTTACTTCAACCTGCTTCCCTTCTCTTCTCATCACCAGCACTCTCTGCATTGTCAGCCTGCTTCTCCACATCCCACCTTACCCTTACTTCCCTTGTACCCTTACCTATCCCTCTCCCTCTCTATGTACAGAACCACTTCACCATCCTACTATGCACCCCTCACACTCACTCTCACTGTTATGCAATGACAACAACTAACAATGCACAGGGAGGCTCCTTCCTCTTGGCACCTCACTCCATCTTGGCCTCCCTCTAAGCTTCTTTGTTATGGATTCTTCACACTCACTCCATTAATCTCGATGAAACTCAACTTGTGTCCCTCCTTGCAGGAAAAGATAGTTCACAATAAGAGGGAGAGTGCTAGGATAGGAGGAGGGCCACCATCCCTTGCGATGCTGACAAGCGCTGAGGCGACTGCTCAGGAGATTGTTGGAG